>NW_027130698.1:10361893-10996287 GCF_026122565.2 Emydura macquarii macquarii | reverse complement strand
CAGTCTAAACACTGTAGGAAACTGCTCCTGTCTGGGTGATGACTGTAGCAGGGACCCATTTAGCTCCAGAAGCATAGTTTCTAGATAAGACAGGCTGTCCGGGACTAAAGGTTCGGTCTTTTGGTCTGTATGCACGTCTGATGACTTGGTTTTGCTGTTGATGTTGCACAACTTGTGTTTTGGAGAGTTTCAGCAGATTAAAGCAAGTGCGCAGCTGTTGACTCATCAGTAGAAAGGCTGGAGATGCGTTGGTCATAGCATGAGCTGTGTTTCTGTAGGATAGAAAGAAGCTGTCGAGATGCAGATTTTAAAGCTTGTTTCATTGTCTGCACAAACCTTTCTGCTAATCCATTGGTGGATGGATGATATGGTGCTGAAGTGATGTGATGTATCCCATTTGCTTTCATAAAATTTTCAAACTCCTGAGAGATGAACTGCAGTCTGTTGTCACTCACAAGTTGTTCTGGCAGACTGAAATGACTAAAGATTTCATGCAGTCTCTGGATAGTGCTTTCAGCAGTAGTGGATGGCATTACAGAGCCTTCTGGCCATTTGGAGTGAACGTCAAAAACAACCCGGAACATGCTTCCTTCAAATGGAAAATCAACATGAATATGCTACCACGGGTTTTCAGGCCAGTCCCACAGGTGTAGGGGTGCCAACTGAGGTGGAATTCTCACACACTGACATAAAATACAAGCTCTTGCCTTCTCTTCAATGGCACTGTTCAGGCCAGGCCACCAAAAGTATCTTCGTGCAATTTCTTTATTGTGCACTATTCCACAGTGACCTGAATGTAGCTGTTCCAACATCTGCAATTTCAGTAGTGGCGGAATAATGATGCGCATTCCCCAAAACATGTAACCAGAATGGATTGAAAACTCCATCTTCCTAGACATGTAGGGACGAGGGTCAGGTGAGACCTGCGAGTCCTGTAGAGATGTTCCATGCATCACTAGGTCCATGACTTAGGACACTACTGCGTCAACGCAAGTTTCCCTCCTTACTTGAGTAGCAGTGATGGGTTTATTCTCTACCTGTTCAAAGTAGAAGATTTCTTTCTGGCCAATATCTTGATGTTTATCTGGTAAAGGCAGTCTTGAGAGACCATCTGCAGTGTAGTGCAGAGTGGATCTCCAATATTTGATCTCATACGTGTGTGTGGAAAACAACAATGCCCATTGTTGCATACGACTTGCAGCCAATGGTGGAATACCTGTGTGTGGTCTAAAAATGGATGTTAGAGGTCAATGGTCCGTGAGAAGTGTGAACTTCCATCCAAACAAATACTGGTGAAATTTCTGAATTCTGAAAACGATTCCCAGTGCTTCACATTCGATTTGGGCATAGTTAGTTTCTGCCTTACTTAAGGTGCGTGATATGAAAACAATAGGTCTCTCCTCTCCAGTAATGTGTGACACGACCGCTCTCACGCCATAAGGGGGAGGCATCACAGGCCAACTTTAGAGGTAAGAACGGATCAAAATGTGTCAAAACCTCTGAATTTAGCAATGCGGGTTTAACCTTTTTAAATGCAACATCACAGGCTTCAGTCCACTTCCAGACCTTGTTCTGGGAAAGAAGTTCATGTAGCAGTTTTACTGTAGTGTTGCTAACTGTGGAATAAACTTTCCATTATAGTTCAATAGCCCAAAAGAGAGCAAAGTTGGCTTACATTTTGAGGAGGTGGACTGTTGATACTGGACACTTTGTGATTAGTGTAGATACTAGTGAGACATGGTACACGGAGAACCATACCAGACAGGTTGCTACCCTGCTGACAAACAGTGAGAGAAACTCTTGCACCATACTCTTCAAAGATTGTCTCACTCACTGCTGATTGAGCCCACCCAGCAAGGACGCCAATTGTTGACACTGGACACTTTGTGATCAGTGTGGATTGTAGTGAGACACGGTATGCCTGATTTGCAGATTAATAAGGTTTAATGTGCAAAGTTTTTTATAAATATACTAGTTAAATACAAAGCCTAAAATTAACTACAATATATTATACTTACTAAGCCTGGAGAGCTAAGCGAATGACTTCTTTTAGGGGCCCCGCCAGGGAGTTAGTGAATTCTTTGGTCTGACTGGCAGCACCTTTCGCAGAGTCAGGTGTTGATGGAGCGTGCTTTTTTGTTTAAGGGGTGATTTTTTTATACTTTTTTTATAAACAGTTTTTATTTAATTCTTTTTTTATTTATTATTATTTGCGAATTATTTATATTTGGTTTTTATTTTTAATTACATTTTATTTTTATTATGATAATTGGGGTTGTTAAAACAACATCTGGTGATAGGAAGGACGGTGTAAAATATGCCCCTTGGCAATGAAAAAGTGTCCCCCCAGACATTCAAGGATAATTTGTTGTTCCCATTACCATTATCTATGTTATCAGCCGCAAGCATACATGTTGTGTATTTTGTTTTGTTACGTGCCGTGGTATGCAAAAACGAAAACATTTACAAAATTGCTTAATAATCTTATTTATTTTTACCAACTTAAAAATATCATGTTACAAAATAACCAAACAAGCAACAAAAGCTATGCTAAGTCTGTAAAACAGTAGTCAAGCAACTCAAATTGTACTAAGCCTCCAACATGGAGCTTCCACAATTACCTTGACTTTTGCAGGAGCCTTATGAAGGCCAGTAGCATCTATGATATATCCCAAATATTCAACAGAGGGCTGGAATAATTCACATGTGTCTTTGCGGACTCATAGACCATATTTCTCCAGTCTTTGTAGGGCTGCCTCCAAGTTCTTAAGGTGATTATTCTCATTTTCGTCAAAATAGCACTGGACTTCTTGCAAGCCACTCAAGATCTGGTCCATAGCTCTCTGGAACAAAGCTGGAGCAGATGTTATTCTGAAGGGCAAGTGACAATATTAGTACAGCCCTTTATGTGTCATCATAGTCAACAGCTCTTGGGACTTCTCATTGACGTGCATCTATAAATACGCCTAACTCAGATCAATATTGCTGAACTTTTGTCCACCAGCCAAGCCAGCGAAGAGGTCATCGATACGGGGAAGAGGGTATTGCTCTGCACACAACACCAGGTTAATAGTGACCTTAAAATCCCCACAAATCCGAATGGAGCTATCTTTCTTCAATAGTGGAATGATTGGGGTTGCCCATTGGCTGTAGGTGACTGGTACTAGGACTCCATTTTTGACTAAGTGCTCCAGGTCCACTTCAACATTTGGCCTGATGGCATATGACACCATTCTGGCTTTCAGACATTTTGGATGGCTGTCAGGCTTAATGTTCAATTTCACAGTGATTCCCTTCATACTTCCCAGATCCTCTCCAAGAACAATAGCATGTTTATTTAATACAACTGTTAGATCGGTTTCTTCTTTAGCCTTCCTATGCACTTCTGCCCAATTCAGCTGGAACTTCCTAAGGCAAGCCATGACCTTCCAGTTAAGGCTGGATAATTGCTTTCCACCACAAACAGTGGCAATTTAGCAGTCTGTCCATTGAGCTCCACCTTAACATCAGTAGTGCCCAGCATGGATACAACTTCTCCAGTGTACATCTTCAGAACAATTTTTGTTGGCTTTAGCAGGAGATACTTTAGCTTCTCCTTATACACAGTGTCTGAGACCAGTGAAACTGCTGTGCCGGTGTCCAGTTCCATGCGTACAGGTTTACCTTCCAACAGTGAGGTTGCCCAGTATTCATGTGTGCCAACTGCCATGGATAAGACACGGAGTAGAACTTCTTCATCTGACTGAGTGTCACTTTGATCATCCTGAGTCTGGTCCACTGCATGCAGATTTTCCTTTTTGGTCTGCCAGACAGCAGGCTTCTTTTTCTCCTGTTTGCCTGCTCTGTTTGACTCTTCTTTCTTTTGTTTGCAGGCATGCTCATGTGTCCCTTTTTGCCACAGTGTCGACACACTAGGTCTTTACACCAGCATTCCGATGCAAGGTGACCCGACTTTCCACAGCAGTGACATTCCTGGCTCCCTACTGTATTGTGGATAGGTTCTTGTGACACCTTATGCACTCTAGTTGATGCATTGAGCTGTTATGGTTCCTTTGCTGCCAGCTCCATAGATACTGCAATTTCGATGGCCTTCTGCAAGGTGAGCTGGGCCTCTGTCAATAGGCGCTGCTGTATTGCTTCATTGTGCAGACCACACACTATTCTGTCATACAGGGTGTCATTTAACACATCTTTAAATTAACAGTGCTCAGTAAGCTTCTCCAGAGCTGTTACAAATTGCACAATTATTTCATCTTCTTGTTGATTCCCTTTGTGGAACCTAAATCTGCAATTATCACTCGTTTTGGGGAAAAATATGCCTCCAGGATTTTCACAATGTCACTGTAAGATTTTGTCTCTGGCTTATCACGGTGCACTAAGCTGCTCAGTAAACTATAGGTTTTAGATCCCACAACACTTAAGAAAATTGGCACCTTCTTTGCATCTGTAATTTCATTTGCAATAACAAAAAGCTGAAAACACTCAGTATATGAATTCCATTGCTCCAGAGTCTCATCAAGAGATCCCAGGCACCCTGTAAGTGTAGCCATTGCTGCGCTTTTTTTTCTTGTCTTTTAGTGTCTTTTATTCATGTGTATTGGGGTCATTCACACACAATTGCTGGTGATTTTCATTCACTATCACTGCTTCTGTTTCTTGTTCCTTCCCAGTCTGTGGCATCCGTCTCGCTACTCCGTCTGTCCTTCAAGACTTTGTTCCTAGTGGCAATCACCTCATCCAGAAGGGGTAAAGAACTAGGAGCCCTCATAGCTGACCCACCATATACAGTATTTTATCTGGACAGAGGTATGTTGCAACCCCACCCAAACTTCTTCCCTAAAGTATCATCACAGTTCCACATCAATCAGGATATTCAACTGCCGGTATTTTACTCCAAGTCCCACTCATCCAAAGAAGATGCTAGGCTTCATACAATGGATGTAAGACAAGCCCTGGCTTTCTATCTTCACTGAATGAAGCCCTTCAGGTTTTTCCCTAGACTCTTAGCTTCCTTTGAGAAGAAAATGGGAGGTCACTCAGTCTCTCCTCAGTGGGTTTTGGGGTGCATTTTGGCATGCTATGAGTCCTCTGGATGCACCTGCCTCCTAGAATCACTGCTCACTCCCTGAGGGCAGCCTACTTCCGTTGCCATCCTTGGGAAGGAACTCATCAATGACATTTGCAAGGCAGCCACATGGTCCTCCATTCACACACTTTCAAAGCATTGTGCCTTACTCCATGTCTCCAGAGTGATGTGGCCTTTGGTGAAGCTGTCCTACACTCTGTACTGGACTCACCTCCTCACACCCACCTCCACATTAAGGTACTGCTTGGGAGTCTCCTCATGTGGAGCAACCATAGGGACAATAACTCAGAGAAAGAGAGATTGCTTACCTTAAACAGTAACTGGAGTTCTTTGAGATTCCTTGTCCCTGGGGTTGCTCCACTATCTACTCTCCTTTCCCCTCTGTTTTAGAGTTTTGCTTGCTCTGAGGTTGAAAAGGAACTGGACTGGCACGGGTCTGCTCTTCCCTATAGGCCCTCATTTTGTAGCATGAGGAACAGCACAGGCACAGTTCCTTGGTCACTACTAGCAGAAAAATCTTTGAGTGAGAATAGATGGGCATGCACATATCCTCACATGGAGCACTCATAAGAACAAAACGTCTAGAAAAACTCCAGTACAGGAAGTACAAGGTAAGTAAGTAACTTTTTTTTTTGTACACCTGATTTTGAAGGGCATCCCTCACATTGAAAACTCTTAGCTGCACTCATTGATTTTTTTAATGTTTTCATACTTTAGAGGGTGTTGCATTCCAGCCAGTATTTCTGCAGTAATTGCCTTCCTTAGGATACTCTGAATATACTAAGTACATTACTCTCAAGTATGGTCTTTAACACATGGAGAGGAAATTGGCAACTACTTAGAATAGAGGTTTCCATTATCTGCTGAAATAGCACAATATTTGACATCTGCAACAGGTATTCCTTTAAAAAATGGCTGGTAGCAAGTAGTGTGATTCTATTAGATATCATATACTTAGTTTTCACTAATGAAAAATTAGATGCTTTATCGAAATTGAAGATGAAGGATGGGATTTTCAAAAGTGCATGGCATTTGTCTAACTATTCCCCTTGAAGTCAGGGTAAAACATCCATTGACTTCAGTGCAAGCAGAATTAAGCCAATGCTAAGTGTTTTAGGAAATTCTACCCTTATATTTACTATCTGTAGGAAGGCGCAGTGGCCTTCCTCTGAGCCTGGGCCCGTGGAAGGGCCGCAGGCACCCAATCAGACTCTAGACTGGCCGGCAGCCCAGTCTGCCCGGCAACCAGACAGCTGGGCCCCGATAGGTCCTGCCGGGCGGCCAACCCGGCAGCAGGGGGGCGGAGCCTTAGGGAGGGCGGCAGCTATAAAAATCAGGCCCTACAGCCCAGAAGGAAGAAGGCTGCCGGCGGAGACAGACGCGCTGCCTCGCCGGCTGCGGAAAGGGGCTGAACCTTGCCAGACTACTGCCGCAGGTAACCCCCCCTCCCGGCCTTGCGGCCCCAGCGACACGCCTCTAAGGCCTGGGTTGGGCCTCCGGGCCCTCTGGACTGGCCGAGGTCTCCAGGCCCGAGGGGCTGGACCCAGCCTCAGGCCCGCAGCGGCTGGGACGAGCCACCTGAACCAGAGGGCTGGGAGTTCCGCCCAGAAGCTGGCTCGGATCTGGAGGAGCTGCCAGACGCCCAATCCCAGGAGGTGGGCCCCGACCTGGAGGAGTTGCCAGAGGCAGAACCGTACCCACAACCCTGCGATCTGGAGGAGCTGCCCCTCGCTGAGGAGCTTCCCAGTCTGCCCCCCGTGGACGCGGAAGGACTGACTGGACTACCCCGTGCAGTGTACCCCGACGACCCCGAGGAACCGACAGACATAGGCACCGGGGAACCAGGGGAGGAAGGAGCCAGGGACAGCCAGAGGCGTGGCTGTACGAGGGGTAACGCCCCGTTGGCGTGTTGCGGCAGGAGCCCCGCCGACTGAGTGGCAACACCCGTGCCACTGCTAGGGCCCTGGGCTGGGACGCAGTGGAGTTGGGTGGGCCTGCGTCCCCCTCCCCTCCCCCCTGATCCTTGCCAATCCCCAAAAGGGAAATAGCCTTGCTCGCCCGCCCTGCCTGGGGGCCGGGGCGAAAGACTCCTTGCTCGCCCGCCCTGCCTGGGGGCCGGGGCGAAAGACTCCTTGCTCGCCCGCCCTGCCTGGGGGCCGGGGCGAAAGACTCCTTGCTCGCCCGCCCTGCCTGAGGGCCGGGGCGAAAGACTGAAAGACTAACATTCCCCTGTGTTGTAGGAAGGCGCAGTGGCCTTCCTCTGAGCCTGGGCCCGTGGGAGGGCCGCCAGGACTGGACTGGGCAGGAGCCCGTCCTACACTATCCAATAAATGAAAAAGCAGGCAGCAATTAAACTACCTTTAATGTTAGACTAAATCTCTGAGGAAAAGATCAAAGGATCTTCAATAAAAATAGATAACTAAATTGAACAATCTGTTAAGCAAAAAAGGCGAATATAAATGTAAATGAATGAAACTAGGATGTCATGGAGTAAGTAGTAAAGCAGATAAAACTCGTTAAATACCACTAACAGACACAAGCAGAGTGAAACATCCTACACTGTTATCAGAAATGCTGAGAATAGTATTAGTGCTAGTACAGTGGCTCTCAAAGGAGTTTAATTTGTGTTATGCTTCATTTTACATCACTGACATCTCTAAATGCATCAGGGAAAGTAATATTTACCTGAGCCAACTGCTTAGCCTTGACTCTGCCTATTGTGATTGGAAAAGGTCACCTCTGTTGGAGAGGAAGAATAGGCTATTTCATAATTACCCCCTGGGGAAGCCCAAGACCATCAATTAATTTTATAAACTATTTAAAAAACGTAGTTTCTGTGTTAGTTGATATCAGAATCAACTTTTTGGAATGGATTTTATTTTGAGATCCTGTCCATGTGCACCATTCAGCTGGTATAAATGGTCTGGATTCTGTGTACAAATTTCCAGAAGAGGATTCCTTTTGTTGTAGCATCTGAACTGGACCTGGGCCCCATACCTCTGTCCTCCCTTCTCTGTTGACACAGGGGAAATGGCAAGTGTGTGGAATGGGTGTGGCAGACACTTGTTCCCCACTGGCGTAGGGTCCATTAAGGACCCTACACCAGTGCCAGAATTTAGAGCAGCCTGACAGCAGTTCTAACCACATTGGAGGAGGGGCTTAAGGAGAATTAGGAAGCTGGAATATTTTCTGCAACATCCTCTTGCCTCCCTCTTCTGTACTAAGCAGAGCACTGACAGAAGAGAATCTTCTTCAATTTTGTCTAATAGTTTCTCTTCAACTATGTCTCCCTATCTCCAACATGATCAATAATATAGACAAAAAGGATAAAGGACTCTGAAAAGTGTGATTCATATGGTCTATTCAACATGAATACAAAAGTCTTATCCTAAATTTTAAACACAGGCTAGATGAATTTCTCCTTGGATAGTCCACTGAGATCAGGGAGTATATAAGAGAGTGCAATTGACTCCACTGAATGGAGCTATCCTTTCTCTACACTCCAAAAAGGCCTTTGATTGTGTTGAGTGGTCATTACTCTTTTACTGCTGTAAAGTAAGGGGATTTGGACCAAAATTCCTTACTTAGCTAAGATTCTGAACAGTCAAGATCCCTATTAAGGGTTATTAATCCAACATCTTTGGCATGGAACCTGAAGGTAGGCAGGGCTGCTCCTAATCTCCCTTATTGTTTATTCTGACTAAGATAACGCTGGTCCAAAGAATTAACTCCAGCAGGTTTAATGATGGTAGAAAAGTTGGAGATATTAATAATCAGATTGCACTGTAGGCTGCTGACTCATTACTTATGGCCTGTAGTCCCATCATGTTTCTTCCCAGCATAGTGAAGCAGTGTAATATTTTTTTGAGAATTTTCTGAATTCAAACTAATTATAATAAGGCCTTACCTAAGGCCATTTAGAGGTCCTTAAAAACAATGGGCTTCCATTTGAATTAAATATTTAGGAGTTGATGGAACCAAAGACTCTTTATCTTCTTTTAGCTATTAAACTCAAAAAACCTTCCCTAAGTGGAATAATCTAAGCTGCCTATCATTGTTTTCTTGGATGACACCATTAAGATGAGCTTTGCTCCTGTATTAATTGTTACGAGTTCCTCCAGTTAAATTTATTTTAAAAAACTGTGGCATGATATATTAACATTTATTTGGATGGCAAGATGATACAGAAATAAAGGTGATGTCCTTTAGCAGAAAACAACTTTTGTTCTAATGTAAATGAGAGGAATTCCTTTAAAGTCAATGGAGCTGGACCATTTACATGAGGAAAAAATGTGGTCCTTGATAATGATTTGGCATTTCCAAATTCTTAGTTCTTTACTGTTTGACAGCACAGTTGAGCCAGTTAGCTGCTTGATGGAGGAATAACCGTTGCAGATTTCTGTAGGACCAACAGGAATCTCAGATGTCTCACTTGAATTTTTCTCTTTTCTTTGAGGGTCTAAATTTATTCCCTTTGTGGTAATTACCCCATGTTACTTGCCATACAATAGTTTATATAGGCAAGGATTGCTAACATTATATTATACCTCCCATTAGTTGCCTTCCTTTTGTAGCAATACATTGTTTCCCCTGGAAGATTGTCTACCTCGGCACAAAGCCTGAGCCATACATGTTTACAAGCTTACAGGACATTTTTCACATATCTGTGCACTAAATACCCAGAAGTTGAGGAGAGTATTGTGTAAAACATTAGCAGCCTGTACAAGATGCTTGCTTGCTTCCTCCTGTGGAGCCAAATTCTGTTCACCTTCTGAAACCCCATTGACCTCTGTGGAAGTCGATCTTTAAACAATATTTTTTACCGGCAACCTGCTGCCTTTTTAACAAAATAAAATTAAATTATTACCACAAATTAAAAGAAAAATGGAAAAAAATTCTCTCCTGACTTCTGTATATAATTCTCAGGAACTTCTTGTTTACTTTCTTGGATGAAGATGCTGTTAACTATCAGCCAGTGGAATTCTCCATTGAACATACTGGTAATGAGGACTCACTAATCACAATATGTTTAGTTTCAGAGCTCACTACATTTCATCCTGGTGCTTCAGAGTCTGAAACCTTCTTCTGTCTTACAGAAGAGTTTGATAGCCTTCAATTCTTGATCTGTAGATCTGATGGCATCAGATTTGTTCTGTAGTGAGCCTTTGTCTGCAACGCAAAAGCAGCAAAAATTTGATATGATCAAAAAAGGCCTAGGGCTGGAATGCTGCAGGTCAGGGCCGAGCAGTCTTGGCAAAGATTTATGGTAATGCTTGCAAAGAAAGTACCAGAGGAGCACAGTGCTACCAGCCTCTCTCACTTCTGAGAAATAAAATTCCCTTGGCCAGACTCTGCTCTCAATTGCACCAGTATAACTGAACTGCAATAAATGGGCTAAAATTAAAACACTGTCTGGCAGGAGTACATCCATGATTCTGTAGTCCAACTGAGTGGGAGAGGCGCCAAAGAGGCCCAGCTAGTATTGGCATTACCAACACCTGCATTTCATTCTGTATGCAAAGATTGCTGTGGCAGCTATAATTTAATACTTGGCATTTTTGCTCAAAAAAAATAATCTGAAGGTTCTACATTCCAAAGTCAGGATTCTGATCATTTTAGGAGCAAACACTCCCTTTTGCCAACACTGCATAATGCGCTCCATGTCATGTGGCCTTTTATCCTTTTGCAATTGCATCGTGCAGTAGATGAGTTTCCTGTAAAGTGACAAATGATGTAAGTTTCTGCTGTAATTTAGATAGCAGATTTCAGGTCTGCACTTTCATTCTAGGCAAACATTTGAACTTCCATGGATGAAAAAAATGCTTGCAGAATTGGTCCCTTAGTTGACAATGAAATAATTAAGTAGACTGTACTTAAACTGGGTTTCTCTCTCTCTCTCTCTCTCTCTCTCTCTCTCTCTTTTTTTTAAATTTCACAGTGCACCTCACTTAATTAGATCTCTTTAAACATACTTGTGGGTAAAGCATGCATCCGTGAGTTTGAATAGATAAAGAGAGAGGTCACATAGAATAACCACAATTCTCATCAGATGAGATCAGAATTCTCATCAATTCTCAGACAGATGCATTTGAAAAGTCAGGACTTGAAATCAGTCTGGGTTAGCCCAATCCGCTCTATGTAATGGTTAGGGATATTCTGCACTGACCCAGGAACAATTCAGAGATGTAATCATGCCTAAAAGAAGCATGATCCCTTTCTGCATCCACTTGTGCCAGATGGGTAGTTTATATGAGTAGCAGACTCCTATTCCTCGCCGCCTTGCTGAGTCAGCTGTGCTGAATGGTGTGTTGGTTGAAGCTGGCAGAATAACCCCATGATCCAGTCTCCTATAATTAGATACTGATGTAAGTGACAGATTTAAGCCATCGCTACTAAACTTTAATGAAACTACTTTCATTGTTGCTTGATGTGTACTGGCCTGCAGAGCAAGCAGCTTTCAGAATTAACCCTAAATAAATACTTTTGTTATTACCAGGGGCTCTCTAAATAATCTATTGTGTCTGAAAGTGGTTTCATTTTAATCAAATCAAAGCTGTTTGTACTGAACACTGCCTCAGTATGCGCACATTGGTATGCTTTTGCTTCTGTTTAAACAAATATCCCAGCAAACACTTGGTATAACATAACAGAATGTTAGAGATTTGAAGTCTCCATTCTCCATTTATTATAGAACTAAAAATAGGTTTTGCCTTCAGCATAAAAAAGAAAATATTTTATTTGCTTTTTTAAGGACTGAACTGAATAAGTTGGTCTTTATCAGAATGGAAAATCAGTGTTTAGTTTTCATTTGAGATTTATCCTCATTAAATATACCGAGTATTGTTACTATATTTATCTTATTTTGTTATTGGTGTTATTGGAAAGGATCTAATGTAAACATTTAGCAGCTCTAAAAAAATCCTTTGAAATTATTAGTATTAAAAATAGCTATCCTGCTTTCGAAAATAATCTGATTAAATTGAACAGTGTTGAAGAGTTAGGAAAAGCAAAGCAATTCAGTAGGGAAATAACTTGTATAACTAGAAAATATTTAAATAGAACAAGACTCTTTCCTGCAGCATAGGATTCTTGCAGAGTATTTCAAACAGTTGAATTCACAACAGGAAGTAATTTGCTGTTGGAAATAAGATCACATGACACTCAACGCCCATACTGATAAAAGGGTAAATACATCACTTGGTACAATTGATATGCGTAGTCTAGTTAATGTAAAGGCATCTTGGCAATTTAATGGCACTGCACATTTTAAATTAATTTGCAATCTTAGAAACATGAGAATAAAAAAAGTTGCATGAAATTTAAGAATTAAATGAATATTATAAAAATGAAAATCACATGAATGACTCTGAGGATGCGAGAATTACATAATTTTTTAAATGGCTTCATTATGTGTGCTTGGAATTATAAATCAAATTAGAAATCTGATGTTCTTTAACATGTGTATTATGAATGCGGAAATGCCTAATGCCACCAGTTGGTGAAAAGGGAGAAGTGGATTGAATTCTTTCCAACTTTTGTGTTCTTCCGAGAGATGCAAGTATAGAGCTAAACATGTTACATGCTAATGTGCAAATTCACAACCCCTCAATACCACCCTTATTGATCAGTCTCCTTTGTTAGGGACTGATCCAGAAATCAATTGGTATCTTTCGATTGATTCAAATGGGCCTTAGAGCAGGCCTTTAAAAAAAACCACTTCAAAGGAACCTAAGATATATTGAGTACATTTATGTTCCATTTTTATAAGGAGACCAGCCCTATTAAGTTACTGATTTTTTGTCCATTTTCTCTATAGTCCCTGTAAAACAGGTTTAATTGTATAACATCTTTACTAGAGCGAACATGTTTGGTTGTAATTTACCTGTTTTGACACATTTATGACAAATACGAGAATATCTGTGGTGCTAATCTTCTTTTAATGTAGTATTAACATATAACATGTATGTTTCAGTGAGATCCTGGAGGGATTGATTCTTGGCCCTATGTTATTTATCATTTTTATCATTTTTATCAATCACTTGGAAGAAAACAAAATCATCACTCAGAAAATTTTCAGTTGACGCACAAATTGGGGGACTAGTAAATAATGAAGAGGACAGATCACTGATACAGAGCAATCATTTGATAAGCAAGCAAACAATATGCTTTTTAATATGGCTAAATGTGTACATCTAAGAACAAATAATGTAGGCTATATGTTGAGTCCTCCATCCTGCATCTTGGGTAGCAGTGACTCTGAAAAAGATTTGGGGGTGGGCTTGTAAAATCAGCTGACCATGCGTTTCCAGAACATTGCTATGGTCAAATAGGCTAACATGATCTGTGGATACATAAACAAGGGAATCTTGAGTACAATGCCTCTGTGTTTGGCTCTAGTTCAACCACTGCTGAAATACTGTGTCTAGTTCTGGTGTCCACAATTTAAGAAGGATATTGGTAAATTGGAGAGGGTTCACAGAAGAGCTACGAGAATGATTAAAGGATTAAAAAAATATGCTTCATAGAGCTAAATTAAGCTCTTTGAGTCTATTTAGTTTACCAAAGGGAAACTTAAGGGTGATTTGATTTAAACTATAGGTACCTAAATGGGGGACAAATGTTTGATAATGGGCTCTTCAAAGTAGCAGAAAGGTACAATATGATCCAATGGCTGGAAGTAAACAAATTCAGACTGGAAATAATGTGTAGATTTTGAACAGTGAGAGTAATTAAGCATTGGAATAATTTTACCAAGGGTCATGGAGGATTCTCCATCACTGGCAATTTTTAAATCAAGATTGGATGTTTTTTTCAAAGATCTGCCCTTGGAATTATTTTGGGGAAGTTCTATGGCCTGTGTTATACAGGAATTCAGACTAGATTATCACAGTGCTCACTTCCAGCCTTAGAATCTATGAATTTATTAAACAAAAGAAGTTTTATGATACTTCAACTATCAAATTATAATTACGGGCTAAATGTTAGTTAAACCTCTACTGCATAAAAATTATGTTTTAATGTTCTCAATACGTTTTTTTAAAAACTCCAGATAGCAGATGTGATGAATTTGTTGAGATCAAATGCATCTAAACAAGGACTTGGGGGAAAATTAGAAAATATCTAATTTTCTTTTGAACCATAATGGCATGATTTATTTAGATTAGTTATACATAATGTCCGTTATTATGTAAAAGTGTGTCCATAATTCAGTAAAATTGTATTTGTAATATTATAATTTAGTAATGAGTGTCTATTTTAATTGATGCAGCAAAGACCTATTCCTATTGAAGTCAATTGGAATTTGGTATAAAAGTGAATGGGACGGGACTAGGCCCTTTTATTTTGGAGCTCTTTTGTATTTGTATATTGTGTTATGACTGGCTATTAGACTGGTTTCTTGGAAGATTAAACTGTAAATGTTAAATCAAAACAGCTACACAGTCACTAAAGAATAGCAATTAGTGGTTGCATTGTGAGATGGTTGACTGTTCTCACTGGAGTCTGAAGATTTGCCATATGGTCTTACTCTGTTTCTGAAGTTCACGCCCTGGCTATGGTCCCCAAGTACAACTGTCCACCTGCAGAGAATAATGACCGCTCCGTCTGGGCCCCCTCCAGCCAGGTGGCAGGTATGGAGCCCAGGAGTCTGTCACATCAGTTCTGTGCTATCTAGGATGTCTGGCTGCTTTTCAGTCCCTTAGCAGCACCGTAACAGTTCAGAAGGGACTGGATTCCAGCACAGAAACTAGCTCAAAATGTACATCATGAAGTTATTTCAATCCCTGACCACATATGCTCATGTGTAGCTGGGACTGTCATTAAGAGGCAGGTTATTGTTAAAATTAATCTAATTCAAATTCTTTTGATCAGAGCAGTTAACTTCCAGTTCCTCTCCAAAATTATAGCCTTGTAGAATAACTTCTTTTAATAGCAACATGCAGAATTGACACCAGTTGTTTACTTAGTTAGCATGTAATACTTTACAGTTTATGCATATTCATTGAAAAAGCACAGGAAAAATTGATGTAAGAGCTTCTTTAGCTGCAGGGCAATCTCCTACACACTGACAATTTAAGTGTGTATTACACAACTATTTACTTTGCTTTTAAAGGGGAAAAAAACCAGTTACCAAAGCAACTACTACACTGTGTGCTACTAATGTTATTTTTGAGATAAAGAAAACTGTAAAGGTGCACATGTCAATATGCCTTAGGAATATGCACACTTTTCACAACTGGAAGAAAAAGTTATGTTATAATAAGCAAACTTTTTAAAAATCTAGACCTCCTTGCTAACTTTTGTGAAAGAGAGAAATATTTTGCTAATCAGTTTTCATCCCTATTTTTAGTTTAAGGATACAGGTGATAATGGATAAGTCAAATGTGTGTTTAGATAAAGGGTTCTATTCATATGTGCACATTTCTGAGCATTCTCATATTGTATATGTATATTGTATAGCATTATCAGCTCTGGGGGTGCACTCCGAGTGGCATGACACAAGTTACAGTTGATCACTTCTGTCCTAAACGCAGTCGTGACCTAGCTGCAGAATTTGGAAACACTTGTTATTACGGTATTGGTGGGAGTCCAAAGGGCAGAGGAAGACATGCAGTTTAAGCGGAACTGGATTTTATTAATCAAACTTCATCCCATTCTGTTAACAGCTTGTCCATGGGCTGATTGTTATTTCCTTGCAAATACTTTGGAATAATAATTAGATACAAGACATAGTTTTTGAACATATCTTTGGTCTGTAACTCATTGTAAGCAGTATTTTCTGAATGTTCACTGTCAATGTGAGTTGTTTTTGACCGGACACATACATTAGGTGATACTATTTTCTTCCTTGATTGGAGAAATGTAATACTTAGAATCAGGTTTCCGGGGCAAAGTCTCATTCTTATGAGTCTGAAATTCCCTTTTTGTAAATATTTTTTGTAAATATTCTGCAAATTTTGCTTAGAATGTACTGTTTCCATGAGCCCTTTTACCATCAAATCCATTTACAAGATGGTTTGCAGTATTGATTCCACCCTGCAGACACTTACCTGCATGACCAGCTTTACTCAAGTGATTAGTCCTACTAAAGTCAACAGGACTACTCTGTGGTGCCCATAGCTGTATGCATAGGATGCACTGCCTGTCTCCTTGGCAGGAGCAAGGCCACCGGGGGGGGAGGGGGCAAAAATGGCAGTTCGCCCGAGGTGCTCCATTTGAGAAGGTCCCCAAACTGAGTGGTGTTGTGACCTGGCACATTGGGTTGCAACACCACTCACTGACATTTGGCCTGGTGGTCCCTCCATCATTATGGAATTGGTGGACAGACCTGAGTTGTGCCATGCTCATGAAAAACGAGAGTGATTCACTTATGCTGACCATGTGGAAAATGTCTGGGTTTGCCCCTTGGACAACTCACATAAGTAAAATTACTCATGTACGTATGTGGTTGCAGGATTGGGCCCAACATGAACACAAAAGAGGCTCAGCACTGAAGCAAGTTTATATTTATTTATATATAAATCATCAATGAATATCTCTGGAAACATTTTTTGGCAATATTTCCCCAGCTCTGAGCCATAGATCTGGTGTAAATGAGCACGGCTACATTGAAGTCAGTTGAGCTGTGCCCAATTATACTAGCTCTTGATCTGGCTCTTTCATTTGTTAGATTTATTGACCGGGATGGCGTTATTTATCAGTCCATAAAAATTCTTCACTTGTGTAGAGTTAGCTGATTAATGGAAAAAATATTTGACCAATATAATCTTTGATTAATAAAAGCAAAAATCAGTGAGTACATTATTCATCTAATAATATTCAGTCAGCTCTACTCGTGTGTCAATATCAGCATCATGTGCACTTGGGTCAAATCATTTCATTTTCCCGTGCCTCAGTTTTCCCATCTGTAAAATGGAGATAATGATCACGACCACTTTGTAAAGCATTTTGAGATCTCCTGATGAAAAGTGCTAGTAAGAGCTAGGTGTTATTATTATTTATTTATTATACACCAGGGGTATAATAGTAGTGTAGTATATCCAGGAAAACATAACATCTGGTTCAGTGTGTATGTATTCCTTGTATCTGAGTCCTGCAGACCACTTAAGGAGAACTTCTGTTTCTTGAATGAAGATTAGACTTCCTGGCCACTAAGTAACCAAAGCTCATAAAATATTCTGCAGCATCTTTGTAAACCATAGAAATAAAATATTTTTCTTCTGCAGAAAATCAATCAGATATTTTAAGTTACTTAATGATTTTAAACTTGTAAATGGCATATTACAAACAGATGCATTTAAAAAAAACACCCCAGATAATGTATAAATGCTTGCAAAGCCCTAACAAGGTGAAAAAAATTGCATCTATTTTAGCTGCTCTTTAAGTCTTTAACTCTGCATAGTAAGCACTTTTCCTGGCTCCCTCTGCTGGTTATGGGGCTGGCTTGGCTTTCTTTCACTATGATACTACTTTTGCTGATTAAAATAGCTACAATAGCTCTGTGTCTTTCTCTTCTGCCCGCCTGCCACTCTGCTCCATGAATTCTTTGCTTAATTATACAATTGCCTTTGACTAATTCCACTTTTTCCTTATGAGTCACATTAAAAAATGAAACTGTATTTTTAAAAGCCACCAATCACACACTGCATGTAAAAAGAAAAGAAAAAAAAGGGGGGGGGGGAGGGAAAGAGAGAGAAGCAGCTGAGTTATTAAGCAGCTATTGCCAATGAGAACTAACTTTTTGACAACAAAATAACTATTATTAACGGAGTGCTAACACATGCTCTGGGCATGTTATTTTTATTTGCTTTATTTGTTTTTCTTCAGTACAATGTATTTTCTCATTACTGTGGATGTGATTTCTTGTATACCTTGGAATAACAAAATAATACTTTCACATTACATAGCACTTTTCATATGTAAAGCACTTAGCAAATATGAACTGATTAATTCTGACAATTCCCCTGTGAACTAGGTAAGAAAGTAATATTCCCATTTTACAGATGGGAATGCTACTCGAGTGAGGGTAAGTCACTTTCCCAAGGCCAACCCCTCCCCACCCAGTCAAAATAAATTATTTTGAGCACTGATTTTCACATTAGCAGAAGCTCATTTGCTACTTGGAAAGTTGAATGTGTGATTGCACACTTTGTGTCTAACTGGTCATTTGCACATGCAAATATGAAGGTTTTCTGCATCGTTCTTGTAATTGCATATGCAAAATAGCAGTCTCTATTCCAAAGATTTGTAATCTAAAAGACGAGATGTAACAGGTGGATGAAACAAACAAGCGGGCAGCGATGGTCAGTATCAGGTTGCAGTTTTCTGTGTGCACTACAGAAGCATTGAGTTGTGAGAAATGACTTGAAGGAAGATAAGGTTGTTGTCACTTTATGGCTTTTGACTTAGCAGGAAAAACTAAGGTGAAAATCAAGCTCTTTATGTCAGGAAGCATGTTAGTTTGTTACTACTAATATTGTGCTCAATTTTATCATACTTATTACTTATTATCATACTTATTATTACTTATTATCATAAGTAAGTTATGGGTGGGATTTTCAAGAACATTGGCCTAATGCCTGGACTTCACTGATGACATAGAAATCCCATCCTGCATACCTAAATATAGATTTTAGGTGCTAATTCTAGATACCTCAGTTTGAAAATTGGGGGGAAATTAGGAATTTAGGAGCCTTAGACTATTCTTAAATCTTTGTCTGGGCTTGTAGTAATATACTTTGTGCATAACATTTTCAAAAGTGTCTAAGTGATTAAGGAGACTGAATCTAGTGGGATTGCATTTTGCCTATCTCAGTTTTGAAGGAGAGAGGACAATGCCATGTTAGTTTGTTCCCTCACGTATGCCTAATAGTGACATTTGCTGGGTATTTTGCTTGTTGGATCTCTGCCATGCCTCCCAGCATGGAGGATGACTTCTTAGCCTATGGAGCAAGCCTTCCTTGAGTTGGACTGAGAGTCACATGCTCACTGACATTTGTGTATAAAGGATGATTTCAATACACATCTTGGAATTACAGTAATTTCCAGTGTGTCCCCTCAAAATAGATCAAGAAAATTAAAGTATTAGGAGCCAAATTAATCCCTAGAATAATTCCATTTACTTAAATTGTTGCAGCAAGAATGAATTATTTATTATTACTATTACTACAAATATTTGCAGTGTGTGGCAGGATGGCTGTCATGGATGCCTTTGGCCTCACACATCTGGCATTTCCTAGGAGGGCTCTTTCTTGAGGAGTTACTGCAGGTTCTATGACCAGGGAAATAGGACCTATTTGCTTTTGGTTGATGGAAACATAGGGCCTGGTTATCATTTACATTTAGGCCACTTTACACCATCCTGGCAATATAGAACATACTAGAGGGGCATATATCAAGTATGAATAAATTGAGGCTAGACATGAAAGATGTTCTTATCTGGCTTTGCTTCTGTTCCCTGGACTGTGTTTAGAGTTTGGGGTTGGGGTTTTCAGAGCAGTGCAGGGAATTTACCCACATATCTTCCATTAGAATGAATAAAAGGAACACAATCTGTTAACTAATGGAAAATGTGACCAATTCCCTGCCACGGCTTTGAACATCTCAACCTATTAGCACTGCTGATGGAAACAAAGATGGCTGGAAGAAATGAGCAGGAAGTATGAATAGGAGACCATAGTGTTTTAAGGGGACTCGTGTTTGTGTGTGTTGAGAGAGAGATTTTGCTTTCACTGATAAGAGACTTCTCCTCTATTAAATTTTCCTTTGGAAAGGAGGGTCTTTCAAATATTAAAACATATTTCCTTACATTTCATGTGCTTTTTCCTTCTCTTCATGCACCTTGAGTTTGATAGATTTGTCTTTTCACTAAGGCTCCACATATGACAGATTATATCTATGTATCATCCTGCCATTTAATCTGAGTCAAAGGGGATTTATCTGACGTGACAGGTATAGTAGTCTGTTGTCAAAACTGTGATGGTGCTGACCAGGATTATCTGGATGAGTGGTTATTTTGATGTTGCAATATGGAAGGTGTGGGCTTTGTGAATACATTGGAATAGTACAGAGAGATGGACTGCCACTCAAGTAGAAATGATGGGATAGACTGGATGCTAATGTGATCTATAAAGATATCAGAAATTGACGAGGGGCATTAGGATAAAGAGATTGGGGACATTGGTGAGCGTAATATGAAATATAGACGTCAATAATCTAGGAGTGGTTTTTATGCAGATAGGTCATACATCTTTCCTGAGCTCTGCGGTGATTTCAGATACCCTAAAATGTATTAGGCTACTTAGGGTGACCAGATGCACTGATTTTATAGGGACAGTCCTGATATTTGGGGCTTTGTCTTATATAGGCGCCTATTACCCCTTTCTTCCATCTTGATTTTTCACACTTGCTAACTGGTCTTCCTAGGGCTACTGGTAGTCTTATCAGTGGGAGATTCCACTTAGAATGTATATTTCTGGAGGCAACATCCAACTGATGGTACACTCAAAAGAAATAGAAATATTCCTAAACATAGTCCTAAGCAAATGGACTGAGCATGTAAATAATTTAAAACTGATTGATATCTTGCTTGTGGTGAACTCATCACTGTTAGGCTTGAAACACCTATGAGACTGTAATAGCTATCACAAAATTTATGAAAATTAGCAGTTAGGGTTGAGAGAAAGGAGCCTGAAGGTGCTCAGATGCCATGGAAACTGAAGGGGAGTTGGGAACCTATGTTCCGTAGGCTCTTTTGAGCATCCCAGTGTAGAAAAAAGTGGGACTTTTCAAAGTCCTAAATCATGTATCTGATTGTCTGCATTAGGAGTTGTGAATGTGGATAAGAAGCAGAAGGGAATGGAGAAGAGGATGAATGAAACCTTCCTCAGGAAGAGGGTTGAAGAAAAGCAGAAAACATAAACAGCAAAGTAAAAATTTGAGAGGGAAGGAGAAGCATGTCCCCTTTAATGCCCTATTAACAATGAGATGGTAAAGAGAAGGGACAGAACATAACAAGGAGCCCCCTTATGGATCTGTTACACAATGGTGGAACAGGCACTGGCCCACATCTGTGACAGCATTGTCAACTCTCCCAATTTTACCATGTTTTATGATATTAAATGCTGTTCTTAAAGCCCCAACTCCTTAAGTCATGAGAACATAATCATGGCGTTAAGGCCAGAAGGGGTGACCAAATCTTCTAGTCTGACCTGTATACCACAGGCCAAATATGTACAAACCTCAGCTTTGATTAAAAAAATAGTAAATTTCTAGCTCTCAAGATTGCAGAGGAAAACCTTGAACATGTGGACCAAGACTGAAAGGCCAGAAGGCAAAGAAAAAGAACCATACATGTATTGTGGGGTTTTGTTTTGTTTTGTATTGTTTGTCTTAGAAAGAGTGAAATTAAAAATAACAATCTCAAGATTTTGAGGGGCGTGCCCTAGGATTTTTGAATGCTTGGTTTCGCAGTACTGCTGTGAGGACTGTTCAAATGGTACTTTCTGTATCTATCCCAAAGGCAGCAGCAGGATGGAAGGCTGCAGGGATCTCCATGGCTCCTGGAGTCACAGGACTGGCTGCAGGGCACCCACACACATGATACTTCCAGAGATATATGTAAGTTAATGTTGACTCTGTCAGAATTAACCTGCATGCTCAAATGTTCCAGCACTATGTGAATATTATGCTGGAGGGTGACACCATGGAAAGTGATTTCCTCTGGCTCTGCCCAGCCACTGTCCTCAAACTGTTGCCCAAATGTTGTGTGGAGCAGCTGCCATTATGTAAGGATGTGGGGTATGGTTGCAGAGGCCAAATATCATCGTCCATTTTGAAAGGCAGGATTCTGGGCTGCAGGGAGCTTCAGGCTGCAGTCAATGCCAGGCTGTGGTGGTGGTTGTGATTGGTTTGTAATGTTTAAATAAAAATTATGTACTTAAATACAAGGTCTTCATGCCTTAATAAGGAGAAAAACACAAACATTCAATGCTTACATGTAGATGCTTCTGTGGTACTGGAGGATGAAAGAAGTAGCATCCCTTTTCTGACAATTTTTGCCCTAGTTTATAGATATTTCGGCTATAATCGGACCCTATGTGCTATTCTTTTATTACGTGATCTGACCCTGAGGGTACAATTGACATTAATGAGATGTAAATGACAGATAACAATGTGATCAACCAAAGAAATAAGAAACCGTATCAAGAATAAACAGACAGCTGTAAAGGGCATAAATGATTTGGTAAATAGTATTGTTGCACAGGTTATTGTTTTGTTTTTGAATTAATGCCTTGGAAAAAAGATAATCAGAGCACCAAATATTAGCATGGGAAGGCTGAGAATATGAAAGCAATTAGTAAACATTTTTCAGAGTATACACAGTAGGAAATTGAGGAAGAAAAAGATGATCTATTTATTTATTTGAGAATGACAGTGGGGAAACAGTGAAAAAAGATAAGGGAATGGCATAGATGTTAAACAGGTATTATGCATGCATCTTTCTTTACAAAAGAAGGGTATTTGGTATTTTCATGGGTCACATCATGAATAATGGAAGAAAAGATTTATTTGAAGGTCAGGGGATCTTAAATTGAAAAGGTGCAGGGTTGTATGACATAAATCCAAAGAACTTGCTAAAGGAAATGGTCATGAAGACTGATGGGACTTGAAAATTCTTCCATTATGTTTCCATCAGCATATGTATGGCCTGATTCACCAATGCCCTTAGCCTTGTGCAGCTACAGTCAGCCGTGAAATTGTGTGCAAAGTTTGTGTGAAATGCTACTGTTCAGATTTGGTAACATTTTACACTCACTTTGCACTGTTGTAGATGATTGCACAAGGTTCAGGGCAAATGTGAGTCAAGCCCATAATGTTTATTCAAAGAGGAACTAATACCTAAGTCTTCATAAATGATTTGACAAAGGTCTGAATGCAGAAGTGGTGATT
Source organism: Emydura macquarii macquarii (assembly GCF_026122565.2). Lineage (NCBI taxonomy): Eukaryota > Metazoa > Chordata > Testudines > Chelidae > Emydura > Emydura macquarii. The sequence goes on along the minus strand of NW_027130698.1, from coordinate 10,973,252 downwards.
GAACTGGGTGGGAAATGCGCTGAAACTTGGTTGAAGAGAAAGGTAATAAAGGGTTCCTGGAATGAGACATTATCTGTTGCATCTGCTTGGGTGTTGTGCTTGAAAAGGTGGAAAAGGATGGTGTAGAATAGAGCCTGAGCCAGGAGAGGAAGGATGGTCTAGGCTAGTGCCCGAATCACTGGGATTTGGGAGACTGCCCTCCACAGACTTCCTACATGACATTGGGTGAGTCCCATAGATTCTGTGTTCCCTATCATAAAATACTTCCCTACCTCTCAAGGGTCTTGTGAGGATAGATGCATTAAAGATTGCAAGATACTCATATACTACAGTGATAGGGTCATTATAAGTACCTAAGATAAATAGTAGCTTGTAGATAGTTAAGCTTTGAACTTACTTCCCAGGCCCTTTACATAAGAGCATAAGAATGGCCATATTGGCTCAGTATGGTCAGTGGTCCATCTAGCTCAGTGTCCAAAGCCAGATGTTTCAAAGGGAGTGAACAGAACAGGGCAATCATCAAGTGATCCATCCTCTGTCATCCAGTCCCAGCATCTGGCAGCCAGAGGCTTTAACCCTCCCATAGAAGAGCTGGTCTGGCAGACAAAGTTATAACAAGATCCAATGGTTGGAAGTTGAAGCTAGACAAATTCAGACTGGAAATAAGGTACACATTGCTAACATTGAGGATAATTAGTCATTTGAATAATTTACCAATGGTTGTGGTGAATTCTTCATCAGAGGCAAATTTTAAATCAAGATTGGGGGTATATAAAATATGCTTTAGTCAAACAGGAATTATTTTGGGGACATACTATGGCCTGTGTTATACAAGAGGCCATTCTAGATGACAGTGGCTCCTTCTGGTCTTGGAATCTATGAATCTATCTTATTTGTCCGAAGTGTTGCATGTAACTGTCTCCTGCATGCCTCTAGAAATGATCTCCTAATGACTTTCTGGGAGAAAATGGGGTAAAGCTCTTAATGAGGGTCAGTGCTTCAACTGCATTCAGAGAGAGGAATTCCTTCCTTGAAGTCTAACTTAAATTTTCCCTTTGAGGGTGTTAGTTCCTAGTTTAGTCTTTTCTGACCTCCTCTTTTGTTGTTAGCCCTGTGCAGGAATGCTTTGTGTCTCTGTGTGATGTTAGGCCTCCTCATTTTCCAACAATAGTCAGCATTCCTTCTCATGGGAGGTCTAGACTAGTAATCTCTAGAATGGTAGTCAGTGAATTCCTTTCTCTGCAATTATACCTGATTACCACACTGGTTTTGTTGTCTCCCTAGATAGGTTATTATGAACAGGAATTACCCTTCTCAACAACTATCTTTTATTACTTGTTCAAATCTAAAACAGCTCAAAGCTGATGCTTAAGTTAAATAGTACTACATAATGACCCAGACCCAAGGAGCACACAGTGCAAGTTGGGGTGGGTACAAAGCTGGTTGTAAAGCTCATCTTTGTGTTTCCCCCTATCCTGAGTTGGCTGTGTGCTGGGCTGCCCCTCTCCCTCCTGTCAAATGTACTTTAGAGAAATCCTCACGTGGCTCTAACTTATGACAGTTGCTAATGGTCCCAGTACAGGATGAAATCCTGGTTCTATTTAGGTCAATGTCAAAACTCCCACTTACTTCAGTGGAGCTATGATTTCACCCACATTCTTTAGTTGGGAAATTATTGATTATTTAAATCCAGAGGACAGAACAAAATACACAGAGATTCCTTTTCTCTCTATCTCTATTTTGTACCTCTGTTCTCCCTCACTCAAATAAATCACTGAATAATTGTTCACGTTTTCCTCCTATTTAAATTTTGGAGGAGGGAAAGACTGTCCCTTTAGGGGATAGTAAATGGAAAATTAAGAGGACTTGTGTAATCTTGTGAATGGAAAGTTTTGATTAGCTGAATGTCAGGTAAACATTTGAACTAGGTTGCTGAGATTACTGCTAAGTGCATTATGGAGGTTACTGCTGAAATTGTTGTTAAGTGGAAGACCATGTGAAAGAAATTGCATAATTGCGGGTACAGCAACTCACCATTTTTTGGGGTATGACTTAAACTTAGTATGACTTGGTATGTGTTATCAAACTGGAGCATTATCAAGATTTTAATAACTTGCATCAGCAAAAAATTGTGTGTTTACACCAGACATATTTGTATGGAAATAGCTCCATGCTTTGCACATTATCTTTCTTTATTAGTGAAAGCTGTCATCAAAGCTACATTGATATCACTTTTGTGATGACTTCCTGTTTTCACATACTTGTCACTTTAAAAAAATATTCTCTTTAGCTGAAATTTTCCTAGCTTGGTATCAGCCCCAAAGTAAATTATTTTGGAAACTATGAGCAAAATCTGTTCACACATTTTGAGGGGTACGTGAAGTGGAAAAAACTACTTTTTTACTGTAAAACAGTTTACAAAACTCAAAACTAGAAAAATAACTGCATTTCATAGAACGAAATTTTGTAGTTTACCAGGGCTCATTGTGGAGTTGCTCTGGGCCAGTGGAGTTATCATGCCATATATGGAACCATAAATATCATTAATGGGACTATAGAATAAGGTCAATATATGCTATTGATTTTAGTGGTATAGTTGCAGTTCTTTCATTTCACTGAGAAGTCCTATATAGAACCAACCATTGGCTTTAATGGGAGCTGGACTAGTCTTTAGTTGGATAAAGTGTTACTGTACTATTTTTGTTCTCCAGTGAAATCAGTAGAGAATAATATTTTAATTTCCTTTTAATTTTTTTCTTTAAAGGAAATTGAATCTAAATCATAAAATAACTTGCTATTGAAGTTACAATTTTAAACACTCGAATGTCAGAAAACGTAAAACTTAAGCTTCATTCTTGGTCTATTTTTGTTCACTATTTGTATTCAGTACTCAAAACGCGAGTTGTATTAATTGGACTTGTAGGTCCTATGGTATGTTCTCTGATTGGAAGAGAGAACTTTTACGATCAGGTTTCTAAGATGGATACTTGAAATTATAGTTTCTCAATATGGTTTCCTCAGATATTCTGCAACATTCCTTTAAAACTCAATGTTCCAGTGAACATTCTTCATCTGATACAATATTCATGGAAAGTAATCACAGAAGGCTGCAAACAGTCAAAGCAGATTTGTTTAGAAATTCAATGGCATATTTGTAAGGATTTGTTTTGGAATATTTGCTTAGCTATAGTTTATTATTCAGTCAAAATTACACCATGGTAACTTCACGGCCCCTTTCTACCACTCTTCCTGAGGATGAGTCACTCCATGAGCAGTTCCAAATATTATGATTTCAATGGCACTACTCAGATGGCAAGGTACTGTATTACTCAGCATGAATACGGATGGAAGAATCAGATCTTAGAATAACGAAATTAACTGAATGGTTGTAGCCGTGTTGGTTCCAAGATATGAGAGAGAGAAGGTTGTGAGGTAATATCTTTTATTGAACCAACTTCTTCCATTAACTGAACATTAGCAGAAACAGTTTTGCTTTTCTTAGACTAAGCCAGCTGCTTACATTAAAGGAGAGTTGGTTTATGAGCTGCTCTGGGTGGGTAGGTTCACTATACCTACTTAATGCACCTGTCACTGTATGAACTGTAAAATTACTTGATTTAGTTGCAATTGATAGGTTTAGCAAATTTGACTTCATTTACAGGTTTGAATATATATATCTGGAATCCTTTTGGAGTGTTCTGGTCTATGCACAATTGCTGACTGTTTATACAGAGAGCTTGTCTGATTTCGGAGCCGCTTTTGGAACTGGAAGACATAGAAGTCTGCAAATGCTGCAGTTTTGGTGGAATGCCGAGCACTGCCACGCACCCTGGTTTATTTTTACCCCTTTATCTTGCAGTTTGAGAAATCAGGGTTGAAAGAGTTTTATTGTGTGCGTTTGGAATGGAACTGGCAACACACTTTCTTTTCCATGAGGGTTGCAACTTAAATAAGTCACTTAAGAGTCTATATGGTAGATTTTGTGAGGTGATTCTCTTTTTTGACATTACTGGCTTAGAGAAATTAGAGTATTTGGAATGGCTAGATATAGTAATTTACAGGTGACCTAAAAATATATGTTATGTTTTGATTATTTTAATTTAGCTTTCTAATTAGAAGCGTTGTTTTATTGCTACTTGAAGAAATTAAGTATTTGTGAGGAATTTCAGTCATGGTTGTTTTAGTAAATAGGTAAGGCTTAAAATGCATTTCTTGTTTGAAAATAGATGATTTGTCTGTTTTGGTTTATTTTCCTTTTTGGTTCTAGAGGAGCTGAATTGCCTCACAGACTTAGGCCATGATGATGCCTACAAGGGAGCTCAGGTGCCATTCATGTAAGTGTCTAGACGTTACCTACATGGCAGAGCTTGTCAAATGTTTTACATTTTTTTCTGACAAAAAATGCCCCCCCCCCCTTTTTTTTTTTGGCAAAATGGGAATTTACATGAGAAAACGTTCATTTCTATCCAAATTTTCAAGGATTATTTTTTATTTTGTTGAAAAAACTGAAAATTTTGGTTTATTTTTTTTTGATGAAAATAAAATCTTTTAAAAAATTGTATTTTTCATGGAAAATAAAATATATTTTTTCTATCCGCTCTGTTAAGTGATCTGAACTTTTCAGGGCACTTTTAGATTGTCCCAGTAGGGATACCCCTATTTAATTTTTGCTCCTTACAGAAGAAGCCCACAGACTTTTCTCTCATTGACTTTTTCAACTGGTAACTTGTTACATCCAAATTTTTATGGTATCTTCAGCTGTGCCCTGATGGCTGTGATCTTCTCCCAAAACAGCTGGATAGTGGCTTGGTAAACATCTCTTCCCTCTCCGTCGTTTTGTAGCAGCCCTCAAATCCATTTCTTTTCTCCATCACCCTAAAGCAGAAACTGAAGATGATTTGGGTTGGGGAGCCCTTTCCTCTTAATCCAATGTGAGGAGGCCAATATTCTGTGAGATATCTTTATATTAGTGCATATTTTATTTTAGATTCTAAAATTAATTGAGTTCTAAAACCAAGCAAAAGTTCAAAGGATTTTTCTAGATCCAAATATGTTTCCCCAGTCTTAGTCCTGATGAACAGTCTCATTTATCTGAGGTTGATCTTTACACATATTCCAGTCTTGAATTTTTCTAAATTAGTCATTGCAGCTTCCCCTCCTCCGTCTTTTTACCGAAGTAGGGAGCAGTGTTACTATCTCAGATATATAAACCTTGCCAAAGAGTAGTAAGCATGGAATCTCTGTTTCCCACTTCAGCTATAACAAGTGGTTTGAGGCTACACGTAGAACAGCTTCATGTAATTAAGATAATTCAGTGAAAAATTGTTGACATAACCTTAAGCATCTTAAAACCTTGGCATCATACTTGATCTGAATAATGTGTGAAATTGCTATTGCACATCTTACATCTCAGTCACATAAAACAGCTTCTTTAAAGTGATACCACTAATGATGAACATAGGTCAATCTGAGAGCTATGAATGTCTTTTTAAAAAATTATATGAACATAGTGTTCATGACTGTGCCGGATTAACAGTGCTAGAGACTGAATCTTCTTACCCACACAACAGGCATGGAGAGCTTCTCCTCAATGCCTTAGTCTCAGAGGGTTTTTTTTTAATGCAATTCTATCATCTATGGGCATGAGCATTAGACTCTTTCATGTCAAGGAGCCCCCATGAATACAGGTGTATGCATAAGCAGAAGTGGAGGCTGGAAATAAAGCTCGTCTTTCTTTCAGACACTCAATATTTTCATTGATACTATTTACATACTATGCCGATATAAAAATATTATCACTCATCCCATATCTCTGTCCCCACTCACACTTGTCACCTTAGAACCTTCCTGTATGTTCCTGTCTCCAATCTCTATTATTGATTTATCACCAAATCTGATTCCTAACAGATCTCCATGTTCCTTCCCACACCTGTTTTGTTTTCTATTCCCATCAGTTCAGAATCAATCCACCTAAAGTCATCCATTTGTTTTCTTTAGCTTCAGACTCCACCAACATGTTCCTCTCCTTCTGCAAACCCTGCTTAAATTTTCCCTTATAATTTCTACATGAAGATGGCCTCATGGTTGAGACATATCCAATCCTGTTTCCTGTTTTCAGTGTATATTCAAGACCGCTCTTTAGCTCTGTTTGCTACACACACTCTAGTCCCACCTCTTACTGTTGTTTTCTCATCAATTAAATATCTGCCTAGATTGATTATGTAAAGGTACTCTAGGAACTCTGGCATTACAGAATCCAATAGTTGAAGCCTTCCAAACTGAGGCTAAGTTGACTGAAACTAGAATGAAATGTCTCCTTTTAGCTAAATGAACATTAGATTACAACAGTGCAGTTTGGATGAGAGTTAAATGAATTATTTTAAATCTTAACCAAATGTACTTCTGAGCTGAGAGGGTGAATTTGAGATATATTTGCATATGAAATTCCAGATAACAGTGGGTATTCTATGGTTTTATAGGTGATGTGTACTTAGGATAGTATTGTTGCTTTGAAGTTAGAAATATGGGTTACTGTTTGCCTAGGGATTTGAAATTTAGTCAAGTGGCTTTCCTTTATTTTTTAAACTATATGAACTGTCAATATAAATTCATATAGGCTGGATAGACAATACTTTTAAGGTCAGTCCCTGTCCTGAATAGCTCATGATGTATTCCATGGACACAGAGGAACAGATCCTCAGCTGGTGTAAATTGGCATAGCTCTGTTGCAGTTGAGATGTATTCAGAGATCAGAACAATAAAAAAGTTTGTTTGTTTTGTCTTCTCTCTCCCCTAAAATGATCAACACAATTTTTGAGTATCCTGATTGAGTTGGTTTTCTGGGTACATTTGAATTCAAAGATGGTGGTTGTTCACCAAACTTGGATTGAGACGGTATTCCATACATAGAAGCAACAAATGTAAATACAAGGAGAAAGGAATAGAAGAATGCATCAGATGTAGATGACATGATTACTCACTCTCTTTTTTAAAAATAGGTTGCATAACATAAGACCCTCTCTCTTTCTTTTATTAGTTGGGGTACTTCAGGACTTCTGGTATCAATGACCTATCTTTATTATTATAGTAATGCCTAGAGGCCCTAGCCTTGTGCTAGACATTGCACAAATGCACGGTGATCTGGATGAAGTGATTTTTGTGAAAATTTATACAGGAGACCAGTGGAAGACTTGGAAATGGAGTCCAGATTTTCTAGCTCCCAGTCTTTTGCCCTACCCACTGGATCATTGGCCTGTGCCTTTAATCAATGACTCTCCTATCTCAGGTATGTGAAAAAGATCTTGGGCCTCTTAAAGCAATAAAATTAATATTTTCTAGGAGGCTATTTGAGATAGAGATACTAGATATTCCAAAAAAATAAATATAAGGCTCATTCAGTGGATAATCTTAGCTTTGCAGTAAATAAACTTCCTGCATATATGAGTACACGTGTAATGTACGGTAATACACATCTTTTCTAGTCTTCCTTATTATTGCACTTGTGACTAGCTGTGTGGGGCAGCATTAGTGTTTTCGGGAAAGCATTCAGGCTTCAGTGCTGTTTGCAAGTTGTTTTGTTACTTAACGCCTTTTAACATGGCATGGGGTTATGTTTTCTTAGCTTTCTCTGTGTGTGCACAAACTGCTCTGAACTGCTGATGTTAATTCAGGTAGATTGGTTTGTATGTGTAGTTTGGGGGGTCTCTCTCTCTCTCTCTCTCTCCCAAAAATCATCATAGTACAAATATATAAAAGCAGGATCTGCAAATATGATGCATATCTCAGTGGAATCGGATGTGCACTCTGAAGGCTGGTTTTAATTTTTAGGAAAAGTACGCTAATGGAAATCTGAATCCTAGAAATAAGTGTTTTGTCTAAGACAAATTAAAACAAGGGATGGCAAATGATAGCACCACATCAGCCTTTCAGAGACGATAACTGGCATAGAGCCTTACTCTAGGTGACATGCTTTGCAAAGCCCTCCTTTGGAAACATAGTCCACTAGAGGCCTTTTCTGAAGGTGTCAGAGGACTAAGAAATTATATCCCTCCATCCATCCATCCATCTATCTATAAAAGATATATACAAAGGAGCGAGGGAAGTAAAGACCTGTAAATCTAATTTCAGATGTGAGGAAGATATTGGATGCATAAATAAATTATAGCTGTAGAACAGTTAGACTTGCAGAATTAATTATAACTCTAATTGAATGTTGAGAATGAAATCCTACTGTGATAGTAGTTACAGCGCTGATCAAGGCCAGTCCTGGAATCACAGCACAGTGAGCCCTATTTTCAGAACTATATTTGCAAAAATGTGTGTCCAGAAACTGTGCACCTCAACTGTGTATGGAAATCAAAGTAATTGTATGTACAGAAGGCTAGGTAAACATCTAAATGGTCACTTGTACACGCATTTTATTACAGTTGTATAGTTAGTTGCATACACAAATTATGCTCACTTGTTGTTTCATGCTTAATTGTGTGTAAGTGATCCTATTCATGAAAATGTTAAGTTCAACTTTTAATTTTATCCCACATTTTTCTTTACATATCCTTATTTTGAGGCCACCTCTGGTCAGAAATGCTCTTCCAATTGCCCATATTGACTAAGAGGTAGTTGGTGTAGATTTATAGCTTGTAGTTATACAAACTCTACTTGGAATACACCACCAAATAGTTGGAAAAAACTTTAAAGACCTGACCTGTTTTACCTGATGTGAGAGTGGCATTCACATTGATCAACATAGTCAATGTGGAACTGAACTATTAAAATGGATTATAATTCGTTTTAGATTTTCCAAACTAGATAAGTGTATTACTTAAAGGTGTGAATTCATGTATGGACAGTAGTAAGAAGTAATGCTTATTGTTATACTATTTGTGTTTGCCTTGAATACAAATATGCCTTGAATACAAATAGGGTTAGATTATATTATTATGGCCCTGATCCCGCAAATCACTTATGCTTTAGTATTATTTTGCTGAGACGAGAAGTAAGATTGCTACTCACCTGATCAGTGTTATGCACATACTTATGTGCTTATACTGGATTGGGGCCTAAATGATAATTTTCATAAGAAGTGGATAAAGCATGGAAAGATGTGATGGAACAAAGTCAATAGTAGACTTAAAAGTAAACATAGTTTGATGGCCCTAGTAACAAAGACATTGAAATCTTCAAATCTACATCTCTAACCTGTGATTGGCCAAGACCATTACTATATTATTATGACACACCTGAAGAGATGGAAAAGGTGCAGCAATTTCAGCCATTGTAGATGGTGGAACTGGAACCAAGGTAGTTTGATTTTATTTTTTGTAATTCAGGAGTTTATTGTATTATTGTCAGGGCTGTCAGACTATTTGGACAGCAATTGCAGAGATTAGTCCTGTTCCTCACAAAGAGAAACTGAAGGTTTACAGAAAATACTTCCTGTTCTAATTATAGCAGAACACTTTTTTATTATTGTATAAATTGTATATGCTATTCTGCTCTGTGGTTTTCCCATTTTCCCAGCTAACATCTGTAAATAACTTTCAGCTGTCCCTATTAATTCCCCAGCTGCTGCTCATGTCAGAGATAGATGAGTTTAGAAGTCAGCATGAGGAAACTGGAACAGAACTGCAAATACTTATGGAGTAGTCTGGGTGCTCTGCTTGGTCACATACACAACTCTGGTCCCACAGAGACTGGAAATTATTGACTTCATGGAGGATTTTCCATAAATCCACAGTGAACATTTAGAGGAAAACAAAAGACAAAGGAAGAGATGGCAGCTTTACTTTGTGTTCAGCAGTGAATTCTCTTCCTCCTTCCTTCACCTATCTCATTTTTTATCCTGCCCTCTCTAAGGGCTTGTTCCTACACCCACTGAAGTCAATGGCAAAATTCTCATAGCCTTTAGTGGACTAGATCAGAGTCTATGTTACTGGACCCTATTTTAAACAATGCCTGGGGCCACGCTAGTTTGACACTGATGTTTTATACCATCAGATAAGGGATCTATGAATTTAAAAGCCAAAGACCTGCTTCTGCCTCCAGTCCTATGTAGATTTCTACCAGAGTAAGGGTTCGTATCAGCCTGATGGCTCCAAGGGCCTCTTCCATTGATTATAATCGCTTTAGTTGAGACCCTAAGTGAGTATTTTCTCCTTTTGTTCCCTTTTAATGACATAGTTGCCTTTTATTACTCCTTCTCTCTCTTTCTGCTGTCCACCACCTCTAGCCTCTTTTTCCCCAGGCCTTCACTTTCCTTGTCCTTAGCTCCTCTTTTCACTTCTTCTTTACATATTTATTCTTCGCCTTCTCCTTTCTGCTTCTCTCTCATGAGTTAGCACTTTTGGAAGGTGCACTTCCTGCTAGACAGGGTTTGGTGGTTTTTTTCTTCCAACTGCTCTAGGAAGGTGTGGCCCCAGATCACCTACGATACATAATTAAACAACTGGCTCTCATGAATATTGCAGAGCTGAAAGTTTAGTACATCTCTGTTTTATTTTATTTTGAGCAATTTTCTACATTGTGCAAGTTTCTTTGACAGATCAAGGGGTTCCTATAATCGGAGATACATGGATGCTTGGAGTGCTTGATTTATATAGATTTATATAGTTTAGGCTCATGGGTGGATGAATAACTCTGGTGATTTAATACAACAAAAGGTGAAACAATATGGATGGGGACCAAAAATAAAGTTGGAGAAAGCGATAGCATGATCCAGTGGCTGGAAGTTGAAGCTAGACAAGTTCAGGCTGGAAATAAGCCGTACATTTTTAACTGTAAGAGTAATTAACCATTGGAACAGTTTACCAAGCGTTGTGGTAGATTTTCCATCACTGACAATTCTTAAATCAAGATAGGATGTTTTCTAAAATATCTGCTTTTGGAATTACTTTGGGGAAGTTCTATGGCCTGTTGTATATAGGAGGTCAGACTAGATGATCACGATGGTCCTTCTGGCCTTGTAATCTATGAATATATTCTGGGATGTTGCCATGACCAAAAGTCCCTGACAAACTAGCACACATCAAAAGGTTAGAAAAGAAATTATATGATTGTACAAAACACTTTCTTCATTAAGTGCTCAGGTACTAAGGTGACTAGGTCATATAAGTAGGTAGATTGCAGCAAGTAATGCTATCTGGTCATCCTTTCTGCAGGTGACTTCAGTGGGAATTTTGCTGGTGCAGGAGTCCATGCTAGCAGATAGAATCATAGAGTTGGAAGGGACCTCAGGAGGTCATCTAGTCCAACCCCCTGCTCAGAGCAGGACTAACCTCAGCTAAATAATCCCAGCGAGGGTTTTGTCAAGCTGCAGCTTAAAAACCTCTAATGATGGAGATTCCACCACCTCCCTAGGTAACCCATTCCAGTGCTTCACCACCCTCCTAGTGAAAAAGGTTTTCCTAATGTCCAACCTAGACCTCCTCCCCTGCAACTTGAGACCGTTGCTCCTTGTTCTGTCATCTGCCACCACTGAGAACAGTCTAGCTCCATCCTCCCTGGAACCCCCTTTCAGGTAGTTAAAGGCTGCTATCAAATCCCCCCTCATTCTTCTGATCTGATTGCAGGACTGGGGTCATTAGGGTATCTGGCTTCTTAGATAACTAGAAGACATGCACATAACATACCTATCTATATACATTCTATTACATACTGTACTTTCATTTTGTTTTTGTGTGTGTAACTGGATGATGGTAGGAGAGAGGGCACATGAAGAGGGAAAGGAAGGGAGGATATAGGATGGGAAAGGAGAAATAGTGAGAAGGGGGAACCCTCTTATCCTCAGAGGAAGGTTGGTGCAGCCTATAAAATTTACAAAATTACATTTACAAAATTAAACCGCAGTAGCAATTCATTAATTCCTTTACTAATATTAACATCATTGAATTATTATTATTAATCTTTATATTGCAATAGGAAATATATTTTACATGGTGCTGTGCAAGTGAATGATTTGATTTAAAAAGAACTGGAATTAAAATACTAGATAAATTAGTGTTCTGTTTACAAAATTTTAACTTACAGTGATGGAAGTTTATTTGCATAGCACATACTTTAGTCTTTCAGAAATTTAACTATAAACCCCAGACAACTCATTTTACAATCATGTCTGAAAACTGTCATTAATAAAGTGCTAATAATGGCAAATTAAAATTGGAATTTTAAAGAAATGGGACTAGTTAAAATTACTATTTCAGCTGAATTCATTCATATTGATATTTATTAAAAGATAGAAATTTCATGGCCTTATTTTCAGCTCTAGGTAACTCTTGATATGAGATGTTAAGAGAAAATATCAGATCTTAAACAACAAATGTGGTAGATGATTAACTTGATCTGACTGTGAGGTTAGTGCTACACTGTTGAGTCTCACTGTTCTAACAAGTAGGCTGGTTTTAAAGACAACCTAAGAAAGTGTATACTTGTAATTTTTCTGAGGAAAAGCTGATTTCCTTTACAATCAGGACTAGGTTGTATCTTGACAATCTGCTCCGAGTTAGGGGCTCCATGTAGTTGTTTCAGGACAGGGTCAAAATTCCTTCAATGCCCTAGGAAGAAGTTAGTTACTACCCCTCTATGTATCCCTCCCACCCGCTTTTTTTTTTAAAGGTGAAGCAGCTTACTCTGTCCTGTGCATCTGGGCAGCTAGCCTGGCTCATGAATGGGCTGGAGGAGCCAGGGCTTCTTCTTTTCCACACCCCTGTCTGCCCCTTCCCCACTTGTTTGCAGCGGGGAGTTTTGTGAGAGTATTCCCTGCTCTACCTCCACAGCTGGAGTCACAACTGGAGCGGGACACAACTTCCCTTTGAGATAGGTAGGCAGCAGAATAGCCTCCTATGTTCAGAAAGAGGCTAAAATAATTGATTTATTTGGGGACAGGTGATTCTTTTGATACCCTATTAGGATACTGAGACAAAGCTGGTTCCAACTGTGGGGTGCTGGAGCCCTGCCAGTAATAAATGGAAGTTATTTAAAAGATAAATTCAGGGAGCTCTGAAAAGATGGAAGGGTGTTTTGGAAATGCTATATACACTTTTTTGACCTGCCTTCTGTAACATAAATGTACATGTTGCCAATGTGTTTAAAAATAAATAAACAAACCCAGAAACCAAATCCTCCTGTGTGCCCTCAGTTCTCTCCCTGGGAGGGTAGATGATAGAGAGAATGAGTCATATGTGACAGATGTTAGTCACATCGCTTAATGTATGACTGGAATATGTTCGGGTGCTGTCGTGGAGGGGGCGGTATAAGAACCTATGCAGACAGATTTATAGATGGATACGGTAGTGCCACCTATACTTAAGGTTGCCCAACAACCTTCAGTTGCTTATAACTTTGAAAATGTTAACCATATGAGCTGAAATTTCCCATGGTGGGTGTCTGCCTCAGGCTAACCTTTTTTTTTAGAGAGAGAGAGAGAGAATTTCAGCTAAAATGATTCAGTCATTTCTGAGACCTGACCAAAAAATAGTGCGTGATCATGTAATTAAAGACTGTATAATAATGGGGCCAAATTAAGGTTGTGCAGAGAACTGTAATTCTGGCACTTCCCAACTTTTAGTGCTTGACTTTGCAAACTTAATGTTCTTTTAAACTCTTTTTTGTGTGTCATAGAATAAAAGTGGGTAAAAATCTTAGAAACAGTTAGGCTTGATGTGATTTAACAGGACCAGCACATCTGCGTACACTTTTACAGATATGGAAATTGCTGGAATGAGTGGGTCATTGTTTTACTTCAAGGAAGGAGTTTAAAAATGATTTGATTGAAAAGGAAGGTTTATTATTTTGGAATTTTTGTAGGAAATTTTAAAGATTTAACTTATTTTGCTTTTATGGATCATGCTGACTCTATGCAAATGCATTACACTGAAGAATAGGGCTTTGGAGTATTTTTATTTTGGGCTGCCCTAATTGTCAACACTGGGGAAAAGGTATTATCCTGATACGTAAAATGGGGGAAATAAGGTTTAGCAGGGCTGAGTGACTTGTCCAAGATCACATAACAAGTATGTGCAAGAACTGAGAGTAGATGCCAGATCTCTTGATTCTCAATCCATTGTGATAACCTCTAGGACAGTGTTTCTCAATTAAATTTGGCCGCGGAACCCTTTTTAACTTCTGCGGGGCCATGCGATACCTCTTCCCCATTTCAGTGGCGCGCGCTGTCGGCTGTTTTCGGAGGCGCGTGCTGTCGGCTGTTTTCGGCGGCGTGGTTTCAATTTTTTGCGGAACCCTGAAATTCATCTCGCGGAACCCCAGGATTCCACGGAACACCAATTGAGATATGATTCCTCTGTCAGTTTGCTGCTTGGTAGTCTTAGGCCCAGAAACATCGTTGGGTTTCTTGTCTTGTTAGTAGCTTGGCCCATCATGAACTGGAGGATCCTAATATTCATAAGGCAGAGTACCAATTACAACAACATTTTTTCAGGATCTAGAGCAAACAGTGAACAAGTCCCCACAGCCATTTCTTTCCCTCTAGCTCTCTTTGTCCTGAACAAAGTTCTTCTTCCAATTGCCTCACTGAAAATTGGAGGCACCTTTTCCCCCAGTTTGAAATAAAAATAGCTCCAGATCCCAGGTAGGTCCCCATGTCAGATTTAGCTGCCTTCTTAATTCTTATATAAACACACACTTAAATACAGGCATAAATGGAGCCATCTTACCAGGGTGAAACAGCATTTCCACCAGAATTTGGAAGGCTTTGGGGTGGAATTAGCACTATCAGGCCACTGTACGAGTAAGATCAGCCAAGACCTGGAGGCTGAAAAATAATAAAATATTAGTTGTTTGTTTATAAGTATAACAATAATCTGTTTTACAGGGACAGGGGTGAGGAAAGTTAGGAAGTGATGGCTGGATGATGGAAACAAAGGCATCCCATAAGGACTATCTGACATCAACGTGTAGTTTTCAGAGCAGGATGTGATGCACATCAATGGGCCCCAGAGGCCATATGGAGAAAGCCCCATTGAACCAATAGGGCGCTGTATGGGTGAAGAGGCTTGCTTGTGAGCCTCAACATAGGTTAGGTCTGTTACAACATACACTTTCTGAATGGGTTCAGCCTTCCCTTCTAATTTTCTAAACTTCTCAAATACTAGTCTTGGGAAGGGAGAACTCTCTCTCCCTCTCATTTATCTTTGTACTGATTGATCTTTCTATGGCTCATGCTCATGTCTCTAGGAAAATCTCTGCCACTTGCCCCACTCTTCATCCCCACCCACATGGTCTCTCACCACTATTTGTCTGCACATTTTTAAAGTGATGCTATGGTATGAATTAGATTATTTTGTCACACATTCTTACGTGAGACGATAGGGAGGACAAGTATGAAATTATATCATATTTGTAAATATTTTGCTGGAAATAGGATCTCACAAAGTATAGGATGATAAACTGCTTAAAAGATTTCTCCCCACGTTAAAAATAGTACTAGAAATAGAGATGATGTGCTCTGTATCAATTAAAAAAAAAACACTGAAAGTCTTCTAGTTAGATGAAAGAGAATAAAAGTAATTTAAAGGCAAGCGCGCTGGAATCAGAGGTTTGGTTTTAAAATAAATACCTGTATTGAACTGCTGGAGAACTTTAAATAAGCTTTGCTAACAAAAATCCCTGTGAAAACCTCAGCTTCATGCCTAAAATAATTGAAGGCATATTAAATTTACCCTTAGGGCTATCAGTAGGAAACTCTTCTAATAAGATCTATATTTAACAGATAATAATGCATTTACAGTGGTCACAGTCTACTTAATAGAGCTGTAATAGATACACTGTGTATTTGATCAATATCTATGAGTAATAGGTTCTTTTTATTAACTATAATGGCACCATAGTTAATTTTCAACCTGCATCATATGGATGTCTACATCTTGCCTGACAAAAAGCTCTGATTTTTTTCTCAAACAACCTAATATAGCTACTTTATTAAAGTTCTTTAAAGCTATGAGCAACAGCCTATTATATTTCAAGTGTCTAATCTGTTCTCAGCATAATGCATTTTCACATGTTGATAGGCATAAAAGCTGCTTGACTAATATAAGCAAAAGTCAATGGGAAAGTAAAACATAACAACAAATAATGTTTGACAAAGACCTTTCTGCATGCCTTACAAATTATCACTGCTCCTAAATACTATTAATAATTCTGTCAATCAGACATTAATACTGAATTTGCTTCCTGTGCAAAATAATGAAAAGTTAAGTATGTTGTTACTTTGAGATAACTCAACTCAAATAATCAAATTGTGTTATTGTGTTATGATTAGTGCAAGAGACAAGTAATTTTACTACTCTTGGTTTCTATTCCTTCCTTTGCGTTTGACT
The DNA here is from genome assembly GCF_026122565.2 of Emydura macquarii macquarii. Lineage (NCBI taxonomy): Eukaryota > Metazoa > Chordata > Testudines > Chelidae > Emydura > Emydura macquarii. The sequence continues at coordinate 10,956,924 of NW_027130698.1, read as the reverse complement.
CACTATGTGACCTGGGCCACTTCCTCATTCTCTAAAACTAACTTTATTTACTCTTTAATTTCTTAATTTTTGGACTTCAGATTCTTCCTTACTGTCTGCTCCTACTGCCCTTTCCTTCTAGAACCTTGATTGAGTTAGCTTGGAAAAAAGAAGCACTACACCAGGATGGAGAAACAATTTAGTTTTGTGGAGGATTTAGATATTTAGAAATTCAGTGTTCCGATTTGGAATGAAAACCAAAAAAACTGAAATTCTCCATAAAAGGGAATGGATGCCCAGCTCTGGTGTAGCCCAGCTGGTGGGCTGTCCTAGAGCAGTGGACCTTGACAACCTTGGGAGTCTTGACTATGAGGCAGTCCATCTGGTGGGACGCAAGAAGCTTGATAGATGGACTACTGAGGAGCTGGGTAGGCAAGCTGGCAAGAAACCAGGTAGCTTTTGAAACCTATCTGGCATGTAGAGTTCTGCCAGAACTTCGTCTAAATCAGACTGTCTCCATGGAATGTTTTGATTTCATACATTAGCAAATTCTGATGAAACTTCTTCCAGCCATCTGTAAGAAGCACTTTGTCAGAGAGGCGGATAAATGGGTACAAGGTCATTTTAAATTCAGATCCAGGTCCAGATTCTGGGACATGTGAATACAAGGAATTTGAGATGGTCCATCAGAAAGGAAGTAGTTTTAATTGTAACATTCCTTGGTTTACATACAAAAGGTTCCTTCTTTTCAATGGTGAGCACTTATGGAGAAGTCCCAGTTGAAATCAATGGGACTGCATGCAGGAGTAAATTTTCACCAGTAGGAGTATGGGGTTCACAGTCTGGTCAACAGTAGCCTAAAGTTAATTGAGTTTGTTTGCCCATTAGTAGATTTGAAGTTAATGCTTGTGTTTAGCCATTAATTGCTTGATATTTCTAAAGAAATGAAGTGTCCCTTTAAGACCATCACCCTGAGAACTCCTGCTCTGTTGGCTGAATCAGTTGGCAGGGCATGAGTTATTACAGACTCTGAAGCCAGCTGCTGGAGATCTGCCAACAGCAGTGTCAGACCCATTCCTCTGTGTGTCTGGATTTATTTCTCAAAAACTGTACAAGTGTCAAGATAGCCAAATTTATATTCCCAGATGCAATTTACTGTAATTCTTGTGATATAGCCTCTGTCTCCAACCCAGCTATAATAATTAATATAAATTCCTCTACCAAGAAATTATGCTTAATTTAATGGAGGATTAAAAAAAAGCCCTTACAACAAACTGGAAAGTCTTCAGGATTTCAGAGCTTAATTGTTTTGCAAGCTTGATGACCAATTTAACCAATTCTGTAGCTGGCCTTTTCATCTGCCGCAACCAGGCAGGAAAGTCAAGTCTGTGATGTGCTGCTCTTGTGCTACTGGGATTCATGTTCAACACATTTCTTTGTACTATTGAACTGACAGTTCTCTGACCGCCTTTCAGGCTGACATTACATACCTTTCCTTGCCATTGGTATCAGAAGCTACCACATGTCAACCTCAATAGATGTAGCAGCACTCTCAGATGAAAAGTGTGCATGTCACCAGGATGTATTATATCAGTCCGTATTCCAGTCCTGCTTTCTCAGTATTCAGGCAACATCCTCCATTTATAATGAAAGAAGGGCAGCTTCCATAGCTGAAAGCAGTTTCAGCCAAAATGGTCCTATTATTATAGCTGAGAAAAAAAATTGAGATGTTTCAAGGAAGTGATATTTAGATCTGTTCCCAGGTTAGGTTTAGACTAGAATTTGCTATTTGATTTCAAGGCCAGATCAAAGCTTTGGTTTGCATATAACAATGTCAAAATGTCAGGAGGAGTTCTTGTTAGATTTAGTCTGCAGATGGTGTAACTCTCATGAATCTAGTGAGGTTTCTGGTCTCCTATGGAAGAATTGTGTAAGAATGGGTAGGTTTCCATTTGGAACCTATATGTTAAAATTTCCCTGAACATCTGTGCACTTTTGTTAACTCATTCCTGCTCGTGTTTCTTTGACTTTTCAAGTTGATGACCACTTATTTAAAGTAAAAAATTGTCATCATTCTCTTACACTTACCATAAAAGTAAGACAAAAAAGTGTATCTTTGATAACAATGATAAACCTAGATAATGTATTTGAGATAATGTATTTGTGTGTTTCTTTCAAGACGCGCGATGGAGCTTGACCTTGAGGGATAAGAATGTGCAGGGAGTGGGGGAAGTGAGATTTTCTTTGCTTTGTATTTTAATAAAATTTTCAACACCTTATGACCCTCTGATTTGCCTTTTGTGACCCCCCTAGCGGTCACGGCACACCAATAGAGAAATACAGATTTAGAGTATAAATGTACCACTAAGTGGTCTCCATCATCTGGAAACACAGCATATTAGAAAGAAACCAACAACCTTAGGCAGGACTAGCCAAAACTGAACAAACCAGGCAAGATGATAAGCAACAAATCCTTTCATCATAGAAAATAATTCAGCAATAATTGACCTGCAGCAAATCAACAATCGTGGGAGCAGTTTTACACACACATCAAATTTCTTCCTGTTTGTACTTTGGGGATGTCCAGTTACTTGTTTTATCCAATAACTCACCTGACAATTCTATCTCCCAGTAGAGAGAATTTCCCACTCAATTTCACTCTTAATTTTCCAGTGTACTGGATCACTGCACCAGCTCCTTAGAAAATCATACCCCAGCAATTTCAGGCAGAGTGCAAAGTATCTTCATAAGGGTGTTAATTTGCCACCTTGCATTGTTTGACATTTGTTCTTTTCTCAGTGATAATGAAGCCAGAAGAAAGGAGGGAGACTGGGATTGTGGGTTATATATGGACACTGTCACAATAGAAACCAATTAAAAAAAATTCCTTTCCTGTGTTGTTAATGTCATCTCAGTTTGTGGTTAACATTGAAAGCCATAAAATCTACCTAATTTACTTTGTTTTTTATACTGTGGCTTATTTAGGTCATGCCATCATGAGGAGCTGAATGTATCCTGTAAGGTGGTGTTATTCTTCCTATCTTATATGGTCCCCATTGCTACAGTATCTGTGCACCTTAAATCTTTTTATTTTATTCATCCACACACCACCCTTAGGAGGTCGGGAAGTACTGTTATCCCCATTTTACAGATGGGGAACTGAGGCACAGAGAGACTTATGTGCTACTGAAATCAAAGGAAAGACTCCCAATGACTTCAGTGAGCTTTGCTTCAGGTCGTAAGGAAGTCTATGACAGGGCATGATAGTGAATCTGCATCTCGTAAGTCCCAGGCTAGTGCCCTAACCATGCATTGAAGCCAGTGAGAAATTTGGCCAATTAAGTGAAAAGCTGGAACATTTCAGGTGTCCTGAAAAGTTTCTGGAATGTCAGGACATCATCTGAAAACACAGGGCTGTCCTGGTAAAATTTGGACATACAGTCACTTTACATGAGTGATCCCATTGACTTCAATAGAACTTTTATGTAAGTAAGGAACGATTGCATAAGTACATACAACTGAGTCTTAGTTTCCCCTCTATACAATAAAAATACCTGCCTTTCAGGGTTATTGTTTGGATTAATTAGTTAATTTTTGTACAGCCCTTTGAATATGCAAAGTACTGCAAAAATGCAAGGTACTGTTAGTAGTTTTGAAAATCAGTTCCAGGAGCTGAGAACATGCTATTTGAATGAACAAGGCAAGCAGGGTCTTCTGAGTCATATAGTCACATTTTTCACACTTGTCCATTGATCACCATGGCTGTTCTGTGTACATTAGTACTTGTTCTGTCTCAAGGTTTCTTTTATTAAGTGTTATACAAACATGAGAGCGTGTGGGTTCAGATGTGATCAAAATGATATGTTAAACTGTGGCATCAAATCAAGCATGAGTCATTTGTAGACACACACGTATGCATCAGATAACCAAAAATCTCAATTGTGGTTATTTTAATAAAAACCATTCTAAGGACTGAATTATTTAAACTGTATTTTGTTGTTTGCTTTATTGTTTTGGCCCAAATTAATGTATTATCCAATACATACATTTAGGCAAAAACTTAGCTCAGCTAAGATGCAGATCAAAATGCGACTGAGTTGGTTGAAAAGAATTTCATCAGAGATTGATGGCTTTTTGAGCCAGTTGAAGTTAGTTTCCCCAATGCAATAGCTACCAGCACCATACTCTGACTGTTGTATAGTACTTCTGTGGTAAATTTGGAAGAGGACGAGTGGGCAAAGATTCCTTGCTTCCTTTTTTTTTTTTTCTTCATTGATCCAAGGCATTTCTTCTTATTCTGCCATTCCCTGTCACAGCAGAAAGGCCTATTACATCATCTAGCCTAAGTCTCATCACATTTTTTCATCATGTGGAACACGTTTTTATAGAATGTCTCATGGACTGACTCCCCTCCTATCCACAGCTGCTTGGACCACACCCCTCAAACCGCTTGACCATGGAGCAGCCCACTGGCACCCCCCTAATGAGGGTGGAAGAGTCTATTCTTCCTGTCTGCCCAGCCTGTTTGGGCGTGGTGCTGAGTAAAAGATATGGCCCTTTGTTTGCAGTAGAGCTGCGTGTCCCTTGCACTGCCTACCCAGGTGAACAACAGTGGGCTCATGAATAAGGAGGCGATTGCTCATGAAAACAGTCAGAGCATCTGGTGAATAGCTTGCTGTAGCTCTGCTAATCTTTTTCCTATTGTTGTTAGAGCCTGCTTGCTTCCTGTATACTCAGTATGATGTGCTCTCATGTGTCACGCTCTAAATCTGGATGAAAGAGGGTACCTACTACTATCATTTCTTCACAGCCATTACATCCTTCTCCAGAAGACTGACAAGTCTCTCCATAGATTTGTTCTTTATAGGGCAGTTTTTAATGTTAGGTCTTGCATCTTGCTAATTAGGCTCTTCGAATTTGGTAGGCATTTTTCTCCAGCTTGCTTTTTCACTTTGATGCTGTAAATAAGTACTTGTAATCATACTAACACTCGTAGAGAAATAAGTTTTCTTCTAGCAAACTCGAAACACACTGATGTGTGCTGAGCAGTAAGGAGATGGACCCAAAGGTATGCTGCCTGCATGCCATAGTAACACACAGCTGTGTCAAGAGTCACAGATTTCAATTTTGCTATAATAAAACTAGCTTACGTTACTTTGTCTGAGATAAGAAAGATGGATTGTGATATTTTATTACACTGTCAATCAATTGGTAACCTAACTACCCTCTGTGCACTTGGCAATAAATGTCTATGGCAGTGAGGAAAAAAAGCAAAACAAAACCGAAAACTACACCGTTTTAGAAGGTGTTTATCATAAGATGTATAAAGCCTGGTGACAGCTTCAAACAGAATAGAAAACACCCAGCAAATCAGTTACATTGTGAAATATCAAAAGCAGGTAGATTTCATGAATATTTATAACATACTGGGCATGAACAGTTTTCATAAAAATGGAGATAAAACAATACAAAACAGTGGAAATTGAATGAATTTCTTTAGTACCAAGAAGTTTTTACTGTAGAAGCACAATAATTTGTTTCATCTAAGCATAGCTGCAGACACTGACTATCCCACTAATGAAAGACATTATAGCTAAAGGCTGAGCTGCCAGAGAATACAGCTAAATTACAGGAATTGACAAAAAGCCTGTATTTTTAATTATCTAACTTTTTCTCTCCTGGAAAACTCCTTTGAGATACCTTGTTTTATTTACAAATGACTCTGAGGTGGGGGAAGGTGGCATATGGCAAATATGGGCAATTACTTTACACGTTCATTTCAATCATCATCTATTCAGAATGATAAATGAAATCAAATGCAATTTGTACAATCTAAAACATTGCAGATAGCAATGTCAAATCAGATTGCAGCTGTAATTTTTAAAATCTCTTAAAGAAATACCCTACATTTTTGTTTTGTTTTTTTAAATAGATTCATAGATTCCATGGCCAGAATCGACCATTGTGATAATCTAGTCTGACTCCTGTATAACACAGGCCACAGAACTTCCCTCCAAAATTCCAAGAGTGTATTAGAAAAATCCAGTCTTGATTTAAAAATTGTCAGTGATGGAGAATCCATCATGACCCTCGGTAAATTGTTCCAGTGTTTAATTACCCTTGCTGTAAAAAGTTTACACCTTTATTTCCAGTCTGAATTTGTTTAGCTTCAACTTCCAGCCATTAGATCATGTTATACCTTTCTCTCCTAGACTGAAGAGCCTGTTATTCAATATTTGTTCCCCTGCAGATACTTAGAGACTGTAATCAAGTCACCCCATAACTTTCTGTTTGTTAAACTAAATAGATTGAGCGCCTTGAGTCTGACACTATAAAACAAGTTTTCTAATCCCATTCTGGTAGCTCTTCTTTGAACCCTCTCCAATTTATCAACATCCTTCCTGAATTCTGGAAAACAGAACTGGAAACAGTATTCCAGCAGCAGTCATGCCAGTAGTAAACACAGAAGTAAAATAACCACTCTTCTTCTCCTCTAGATTCCCCTGTTTATGCATCCAACAATCACATTAGCTCTTTTGGCCATAGCATCACATTGTATACATTTACATTTCGCTGAATTAAAATGCATAATGTGTGCTTGCACCCAGTTTACCAAGCAATCCAGATATCTATGTATCAGTGACCTGTCCTCTTCATTATTTACCACTATCCCAATTTGTGTCATCTGCAAACTTTATCAGTGATAAAACTTCCCTGTCATTGATAAAAATGTTAAACAGCATAGGGCCAAGAACCAATCCCTGTAGGACCCTACTGGAAGTGCACTGGCTTGATGGCAATTCTCCATGTAGTTACATTTTGAGACTTATCAGTTAGACAGTTTTTATTCCATTTAATATGTGCCATGCTAATTTTATGTCATTCTAGTGTTTTTAATCAAAACGTTGTGCAGTACCAAGTCAAACATTTTAACAGAAGTCTAAATATATTAAATCAGCACTATTACCTTTATCTCCCAAATTTGTAATCTCATCCAGAAAAAAATATCAAATTAGTTTGACAGGATCTATTTTCCATAAATCCATGTTGATTTGTATTAATTATATTACCTTCCTTTAATTCTTTATTAATCAAATCCTGTATCAGCTGCTTCATTATCTTGCCCAGGATCAATGTCAGGCTGACAGGTCTCTAATTGTCCAAGTCACCCTTTTTAAAAATTGGCACAACTTTAGCTTCCCCACTGCTCCAAGACTTATTGAAAATCATCATTAATGGTCCAGTGAGCTTCTCACTCAGCTTTTTAAAAACTCTTGGATGGAACTGCTGATTTAAAAATGTGTGACATTTTTAGCTTCTGTTGAACATCCTTCAGAGAGACTAGTGGAATGGAAAGAACATTATTGTCACCATACGATGAGACCATATTGTCTATTTTCCCCCAAATACAGAATAGAAATATTTACTGAACGCTTTTGGCTTATTATTGATAATTCTACCATAGCTGCCTTCACTTCCCCTCTAAACCAGGTCGGGTTTTTAGGATGCTTTAGTATTGACCGCATATGTTTTAGTATTGGCAGCATGCGTGTCAGAAAATGTGATGAGGATGGCTGGGCCTAGTGGTCGAAGCCAGGCTTCAGAGCTAGAATCAGGAGTCCAGAGCAAGGCTGGCTCAGGACTAAAAATGGCTGAAGCAAGGGGAAGGCTGGAACAGGCTAATGCTTGTGGAGTTTGTTTCCACTAATAGGCAAGGGAGAGTTTTAAATCATGAAGTGGTATTGAGCAGACTCATCTGCTGTTTCTTCTGTAAGGTTTATATAGCTGCCTTGAGTCACCAGATTAGCTCTTAGCTTGTGTGTTGGCTGGATTCTATCATAGGAATGACTCATCAATGCATGTATCTTAATCAGACTGTAGTTCAGGGCTGATTCATCACCTTATAATGAAACTTCCCATGTATGTCTCTCAAACTGAAGTCCCCTGTGATCTCACAGCTTTTTTCCTACACATTATAGATAGATGAATAAGGAGGTGGTCGTTTCTGTTCTCTGGTGTGGTTTGGAGGTCTATAGTAGACACCAACTAGTACCTCATCTTGTGCTTTATCTGTTAGGACATTGATCAATAAGCATACAAGATCATTTCCTTCTGAGTTATTAGTGATTCAGAAACAGGTAATGCCATTTTTGACATAGAGTGCCACTCCCCCTCCCTTCCTAAATAGGCTATAACCATTGATTTTTACCATTCCAGTTATGCAAATTATCCCACCTGGGTTTCAGTAATACCAACGAGACTAAATTTATGCTTCTAAATGAGCAATTCCAATTCCTCTTGTTTGTTATCCAAGCTCCTAGCATTGGTGTACGGGCACTTCAAGAATTTCTTCTCTTCATTTCCTTCAATTCCTTGATTGATTTTGTTCTGAACATCTCGGTTTTGTTCTGAGTGCTCATATCTTCCCTCTTTTAACCCTTCCCTTGTATTATTAGTTTAACCTTCTCCTGACTACTCTAGCCAGACTATACCCAATTAGACTGGTCCCCCTTCGACTAAGGTGGAGGCTATCCAACCTATACAGTCCCCTCTCTTGATAGAAGTTAGATCAATGTTCCACAAAACCAAAACCCTACACTCCTTGCCTATATTTGATTATGTAACCAGCTATTCACTTCCAGAATCTTCTGCCTTCTGTTTCCTTAACTCAGAAAAGATTGCTTGGACAGTCTTCTTCTTCAACATGCTTCTGAGTTCCCTGAAATCCTCTACTATCTGTGAGATGTCCCACAATGCAGTGTCATTAGTGCCAATATGAACTAATGGATCCTTGCTTGTCAACTTCAGAAGCCTATCCAATCTGAATGACATCTTGTCCTGGTATCTGTTTGCCTCTTGAAAAATGTTCTTTTGATTCTTCTGAATATTGAATCTCCAACAAGGGTCGTCTGTCTTCCTTGGACAGTCGGAGAACATTTTGTGGGCAAGCTTGGGTTTTTTTTTGGTTTTTTGTTTTTACAGGTTGGGCTGAGCTGCCATTCACATCCCATGTCCTGTACAGCTCTCTGTTCCCTTGGACCTGCTGATCTTGAGAAGTTTCCACGTTGAGGACCTGGTATCAATTTGAAACTTGTAGCTGTCCTCTTCTCTCTGGTGGCCACACTTTGCCTATCCTCATCTGCCTCCAGCAGTGTAGAATGCTGCTATGACCACCTGCCTCCAGTGATTATGAACCACCAGGCCTTTTTCCAAATTCTCTGTCTCTGATTCCTTGGTGGCCAGCTCCATTCTACCTTGAACTTGTGGTACTGATGTTTCCTGAATTTAGCTATCTAAGAACTCCTCCGCTTCTCTGAGTCTCAGTAATGTCTCAATGTACCCCTCCAATCCAAGAATCTTTTCCCCAAGCACAGCCACCAACTTGCATTTTATTCACAGGAAATCCTTTCTGTTTTTAGAAATAAAAGAGAACATGGCACATCTGTTGAGTCACCACCACTGTTCTATCGCTGGCCATTGTGATAACACACACAGTACTGAATCTGTTATGGCCTTCAACTAGGTCTCAACCAACTCAAATGGTTGCTTTGTTACTATCAGAATGATGTATACTAAAATGATATTGAGTAGTAATTCCACTATATGAATATTGTGAGTTGAGCTACATTTGATTCTGTATTTAGAAATCTCAAACCAGCATGAGATGATTGTACATTCTTTTTCTCGTAATGCCTGCAGGGAGAATAGCCCATCTAAATCTAACATGGACTGTAACTTCTTAGCTGAATCATTTGATTTACCAAATATCACTTGTAAATGAATCCCCAAACCCCAATACTGAAAACCATTTGTAATACATTTTTATGTGTGATTGTATTGTGACTGTATTTTTAAATGCCGGATATACTTACTCTATTTGGTAATATTGACCGCAGGATTTTGTTTGACTGCATTTATCCATTTCTTGGTCTTACTAGCTCTTTCTTGTCTGTCTTTCATGGTTTTAAATTAATTAATTATTTTGGGAGAGAGTAGAGTGACCATATAACTCATGTGAAAAATCGAGACAGAGGATGGGGGGTAATAGTCACCTACATGAGACAAAGCCCCAAATATCCGTACTGTCCCTATAAAATCGGGACACTTGGTCGCCCTAAGAAGGAGGTAAACTTTGCAGAAAGTTACATTGCAGTACACAGGACTATGAAGACCAGAATAATGTGACTATTATATAAATGCATTCTGATATAGGCAAGGGAAGGGAAACAAAACAATCATCACTCTGGAAACATAACCCATGCTGCCTAGGATTCAGTGCAGTGCATTTAATTCTCCAACTGCCAGGTAACACGATCACATTTTCTTTTTTCAATTAGAGCAAAGAAAATTGGTAACACAAAATGTCCTCGGTCATTTACTAGCAATTAGCAGTGGGGAATAAGAGTTTTCAATATTGCAGTGAACTATGTGAACTAAATTTGAAAATGGAATAAAAGGGAAATTGAGTGTTTTAATATCATCCTGACAAAGGAAATTGATCTAGTTCAATCTGAAGTTTTGTGTTTCAGCCAAAGGGATAAACAGGTTTAAATAATAGTATTAGAACCTTATTTTAATGGGGGAATGCCAAAAAGAGCAAAGGAATTAAGAGATCTAGTAAGAGACGTAAACCACCAAGAGCAGGTAGTGTGCAGCGGTGTAGCGGTTAAACAAAAAAAGAGGGTAAACAAACCTAAAATTAAATTTGATATTCCCCACATGAGAAGTGGGTAAACTTCATTTACCTGCATTTCCCTTCAACTACATTACTAGTAATGCCTGTGGTTTGACTGCCCCCATGGGTATATCTGCACTGAAATTAAACACCTGTGGCTGACCTGAGTCAGCTGACTTGAGCTCATGGAGTCAGGCTGTGAGACTGTAAAATTGCTGAGAAGATGTTTGGGCTGGACTGGAACCCAAGCTCCGGGACTCCACAAGCAGGGAGGGTCCCAGAGCTCAGTTCTCCAGCCTGAGCCTGAAAGTCTACAGAGCAATTTTTAGTCCTGCAGCCTGAGCCCTTTGATCCCAAGTCAGCTGACATGAACCAGCCATGGCTATGTTGCAGGTTTTTCATTCCATTGTACATGTACCCTATAAGGCTTCCTTATAAAATAAAGAAAATAGGTCAGATTCTCTGCTCTTGTAAATTGTTGCAATTCCTTAGTGCTTGTCTACACAGCAAGTTAATGCGCAGCAAGTCATTGTGTGAATCTATAGCACACCATCTTGCTGCACAGTAATGTCCTTTGTGGATGCTACTACAGAGCACTGGGAATTTCACTGTACTGTAGCATTGTCCACGCGGGACATTACTGATTGGCATCCTTGTCAGCTCTGTAGATTCACACTTTAGTGTGCCGTGCAGTAACTTGCCATGTGGACAAGCCCTTAGAAGTAGAGTTGTACTTATATGTATTAACAGAGAATTTGTCTTTCTGTAAATGGAAAGCATTTAACAATAGGATATTTTTTACTGCAAGTATAATAATTAATGCACAAAATTTCATGCACAAACAAGGATGTCACATTGAAAATGGCTTGAAATTTAGTCCTGAATACTTACAGCATGTAGAGTAAAGTGTTTTGATTATGAAACCCATGGCTATTATGAAACATTCCTGGATGGGATATTTCTAGGATCAAAAGCAAAAATTGGCAAGTACTTGTTGGGGTAATCTCCCTGTTGAAGTAGGCCTATAGATTCCTATGTCTGAAGATATTTACATTCCTGCAGAGGTACTACATCATGTTTTCTCTTGTTTCTTTTCTATTTAAAAATTAATAATTCTCACCACAGTTTCAGTTTGTCTATCTGCTGTACCTAATTACATTCCATGGAGTTGGGCACTACATATGGTGGTAACCAATATTTTAATGATGCAGAGATTTGCATGAATATTTTTAGATGCAATTAGAGTTGAATTTCAGGGTGATGAGCCTTTTAAGAAAATCTCCTTAAGTTTTGCATACACTGATCTGCCATATTCCTGTTATCAGTGTCACAGTGAAAATTTCCAGAGAGAGGCTACCTGGTGGAACCTTCTTATTAATCATTATTATTGTTATTTGTACTATACTAGTACCTAGAAGCCTCAACTGAGATCAGAGTCCCATTGTACTAGATACTGTACAGACACGTAGTAAGAGAGCGTTCCTGTCCCCAAAAGCTCACAATCTAAATAGACAAAGGGTGGGAGAGAGGGAGTAGTAGTATCCCTATTTTACAGATGGGACCTGAACATAGAGATTAAGGGTCACCGTCACACAGGAAGTCTGTGTCAGGGCTTAGAAGTGAACTGAGATTTCCAAAGTCCCAGTCCACTGCTTCAACTGCAGGGAAATAGCAAAATGAAAATTCATGTTAAGTTTCTTTCTAATAGAGGTTACAATGGGACAGTTCTGGTAGTGTGAGTAGAGAAGTATGAAGATAAGCAAACGAGCAGGTGATGCTTGGGTACTATACATATCCAAATTCCTACAATATTGGGGCCTGATTCCACAGGCATTTTTCAGCCAGAGCAGTTACAGAACTGTGTCATTGATGCATACAGTGTCTGGATAGCAAATATTGAAAGTAAACTCCTTTCCCCCCTAATCTATTTTTCATTTTTAAAATCTATTTAATTTCTTTTTACCATCTGGGACACTGTTTCCTCTCCATTTGTTCCCTGGGAAAATATGATAGAAACCGGCAGCTCTGTCTAGAGCAGTGGTGCCCAAACTTTTCCTGTCATGCCCCTTCCACCCCCTTACCAGTAATGGAATCTGTCCATGTCCCTCCTCCGTTACTGCACAGTTGGCTCAGTAATGGAACGTGGGCTGAAGGCAGAGCTGAGGATGGGGAAAGACCTGGGGCTAGACGTGAAGCTGATCTGGGAGCGGAGAGGGAATGGGGGCAGAGCTGGGGTGGGGGCTGAGCAAAGGGTGGAGTGGAGGTGTAGCTGGCGACGGAGTGAAGCTGTGGCTGGGGGCAGAGCTGGGCCGGGAGGGGGCGGAGTTGAACTGCGGCTAGGGCCGGAGCTGGGTTGGGGGGCGGAGTGGGGCTGGCCGGCACTCCCTTCCCACTCCCTGTGGGGGCTGGCCTAGGCCCTGCCGTGCATCCCCCCAAACATTCTTCTGTGTCCCCCTAGGGGGGCATGCCCCACAGTTTGGGGACCACTGGTCTAGGGAGATGATTTCCAGCTTTTAATGTTTTCACTCTGTCTTTACAATGTTCGTGGCCCAAACCCTGAGGAGCTGGGTGCCCGGGCTGCCCATTGAAGACAGAATATCTCGCTGTATCTTGGGACGTGGATCTGCACTGTACTGCTGATTTGGATTGATTGGCTGATCCCAGGATTGCTTAGCTAACATCTACATTTATTCTCATAGGTGTGGATTGAAACTCATTAAGACATTAAGTACTTACTATGCAGGTGGGATTGGAAGTGGGTAATTCTTGAGGCTATTGCCTTTCTTCTGTCTCTCTTAAGGGCTCAGATGAAACATGAGTCAGATAAGCTTGAGGTTTGGAAGATGGTGTGTGTGTAATCAGACTCTTTTTAGATACAGGAGTGAGTTGTTGGCAAAATAAATAACTGCCATCTCTACATTCGGCTGGGTGTTTTGAATGACACCATATCTCAAGGAACGTGGACAGACTGACTTGAAAGTGACAGCCTGCTTTGTTGTTGCTTTGTCAAACCAAGGACTTGCTAACATGTGTACTATCACATTCTTTGTGACGTAAACCTTGTGCCTGGTTGGCCATACTTCTGGTAGTACTAGTCTGGGCGGATTCACGTTTCAAACAATTTTTATCTCATGCTTTTCTCTCTGTTTCCAGAACTTTGCCAGTCAAGACTGCAAGATGACTTGAATTGAATGGGTAGAGAATGTTAATTTGTAAACAGTTACTAGTGTGCTCTTTGAAGAACTCTGACCTCAGAGGAGCCTAAATCAAGGGAAGGGTAATTGTTTGAATACCTGCTCTAGCACAAAGGGGGCTGAGAGATTGTAAGCTCTTTGGGGCAGGAATCATCTTTTTGTTCTGTTTGTACAGAACCTAGCACAATGAGGTCCTGGTTCACAGCTGAGGCTCCTATGTGCTAGCAGAATACAGATAATACATGACAATGATAATTTCCCTCCCCATACTATGTCTACAGGGGAACAGGCACGCGTTAGTTTGGCCACAGAGGTAGCTGAATGACCTAAATGGTGCAAGATCGTTTTACAATTCATCACGTGGTCCAGGTATTCTGTGGAGCCCCTCCTTGTGGCTTGTAGAATGAAATATTTTGAGAACCAAGTAATGGGAGATTGGGGTGTGAGAAAATGTAAGAACCCACAGGCCTAGAAGTGGGGAGTGAAGGATCTGAGGCCAGGCGCTGCTTCCTCATCTCCATGCAGGATCCTTGTAGGGTTTCCAGTGAGAAGTACTGGGAGACTAAGCCCTGAAGGAAGTCCCACCCTATGGGGTCTGAACAACTGCCCTCTGATTCCTTGTTTGGCTGCCCACTCTCGATATAAATCGGCAAGCTGTTTCTGGTTGTTGTCTGAGCAACGCAGCCCTCCAGTGCACTTCTACCTTAGACCCGGCTCGCTGTTCCTCACTGTGACTCACTGGATCTCCAACTCTTGGCTCCTGACCTCGCTCTGGCTCCTAACTCTGATCTTGGCTTACTGCCTTCAACTTAGGACTATTGGCGACCTCGGTGAAAGACCTTGGCCTGGCCTGACCCCAAATTCTTGCCTCATGCTCTTAATTTGGTAATGGACTCGGACTCTGACTCTGTGGGTTTGACCTTGTCTGGCCCCAAACTGATCATTGACTTTTCAGCCAAGATACTGAGGCTTCCTTTGGCAGAAAAAATCTCTCTCCTCCTTAGTGATCTGGAAAAGGCTGGAAACACTATCTATCACGCCAGAATTTTTTTAAAACGTGCTTTTAAAAATTTCAGTTTGAAACTAGTGTTTGTTGATATTGGACACTTATTGATTAGTGTGGATACTAGTGAGACACGGTACGCCCGATTTGCAGATTAATAAGGTTTGATGTGCAAGGTTTTTTATAAATATATTAGTTAAACATAAAGCTTAAAATTAACTATATTATATTTATTAAATTTGGAGAGTTAAGCAGTTACTTAGAAGGCTGTATACAAGAATGGCTTTTTTTAGCGGGTTTGTTAGGGAGTTAGTAGATTTTTTGATTTGATTGGCAATATTTTTTGTGGAATTATGTGTTGATGATGTGCGTTTTTTTGTTTAAGGGATGATATTTTATATTTATATATAGTTGTTATTTATTTTTATTAATTATTATATATGTTATTATTTATATTGGGTTTTATTTTTGATTATATTTTATTTTTATTATGATAATTGGGGTTGTTAAAATAATATTTGGTGATAGGAGGGATGGTGAGAAAATATGCTATTTGGCAGTGAAAAAGTGTATTTTTAGACTTCAAGAATAACTTGTTATTTCCATCACCGTTATCTATGTGCAACTGCAACGCATACATGTTATGTATTTCGTCTTATGTGCCGTGGCATGCAGAAACTGAGACATCTGCAAGGTTACTCAGTATTCCTATTGGTCTCTGCCAACCAGAAGATGTCAAGCTGCGGAGGTCAGAATAGTCAAGCAAGCAACTTAAGCTATGCTAGGCCTCAAAACCATGGTCAGGCAACTCAAATTGCACTGGGCCTCCAACAGAGTTGTTTTAAAAATAACACACACACACACACAGAGGAGAATTCTTTTGATGAACACTTTCTCAACCAGTTTCAGGTGAAACTGGTTTTTACTGATCCTATCCCAGGCCTTGTTTGTCATTGGGATAGTCCTTCTTACCCAATTACAGTCCATGGTGCTTCACTCAATTCAGAAAGATTCAGCTGGCAGAAATTAAATTTACTTGAAGACTTTTCTTTCTTTCCTTTTTTTTTTTTTTTTTAAACAAACTGAATGAATTGTGTGTCCTGCTTCAACATTGATTTAAAAATACCTTCACTGAATGCTGATCGTGGGCTATACTATGCTCTCATTTGAACTTGTAAATGGTGTAAAAGGTGGAACAGCACATGATTAAATGTTAATGAGCAAAAGTTATACTAACCCCAGGCAGAGCGCACAGCCCATGTTAGTGGTTAGAGTTATACACATCTAACACGGATGCCTTTTTCATCATTGTCTCTGTGTTACACTTCTCCAGGGATATAAAATAGCATTTAAGAATCCTCCCCGGGTTTCATTCATGAAGCAGATAAGACAATTTCTTCAGCTAGATTGCAGCTGTAACTCTTTTCAATTGTAATTGCATGCTGGAGAGATGCCTTGCGTGCTGGCCAGAGCGACACATCTTTACGTTATTTTCTTTTTAAAGGAAAAAGTAATATAAAGTTGGTGTCTGTTTGTAGGTTGTTTCTGAGATATCACTGTGTGAACTTGACATGAGGACAGCTTGAAGACACACAATGCCAAAATAAAGAGAAGATGTGGTTTGCTTCTCTGGCAATCTGTTTAGGGTTACATATTTATGTTACATCAAGGCGTTTTACATGTGGAAGTCTGTAATGCAGTCATCCCTTCTTCATCAGTCTAGTCTAGAGGAGTGTCTATAAGGACAAATAATCGAACAGTAATCTTCTTGATTAGCAGCCTCTTTTTGTTAACTGCTTCTTTATTTCTGTATTGTTTTGTTTATGGTAGAGAATGAAATGTTCTTTGTCCAACCATTTCAGTATCGGCCAGGGATGAAGAAGGAGGTGCTGTGCCAAAGCAGATCCCTACGTGCAAACAGCAAAAGGACTTTTTGTCCCAAGAAAACTTGTGAGCGGATAAAGATCTTCCAAATAGTATAATTTGATAAGGTGGCAGCTTGGTTAATGACAAATTAAACCACATAAATTAAAAAGTCTAAATTAATGACCTAAAAGTTGACATTGTGCTCCAGTCTCCATTGTTACAAGTTGACTTTGCACATGTGCAATGATCTGCACTGATCCTGGGACGAGGTAGAGCAGAGTAACAGTGTTTGGAAGTATAATATGTGTCCTTGCCAAGGGTAAATGCTGTGACTGATGGCTATCTCAAACTGAATGAATTTACTCTTAGCTGATCTTAGAAGTCACAAGCCTAGTTAGTGCTTGGACGAGAGACCACTGGGTGCTGCATGTGCTAGTGCTCTAATTTAACAAATATCTAGTTCAACCATTAGATGTTTAGGTTAGATACAAGAATCCCTGGATAAATTTGTGTGCTCTGTGTTATGCAAGACTACATGACTGTCCCTTCTGGCCTCAAAAAAAACCAGTGAGTCTAATATTTTTTTAAAAATTAGGCTTCTAAATAAGTGGTGTGATTTGCAATAGTGCTGAGCACCCAGCAGCACACTTGGAAGTCAGTAGGTATTCAGCATTTTTGAAAATCATGCCACTTACCTAGAAGCCTAAATATGGACTTAAGATCTTATATTTAGGCTCCTGTATTTGCAAATCTTGTCCCTATTAAGTTTTGTTTTATAGTAATTCTAGGAAAGGTTTGAGGTCAGTTAAATAATTCATTCAGTTGACATAAAATCTGATTGCCCCAATAAAATTGCTTAGTCTGAGTTTGGTTGAATTCAGTGGCCCAATACTGGAGTCAGAAACAATGGGTTAATTCAACTTCATATATTGCATATCTGTTTCCTGCAAAGCATGACTCAACCAGCCCTGAGATCATTAATCTACAAATATATTTTATATGAAAAATGATACCACATAAATTTAGAACTTACAAATACAATTCGGCTCTCTAACTTATCTTTAGTATCAAATTAACATAATAATATTGAATCCTAGCCACTCTTTGGGGATGCAACATCATATCATATTTTTCTGTACAGAGAAGTAGTGACAATATTTCCTGTTTTTTAAACAGAAAACTATCAATCAAATTGGGAGTTGTAATTGTTGATGAAGTTTCTCCTTATACAAAACACAGTGAATGTGGGTTTAGCATGCTTAATGGCTTTTGAACTTCCAGAACATGACAGAAAGGAACTGCTTCAGCTGTTTGGTGTCTGCAAAGAAGGCTTTGTATTAAATAGGTAAGAGTGACAAGCCATGTGGCTGAATATTAGGATACATTTCAGAAGAAGATACATGAATTAAATATGCAGCTTCTTATCTGAAAGTCTCGAGGGTTAAGGAATGGTATACAGTAAATGTAAAACCAATGCTGCTTCATTTGTGAGCTGTTATGTTATTTACTTAATTCACAGTTTATCACTGTTGGTTCTCTGTTTGATTAGAAGTACCTTTGGAGAGTCTGCAGCCAAGCCATCTCGAGCAGCAATCCTGCTCAGCTTCACAGTTAACCAGCAGTGAGTTGGGGCATTAGCTGCATTGGTGACAAGCAAAATAGCATTTTGGAGGCTGCAGAAAGTGTGGTGGTGATTCAGCAGGAGGAAATGGTGTTATGGGTAGCTGTGCTTCTGGAAGTATCTTTAGTTGTGACATAAAATTGGTCATTGGAGATGCCATTGTAACTATTGTGAGGGTAATTCAAATGCCAAAGTTGGTATTTTTGAATCTGAATCTTTCCCATGCTATCAAAATGTGCATGAGGCACAAAGCCTCACCTTGTCAGTGCTGGGCCAATCTTTGCATGTTCTGTGTTAAGTCCCATAAGGTTTTCCCTCTCTGAGACCTGTTCAACAGAGGGACTCTTTTGGTTGGCCCCTTTTGCATGTTCCTGCAGCTGCCCAATAGCAGGCTTTCCATGGCTTCATTCTTAGCACATGTCCCAGATGACTTTAGAGATAAAGGGTTGTTGAACTTTCTGATGAATCTTAGCATTTGTTATAAATTAATTCAGTGTAATACCTAATATTTTTCTGAACATTTGCTTTCTAAGGTATTTAGACATCTGTACCTTTGGTGGACTTTCAGCTTTCATATCAAGAAGTTGAGGTGGAAATAACTTTGCACTGAATATTCATACTTTGATCTTCACGTTGTAAATTTGAGATGTCCACATCTTGTTTCAGTTTTTCAACACAGCTGTTGCTTTGACAATTCATGACATTATTTCCTTCAGGATATCTCCATTGGTTTGCACATTACTGCCAAGCATTTGAATTGACTCACTTCTTGTATTCCTTTTGCCTTCTAAAAGAATGCTTGAATTGGGAGTTGCTGGGATTCTTCTTAGATTTTTTTTTCATAACTGATTATTAATCATCCTTTTTCAAGGCTGGACAGTCTTTCAGTCTTCACTTGCATGTTGGCTGAACTGTCACTTAGAAGAGCTATGTCATCAGCAAAGTCTAAATCATCACGTGTCCTGTTACTAAGTATGCAATGCATATGTTGTATCCATCTACACTTCCTCATAATAAAGTCAATGGCAATGTCAGTTTTTGTTTGACGTTGTCTGCATCGAACCATTCACTCCAGTCTGAGTTTACTTTAACTGTTCAAGCTACACCTTTGATATAAAACCTTGATAATTATTTTTGTTGACTAACCATAACACTGGAAGTTCAAGCGTGAATGCAACAGAGGCTTTACAATGTTTTCTTAAAATCCATGACATTTATGATGAGTGGTTTCTGCCATTCGATGCTCTCTGATGATTATTCTTAGGGGAAGCTTTGCACTATGTACAATCTTCAGTGTTGAAA
This sequence comes from Emydura macquarii macquarii, assembly GCF_026122565.2. Lineage (NCBI taxonomy): Eukaryota > Metazoa > Chordata > Testudines > Chelidae > Emydura > Emydura macquarii. Next base: position 10,937,284 of record NW_027130698.1, on the reverse strand, counting down.
TCCATCATGCTCTTCCTTTTGCCTCAGTTACTTCCCTTATTCTATTTAAGATGATACTGCAGAAGACTTACCTTTCTTCAATATTTTGATCATAATATAATTTTTCCATTGCTCTGGAGGTTTTTGGGTCCCATTCTTTATTGAAAAGTTGCGTGATTTTTTAAATTAGTTTAATTATCACAAGCTTTCAGCATTTCCCCAGTGACTTAGTCTTCATCTGTAGCTTTCTCAGATTTTAATTTTTTTTTGTTTTTCTTTTATGATGTCAGATGTTACAATGTCTAGTTCTGAGTGTTTAACTCCTTTGTCAAAGTCTGGTGTTGGTCTGTGTACCATCTCTTGAAAGTGTTCTGCCCATTGCTCTGTTTGTTTTTCTGTTATTAAGGTCTTTCCTTTGTTTATCCTTCATGGGTGTAAGCTCAGCAGTTAGTGACATGCTTTATCAACATGGTTCCATTACCTCTTTCAGCAGCTGCTTCAGCTTCTTTGGTGATGTCATCCATAGACTTCCTCTTGTCTTTTTTTGTGCTGTTTTTTGCGGATTTGTCCTTTATTTTCTACGGTTTTTTTGCTGCTCCTTTTTTTTTTTAGAAATGTTTGAGGAATTGATGTTTGCTTTGGATTGTTTCCTTTCTTTAACACAGTTCCATATATTTTTAGTTATCCATGCTATCGGTTTTACTTTATCTGGAAACCAGCAGCAGTTGTTGTGGTGTTAGATATTACCACATAGAAAGGGGCATGACACATCAACGTTGGTAGTTGCTTTACCTAATTTACACAGTGTACCATTGTGATACTTTTGCATATTCAAAGAATAACTATAAAATCATGTAAAATAAATTTTCAAAGAAATGCCTGAGTTTGGCTACCAAATCGCTATTACTCTTAATGTGAATTAATTAAAACTGAATGGCTAACTTCTATGCAGCTTTTTGAAAATGGGAGATTTTTATGTCAGTAGGAATTGAGGGCGGAGGCTAAACATTTGCTACCTTTTTATACTGTTCATCAGTGGAAAAATTACTCATCTTCAGCTAGTTAACACTCCCACTCTTACCCCAGCAATACATGAGATTGTCTGGAATGGGCTTTTATTATCTAGCTAACACATCTGAAAAATGAATGGCAAGAGGAAGAAAGATGAGAAACCAGTTCCTCTCATGAAACATGAGTTTCACTTCCAGTATGGCTTTTTGAATTCACATGCTCAGATATGCTTACCCAGTAACTTTCAGTGCAAAGTCCTTTAGGGGATTTCCTAGATGAGTGATGTATATATTAAGATAAGTTAATCCTTCTCTTCCACTTCTGTTTCTTGAGGTGTATTTGTACTGAACGCTTCGCACATTTGTTCAGAGGGCAGAGAGACAAATATGTACCTTTGGTGAACTTTGCTCCAGTGTGATATTAACCCCACTGCAAAATGCCGACACCATACCTTATGTAGCACGTAAGTCCCATTTAGGTCCTTAATATAATTCTTCTGTAGTGTGAAGGATTTGTGCAGGCTCTCTGCACTGGGGTAAATTTAACCCCTTGTCTGCAAGGTAGAAAAGCACTCATATCATCCTCGATATAACTACACCATTCCCAATACAATTGCAAACCATATTTAAGTAACAGTTATCACCTGCAATATCGGCTCTTAGGCTTTATGCTTCATGACGTTCTTTCATCATCTTATCTTTTCTCTTATCATTTATTCCTGGAATTGAACTGGTGCCTTGACATTATTCCCCAAAAAAGATACTGAGTTGTGGTTGTGGATAGGATCATAGTGGATTTTGTAACAAGTGTGTCCTTACTGACATTTGTGAAGTGTTCAGTGATGAAATGACTTGGTTCTGTTGTTACAAAATATCTCGAAAGAGACCTCTTTTTACAGTACAGAATCCATACTAACAGACTGTTACCCATAAAGGGCTGAACCTTGCAGCCCCTGCAAAGGCACAGATTGTTCAAAATGCATTTTTGCTGTGCAGAGGAATCCAGAAAGAAGAGATGTCTTTCAATGGGTCTCTGCCGCCACTTGTGTACCATGAAGTTATCCTCTCTCCATTGGAGCCTGGGGGAAGTCCGGTGAATGACAGGGGCAGAGCTGTTAGTCAATGAGCTATGCAGATCTATTGGGCCACAATTGTATCTGGGGACTTCTGATCCCTCCCATAGTTTGTAGAAGTACATTGCAACATAGCCTATAATTCGTAGATGTACAGCTTGGAACCTCTGTAAACCCATGTGAATATTACTGTTTCCTTTGTTGTCCTTCCTCTCTTCTATTGTTTGCTACACTTGCTCATTATGTTGTCTCAGATTAGACTGAAAAAGCTTTTTGGGGCAGGGACCATGTCATCCTACGTGGTTGCATCTAGCCCAATATGGCCTCAATCCTGATTGGGGTATTTGAGTGATAATGCAATACAAATAAATAATAATACCAGTTTCATTCATATAAGACTCAAGCTCTTGCATTTCCCACTCTCCGTTCCCCAGTTCAAACTCTGTTGTTTAAATGACATTAATTTGTTTGCAGTTTATGAAAAGTATAGTGTTGGGAACATTTTATTGAATAATAAGGCAAAAGAGGGGAGTAGTTTATTTAAAATGTATGTGACTGGAAAGTTTGGAACTGCATCCAACTACTGAGTTCAGTTTGCTTGCTTTGGGAGAGGATCAGCAATAATGTGGCTCCAGAGTAAAATATTATGATTTAACTGTCTATTTGTATGACTGATGATTCTGGAAAGTTTGACAAATGACAATAATTCAACACTGACTGATGGTCTATTATCTCTTGTAATACTCTGAGGTATGAAATCGCTTTTCAAAGCTATAAGAATGATAAGAACCAAATGGGAAGAACTAAAGACCAGCTTTATGAAGGATGTGGGATAGAATTGACCCTTTCTGCAAACTTTTTAGGAATAGCACAACCTGCCATACTGTGATCTGAAATGTGAGGAAAACATTGACATTGGGAGCTTAGATACCATGAGTGGACTATAAAGAGATACCCAATCTCCCCATACTTTTTGCAGTAGGATTTGGTAGGCTAGATCTTCCTCCTTTTATTATGTTAAATAGTTTAGAAATGATACACTTGTAAAAAATACCCTAACCAAATATGTAATTAATAATAGCTTTTATGCATAATACCATTACTGTTAATGTTTCCTTCAGAGGTTTTCTGTATCTTAATATCTTAGATAGATCTCAGGCAACTGTTAGCATGTAAATCAGAAATAGCATTAGGCATTTTAATTTATACAGACTTAATAAAATGTCTGCATGAACAAGGTGCTTGTTTGATATGCAGGTGCCTCCTGTTTTGTGATATGCTTTTTGTCCTGTGTGGATCTAAGGTGCATAGAAAAGGGCAGACTTGCACATACTGACTATTGAGTTTAATTGTGTGGTGCATTGTATAATTTCCAGTGGACCACTAACAGATTTTGGGCCAGATTTGCTGAAAAATCCTCAAGAGGGATAAAGTAAAAAGGGAAAATCTGCAAGACAACTCATGGACTTTCCATGGTGTCCTCTGATTAGAGAAATAGGATTTGTCAGTTTCTAAAGGGAAAGAGGATCAAGACTCTACAAATGCTTGATTATCCTGAAATCTGCAGTGAAATTTCATGGATATTGGTGTCTCCAAGTTGGCTGGGACATAGAAAAGTCCTCAGAGCAAAAAATATTCAACTTTTTCCAAGTGATGATTGCTTTTATGTGTTACCACCTAGAGCAGTTCCATTGGATGAGATTGCATGAATGTGATTATGCACAGCAAGAAAATCTCTTCACCAGCCTCAGCAAAACTCTTTATTCTGCAATCTCTCTGCATTGTTATAAGATGACCATGAAAGGTGCTCTGATCCTTGTCATGTATATTTCATTTGTCACCGGTAGTCTAGTTTGGCTCATCCTGGCAACTCATTATGTATTTGATCCCTCTCCCACGGATGTCACTGAGAGTTTTGTCATTGATTTCAACTGAGCAGAGTCAGTGCCCAGGAGAGCATGCTTAAGAATCAGTGTAATGATCAAGGACACAAGGAGTCATTGACAGATACAGTTATATAGTTATAGATATATATAGATATATAGTTAGTACATCAGTTTTTCTAGTAACAATGTGGGTCCATTAGTCTCTATGGGTACACTATGTCTCTGCTCTGCTGGTAGGAGCATGAGGAGCTCTGACCTCAAACTGTATCAGGAAATCAACCATACCACAGATACAACCCTCACTGTCTCACAAAATTTCCACTCACATCCTCCAAAGGCAACGCAAAAATCACAATTTACAAGAGAGTAAAGTAAAAAGCCCACAAAGAAAATAGGTCATGGGTGGGGTTTTCCTGTGCTTCAGTGATCCCTGGATTTCACTAAACTGATGGCAGCCACAGCAAGTTAAAGCAGGCCTCAGGCCCAGCTTGCACCCAAAGTTAAAGCTACCTTTGCACACCTACCTACCTCCCTGAGTTGTGCAGTGCGCTCCTTAGCTGCAGTTGATTGGTGGCCAAGGTGTTGTAATGAAAAACGTATTTGATTAATGTAGCCTCCTTGTGTGTGTAATATCTGTGAGCAGACTGTCATTTACTCCAAGATACTCATTATGCAAAATTATTTGACTAATATTTTTGTAGATTTAAAAAAAAATTAACAGATTTTTTAGCACATTTGCTCTTTGATATGCATTAGTTAGCTGTGGTTAGTGACATTAGACTTAAAGTATTGGGTTTTTTTTCCCTTTCTTCAGTGAACACACTAGCTCTTCTGGCACAAATACATGTGGCAATATAAAATCTGGTTTCCATGAGAACTTATCCATACAATTATGAAACTCACTTTTTGCAAACATTCATGTCAGTCAAACTTGATTAACACATTTGTGTGAAGCAACCACAAAAGCGGTACAAATACAGCCAAAGTGAATTAATTATAAAAATTCATACATAAAACACACAGAAAAATGTTCACTTCCTTCTCCCAGATTTATTTTTAATTGGCCATTATCAAGATCCACTAAAGGGTCCCTCATTTGTAATCTCATGTCATTAAGATGCATGGTTAGCCTTACCAGATATCAAAAAGATATTTGACTGGGTGGAGTGCCTGTACAAAATGAAGATTCTGAAAGGCTGTGGCATATCAAAGATCAGAGTAAAATGTATAGTCTTCATGCTAGAGAACTATTTATGTAAGTGACTGTCTATGTTAGCACAAAGGAAGCTGGCTACATTCAGGTTAAGATATTTTCATACTTCCAACCAGGCTTGGCTATTTGCCTATTGCTAAAAGTTACTGCTAAAATAATCATTGTAAATTAAATTTCACTGATATTTGAAATAAGTGAATGCAGCAAATTTTTATATGTAAACTATATCTGCAGTTAATTTCCATTCATTAGAGAAGTTGCAAGAAGCTACCATTTTCATTTCAGGTTACCAATATGAACAAAGTTGTATGTTGGATATGAGCGTGTCGTATTCTTCATGATTTAACATAAGCCCAAAAATTTATAGTCTTCCTTAATTTAGCTGTTATCTTTAAAATTTAGTAATTAACTCTAAAAAAAAGTCCTTTCCTAATAAACAGTGGAATACATTGCTTATAATCCCTTTGCATTGTAAGTCCCTATTGTTAGTTGCTTATAACTTTGCCAAACTTTTTCTGATATGTGCTGAAATCTTCCATGTTTGGTGTCTGATTCTGGCTAATTTTTTTTAGAAAAGTTTCACCCAAAAATGTTAGAGATATTTCAGAGTATGACGTTAGGGGAAAATACGTAGTTTTGACAATGTTAAAAATGTTCCAGTTGTTTCTGTGAAAATCTCTAGCATCTCCTGGGTTTGGACCAGAAACTTTTTTGACAGAGGGATGGTTGTAGGGTCAGGAAAATGCCATTTACTGTCCCCTGAGCATCTTTGAGGCTTGCTGCTAAAATTTTTGAACATTCCATCTGCACTGAGCATGCCTCAGACAGCAGCCACCACCTCACTGTACGGAGAAGTTCCAGGCTGTCAGGAGGAGATTTATCAATTCTAGCTTCAGTTCTTCCACTTGCTTATTAATTATTCTGTATTAAGAATTGATGTATTCAATACAGCTAATAATTTAGGAGGCAGTGACATTTTTTGAAAGTGCAAATCACTCAGTTTGGACAGTGAGACTAGACAGGACAATTTCTTATTTACAGTCAGCTTGGCTTTCTGGTCTTCAGATGCTAGCTTTTTGACACTCTGGGGAATGTTTCAATTAAACAAAACCAAACACAAAAAGTAATTGAAATAAACCAAAAATCCTCAAAATATTTCTATTCAAACTATATATTTAAAAAGCTGAGTATTCATTTTGGTTTACATACATTAATAAAGTTTTAACCAAATGCCGATTGCAGTCAATGGCAATCTTTCCATTGGTTTCGGTGAGTGTTGGATCAGCCCCTTTAAGATGAATGTTTATCACTAGTGAATTAGTACATGGTCACAAAGGGGACTGAGCTCCTGCAACTCCAGTTGCCTATTAAAGAGTGATGCGTGCTCAACACCTCTTGGGAATTGTTCCTTAAAGAGAGAATTAGAACAGGAAACAGCAACTGTGAAAACCTTCTTTTAGGGAAAATCAGTGTAAACATGAATTAACCAGCATAAAAGAGGAATTCATTTTCGATGGTAATAGCCAATCTTTCTATCCAATGAAAATGCAATAGAAAATCAATGGCTGTAACATTCCTTATTTATTACTTCTGCCATGCTATTGGAGTCCCTGAATTTACTTGATGCATGTTTTGTCTGTCTGCCAGCTACCATCCCCACTCAGAAAGAACATGACCTGGGCCAATACACTCCAAAACCAGAAGAGAAATGGCAAATGGGTTACAACAACTCTGCAAAGGAAAGCTGTGATCACTGATTAGCTGCAAGAGACTTCACTGAGTCAGGTTAGCCAGCGAATTGTTCTTTCCAATAGATATTTCTATAATTAGATACCTGGGGAAAGCAAGGATAATTGTTTGTTGTTCCCATTTCAGTTCAAATGTACATGACACTGAAATGGTGACCTTCTGAGAGTTTCTTCATTTCAGAGCATGGTTGTAAAATTAGAAATATTTGTTTTGGGGCATTTTTACTCTTCATGTAATATTCTGTTTTGTTTACAGAAAACTAGCATTAAGTTAGAGATGGGTCTTGGTGATACATGTGTCTGATTCACAAGCTATTGTAAAAATTAATTCATTTTTTTAAATTTTCAGCCAGCTTAAAAATTTCCAAAAATTTTCCATTGAGTTTCTATGTTCCAACTGACAATATTTTGAGACTTTTCTACTTGTTCATAGTTTTAAAAAAAACAACTCCTTTTTGGATTATGCCAGGCTCAAAGATTATTATCTTCTCACTTTAAAACATAATTCACACATTTTCCCATATCGATAATTCAAAGGTGTCTGAACTTTGAAATTTGGCATTAATTCGCGTAAGGCCTGGTGCTGAGCTCCCTCAGACTGCTTTTACACTGATAGAATAATTCATTTGACTTAAATGGAGTTCCTGTTTTACAGTGGTGTAGGTGAAATCAAAAGTCACACTTATAATTTGTCTCCGACTTTAATGTCTTCTGTGTTTGACTTTAAAGTGAGAGATTTTCATGATAATTTTGTTGAGGCATAATCAGGATTGTTAAACGTGGAGTTTCATTCTGATCTTGGAAATTTCTTGTGTCTGTGAGTTTGTTCAGTTTATAACTCTGATGTGCTGTAGTTTCTCTTTTGTTTTTGCCTCTTTATTTTCCTGCATGAGCTATGTATCTGGCAGGTCCCAGCATGGGGAGGGGCAGCACTTTCTGTAGGGCCACTACTCCTTGCCCCAGTTGGTGGGCAGGGACAGAGAAGCTGGAGAACCAAAGCTCCATCCTCAAAATCACCATAGAACAAGCATGGAGGAGCGAAGTGAACTGTTGCTGGAGTGGACCAGCAGTTCCCCCTTTAGAGCAATGTGGGAGCTAGGGAGAGAGCTATATCCTCCCTGCTGTGTTCCTTGGGGCATTGCAGCTACATGCTGGCCCTTTCTCAGGACAGGTTATTAACTGGCAATCTAGCCCTCTGTTTTGTTATGTCAGTGGTTTTTGTAGTGCAGATATTCCACAGAGTTCAGTTTAATCTAACTGTAAGTACGACCAATAAGATAGTTTTGAAATGTACAGCATTATCAAGCCATTAGTTTGGCATGATACCATCAAAATCCTTTTCTCTTATGTCACTACCTTCACTGGATTTGCAGAAGGAGTTATGGTCTGTCTTTACTATATTTTCAATGGCACAGTTGCTTGCTCTCAAATATTCTCTGATTAAGAAGCATCAATTTTGTGGCCATTATAAGCAGATCATTTAGCAAGTTTGTCTCCCCTTCTCCCTCCCATTTATTCCTTTGAAATTCTTACCAAATTTAGTATGGGAAACCATGTCTGTAAGACCAAACTAGATACCAGATGAGCCTGTCATTACTCATCTATCTGTGCTACAATATCTTTTAATATTGAAGAGTTTATGAAATGCATACTGATGTTTTATTATTCTGAATATTATCATATTCTAAAAATACATTGCATGCATCCTCTAAATGAGTATTTCTGATAGTGCATGGAAATGTCATGGAAATAAGATCCTGAGGCCCTTTTGCCATTTCTAAATCATGCACACTCCTGTGTGCACAGCCTCCTATTGCTGTGAATAAGCCCTTTTTAGAGGAGTAAGTCTGGCAGGGAACACAGGATTGTGGGTTTTTGTTATAGCCATGAAAACTTAGAATACTTCTGTGGAAACCAAAGAATATATCAGTGTTAGTCTAGTCTGCAATAGCCTTATTCAAATCTGGGTCCAAAGCCAAATTTCATATAGTTTCATTGCTTTATACTTGTAATGGATAAAGCGCAGCTGTGACCGATTCTGGACTCTCTGTTTTTACTTTTGAGAGCTGGCTAAAAGTCTGTTCCAGTATCAGAAACACTGCAGGGCTCTGAAAGTGCAGTACGGAACAAACCCCATTCTGTTGTATAAAGCAAGTCAGTGATTTCTTATCCTGGCCTTACATACTTCACTATTACTTAGTTCTCTGCCATGACTTTTTCCCTCCTAGAACACTACCACTATTAGACATATAAGTACCATTTATTTTGTTTAACAGACCATATATAGCTGAAATATTACTGTTTTACCACTGATTATTTCTCAAGCAAGCTCAAGCTCTTTCCTCTGGCAGGGGTGTTTTTTACCATGCTCTTTATGAACTTAAAAATTCAAGAAACACTGGGGTTTGTTCATTTATTATAGGTGTCCATATTGTGTGCATCATCTTAGTGATGGCCTTTCTGTACAAGGCTTAGATTGAGACAAAAACAGTTCCTGGAAATATGGAGTGAATACCCCATGATGGCCTCCCTTAGCACCCAGGGTGAAATCTTGGTCCTATTGAAGTTGATGGCAAAACTCCTATTGACTTTAGTTACAGAGTTTCACCCCAATGTTTTAAAAGAACGAAAGTGAGGAAGGTATTATCAGTAGATAATTTTTTAGGCCAGTTGGGTTTCAGAAAGGATGTCAAAGATCTTCCTTAAGAAAACATCCTGTTGAATTTCATAGAACGTGATAACCTCTCTCGGATTGTTTTTAACCATCCTGAGGAATTTAATGGAAAACGTATCACCCTGTTATATAATTCTATAGGATATTAAATTCTGCTACAAGCTGCAGAAAGGAGATAATCCCGTATTAAGTAAGACTCATGGATTCATAGACTCTAAGATCAGAAGGGACCAATATGATCATCTTAGTCTGACCTCCTGCACAACGCAGGCCACAGAACCTCACCCACCCACTCCTGTAATAAACCTCTAACCTATGATTGAGTTATTAAAGTCCTCAAATCATGGTTTAAAGAGAATGGTTTACAGAGAATCCACCAGCAAGTGAGCCGTGCCCCATGCTACAGAGGAAGGTTAAAACCCCCCAGAGCCTTTGCCAATTTGCTCTGCGAGAAATTTCCTTCCTGACCCCAAATATGGCAATCAGTTAAACCCTGAGCACGTGGGCAAGACTCACCAGCCAGACACCCAAGAAAGAATTTTCTGTAATAACTCAGAACCCACCCCATCTAACATCCCTTCACAGGCCATTGGCATATCTACCACCAATAGTCAAAGGTCAGTCAATTGCCAAACTAGGCTGTCCCATTATACCATCCCCTCCTTAAATTTATCAAGCTCAGTTTTGAAGCCAGCTAGGTTTTTGGCCCCCACTGCTTCCCTTGGAAGGCTATTCCAGAACTTCACTCCTCTGATGGTTAGAAATCTGCGTCTAATTTCAAGTCTATATTTCCTGATGGCCTGTTTATATCCATTGGTTCTTGTGTCCACATTGGGGCTGAACTTAAATAATTCCTCTCCCTCCCTGGTATTTATCCCTCTGATGTATTTATAGAGAGCAATCATATATCCCTTCAACCTTCTTTTGGTTAGGCTAAACAAGCCAAGCTCTTTGAGTCTCCTCTCAGAAGAGAGGTTTTCCATTCTGCGGATCATCCTAGTAGTCCTTCTCTGCATCTGTTCCAGTTTGAATTCATCTTTCTTAAACATGGGGGGACCAGAACTACACATAGTATTCCATATGAGGTCTCACTAGCGTCTTGTATAATGGTACTAACATCTCCCTATCTCTACTGGAAATACCTCGTCCGATGCATCCAAGGACCGCATTAGCTTTTTTCACGGCCACATCAAATTGGCGGCTCATAATCATCCTGTGATCAACCAATACACCCGGGTCCTTCTCCTCCTCTGTCCCTTCCAACTGATGCGTCCCCAGTTTATAGCAGAAATTCTTATTAGTCCCTACATGCAGGACCTTGCATTTTCCACTATTAAATTTAATCCTATTTCTATTACTGCAGTTTACAAGATCATCCAGATCTTCCTGTATGATATCCCGATCCTTCTCTGTATTGGTAATCTCTCCCAACTTTCATCATCCGCAAACTTTATTAGCACATTCCCACTCTTTGTGCCAAGGTCAGTAATAAAAAGGTTAAATAAGATTGGTCCCAAGACCAGTCCCTGAGGAACTCCACTAGTAACCTCTCTCCAGCCTGACAGTTCATCTTTCAGTATGACCTGTTGTAGTCTCCCCTTTAACCAGTTCTTTATCCACCTTTCAATTTTCATATTGAACCCCATCTTTTCCAATTTAACTAATAATTCCCCATGTGGAACAGTTCAAATGTCTTACTGAAATCTAGGTAAATTAGATCCACTGCATTCCCTTCGTCTAAAAATCTGTTATCTTCTCAAAAAAAGGAGATCAGGTTGGTCTGGCATGATCTACCTTTTGTAAAGCCATGTTGTATTTTATCCCATTACCGTTAACCTCGATGTACTTAACTACTTTCTCTTTCAAATTTTTTTCCAAGACCTTGCATACTACTGAGGTCAAACTAACAGGCCTGTAGTTACCTGAATCACTTTTTTCCCCTTTCTTAAAAATAGGAACTATGTTAGTAATTCTCCATTCATACAGTACAGCCCCTGAGTTTACAGATTCATTAAAAATCCTTGCTAATAGGCTTGCAATTTCATGTGCTAGTTCCTTTAATATTCTTGGGTGGAGATTATCTGGCCTCCCTGATTTAGTCCCATTAAGCTGTTTGAGTTTGGCTTCTAGTTCGGATGTGGTAATTTCTACCTCCATTTCCTCGTTCCCATTAGCCACCCTACCACTATCCCCAAGATCATCATTAGCCTCATTAAAAATGGAGGCAAAGTATTTGTTTAGATATTCAGCCATGCCTAGATTATCCTTAACCTCCACCCCATCCTCAGTGCTTAGCGGTCTCACTTCTTCTTTCTTGGTTTTCTTCCTATTTATATGACTATAGAACCCTTTACTATTGGTTTTAATTCCCTTTGCAAGGTCCAACTCTACTTGGTTTTTGGCCTTTCTCACTTTATCTCTACATGTTCTGACCTCCAAGAGGTAGCTTTCCTTGCTGATCCCTCTCATCTTCTACTCCTGGTAGGCTTTCTGCTTTCTCTTAATTACCTATCTGAGATGCTTATTCATCCAACTTGGTCTACAACTCTTGCCTATGAATTTTTGACCCTTCCTTGGGATGCAGGTTTCGGATAGTTCCTGCAACTTTGACTTGGAGTAATTCCAGGCACCCTTCACCTTTAGATCCATGAGTTCTTCAGTCCAGTCCACTTCCTCAACTAATTCCCTTAATTTTTTAAAGTTAGCCCTTTTGAAGTTAAAGATCCTAGTCACAAATCTATTTTTGTTTTTTCTTCCATTTAGTTTGAACTGAATTAGCTCATGGTCGCTCGAACCAAGGTTGTCCCCTACAACCAGTTCTTCTATGAGGTGCTCACTACTCACCAATACCAAATCTAAAATGGCATCCCCTCTTGTTGGCTCAGTAACTATTTGGTGAAGGAATCTGTTCGATATCACTTCCAGGAAAATCTGGGCCCTATTATTACTACTAGCACTTGTCCTCCAGTCTATATCTGGGAAGTTAGTCTCCCATAATCACACAGTTCCCAGTAGTATTTACTTCATTAAAAGCCTTAAAGAGGTCTCTATCCATGTCCAAATCAGATACTGGTGGTCTGTAGCACACCCCAGCACTATCCCAGGGGAAACTCCAGTAATTTTCTTCCCCAATGTGATTTTTACCCAGACAGACTCTATCTTATCAATTCCATCACTTCTAATTTCTTTACAGCCTACCTCATCATTGATATACAATGCTACTCCACCACCTTTGCCTTTATATCTGTCTTTCCTAAAGAGCACATACCCTTCAATACTTGTACACCAGTCATGACTACTATTCCACCATGTTTCTGTTATTCCTATAATATCTGGTTTCACTTCCTCTACCAGTAGCTCTAGTTCCTCCATTTTGTTACCCAGGCTCCTTGCATTGGTAAACAAACATCTTAATTTGGCTTCGCTCATGTTCCTTACCTAATTTGGCACCGTCATTCTACTGCCAGTATTGCCTATTAGACTGGTATCTACACTATCCTTCCTCTTAATGTCCATTCTGCTCCTCACTGCTGTGCTCTTTCTTACTTCATTTTCCTTCCTCTCAATGCTAAAATCAAGCATGGAGATTACCTGGGCATCTCCCAACCATCTCCCCCAACTCCCTAGTTTAAAGCTCTCTTAATCAGTTGTGCCAGCCTCCATCCTAGAAGTGCATTTCCCTACCTACTCAGGTGAAGTCCATCCCAAGAGAACAGTCCTCTGTCCATGCCTCCCAGTGACCATACATCCCAAAGCCCTCCTGATAGCACCACTTAGAGAGGGCTTCAGAGTAATTTCTATACAATCTTCTTTGATTTTTAGAGTAGTTTCCACAGAAACCTAATGACTTCATGCCTATTAATTGCTGAGACTTTTACTTATGGGAACAGCGCCTTCTTTATATAAGGTAGTTCATCTTTTTTTCTCCTGCCATTGGCACCCTGCTATGCTGGTCTCTTGGTTGACTGTCTTAAATTAACCCTTCTTGAGGCATATCTGAATGTATTCCCTTTGGCTCCCCCTCTACCAACATCCCCCCCACAACCTTGGTGAATCTTTATGGAGATAGATCCTGCAGTGTTTCCTTTCAGAAGTAACATAGCAGGTTTCATGAGTAGATGACTAGACTATATTGTGTGTTCAGCTTCAGCTATCCACCACTATGAGTTTATTGGATTTTATGAGCCAACTGAGCCAGCATAAGGCTAGCACGCCAGTGCACACTTCATGTATCTAAGATCCTTTTCTGAATAACCCACAAAGGCAAGGAAGTGATGAAATAAAATGGGAGACTAGGCTGCTTGGTGCACCAAACCTCTTCAAGCTATTAATTTAGCTATTAATGCAGACTACAGGTAGTACTTTAGGGAAGTGTTGCTGGGGGGTTGGACTGCAGAATAATAGTGTTAACACTGTGCATAGAGGGTTAATACATACCATGGTTAACGCAGTGGGATTTACCTCTGTTTGTGCAAGGAGATGCCAGATGCACATCCCTGAGCCACTGTGCCTCATGAGTGACTTATTCCAGGGAAAGGGAAGGCAGTGTTGTTGCCAATGCCTTTTCTTTGGAGTTCTGCCAGAAGGAAGCAGCTTTAATTCCTATGGGAGCCTCACTGGGACAGTTGCAATGTGGATGCATCTCCTGGCCACTCTAGCCATCCCCCACTTTCTAGACAGCAGTGGTCAATTTTCAAGCAGCACAGGTTTCCTTGAAGCTCCTGAGTGCAGAGGCTCAGTTGAGATTGCAGTGGAATTTCTGCCACTGGAACCTCTCTGCTAGGGTCTGTGCTTCGTTGGTACCCAGTAATATTACCTATATTTTGCTGTGTGGTCTTTTATTATATTTTGGTTGCTCTTTCCCCTTGATCTAATTTCCCAATTTCAGAAGCTGATCTGCACAGGCTGTACATGGAGCAGCTGTTCCAGACATGTACAGGCAAGGGAAGTGGTTGCATAGCAACCTGTACCAGGTGGAGGCTCTCAAGATTGCTCCTCCCTTCTGGGTAGATTTTTCCTTTAAATATTTTCACAGCTTGGTGACAAAAGAATCAGAGCCTCAGACAACAACACATAAATAAACATTTTATTTTTAGGGGGGAGCCCAACTGTAGACAAGGGAATGGTGGAAGCATTTGCTTTGTGCATAAACAATATTGGCTGAATCTGCATGTTTTCCAATACAGTTTTATATATGCTTTTTTTAATAAATCCAAACAACCAGTCTCTCTACAATAAAATATGGCTACAGAAGGGCAGATTTTTTAAGGCATTTAGGCACCTAACTGCCAATGAAATCAATGGGAGCTAGGTGGCTAAAGACCTTGTGAGTAGTTTTACTGACTTCTGCATTAGTAGGCGAGTATGATTTAATCTTAAAGAGAACACCAATAACTTATGAACATAAGAACGGCCATACTGGATCAGACCAGTGATCCATCTTCCAACAGTGGCCAATGCCAGGTGCTTCAGAGGGATTGAATAGAACAGGTAATCATCAAGTGATCTGTCCATTCCCAGCCTCTGGCAAACAGCAATCCCTGCCTTTCCTGGCTA
This sequence comes from Emydura macquarii macquarii, assembly GCF_026122565.2. Classification (NCBI taxonomy): domain Eukaryota; kingdom Metazoa; phylum Chordata; order Testudines; family Chelidae; genus Emydura; species Emydura macquarii. The sequence goes on along the minus strand of NW_027130698.1, from coordinate 10,922,145 downwards.
ATAGCCATTGATAGACCTATCTTCTATGATCTTAGATAGTTCTTTTTTGGACCCCATTATATTCTTGACCTTCACAACATCCTCTGGCAAGGAGTTCCACAATTTGACTGTGCATTAATTTCATTTGGTGACCCCTAGTTTTTGTGCTATAATAAGGAGTAAATAACATTTCCTTATTTACTTTGTCCACACCAGTCATGATTTTATAGACCCTTACCATATCCCCCCTTAGTCGTTTCTTTTCCAAGCTGAAAAGTCCTAGCCTTATTAATCTCTCTTCATATGGAAAGATTGGGCTGGGAAGCTGCCATGAAAAAACCTGTCACATTAATTAGGGATGAAACCAAAAAGGTTTTAGAAAAAATATTCTGAAGACCTACAGAACATACTAGAGATTGTTTCTGTAGCTTCTCTTAAAACATCCAATAACACTTTATATAAAGGTTCCATTTAAAAATGGTTAATAAATGAGTTAACCCCTTTGGTTGCCAGGCCAGCGTGGGAGTACATACATCCCAAGACACTTGGTTATTAATAAAATTAACTTTCAATGACTTATTATTCTGCTCTTGCAGCATGTAGCATCAAAAAGTGATGATGTCACTATTTGTTCTATTTGTGAGAGATGTAAAACTGCTATTCAAAGAGTGCTTTCTCCTTCTTTGTTAAAAGGAGAAGCAGATGTAAGGTAACACTCTGCTAGCTAATGATTAAAATTTATATATGCTAGCAATGTATATTCAAAAGTGGTGAGGTGCATTTTCTGTTAGAGGCAGATAAATAATGACATATGAAATTTAAAAAATGGTAAGCATTGCTTCACTGAAATCAATAGTAATCACAACAGAATTAACATGCAGAACATATGTGTCTGATCCCTGAAAGGATCTGAATCTGATGGGGTAAAGAGTTCTTGCACTATAGAAATAAAAGAACTTAAATTAAAACAATTGAGTAAGGACATCTAAAATGAATCATTTGCAAAAAAGGGAGACATTAACTATTATGCTCAAATGTTGCAATTTGCTTTAACATAATGAAAACATTTAAAAAATGAAAATTCAACTAATTTAGCTTTGATACCCTCTCCTTGAGTAATAATTATTCATCATTTCTACAGAAATGTTCCTGTCATAAGCAAGCTGAATATGAGAAACCATATTACTAATTTTTCACTCTTTGTAATGGTTCTAATCATCATTAAATACCTTCATTATTATTCAGTTTTAGAAAAGCCTGCCAGTTATGCCAAATTACATATGGATATACAGGATTCCGTGGATGTCTTGTTGCCAGGGACTACAAGGATAACAGAATATTTGTTCATACAATATGAGTTAAAACTAAGAATTAAAGCAACTGAAGCCCCATTGCTATCACCATCTGAACCACTTTGTTACATTTAATGGTACCGGTATAACATTCTTTCCATTCTCACCAGTGCAATTTCCATCTGTAGTGTACTTGCAATTTCCAGTGAAGTTGTTCCTATAGACAATATTTATCCATTATGAGCCTTATATAACTGTCATATCCCATGCTGTGCCTACAAACAGAAGCACTTGTCTCTGAGACCCACAAAATCCATGCTCTAAGTGGTATAAGAGAATTATTCCTTGATTCAGTTTTACCAATTACTTTGTTTAATGCCCAGGTGATCTATGATAAGCTTCATTATACACACTAAATCAGTGAGCTTATCTCTTGAATTTCTGTTACCAGCTTCCAACCAACACGATTGCTGAATTTCCTCTGACATTAATTTTCAGTTTCCCATTCACCATCATGTGCCCTCTTGAAACACCAGGGACATGATTTAAATGGCTATCAGCATCACTCCTGAGCACAATGATTTTCTCTTACCTTTCCTGCCCAGTTAAAGATGTGCTTTCTTTATTAGCTTAATAAATGGGCAGTTAAGGCTCTTCATTTTCTATGCTTGATATATGTTCATGTTTTACTATTAATTAATTTATTCTATTTATAGTTTTTGCATTAATATTTGATTAATTTTGCACATAAATGGCAATGTTTAACATATTTCATATCATTGTGAATATGTTCAATTTGAATATGTTATCCCAGGCTGATGACCTCGTAGGGATGAAGTTAAAAAAAATCCTGGTATAAAAGTGACACAATAGTGTGTGCTAAGATCGTGCCAACACTACAAGGACTATTGCAGCATAGCTACAGTGCCATAGCTATGCCAACATAAACTCATAGCATAGATGCAGCCTACAGTGATGGAAGAGGTTTTTCTGTTGCTGTAGGAACACCACCTCCCCAAGTGAAGGAACCGTTCTTCTGTTGACCTAGCTGCAACTACACTGGGAGTTTGGTCAGCATAGCTATGGTGCCCAGAGGTGTGTATTTTTACTTCCCTGAGGGCTGTAACTATGTTGACCTAAGTTTTAAGTGTAGGCCAGGCCTTAGTCAACAAAAGTAAAAATCTTACAACCGCCTTCCCCCGAAAACTAATTACATTCAAGGTTGAAGAGCCATCTTATTTGTATATAAAGTGTGTGTGTGTGTGTGTATATATATGTGTGTGTATATATATGTGTGTGTGTGTGTATACAGAGAGAGAGAGAGAAAGAGACATTCTAATTCATGCCAACCTCCACTATCAACATACAAAAGGGTCCAAATTAAGCTGATAAAACTAGGAAATTCAAAGATGAGACTGATAATTTCCAGTTCTAATAGACAATTCAAATATCATTGCAACAGATTCTTTGGAAACGAAATCCACCATTGATACAATATGAGGTTTTTATTATATAAGCATTGGGGAAGTGATTACAATTATTTACATTGCATAAGACATACTAGGCTCTTGGCTTTGGTCCCTTAGATGGCTGCCACACACCAGCGTAAAGGGCGTACAAACTAGTACTTATCTACAGAGATGGATCAGGTGTGTTTAATTGAACCTGGGGACTGGTGAAGTAAGTGGAGCTGGCATTTTGCTGGTATGCGGAATTCTGAGCAACATAGGGCAAAAATGGTGGAGTCCCCCTGCCAAGGAGGCGTGGCTAGCAAGAGCATAATCGACGCTGATACCCATCTGAATAAATGCACAATGGCTGGAACTGAGCAACCAGTAGAGACTAGCAGCATTCCCCAACTTTTGGGTGTAGCCCTAGTTTGAACTAGGCATCTGTTATCCCACTGGGAAAGGTGCACCTGCTGACATAGCTGTAGTGGAATCCATGTATTGTACCAATTTCAGAGTTTCACTTGACACAAGACAATGCCAGTCTACTCATTAGACTATTCTACTATCTGCTCCTGCTATAGAATTCTATAGGATGGTTTAAACTTTACAGAGGTGATCATTCCTCTTAAATATTGTAGCATTTTAGAACAAAGCCCCTCTCACTATTGCCATGGTTTGCAAGCGTTTTTGCATTGTGGTCCATCTAAACCTCACTGGTTTTAGACTGTTGTAACTTCATTGACTTCATTGGAAATACTCCAGATTTACCCTACTTTGGTGATCTCAAAGTCGTTCCCAGAGAGCCTATTTCCTCCCCTCCCTGCAAGGATTCCACACCTTCCTTCTGGCAACTATCGTTTGAAGGAGAAATATTAGGACAGCAAGGAATGTGATTGGAGTAGGCGTATTCATTTTTGGCCATTTATAGTACATGAAGCAAGTGCCCATCTGCTAATCTGAGAGTCCTTGATATTGTTTAAAGCAACAATACAACTAAACCCAAATAAGCAGCAACCCATAGAAAATCTTCAAGGCAACGTCCCCAACACAAGGTGTGAAAGATAGACAGGACTTTCATCACCAAACCACCATCCCATGTAAACAGGCATCCTTCCGCCCTATTAAGCCCCCAATATCTTCAGCCAGTGAGAAAAAAGGTAGTATATCTTATTGGGCAACAATTCCAAACTAGTGTGTAGCAAAAGCGGAAGCTTATTCCACAGATGAGAGCCCTGTATAGAGAATGTTCTCCTGCCAAATCCCAGTCTAGAGTGGGATCCAACTCAAGTGCCTCCGTTGGTTGCAGATGTGGCAGTATTGCACAAGGAGACAGGTGGTCTTTCATGCAGGCAGGTCCTAAGCCATTTAGGGCTTTATTAGTTAAAACCTATAAACTCCACCTGTAAACACACTGCCAGGCGCACGCAGCTCCCAGAGCACTGCTGCCATGTGCTCGCAGAAGATGCACCACTTGCAAAGTGGGCCGCTGCATTCTGCACTAACTGGTTTCTGGCTGGTTTTAGGGTGTAGCCTTAAACCTCTCATTTATGAACAAATTTTGAAATCGTTTCTCCAGAAAAAAAACTGCAAAATGAAAATAAGCCTGAATGTAATGTTAGCACTCTCTGGTTTCCTGACAGGCTTTCCTGCTTCTCATTTACTGTTTACTTAGTCTGCTTGGTTGCACATGACTCTAAAATTTATTTGTAGATGATTTAAGCTGGATACACAGTCTGTCTACACACATGGAGTCTCATCTCTGACTTGCATGCTGTCCTGGTAGGAAAATGTATTAGAAAACCAGCACATGTCCCCAGCGCTTTCTCTGGTTTCAGTTGTTGTCAGAGGCATAGGCAGCATGGAAAGAGGGTAGCACTGACAGGGCTATGAGGCACAGAGGCTGTCACAAGTGGACATGACTCAGAGTCCCTGGGGAATATTTGTAATATAGTATGCAGGGAGTTACCTGCATGACTCTAGTTGATGAATGCTTGGTTTGGATGCACCTTGCTGGAAATCAAAACTCCATGGTATCGTTTAGCCTCCCTTGGGAGAAAGAGACCCAGAACTGTAAGCCTTTTAGAATTAAAAATGATTAATTCAAGACCACTTGGGAAAAAGTTTGAATCTTTGAGTATTTCATATGCACTGTGTAGAGCTGAACTAAAATCCCAGATCTGAAGAACTCTGGCTTTTGATGAAGTATGGATCTGAACCGAGTTATATAAAGCATGGCTTGCCTTTATGTCTGCATGGGAATGAACATAGACTGTTGAGCACTGGGGAAGGTCAGGTCTCTAACATCCCCTCTAGCTTCCTGACTATGAATTCGGAACAACCCGATAAACATGCTGCTCCTTAGAATATGTACACTAGGTTTTATACTGAGCCCAGAATATGCTAGAGCTGGGCTTTTGGAGTTTAGTCAGCACTAGGTGGATACTCTATTTATCTTACAGTAGTGGTTTGAAACTCCAGCCAAGATCAGGGTCTCCTCGTGCCGGGCACAATACATACAATGTAGAAAAAGGCAGTCACTGCAAGCTGACGCTCAGAAACAGGAGATGAAATGACTTGCCCTAGATCACACAGCAGGTCAGTGGCAGGATCAGAAATAAAACTCAACCTTCCCAGATACCAGTCTAGTGATCTATTCACTGGACCAAGCTGCCTGTGCTAATCCACGCAGTTTGAACCCATCTCTTGTTCTGTACTCTCATTGGTATGCTGTACATTGCGTTCCTCAGGGTTCAAACTCATTCTGTAATGTGCAATGCATTTATCTCCCTGTTTTTGGTGGGAAACACGAACTGTCACTCAATTCTTGTTACTCATCCAACTCCAGCCTAAGGTTTGTCTCAAGGAGGAAAAGACTTCTTGAGATCAGCACTGGTTCAAAAGAGTCGGATTTTCATGTTTTTGCCCATGTTCTTATTCTAGGCCACTGCCCACACCTCATTTCTGCCTCCATACTGGAGATGTCTACCAGGGAGAACTAAGGCAATTTGGCCTTTCCTGAGGCTCCGTGTAGCAGTAAATAATCTTATCAAGCCAACAGGCCCATTGCACTGCAAGTCACCACTTGTTGGCACTGCCCAATCTTCATTCTATATTATGTTGTCAGTTCTAGGCAGAAGTCACTTGGCCTCTTTCAGAGATCAAACCATTAGCACTTTTAGGCTTTTGCAAAATCTGCTTAGGAAACAACACTACTAGTTTTTCATGACTCAGAAATTATTTTCCTACCTGGTGTCGGCCTCAGAAATAGCCAGCTGTGTACCCTGGAAATAATCACTAGAGGCATTAAAGGTAAACTGAACCCCACTGCTGCTGTTCTAATTCTTAATCTTCTAGGAAATGTACAAAACAGATGTTGGGTGAAATCCTGGCCCCATTGGAGTCAATGGCAAAATTCCTATTGGCTTCTGGGGTCCAGGATTTAATCCTTTTTCTCTACTAACCATAATACTGCATCTTCCTAGTTTTCATCTCACAGATATTGGTTAGTATTTTTAGTTTTAAAGTATTACATAGAAGTATACTGTACTAGTTTGAGTATAACCACTTACTTTGAGTTGTAAAGGTGCCTACTACTAGTGCTCTAATATACTACAGTGACCACAGACAGAATAGCAAAACTCTGAAAATATTATTGCCCACATTTGCAAGATGTAACACTTACAAATATTACATGAGCAAAACCATATATTTTTATGCTTTCTATTTAAGGCCCCTGAAAATTATCTGAAAGGTTACTAGGCAAGGGACTAGAAATGAATCCCATTAAATAATTGCTGCAGGGAGTTGCTGAGCACAATAATTAATTGCTAGTGTATTCATTTACTGTGGGAGGAGCAGAGGAAGGAAATATCTCGTTGAATTTAGAATTGTATTTATTCATGTATGCATTGTGTGTTACAGCACAGTTATTATCTGACACACTGGAAACAGGCCGTCTCTCCCTCGCCTAGTAACTTGATGTTACAATGTGATCTGGTGTTGCTATGTGACCTGCTGCATAATGCACAGAACTTTCAATCTTAGGAATGCATTCAGAGTTAAACTTGATGTCTTATAGATCTGGCATTCTCATTTGAGTCTCTAATGATCAAAATCCTGTCAGGGAAATAGGAAGCATAACTTAGTATCATTCATGCTTAGTCAAGGGGGCCATCATGTCTGCTCTGACCTCAGAGGCAGTTTGTAAATGGACTTGAGTCCGTCCCCAGATCAATGGCCAGTAGAGAATAGGTACCAATTCTTCATCTGTGTCCTGGAGGAGATGTGGGAGGAGGCCAGCCTGTGTTGTTTTCCAGTTTCCAGTGCAGCATTGGCACCAGTCCACAGGCAGCCGCTCATCCAGCATTCCTGGCTAGAGGATCATTTCAGCAGCTATAGTGTGTCAGCCAAGCGCAATCAAGAGGGAAGAGGAAAGTGGAGTTATGAAGTGAAAACCAAGAAAATAAAAATTCCAGGCAGCTGTTGCAAAGTGATGGCTGCTGGTGGCAATAGACTAGTTTATTCACTGAGTCTGCTGCATAGTTGCTAGCAAAATCTCACTGATGCAATTCAGATATCTATATATTTGGAACAGTATATTACTTACTACAGGTCTGTAGTGCACTGCTTGCCTGAAGTTTGTGATATCTGACATGCTACCAGTTGATCTAACTGTGTGAATAACTGTTTATTCTTTCAAAAGTTTTAAAAAGAGTAACCAGAGCTGGCTGGAGTCTTTAGGTGCAGCCCTAAGCAAGGGGTGATGGGTGGACTGCATCACCCCTGGAGTATTCCCAGAAGACATCGTGCTTCAGAGGAATGATAGCCTCCTGGCTTCTCCTGTGATCTGACCTTTACCAGTAGTAAATTACAACATGCTCTAGGGGACTCAGCTGGTATGTTGACGGGGGTGAAGTCAAGGCTCTACTCATTCCACACCCACATTCTGGGGGTGAAGAGGAGGAAATAATGTGTCTGACCCTAAGGACCAGGTAGATCTTGCAGCGGTGTGATGGGGAGGTTCTTACTCTCCTGTGCAGGTTTGTAGTCCATCTAAGTTGCAACCTAACCCGAAATAAACAAGAGCCTGATTCTGTCATCCTTACAAACCGTGCTCTGTGCTTAGCTGCACTGATTCCAGTGGGACCACTTGCAGAATAAGTATTACTCCGTGTGGGCAATGGGTGGTGGGATCAGACCCTAAGTGATTATTTCCAAAGGCTTTAAAAATAATCCATCAGGTTCCTCTGTGTTTTTCAAACCAATAGCCGAAACAAACTTGCTTACTCTCCTTTTCCTCCCTATCTGACGGAGAAAAGAAATAGAAGCAATGACAAAATTATGTTACTCTATTAATATGATTGCTTCTAATTTGTGAGAATAAATGAACCTCATTCAGTGCTTTATTATGCTCAGAAATTCTAAAATCAATGCAAAATATGCCATAAACATCGCTCTTGGCAGACAGTCATTGAGGTAAACATATAACTCAAAGATAGCTTGAGCAGAATTCTGACCAATTTAATAAGCCAGGCAGAATCTGTGATAGGAACATTAAAAAAGAAGAGGCACTAACAGATTTATGAGCAGATGGCATCCATAATAATGTTGAAATAATAATAACAACAATAATATAATAATATTTTAAATTAATCAATGATGGCTTTCATTCTGAAGAATCCCACAATACTTTACCAACTATACACAAGGATTCTTTTATCCATTAACTGAAATACAGTCCTTCTGGTGTGAAATAAACAGTTTGAGACAGGAAGCGAATGAGAATTTTAACCTGTTGATCTGCAGTAAGAATGTAGGTAGATGGAATCTGTAGTCATTGCCTGAGTTTATCTGGGTATGGTGCCATGATACACCATTATTGTCTGAAAGGACCATTCGTTCCACTCCTCTGTTATTGTCACCTTCTTTCCCAGGGTTGTTTGTGCTTGTTTGTTAATAGCTAGAAATTATCAGGACCTTGGTTTTAAATCCCATACAAAAAGATGGTACTCTCAGCAAGAGCATTTTCTAAGATCATGTATGGACATTAGTTCACTGTTTCCTTCTGAGAGGAATGCTAACTCCTGAATCTCTACATTATTCCCTGTGGGATATAGGTGCTCCCTCCCACTACTGTTCTGGCCCAATCTTGTCTGAGGCCAAATTGTGTTCTTGGGTAAACTGGTGCAATACTATTGGCTTTAGTGGGATTTTGCCAGGGTAAGTGGAAATTAGAATTTGCTGGTGGGATCAAGGCAAAGAGTAGTGGTTGATGGCCATGATGGCATAGTCCCAGAGAATGATAGGGAAAGGTATACAAAGAAATGGAAAATATTTGAAGCAGTTCCAATCTTGTGCCTTTCAGTGGGGAAGAAGGTGTTATGTGTTCGTTTCAATATTTAAATGAGTAGACTTAGTTGTATTAGTACTCTTTGTATTAACCTTCTGAGAGCATTCATGCAATCAGGATTTCCTAGCAGTACTCATTGTGAGTAGAGGTGGCAGAAGTAGACCCTATCAGAGTCACTCACCAAACAAAATAGAAAAACAATACCATGTGATGTCTTTGGCCAGTCACAATTAAGGACACAGCTCAGAGGATGAAGGTCAAATAGAAGGTTAGACATTCATAAAAAAAATGTTGTTGAATAATGAGTGAACTTGAGACAATTGTGATCAGTTCACAGATATCCATAAAATAAAAAATGAAGTGAAATTAAATAAGCAATTTAATTTTTATTAATTGTTCACTCAGCTCTACTGGAGTGATATGCAACATTTTCCATACCAGGACCTCCTTTCCCATAGTGGTGACCTCCAGAACTCCTCTCCTATCTAGCCAGGACCTCCCCCTCATTTATTAACGTGGTAAGATCAAGGTAGTCGTGAACCCTCTGAGCCCTATTTAAGACTCTCCTGGAGGTCATGGCCCCCCATCTGAGAACAGTTCTACAGTGTTCCTCAATCTCCTTCTGTTCTCACTGCAAATGGGACATTTCTCTATGAAAATAATAATAGGTACTAATTTACCCCAGCTGAGGATCAGGCTGTAGATTTTTGAAAAAGGATAAGATGTAGATAGTCTTCTTTCAGAGGATTTTATTGAATGACATTCTTAACAGTTCTAAAATCCTTTTTCATAAATCTGGCTTGTCACTCTGAGTAGAACTGACTGTGTGTGTGTGTGTGTGTGTGTGTGTGTATTCATTTTATTACAGATTATAATTAAACACACAAGTGAACAAGTATCTCTCACAACAGCATGCAGAACACACTGTGGCCATTTCTACTGAGCGGCAGTTGGAAGGCCAATGGAATGAACATTGCTGTGTACTCAGATATGTTTGTTAAGATGTCCTGGGTGACATTCTGGCTCCATTAAAGTCAATGGCAAACTCCCAATGACTTCAGTCAGGCCAGGATTTCACCCACTATTTTTTCAATCAAACCTCATGCATTATTTTGGGGGAGAATATTTGCATTGCAAATATTAGCACATGGCATGGACTGAGCATACTCAGAAGATGTACGTTGGGGCATAAAAAACAGAAGTTTGCTCTCTGGTTTGCATTGTTAACCCACTGGTAGTATATGTTACAGGTCTGCCGGCATGCCTGATCTGTAGAAGACAGGAGTCTGTTATGTACCTGTCTAGAGTGGCTTGGGTCTTTAGATCTAGCTGTAGCAATTTGTCTTTTTCCTTGGTTCAATCTCTAGTGTGTCAGCAAAGATGATGGCCATTACACATATTAACTTCATGTCGATGGGGCTGACATATACCTAATTATATATATATGTACACACATCCCATGCAGGATTGAGCTCTTTGACCAAAAATATCCCTCGTTATCAAGCACATTTTTGCACTCATTCATTTAGACTATTTCAGGCGTTTAAATGACCAATTTGGATTTAATAATATTTAAAGCCAGAATGCTGTATTGCTAAGGATTTTTGGTATTGTTAAGCTACAATCTTTTGCTTTTAGTTCAAAAGTTCAAATCCATCCAGAGTCACAAACAACTGGAAGTTGTTACCAAGCTGGCAACTCTCCAGTGGACTATATTTAATGAATATGGTGGGCTCAATCTAATTTCTGGTGGACAATGTCCATGTTCTCAAAATCCATTCCCCTTATTATTATTTATTATTTGTGTTACTGTAGCACGTGGGAACCCTAGGCATGGACCAGGATCCCATTGTGCTAGGCACAATACTAACACAGGACAACAAGATGACATAATTGGCACCCTTATTGGCAGTCTCTGTAGAAAAGCCAAAGAGACTCAGACATTTGCCTTTTCAAAGCTGGCTCCTCCAGCTCGGGTTGAGGCACAGTGAAGAGGCAATGTGCCGTTGTCTGTTCTGTAAATAGAGGACTCCAATGTCCAGACTATTAACATGAAAAGATTAACAGAATAAAAAATTCAAAAGCTGTTTAACACAACTTAGAAGAAGCAGGTCATTCAGTAGCCTGCTCTCTGATTGTTGCATTGGTGATATTTTGTCCACAGACTTATCTTAGCCATGCAAACTTCCAGTTTGTAGGGAGGAGGTTTGCAGGCTTATATACATACAGACATAAGTTTCTGGCTGTTTTAAAACATGTGAAGAAAAGGAATTGAACATTAAATATAATCTGCTCCTCACTTGTCCATCTCCCCTAAATCTTCTCTAGAGGAATAATTGTCTCTGTCTCCTCTAGAGTGATATTTTGTCTTACTCTCTGTGGTGAGACCACAGTGAGCTGGCTGACCACATTAACTGCTGAAGATCATGCTGTTTGTTGGAGATTAAGAACATCCAAGGTATCTTTTTTTTCATGCTTACCACACAAGTGAAGAAGCACAAGGTTGAGGTATTTTCTGAGCACTGCATTATGCTTTGCCCTGCATAGTGCACAAGGTGGGGGAGATGGAGAAAGGAGTTGTTGGACACAATTTGATCCTCAGGCCCATCAACAGCTCAGAAAACCCAGGGCTGGCAAAAACCTAGGTGGGGGGAGGGGGAGCAAGGGCAGGGCTGTAAACCATTTCTCCACTCTGTGCCAGCCCCCCGTGGTATAATTTTGCCTCCCTCTGCAAAGTGCTTTGATAGGAGGAAAAAGGTTCTATAAAAGCGAAATATTTATTATTTCTGTAAAGTGAATTGGCTGCTTTTAACTTAAATCAATAAGGCTTGAGAGAGGGGGAAAATACCCAAAGATAAAAGAAACCAGAAAAATATGCAGTCCAGAATAAACACAAACATTCTCTGATGTGGTACAGTCACTGCTTATGCCTTGCTTCTCCACAGGTGGCTCATGGATATCTAGTAACTTTGTTTGTATTTTGTGTATTAGCAGATGGTTCTTTGATATAGAAGAAAAAGTATTCCCACATCAGACTTAGTCGTCGTCTTTTTTTTTTTTTTGAGCTACTAAGAGGAAATGTTTAGCCACAGTCACTACAAGTAAAGGGCTGGGGGAACAAAGAAAAAGTCTGTCTGAGTTAACGTATGGTCAGATCCACAATCAGTGGAGGGAAGCAGTATATTTAAATATAAGTGATCCACAGACTTTAATTGGCTAGGATGAAGTTAGTTATGAATATTTCTGAACTAAAGTCCAGGAGATTAGGGTTCAGCACACACCTTTGACACAAACTTCCTGTATGAGTTTGGGCAAGTCACTCAGTCTCTCTGGGCATCAGTGCCCCATCTGTGAAATGCTGAGAATAGTACTTCCTTCCTCCACCCATTGTCTGTCTTGTCTGCTTAGACTGTAAGCTCTTTAGGGTAGGGACTGTCTCTTGCTATGTGTTTATATAGTGCCTAGCTGTTCAAATGGACCAGGACTTTGATTAGAGCCTGCTGGGTGTTCTGTAATGCAAGTAAAATATAAGAACAATTAAAAAATCTTTTTATTATCTAGACATGGGAAAGCCACAGTCTGCTGTGACTGTTCTTGATCTAAACAACCTTTCGTGATTGCTGATCTGCAATTTCTTTTGAGAAGTCTTGTACATCATGACTACTGTCTAAATAGCTATGGGCCCAGAGACCAATCCTGCTCATTTTACAGTCAAAGACAATGGCTCCCGTCAACTTTCAAAAGAGCATAACAGGTTCCATCCCCAAATCTTGCTTCCCTGACTCTTGAAGTCAATAGAATTTCTTGTGTGAGCAAAGAGTAGGATTTTGAAACTTCAAACCCTGATCCTGCAAATAGATAAGGATATGCAGGACTTCAGTCATGAGAGAAGTCCAATTCAAGGCAAAGTCAGGCATGTTACTGACATGGGAAAAGTTATGTACATTTGTATTTGCAAGATGGGGGCCTTAGACAGTACACTGAAAAGCACCCTGGATACATAAGATGGGTATATGGGTCATTAATTTTACCTTTGGAGGAAATAAATTCACTCCCCCTCCCTCTCTCTCACACTCACACACACACACTCACTCACACACACACACACACACACACACAGAGTCAAGGCAATTATACTTATAGGCTATGTCTACACAACATCTGGGACTGTGCTTCCTATCTTGAGTAGACAGACATACACTAGTTCTACTTGAGATAATGTGCTAAAAATAGCAGCATAACTGAGGGTAGCAAAGGGAGCAGCACAGTCTTTTACCACACTCAGAAGATCATGCTGGGTTTGTACTGAGGTTTCTAGCCAGAGCAGTTGCTCAGGCTATCCCCAGCTACTTTGCTATTTTTAGAAGCATGCTCCCAGCTGTGGTGGAGACGTGGCCATGGTATAGAACAAATGTTTGTATCCATGTTTTGTAGGAGCAATGTTCACCCAGCTCCACTCACTATAAACTGGTCTTCTAGCCCTGTCTTCCACACAAAGGCCTCCCGGTCTAATGTCCTAGCTCACTGCCGGCCTTCATTGGTGTATACACATATAATCCAAACTAATCCACTACACAGCCCTGTTTCTCTCTCTTGGCAGCTTCACATGCACAGGTTTATGAGTTTATTATAATCTTCTGTCTCATGAAGCCTTTTAGCTCAAGGAGTAGAAGAAGCTCATGTTTTAAGATCTAGAACTCCCAAGTTCATTTCTTGCAGGCAGCCTGCTCAAGGGCATCATTGCAAATGGTGGCCTGTATGGGAATTTGAACAACTATGGATTTCTGAAACTTAGGAAGGGCTTCCTCAACCAGGATGAGTGTGTAAGCCATGTTGTTGCAGTGGTTCTTTGTCCCTGTTCTAGTGGCTAGACCACATTTAGTTGCTTATAATTCAGATACTGGTTCTGAGCTAAGGGTTTCTGGTCCAGAAGTCCCAGGTTCAACCTGCACAATTCAGCCATGGGCATTATTACGAGTGGTTACACACTCCCCTTAGCTGGGGAAAACTGTTACACACATCACATCTGGCTAATTTCATAATCCTAATTTGATCTGAATGAATAATTTGCAACAAATAATTTATTAGATTAAATTAATCTCTTGTATTCTGTTTGGCAAATGCTCCATCCGTGAGCACAACTGATTTCCTTTTATATGTCATTTAAAAGTATTGATGATGTTTTGGGGACTGTTTTTAAATCCAGGTTGATCTTGAACCTGCAAATATTTGAGATTAAAATATTCTGTTTGAGTTGCGATGATTAGTTGTAGTAGGCCAAATAAATCACATTCTATTGTGACTGTTTGTTGATTGACATCAATACTTGTGTGTGCGAATCTAAAATTTCAGTTTATGTGAATTCTTGCACATGCAGCTATGAAACTCACTTTGTGTGAACTTTCATGCCAGCTAAACTTGATCTCAGGAATGTTCTCAGAAAGGGAGGGGTCAGCCCATGGCTGAAGGAAATTAATGTAAAAAAACAAAACAAAAACCAACTATTCATGGAAAAGTTTTGAAGCATTCCCCCAGGAGTATTTGCAACTTTTTTTTTTCTGTGCAGTAAGCAAAGCTCCATTGACATGGCTGTAGACTGGGCAGACCCAAAAACAAGTCAAATGGCTGAGCCAGCTAAATTTGTTGTAGAAAGTCACCATGGAGAACATGTGACAGTCTGTTTAAATTGTTCATTAAAAAAAAAGTCTCAAATTGCAACATACTTATTTAAATGTCTCTACTTCCATTTGATACAATTAATGCTTTTGTGCTTTTCAAAGGAATTGGTTTAGCACATTTCATTTACTAGGGGAGAAATGAGAGGAGAGAGAAATGTGACTCAGAGAACAGCTTGTCACATGCTGACCTACTTTTTTGACCAATCTCTCAGCCTGAGCTGATGTTGTGTTGACAGTATATGTTTGAGCTAAAGCAAAATTAGCAGAATCAGTGGCCTTTGAGATTGACTTCAGAGTAGACACAGGGTCCAATGGCTTTTATGGGACTCAGAGGTGTGCAAGGACTGCAGGACTGGGGTTAGATGAAGTTTCTTTTTGTAAATTCTTCTCTTGACCCTTTTCCCCTAAAAAACCTAGAATAGGTTGCTCATGGCATTGTACATTATTTGACTAGAGGGCCAGATTCTCATTTGGTGTATCCTGTGTGCCTTATCTAGGGTGACCAGAGAGCAAGTGTGAAAAATCAGGAGAGGAGTGGGGGCAATAGGCACCTATATAGAACAAAGCCCCGAATAGTGGGATTGTCCCTATAAAATCGGGACATCTGGTAGCCTTATCACAGCCATAACATGACCCTAAAGCTGGTATCTCTTGTCCAGAGAGGATTACCCCAGTTGTTTGGGAGACATTCTAGTAAGCTAAAGCAGCTCTAGGAGCCTTCTAATCCAGAGCACAGGGACTAGCCTTGCACAGAGCTGGAACAAGGTCACAGGAATGCATAGGTCCTGAGCAGCCTTTACAGTTTTACATAACCATGAACTTCCATAGACAGACCCACTCACATCCTGACCTGTGCTCTGTGCAAACCAGTCTGACCGCAGGATCTCACTCACAATCTTTATCTTTCTCCTTCCTGACATTAATCCTTGCAATGACCTAATTTGCAGAAGTGATGCACACCTACTGCCCATAATGGAGCTGCAGGTGTCAGCCCCTCAGAAATTCAAGTCACAGATACTTCAGGCCATGGTTATCCCTATGTCAGTGTTATTATTTCAACCAAGAGTTTCCCAGAAACGGATCTACACTTTAGAAAGCAAACACTATTCCTTTGCCTCAAAAGCCTTTTGTCCTTTGGTGGAAATTAATAGAGTTTTATTCTTAGCAACATACTGCAGCAAACCCCGGTACTCTGGCTTTTCACTAAAATATTCTTTTCACAAACCAGTTTAATTTAGAGCGACATATTGTGGCTCATCCCATCATCATTGTCATGGTTGGATGTGTGAAACCAGTTGTTCGTAAAAGGAACGATCTTCTAAAATTTTGCTTTCTAAAGTATTTCATTTTCATTTGAGAGCATATGTTGCAGCTGATGCTTTCTTTCTATGAGTCTTGGCTTTGGGTCCTCTCTGATTCTTGGGAAAGGAAATGGTAAATTAGGTTGGTCATAAACCCTGGGATTTATTGATTTATTTGGGTCTTAAGCACATAAAAGCGATCTGAGTCCCTCAACCTCTGGTGAAAACAAAACAGAAAAGAGAGGTCAAATCAGAACTTAAATAAAGACTAAACAAGATCTGGTGAAATCTATTTGCTGTTAGGCAAAATGCTGTCATAGGCATTTTCTTGTTTCCCTGGTTATTGGAAATTTCACAGGAAATTCAGTCTCTTTATGTCAATGTGGGAATTTTCAGATTCACTCTCAGTGTAACAGCATGAACAAAACCTTGTGTTTTTTCATGAGAACTGAAGTGTGGTTGTAAAGTTGGCATGTAACATTGCACAGAATATTAGATTTCTAGGGGAAAGATGACCTTTGTTTATTAGGACTTTTATTACCCATCACTACATCTTTCTTATCTACCTGAATTTCCGTCTATACGATCATGAAGGCTCTGATCTGGCAAGAAACTCTGTGGGTGACTTCCCTGCAGCTCTGCCTGCATCCATTCTGGGGCCAGGATCATGGTCATAAGGCATACATTGGCATGTCATCTTTGAGGGGGTGGTTAGCGTACCTGAGACATGAAGTAATGTATTGATCACACTTTTCCTATAGCACTTTACACTGAACCATAGAAGTTGTGTTTCAATAGGAGATTTCACTGTTGGTGGAGAAATGGTGGTGTTTTATATTTTAAGAAACTTTAGTTTTAAGAGTTTTTTAAAATGAAACAGGCATGAACACCTAGTTCGGTAATAGTTCGGCTGAATATAGAGACCACAGGATTTCAGTTAGGTAATAACATTGCATTTTTCCCTTGCAGCCACAGTGAACCTCATTGGGTGTCCTGAGGAAAGTAGGTGATGTCAGAAGTAGCAGTAGGTATTTTTGTGTTTTCCTTCCATGAAGAGTCTAGCAGTAGAATTTTCTGACAGAAACGGCACTGGAAATATGGACTTTAAACCAATACTGGAGAATATTTGTGGAAAACAAATTTTGATTTTGCAAATGTTGAGTGTTCTAAGACTTTCTTTCATCCAGTAAGAGAAATGAATAGACCATGTTATCAATGTGTCCCATCCATACTCAACTTTAATTTTGAATATTGACTGCTTGAAACAAATTGCTCACCAGTGATCCACAGCGAGAGAAGCAAATTTGCAACAATTATTCACAAATTCTCTCTCAAAAATGAATAAATTCAAGAAAACCATAAGAACATAAGAATGGACATACCGGTCCATCTAGGCCAATGGTCATCTAGACCAGTATCCTGTCTTCTGACAGTGGCCAATGGTAGGTGCTTCAGAGGGAATGAACCGAACAAATAATCATGATTTTCTCATAGATCCTACAGCAGGACCACATCTACTTCTACCCACCTGCATGGATGAAAACTGCTCCCTTTTATTATTATTTACATTACAGTAGCCTCTACACACCTGAGATGCATGGCCCATTATGCTAAACATTGTACAAACACACAGTGAGAGAAAGACCCTACAAACAGTTTTAATAAAAGAGAAGCACAGAGGTGAAGCAACTTGCCCAAGAATTACAGACTGCACTTCAGTCTAGCTGTCCAATTGCCTGCTCAGCAAGGGGTGGTGCAGACTTTCTGTCTACCCCAACTGCCGTGGTGTAGTGGGACACTGAGTCTGGCTCTTAGAGTGCAGATTCCACTAAGAGTGGCATTGTTTTCAAGCCAAGGTGAGTAACTTGTCATACATATAATGCCCCATTGACCCTTAAAATAAACAGAATTCTCTGATATGAAGATCCAAGATGATCTGTTTTAATTTCCCTAGCTGACCCAGGAAGATGAGAGATTTTCTGGCTATCCCAGAAAGAGGACAGGAGACACTGCATGTGGTTTAATTAGGATGCAATTTTATTCCTAAATGGCAGGGAGTGTACATCAGGGAGACTAAAGTGTACAGTGCAGGTAATTCCATAATCATTTACAAAGGCCTAGGGTGGAGGGCTGCTGTCACTCCTCAGCCCTTATCCATCCTGGTCTCCAGCCAACCTGCTGCTGAGACCTCACCTTCCCATCATCCTCCCCGCCCCGACTGAGGGGTAAGGAGGGCTCTAAAGAAGGGGGGATTGACTTCCTGCTGTACCAGTCAGAGGAGCCACCATAAACCCTCTGTTTCTGCTCCTTTAAAGAACACCTTTAAATTCCTTAACAATCCATTTTATCTGATCACTGTGTGCCTTCCCCACAGAGTACCTGCACTGGACATCCACCCCACATTTGCATAACATCATAGCCTAGCCCCCCATTTCACATGTGCCCCAACAAAGCGCCCAGCCTGTTGTGGGGAAGGCTAAAAATCCTCTACCTCACCTTGGCCAGTCCAGCAGCGAGGGAAAAAAATTCCTTCCCAGCTCCCTGACAAAGGAGCAACTAGCATAAATTCACAGCAGATCAGGTTAAAACCTAGGATTTAGTTACATCGACGGATGGGAGGGTGAGTGCTGCACCACCTGGTCCAGGTTAAAGAGGGCTTTTCTTGCACCAGCATGGACCTAAATAGTCTCCCCTCTCTTCTGGTCACCTGTGGGGGCGGGAGATAGGAGGCAGGATGAGTCAGCATCCCCAAGCTGAAAAGGTCTGATGCTGCCACAGTGAATCATTCTCTGGTTATCTAGCCCTTCAAGGGGCCACACGCCTTTTCCTACAAGCCAGACAACAGCCCCCACAACTTACTGTGTCGTGAGGTCATTCTCCTGTAGCACCTTATTGATGCAATTTGACCTTGTTGAGGAATGAAGCTCTTCTATGATGAAAAAGGGGGATGTGCATGCGAAAAGTTGTTACTTTGCCTGTATTCAAATTCTAATTCCATATTCTGGCAACAGATCACACTGACAACCAAAAATAGCACAGCCTGAAAATATACTCACAAGAATGATTGTCATATGAATAAGAATAATTTCTGTTTAACCCATTCTCTTATCACTTCAGCTCACTGCAATCTTCTGATCTTCCTCTGGTGCTTTACTTTAGCCCTTGGCCAAGAGTCTATTCATGAAAAGTAACAGCCTAATAATAATAAAATACCTCTAACATTGACAGTATGCAACTAATCTGGATTAAATGAAGTACATTTACCTTGTTTTCACAAAGCAAATGTATTGCTTCAATAATAGTAATGTACAAGCTCTCTTTAATGTGACATGACTTTGACTCTTGGTAATCATGTTTTTCTGGCTGAATTCCAGGTCCAAACACGTGCTGATTTACTCCCTCTACCACTCCATTGGTTTATTGAGGTTGCACAGAATGTAAGTCTGACCCAAATCCCCCCTGCAGATTCAATTAGATAGAATCATCTGTGCTTCCAATACCAAATTATTAAATAGTTACCACATTCCACTCCAGAAGTGGTTGCAATGTAGGGAGGGGTGAAATTATTGTTGTTAGTGTTATTTATTGTTTGTATTACCATGAGTTGTAGGCATGGACAAGGATCCCATTGTGCTGTATAAACACAGATGATCCCTGCCCCCCAAAGAATTTACAGTCTAAAATAAGACAAGAGACAACAGATGTATACAGACAGGCAGTACAACAAAACCATCAGACAGTATTGTTCAGCACGATTGGCAGCGGTGTCAGCACCCCAGTGGCCTAACTGTTGTCAAGTTTTTTGTAGATGATATGGTGGAGAATTTTAAGGAGGGGTTTGAAGGAGGATAATGAGGTAGCTTTGCAAATCTTTATGGAGAGCTCTTCCCAAGCATGTGGGGCAGCAAAGCACAGAGGTGCCTGTTTAAAAATGTAACAAATGGTGATGGAAGCAGGGCTGGTTGGAGGTGGGAGTTGACATCTCAGCAGTGAATGAGAGATGACAGGTTGGTGGTGATTGACCACGAAAGGCCTGGAAAGTGAAGATGTGTAGTTTGATCTGAGGGAGAAGAGGGAGCCAGTGGAAGGATGCAAAGAGAGAAGTGACATGACCAAAGCGATGGGCTAGGGTTATGGCCTTCTTTTGAATGAATATGAGCCATGCAATACTGTGTTTGATAATGCCAGAGAAAAGGATGTTGCAGTAATCAAGACATGAGAACTCGGATGATAGTTTAAGCTATGTGAATGGATAGAAAGGCCATATTTTAGAGATGTTATTTTATGTTATTTTAGAGATGTTAGAGATGTTATACATGGTTTAGATATAGCATGGATGTGAGAACCTAGAAAGAGTTCTGAGTCAAAGACGATATGGAGCTTATGAGTCTGAGTACCAGGAGAGGACATAGTCAAAGAGCAAAGGGGATTACAATATTTAAAAAAGAGAAGCATGGTTGATTGTATTGAAGGAGGCTGACAGGTCAAGCAGGATGAGGAGAGAGTACTTGTTCTGAGACTTGGCTAGGAAAAGGTCATTAGAGATTTTGACCAGAATGGTTTCAATGGAGTGCAAGGGGTAGAAGCTGGATTGGAGGGGTTCTAGGATGGAACTAGAGGAGAGGAACTCCAGACAGCGATTGCAAACAGTGCCTTCAATGATCTTCGAGATGACGGGGCGATGGAGTGGTAGCTGGAGAGGCAAGTGGGTCAAGGGTGGGTTTTTTAAGATGAGAGAGACTACATGCTTATATTGTGAGGAAAAGAGCCAGAAGGGAGTGAGACTTTAAGAATAAGAATATGGGATGGGGATGAGAGTGAGCATGAGTGACATCAGGAGTTGAGATAGGATGGGGTCACTGGGCAAGTGGAGGGGATAGAGGAAGAGTTCAGACCCAACGATCCCATCCAATGCATATAGTCAAATTTGTAAACCACTTTAGAATTGTTTGGAGTGAAACACTCTAAAGGAAAGGACATTTAAACCAACAGAGATCTGTAACAGTCTATATTTATCAAAAGTTACCATTCAGTCAGATCAGTGATTCCCCATTTGTTTCTCTTTTAAGTGTAGGGGTAATCTCTACTACAACACTGTGGTAAATGTGTCTGGAATATTCCTGGGAAGGGGAGTTTATGGCTGAGGTTTGGCTCCGTTGTGCTGATGTAACTGGTGCAAAAGGGCCACAGGCAACTGACCTGCATATTTTTGTATAACACTGGACACGTCACCTCCTAACAGGAGAGAGCCTCCAGATATGACATTGCCATGGCAGCTAATCAATCTAGACTGATGCAGGGATGACCTCAGATATATCCCTCTGGAGGCCAGGCAATGGCATAATGTCATTCAGCAGTGTGGGGCTGGGTAGGTAAGAATTCTCAGACCGCCAGCAAATGCCCCTGTTGCTGAGCAGACAGGCTCAAGATCAACATCAGTATGTGAGAGAATTTATTTTTCAGTGTAAACTTGCATTTTAATCTGGGAACAATAAGGAGTTATATCAAGCGTAGTGCAGTTCCCATGTCTATTTCAAGTACATAGGGCCTCGGCATCATAAATAATGGGAGTAGAATAATACCCATGTGCATCTTTTATGCAAAATACACCCATGGCTTAAAGCTACTGAGCATACAAATGCAACACATTGCCTTTGTGGTGTGAATCCAAACTGCATCTAGCTGGCAGTTATAAATATACCTTCTCCCTCAGATTGAGGAATACGAAGGGGATGCAATTGGATAGGAACTGTTCCACTAAAGCTAGTTTTCTCACTCAGTGCATAATGAGATCAGAATGCAAAAGGAATGTGTGGAGGAGTACAGCTGGCAGGGATTCATGAACTTGACTTATTCTGTGTATATTCTCTCTACTAAAGCACCCTTTTTAAATGCAGGTGATTTGTGTGGACATTTCTGTTTGAATAAAAGTTTCAGGAACTTTCTATTACATGAGCAAATACTAGTTGTCAGAAAGTCACACTCATGACTGTCACATAGTTTTTTTGGTGGGCTGGGCTTTTACCATAACTTCCTGTATTATTATTATTTCAGAGCATTTGACATTTCTCTGCTTTACAACCACTTTGCTGAATGTTGGAAAGTAAGAAATCGGATCTTAAAAAACAAACAAACCCAAACCACTTTTGGTACTAATGCAAACAGGAAAAAAAAACACAACAACAACAAAAAAACAGAGAGAGAGAGGAGGGCAGTATCACATGAGTTACCCACACTTGTTTACATCCTGATTTGCAAAAGGTACAGCGTGATCCCAGCGTAACCTTGACATCTACAGAGTAAGAGGAAATGCTATGTAAATTAGTACAGTCAAAACAAAACAGGCAGGCAGAAGCTTCAGAGTACAAAAGACTAGAAATAGAGGCTTGCGAAGCACTTCTTCATGACAAGGTTTGCATCAGCACAAAATGCAGTTCATCCCCAAAGTGCAAATGGCTGGGAAAAAGGGAGTAAGTAATTCTGCAAGACAAGGCCATTTTTAGATGCTATGAGAATAGCACACTCCGTCATCCAATCCTGCAACCAACCCTGCCTATTCAAAATATTAAATCTGTAGGGCCATTCCTAACCTGATGGTTAGGGTTCTGAGAGCCTTCCTTATATTTAGACAAGTGGTCTGTGTATGGGGTGAGGTGCTATTGAGCAAGAATAAGAGTACCAGTATCTGATTCGAAGTGTGAAATTCACCCCAGTATAGATAGTCAGCACAAGAGCTGAGCACAAGTGAAGTCACATTTATGCCCTATTTTAGTGGGGCATAGGTCTTCACTCTAAGCATGGAAAAGGTATTTTCTCAGCACTTGTGTGTGTTCTACGTTTCACTCCACTTGAGCACCGGATGTCTCCAGCTTGTTTCTCTTATTTTTCTTTACACCATCACTATATCTGCTCATGGATAAAAAGAATTTTTTCTATAAAATGTATTTAAATAAAAGTATTTTTTATAAAAGCAGTAGTTGTCAGAGAGGCTGCAAGGCTCTTTCTTGAGGTGCAAGATAAGCCCAAAAAGATTATTCGCCCATTGAAGTGACAACGTGATTTTATGAGAACATTTAAGAGAAAAAGAGTGTCCAAAAAGTAGGATGATCTCCAGTCATGAATACTGCTCAAAAGTCAAGGACTGTGCAGGCAGTTAAGGGAAATAGTTAGGCAATCTGAGCCTTTACAAGGATCTTTGATATTGCAAGAAACATAAATAGTAACTCTTAGCAATGGGGCAGTTTTCTTTCTGGGCTGAACATGAAAATACATGCTGAGCTGATTGTACTTCCTGATTCATTAGCACCAATGGAGGACACCTACAGAAAGGAAGACCTTGGTGTTATAAATCTCTTTAGAAAAGAAATACAGATCACACTTAATATTAAGGATACATTTATAAATAGTTCTTATAAATGGTTAATGATTAAAAGGTGCCCTAAGCATGTTTATAGGCATTTGCAGTCTGTTACACGGATGGTTATAAGCACATCAGTAGAGGGTGTAATTAATAGATATAAGCCACAGTTAATAATACTTATTATTTATTTGTATTATGGGAACGATAGATTACCGGCTTATTAAAACACCTATTACCTATTTATTAACACATTTATAAATAGTTTATAATATGTCCTCTATAAGTATCCAAAAAGGGAATGTTTGGCCTGATTCTGGTGTTGCATTCACCAGTTTTAATGCCATTTACTTCAGCGCCATGACAACTCCCAATTTACACCGGTGTAAGTGAGATCAGAAAAGTCCTGCTATTTGCAGTAAGGGAGAAAACAACCAGAAGGAAAAAAATAGGGTAGCTGAGAAGTTATTAATGCTAAATATGAAAAAGGGAAGAATGGTTTCAACAGGTTCTTCTTGGTCATCTAAGGCTTTTCTTCTCTGCTCAAAATGCTATGCAAGGGCAATAGGCAATATCAGTTTGATGGTGGGTCCTATCTATCATTTTGAGCACAGGAAAAAACTGGTTTTCCTTTCAGTTATGGTAAGGATAGTCATGAGTAACTTCAGTGAAATCAATGGAATCATAAGTGTTTAAGTGGTGGGAGGCAGAAGACAGGAAAGTACCACATCTCTGTTTCATGTGAAAAGGCTGCTGACTCTGTTAGAAAGTTTGGCCTGGAAAAACCATGAATTGAAATCAACCCGTTGCCAAGGTTAGGAGCAGGGTAATTCCAGAGTCCTCAGATGAGAGCAGATTCTGGCAAGGTTAATTCTTCTGTTCCCATGATGGTGTTTTGGAATTTTTTATTGAGGTGCTGATCTGCACAGTAAAGTGATACTAGTTGCGCCCCCCAAATGGTGGGCCCAGGTTACAGGAAGCAGAAGGCCAGTTTAAGGAAATTTGCCCTCGCCCCTTCATTTCTCCCAGGATGGGCTAACTCAGAATTGAGGACTCTCTATTTCTTGATCAGGTCTTACTTCACCTGTGACACTGATATCTAAATACGGAGGTATATGTGGCACAATTGTGTTGGCTTGCAATCTATAACACAAAGGTGGAGTAAACTAAACTTTATTTCTCTTGCTGTATTGTATCTGACATGTGGCCCTTTTTGTCATTCTGTCACCTTTCAGATACACTAGATTAACTTCAGAGAAAGAAAAAGCAAGATTAAAAAAAATCAGTTTATCTACAATCATATAATTTTTTTCAAATTAATTCATTAAGGGCCAGAATCTGATACATTTACTCATGTTGAGTAGCACCTTATTCCATTGAATTTGATGGGACCACTATAGTACTAAATAGTATTCAACATGAGTAAGGATGGCAGAGCCTAGTTGGTAATGTGTCGGTACTATGTTATCTTGCTCTTTGGCAACGTTAAAACTAAGGTGAACTCTAACTTCAAAGGCAAACTTCATTCTTCAGCATTCTGGAAACCACAAAGTTCTGGTGAGTTTGAAAATTTAGCTTTTGAGGTCACTCAGCCTTTGGATTTTGGCCATGAGAGAAAATGCATTTTCTTGCTTGAAAATAAATTTATGAAATAACCCTAGAAGTGCAGATTCTGATTATTTAATTTGCTTGGTGGTTAAAACAAATTAGTTTCACCCACTGAGCAGTTCGATAGAGTTGCCTTATTTGTTGCACAAACGTATTTGTCTGGCTTTTTTCTGATTTGGTATTAAAGGGAATCAGTTGTCAAACCCTCTCTCTACTGTGTATTTTTAATAAGGAAATATATCATGAGAATGATCAGTAACTGAATTCTAGTAAAAATGCTGGTACATTAAACAGAATGTAGTCTATTCTTCAAAGATGACAGGTGGGTTATGGAGTTAAAAAATAATGAAATCACACCACCGAGGTGTAGTTTTTTTGGAGTGGTAGATTTTAGTTTCTTAATACTGTTAGCCATGAAAAGCATGTGTTGCTTTCTCAGTATTTTCAGTGAATGTCAAGATAATTTAGTTTGATAACAGTGTCAATGTGAAGCCGAAACTGGTAGCCTGTTTTTGTACATAATGAAAGATGTGATCTTCTCAAATAGTGTGTGACTGATGGATCAATATTTTTCCAGTGGTTTTTTTCAGACATCTTATGGTAAACTAGACTTTCATTATTACTGAATCTATATTAATCTTTTCCATCACACATCTATACATAAGGCTTTCATTATTGTTTTTTATTTTAGTATACTGACGTGTCTGCACAATTAGATCTCAGTTTTAATTTATTGTGAGACATCACGCTGGTTCTATAAATACAGCCTTCATAACTCCAAGCGCCACTTACTTGTGACAGTTTCTATATGATTTTCATTGTTTGCGTTCACTGCTAAATTATCTGAAAACATAGTACCATGGCTAACGGCTAAATTGGGACTCTCATAGAAATGCATAATTCTTAAACAGTATTACTGACTCTTGATTTAATAAGACAGTACAAGAGCCAGATGAATATAATTTGAAAAATGAAAGTAGAAGGAAAAATAATTTGCTGTTCAACTAAGCATGAAAACAACACTGTTTTGTCAATTGCAGTAACTGTCATCTCACGTGTGTGTGAACATGAACTTGCACGCAGAAAAAGAGTAATGTTGGACAGGCTGCTGTAGACTGTATAAATAAACAAGGGATGAACATTATCACATTACTAATAAACAAAATGTGTATCAATATTATTTATTTTTAACCTAGTGGTTATTATAGGTGGATTATAGGTTACAAACAAAATCAGGGCCCTGTCGTCTTAGTTGCTTTACATACACACAGTAAGAGATGATCCCTGCCCCAAACAGCTTACACTCTAAAAAAACAAGACAGACAAAAGCTCATTAGCTCCATTTTACAGAGGGGGGACGGAGGCACAGAGAGATTAAGTGCACACAGGGAGCCTTTGGAAAAGCCAGGAACTGAAATCAGAATTCCTGAATCCCAATCCACAAGCCTTAGACGCAAGACCATCCTTTCCCATTAACAAATGGGTGAACCAAGACCAAAGCAATTCTTGACTGAGTTTTGAATGTAACTGGAGGTGTAAAAAGTGCAAGAAATCTAATTAGTAGTGACTGTGATGTACAAAGGTATGACTTCTTTAAGTAAGGTGAAAGGGAACCCTAAAGGGGAGAAAATAAGGGAAGGTATTTTATGTTAGTAGAGGATAATTTTAAGATAGTGTAGGAAGCATATAGCTGATTTGTCAAGGTGATGAAGAGAAAAGAAAACATTGTTTTGACTTTAGTTATTCCCCCTATTGCTGTTTTCCTCCTCCCCTCATAAATTAAAGTAACTTTTCACTCAGTTGTGTCTAAGTATTGGATCTAGAATGGCACTGAGGCTCACACCACATTTCTGTCAGGTCTCTGCAATATTTATGCACAACAATGGTGAGTAGGCAATGGTGCAGTGTGAGAATCATCTCTGAATTTCCTTGTCTTGTGGGAATTTGATCTAAATGGGAAGAAAGAAATGAGGTGACCCCTGTAGGTCATACCGAGAAAGTTATAGATAGAGCATAGCTGAGAACCAGCAGCTGAATCAGCATTCTGATCACTGCAAGTCTGATTAGTTTCCCTGGAGAAGGCCTGATTGCAGGAAGATGGGGTTGATTACCAGATCAATCTGAGCTGCGGAGAGTTAAGGAGCTAGTTAGCCCATTAACTAGCAGTGCCAGGATAAAGAGAGATCTCTTCCCTCTCTTCTCTCTGATAAATAGGGCTGATGTTTGTATGTCATTGGAAACAGAGTTGCTGCACGCTACTGTAACGGGGGGTGGTTGAAAAAACACAAACTACTTGTTGGTGTTTACAAGCAGGAGGTGTTATAGCTATTTATAGAAGAAGACAGAAGTGGGGAGCCTCACCCTGTCACAACTAAGTACCAATAGAGATGAAATAGGAATGAACATTGGCAGGTCCATTCTGATACGTCCTGCCAGTGCCTATGCAGCTGCATAGGGAGCCAATGAGAAGAATGGTACACAAATGGGCCTCAATTCAGCAAAACACTGAAGCATGTGCTTCTGTCCCTTCCTACCAGCAAAGAACTTAAGTATGTGCTTACCTTTAAGTATGTGCTTCCATGAAATTCAATTGGTACTTTGTTGAAAGGTGGTGATTTGCTGAATTGGGGCCATGTAGAACAGAAACAGCAGTGCACAAATTGTGGAAATAGGGGTGGTGTCCTACTCTAGGGCAATTCACAAGAGCACAGAGCTGGACAGACATGTGTAAAGCTATGGTTGTCTTACATCCACCATTAGGGACTCTCTCAGCCAGAAACTCAGTCAAGGAAAGAGACCCGTAAGAGCCATAAACAAGCTATTTTGAGTAAAAGAAACAAGTTCTTCATAGAGTATTAGACCAATCTCACATCTCCCCGAGCATAGGACAGATTTCTCTTGTATTGGATGGGTATCTGTGCACATGCTGTTATCCATAATAATTTACTGTCAAAATTTGGCCCAGTTTTCTTTCTTCATTGTTTTATTTCATTTAATCTTAGTGATTTGTATCATCCCATAGAGATTCTATTGTATCCACTACCCTACTCAATCATCTCTGCTTAAATCTCATAGCCTTCTGTATTATATGCCACAAGGATGAGTTGTGGCCCACTGCTAACAGGCTGAGATGAACTGCATAATCCATTTCATTCTTTCAATCTTTGAATGATATTTTTCTTGTTCATGTGAAACAATAATACACTTTCACTTATACTTCCCTTGCATCAGTGCTCAGCTCATGTTCATTTTAAGCAATGGCCATATCCTTAACATGAATTGCTACTAAGTCTATAAAAAATGATGTCACAATAAAACTGAGTCTCTTCAAGCCTGCCCTTGTACTAAATGCCAAAATAATACTCCTCTCCAACAAATTCTTATCCTTGTTCAATTCTGTGACTCATGCTTTGGTTAGAATTAAGGGTGTAGCACTCTACAAGCTTTTTGGACTGAACATTTAGCCACATGTAGTTCAATTAGTGTAAAACACAGAGAGTAAAGTACAATCTTTATTCTTTGCTGTGCTTGTTAAGGTGTGCATACCACCACAATGAGTGAAATGTGCTACAAATGTTTATGTTCACAGAGATGATTCAATTGCTTTACTATTTTGATTGCATTGAAAATCAGCATAACAAAAATGAAACACACCGAATACTATTTTATTTAATCAGATACGATGATCCATGTTTTATTAGCTAATGAACCTACAAACTACATTGTCCAATATAGAGAAAAAGATATCACCCAATCATATTGTCTTCTGGAAGGACAACATGCAGTAACTTTAAAACTGTGTGAAACTATTTCCCCTAGTGTGTTCCAAAAAACATCAGCTCTTAACTACACAGTGCTGACTTTTTCTTGAAGAAGGTGCTCTTTATCCCAGAGATAATATAAGCTTGGTTGATGTGGAAGTTGCCATGGTAACTAATTATTTTTATTGAACAACAAGAGTAAACACAATAGCTGCAAAAAACACCAACATATCTTGGCAAGCAAGTTAAAATATCCAGGGGCCACCATCAACATATGTAGTTATCTCCCTCCCCGCCCTCAGTTTTGGGTTTTTTTTTCAAATTTGACTGGATGAACATTTAATTGTGGATCAAAGCATAAAACTTTATCTGGCTTCTTCCTGTACTGAAAAATCCTTACTTATATTATTGTACTGTCCATTCACTATGGTTATTTAGGTAATTATGGCCAAAGTTTGCCCCAGTTACTATCCATCCGTTCACCTACCTATATGGTCCTTATCACCATTGTATGTTAGCCTCACACAACTCTGGCTTCATGGATTCAACTTTTCAGACAAAATCAATTGCAAATTTGCTCCAAGTAAGGCCTGAGTAAAGACTGAATGAGGATCACATGGTTTAACAGGATGATAGGACAGCGAGCATGATAAAGAAAGATGGGGAAAAAAACTGATGACTTTGAGGTGACCTCACTGAGGTGAGTCAAGGGTGCAAGATCAGATCCTGACTAGAAAATCCTAGGGAATACAGTAAAAATGAAGTGATTCTGTGGAAATGGGGAATTCAGGCAGCAGTTGGTGTGTAGTAGGCTTCTATAGACTCATCTGTGTGCCTGTTCATATAATTGCAGCAATAGGTGCACATACATTTTTGCACATGTGGATGCACAGTTATCACAAATGCAATTCGGGCTTCAACTTTTTGAACAGCAGGCCCTGTGTTTGTACACCTTGTGTCTGAGATTTTCAAAGGCTCTCGTTTTAATGAGGAATTGGAGATCCAATAGGAAAGACTCCTATTGACTTTAATTGGCACTGGATTGAATTCTGAAGGGTGAAATCCTGACCCCACTGACATCAATGGAAATGTTGTCATTGACTGCAATTTATAGAAAGCAAAAAAGAACACCACAATAGGATTTAACCACCTGAAACTATTAAACAGTGTCATGAAAAGTAAATCCATAACCATAAAAACTGATAATTTTACATCCAGTAATGTACAGTTTTGGACATTATAAATCACAAATAGAGTCACTTATAATTCAAATATACATTATCTGGGAAAGACTGGTGTGCTGTGATTAATTGCATTTGTATAATTCAAATACTCTAAGACAAATGCGTACATATAACTGAAGATTATTTGTAAGGCAATGATAATGCTATCCTCATTACACCTACTGCTGCTTGGACTTTCAGTCATGCATGTAAGCTTATTTGAGGACAAATTGGATACACTGTTAAAACTCAACTATTTAAAGAAATGTTCTGTTTCTAGTGTGCACATGATTGAATGGAGAAAATTTGCTCTTCAGTTCTACAGTTAATGATGAGCCTATAACTGAAGACCATTGGTTTAATTCTAGCTTCATTTGCGGGAGGAGGGAAGGTGGAAATTATCCCTCAATCAAACATATAACCTCAAAGTCAATATTTTGGCTTGGTTCGGCTCAAAATGGGTTGAGCTAAACCATTTAATGTCAGATATAGTTAGAAGAGGCTGCAGAATTACAGGATCAAATGACGTATATATAATATGCAGTGAAACTGCACTGTATTAGGGGTTGCACAGATAGAATTAATACTGCTCGACGTTACTCCTGAATTTGAAGCAATAAGAAGCCAGAAATAATACAATGGAAAATTCCCCTGGATAGTAAAACTGTAGTTGTATAAAGCAGCATTTGGATGAGAGACCTGCAAGTAAAAGCCAGGTCAGTCAGGAAATGGTACTCATGATTTAGTACTTGATGCTCTTTTCTCTGCGTGATTATTAAACCAACATCTCAGCATGGTGTTAAGGGGTCACTGTAGTGCTGAACATAATGGGTCAAATGAGTCCATTTTAACATCACTGCAGTCAGTCAGGCCAGGAATGAAACACAAAATGGAAGATCTACCCATTTGTTGCCATTAAAGATCTAATGGTTCTGTTTGCAAGAGTTGGTGCACTGGTTTTAGTGGCCCAAACAGATTCTAATTTGACTGACTAAATTCTGCTTATCTAATTTTCCCCTTGCAGTTTTAGCTGGTATAATATTCTTCAGTTCTTATAGCACACATGTAAATAGCTTCTGTGTTCCTCTCCAAAGGTGGGTGAAATGTGTTAATCTGTCTGTAAAAAGTTAATGCTTTGCTGGGGGTGTGTGTGTATGAGAGAGAGATACAAAGAGAGAAGGAGAATTCAAGAGCTCCTTGAAAAATCCTATTGAATTCCTGAATTTTTTTTTTCAAATTTATGGAATTGTCTGGCTTTTGGGCAAAAAAATGTCAACCAGTTCTACCATATATACACATTACATAAGATAACTACATTAAAAGAACATTAAGACTGCAAAGAAACCAGGGCCTATTGGACTTAAGGTGGGTCACTGAGCTCCTATGGAGGGAGAATTAAGGGTTCGACCACACTTGGGTATGAGGGGTTCCCCAGGAATGGGCTACATGAGAAATTCCCCAGGAATGGGCCCATGAGGAATGGGCTACATTCATATATAACAATAAGGGCCAGATCCTTGACTGATGTAAATCAGGGTAGCTCCATTGAAGTCAATGGAGTTAAGTTGATGGAAGTTCATGAAGCTGTACCGTTTAACACTAGCTGAGGATCTGGCATTAAATATTTAATGGTTGCCAATAGAAGGTCTGTTTCAGAAACCCATGAGCTGTGTCCATACCTATGACCTTGGTCTTTGCTCAGCTGAATATAACTAAGGTACCTGGCCAAGACTTGTCTCTGGTCCTTCCAGTTTATAGGCTTAGATTTCCTTGGGGGACACAATGTTGTGTGTGTGTGTGTTCAGCTTGTGAGGCAGAAAGATAAAATTCTGGTTAGGAAATGTTCTCTCTGACATGCATGAAGTAAGTGCAATATATATACACCACATTAGCCTATAACTGAATATATGTTTACATGAATGTTAACTATTTTGGAGCAAAGCCTCCTTTGAATTTCACAACTGATAAACCAGCAGTGTGAGGGACTGTTGTGGTGAGGTAGATCAGAACCATTAAGGCACGCAATTTCTTTCATCAGAGTTTCTGTAGCAAACCCTATGGAAAAATTGATTTCCAAAATGGATCAAAATATCTTCCAGATTCAAAAACATCCATCAGTTTTATTAATATGGGAATTAAAGTCACAGTCTTATTGAGCAGCTAATTGAGATGGAACAGGAGCATTCTGCGTTTTGATGACATTCATCATAAGGCACTAGGGCACATCTGCTCTTAAAAAGGCTATGACTGTTTAAGAAGGCATTGCAGATTTACTGTTGTAAACACAAAGTGATGCAAAAATATTAATTAAATTAGCTTTCTGGAATATGCCCAATATCTTTTAAAAAACTTAAAAGGAGTCCTTTTAATACTGGTCATTGTAGAAATAATGGACATACTCAAGAAATGTTGAACATTCAGCAAACTGATACAGAAAGCATGCCAAGAAGAGAGGGGCAGTTATGTGATGACAAACTATAAAGATAAACAAGCTTTTCTGGAATCTGATGTGAAAAGGGGCTATTTATTGGAAAGACACATGCTCCCTCAAGATTTTTAATCTTGTTTCTAGCATTGTGTATGATGTAGTCTGGACACAACGGATATAAACAATACTTGGAGGACACAACGGGCCAGAGCATCACCTGATGTAAATTAGAAATGAAGTCAGTGAAGCTACACTGCTATAAACCAGCTGAGGATCTACCTCTCAATGCGGTAGTAGGTTGTCATGGCTTGCTAAGAAATATGTTTTTATCACACAACTAAAAGCGTGTAGCTGATATATCTATGAATTACCATTGTAGATCTATATCCAGTCATACCCTACAGAACACTAGAGGTCAACTCCTATAGTATTTACTCACATGAGGAATCCTTATTCATGCTTGTAGTCAATTCAAAGTTAATAGAAGTCAACCCTTATGTGAGTAAAGGTTGTAGGATCAGGTTCTCAGTAACCTTCCCTTTCCTGTATAACATGATTATTTTATGTCAGAGTAGGGCATTGACAGAATATTTGTATTACTGGAGGCCAGGGAAAATAGGTTACAGACCTAGAAGTTTAGGGCAATTCAGTTACATTATGTTTAAACATTTTCTTTTTAAATGGCAATTAACATGGCATAATGTTGTGAAAAGATTGAGGACCTGATTCTCATTTATACTAAGGCCCCTTTATGCCATTCTGGCAGTGCAAAGGGCCTCAAAGTGGTCATAAATTACATTACATTTATAGCATTGATAATTTATTGCTGCTCATTCTGTTTGGAGTGGGATGTCTGTTTTCTTGAAATACAATAGAGTGTTGCTTATACTTTATAGCGGCCCCTCTTAAAACTCTAAATCTAGTTTTATATTAACCCTCAGGAATATCTGACTATATCAGGAATATTTGTTGAAAGATTCATTGGCCCTGTAGGCAATGGCATAGGCCATTTTTCCTTTGGTATTGTGTTACATTAACAGCAAGTGATGTGACGCTCTGTTCCTGGAATGGTAAATGATGCACAGGGAATTCCAGTACTACTCCTTTAATGACAAAAAAAATTCTAAGTTACTTGATATTGCTCTGGGTAACCAGAAATGGGTCTAAATAAGTTGGGAACAACAGAAGGAAACTAAACTGGGTCAATTAAATGTCACAGACATCACTGCATTCATGAAGTAGAGAGGTAGTGCAGTAGCCCTTAATTCTTAATAAAAC
Organism: Emydura macquarii macquarii; assembly: GCF_026122565.2. Taxonomy (NCBI): domain Eukaryota; kingdom Metazoa; phylum Chordata; order Testudines; family Chelidae; genus Emydura; species Emydura macquarii. Next base: position 10,888,440 of record NW_027130698.1, on the reverse strand, counting down.
ATTATATTGTTTGAAGATAATGTCTTCATTTGCCCCAATTGCAGAGTTACTATTCTCTCAAAAGGATTTTAAGTGAGAAGGAGTGGAAGCTTACGGACATCTGACAACAGAAGCAAATCTCAGTTTTGCATTTCATAATAAAGGCCAAATTATACATGAAGATTTTGATTTGCTGAGTCCTGTAGGCTAGTCTTGTTCTGTGTAAGCCATATCTTGATATGCAGATATTCTCAGAAGCAAGCTCCCATCTAGATTATATGTAGAGGAAACGTTATTGATAGTCTATAAGGGAGACACTTATTACCAAAGAAGATGCTATTCATCGTCCTAGGTTTAAGAAACATCTCCGCCCAAATCCTCCAATTCTCTATGGAGATTTGCAAGGTAGTCCTTCTTGGCCCAATTGTGCTATGGGATCATGCTTCAAGTTCTCTGATAAGAGGTAGTGAGTGCCCTCCAGGGAAGTTTTAATTGCAAAACAAAATCGTATGTAGTTTGCAATTGCATGCCCTTTTAAGAATAATTATTAGGCACTCAGATAGCATGGTGATGGATGTAGTATTCAAACCTCAATAGATAGAATGATGAATCTCTTCTCAGCATGCTTTAAAGGAATGGATTTGCTGCTGCTGCTTTTTTTGTTTCTTAAACTCATATGCTAATAAAAAGCCCTTTAAATCATTCTGCACTTCTTTCTAGAAATTGATAGCACATGTACATAGGCAGTATCCATCACTGAGCCCAAGTTAGTTGTATTAGTTGAAAAGGTAAAAGAAGATGGGTGGAGGGAAGTGCTCACAAGAAGCTTTAAGCCATCTAAGTGTCCTCAGGATTCTGGACAGTGAAACTAAGGCAGTTCAGGAGGCCATACTTCATTACGTCTATTTTGCCTATGATGATCAGTGCACTACAATCCTGCCTTCTCCTATCCCCAACATAGCCCGCTGGTCCCAGACATGCCACCTACTCATACATGCCTGTATGAGACTGCTATCTATGGCTGTGTTATGTAGTGTTTGTGCTGGGGGAATTCTCCGATGGCCAAGAGAATTTTGTGGGCCCTGTAAACTGCTTTTGTGTAGAATATAAGGGCTGTAGTACGAGGAAGAATCCTTCCTTTTGTATCTAAACTTTAGTTGGGGCTGAGCACTCTCACCCTATTCTTGCAAAACCCTTAAGCACGTGAATAGTCCCCTTGACTTCAGTGGGACTACTCTTGTGTAATTTCTCTGCACGTTCAAGACTACAGTACTAAGCATCTTTCGGGATTGATTGAGCCCTTGGTGAACAACTTTGTTACTAGATATGCATGCTTCTGGGATGAGATACATGTTTGTTAGCAGTTGTATAAACACGGAAACAAACCTAAATTTGACGTCATTTGCAGTTAAACAGTCACCAGATATGTGTCGAAGTGACTTTGGTTAAACAAGCCACCTGAGACAAGAACCTGTAATAGTGCAACAGTCTCATAGCACTGTACCAGTCTCAGTAGTGGTCCTGGTGAGGAACCATGTGATTGGCACAGATGTGAGAATGCTACAGAGTCACACTCATACCTATATAGTGTAGAGTCCTAAAATCCACTCTTGTCCTGCAGGGATTTCCTGCCCAGAATGGTGAATTATGTTGAATTACATTGAATGCCTGTAAGGAAGACTCCCCTTTCCTACAACACACTTGCCTTTTTAAGAGCCAGAACTAACATGATGCAAAATATTATGATAGTCTCCTAGGACAACTAATCTGTGACATTGTTACCAGACTATACAGATATTACAGGGACAAATGAGAGCAGAAGTTGACCCTGGGACTGTAAGGGCTTGTCAACATGGGCAAAAAGCACCCATTAGCTGGTGTGCACTAGCTACTGTGCACCAACTCCCCTATGTGGAAGCTTTTAATGTCTAAGTGTTCCTTTGTGTGCATTAGCTCAATGCGCTTTGGAAGTGTACCGAGCTAAATTGCCTGAGGACACATATTATGCAGTAAGAATGTCCACGTGGGGACTTAGTAGCCTGTACACTTTAAATTCACACCCTAACTTAGTGGTGGAGACAAGCCCTAACATGGCCCTAGGACTCATACAATACTAACATAAGAACAGCCATGCCAGGTCAGACTAATGGTCCATCTAGCCCAGTCTCTTGTCTTCCAACTGTGGCTGGTGCCAGATGTGTCAGAGGGAATGAATAAAACAAGGCAATTACCAAGTGAGCCATCCCTGTCACCCAGCCCCAGCTTCTAGTAGTCAGAGGATGGGGTTGTGTCCCTGATCATCTCTGCTAAAAGCCATTGATGGACCTTCCTCCATGAACTTAACTAATTCTTTTTTTGAATGCAGTTAAGCTTTCGGCCTTCACAAAGTCCCTTGGGCAATGAGTTCCATGTGTTGCGTGGATAAGTACTTGCTTGTATTTGCTTGAAATCTGCTGTGTATTAATTTCATAAGGTGACCCTTGGTTCTTGTGTTGACTGAAGGGGTAAATAACACATCTCTATTCACTTTCTCCCCACCACTTGTGATTTTATAACCCTCTATTAGTTGTCTCTTTTCTAAGATGAACAGTCCCAGTCTTTTTAATTTCTCCTCAGATAGAAGTTGGTCTATATCCCTCATCATTTTTGTTGCCCTTCTCTGTACTTTTTCCAACTGGCCTCCAATGGTGATGTGGGAACATCAGCTTCTGCAGATTCTAGTGCCACATATCATCATGTGCAGAAGCAGGTACTTACTCAACACTGACTCAGGTAAAATGGTCATTGATATCCGAGTCCTGGAGTCCTTCCTCAAAACCAGATTGTGCCGAGCTGTCCTGCCCATGCACAAAGAGGGCGTGGGAAGGAGTGCAAGGAGCTCCCCTTATTCCCTGCACCCAGCACAGAATGAAGGGACCAGCCCTTACCTCGTCCCCAGACTCCCCAGGGTGTCGGGAGGAGGCAGGGCCATGATTGCCCCTGGTGTCTGCACTGAACTTGGCGTTAACAGCCCTCTGAAGGTGTGTAGTATCAGGCATGCTCCCTCTTGCTTCCGTGGAGCCCCTGCAGTTCCCCTTGGGATAATGTAACTGCAGCATGCCATAATGGAGGTCTGTGCCCCTAAAGTATCACTGCGTGCTCAGTATTTATTCAGTCTTCCATGAGAGTCTCATTGGGTAGGGATTTGGCTTTCTGGTTGTGTTAGGCCAGATGTAAAATTGTTGCTCACTGATTACCCTAAAACCTAGGACTTGCAAATTTACTGATTACCCCACAGTTATTGAGTTTGTTTCATAGTAAACAAACAAAACCATACTACAAGTAGAGCCACTTACTGAGGTCTTAAAGTACTGGATTTTTCCCCACACAGCACAAAAGAAGGTTAAAGTAGATTACTTAATTCAGGTATTGAAACCATGTTTTAGCATCTCCTATTTTGAGCATTGCTAGGGTTAAGAGAAGAGCTCAGGATCAGTTATATATTTAGAATTTTTTTGGAAGGATGGAATTGATGGAACCCTTTAGCTAAGCAAAGAAGGTAGAGGGGTCAACAAGAAAAATTAGAAATGACATATCTGGGAAGCCATAATGAGACACATGTAGGCATGGATCAACTCCTTCGATTGTACATCAAGCTAAGCATTGCATGGATCCAACTCCCAGCATATACTGCTTCTGTATATGCAGTGCTAGATTTAACTTTAAGTGGAGGTTAGCAACTTTTGAATAATGTTAAAGAAAAAGAAAGCCATTGATGTTATTTTGTGAACTTGCCAAAGATAACAGTAACTGAATGAGTGCATGATATTGCTTATTTTTAATATGTATATATAAAAGGTTGTCAATACACTCATATTTAGAAGAGCAGTTTCAATTATAGCAAAGAGCATTGTCAGCTGATCTGTACATTGCTTTTGTTAAGAGTTTTCTCCTTTTGCTAAATTATATTTCACCTGTGACACTTTGTGACCATAAAATGTGGAGTAATTCAAGAATATGAGGACTATAACAATATATCTAAAACAATAATATAATAAATGATATTTAAGGCTTTTTTCTGACCTGCTCTTTTTGCTTTCTGAAGAAAAATAGCCAAGGGGCAGAGCAGGGAATAGAAATTTGAACTGTTAAATATTTGGACACAACTGGTCTGAAGAGCACCAAACAATTCTTCACATTTCAGTATATTAGTGAAATTTTAAAGGGCTTCTACATTTTTATTATTAATGGATTTTACACAGATTCTTAATACTGTATGACTAAAACAAAAACAAATTGAAAAAATATTATTTGTGGGGTAGACGTTGTGACCTTTTAATTTTTTTTTAATAAGTTGAATGTGGATTATTACTGGCAAAACCCATATCCGTCTACAATGATTCAGAATTGAGAGACAGAGACCACATGATATACAAGTTATTTCTCTTACTCCTAAGAATGGGTTCCCCAGGCAACAAACTGATCTTACCTCACAGAATAGAAGTAATAAAACAATTACTAGAAAGGGGACAGCCTGTATAATTCAAAAAGAAAATAGCAGCAGATGGAAGATATCAACAAGAAAACCAATGCAGGGAGAAGTGTCATGTGTCACAGGCAAACTTGAGTGCTTTCCTATTGCTCTTGCAAAACGTTTGAGACAAGGATATTGTGGCCTGGCATGGTGATCACTGCCTCATTACCACAGTGAGCTCCATGTGCTCTGCAGGGGCACAAGGGATCTGCCCAGGTGAGCTCCGTTTGGGATTTTTATGGAAATCGATATACGGAATCGCATATGTCGAAAGGACAGAGCTGTACATATGTGAGTAGATAATTAATATAAGGAGCCTTAGGGATATTTGATACTGTTCATATATTTGTAACGCCAATAAAGCCATTGGGGTTGTGCTGTGTAAATGGTTCCCAGCTCTTAAACCAAGATCAGGATCTAAGATTGAAGTCAGCAATAACTGAGACACTTCCCTGCTAACAAAATAGGGTTTTTCTTTAGAGGAGAAGTGTAAGGTCCTCGTCACTTCTGAGTGCTTTGTACTTCAAATCTTAGCCTCTGACAAGAAAATCACACAGAAGGGCTGGGAAGTTCAGTGCACTTCAACTCACAGAATATTATTTGCATCTACCAATAGATGGGGGAGGATTTATCTCTTCCCTCTCCTCCCCCATGGAGGTAGGGCTCTTCTGACCTACTTATAATGCTTATGCACCACTTAAGAACTGTGGGTGAAGGAAAAAGGCCCATGGGCTTAATTGGGTTATAAGTGGTGCATATGCCTTGTAGTGACATAACCCAGAGGTCAATGTGTGTTACATGTCCGCCTTGTAGTATAATGAGTGGAACTGAAGAAAGGGTCAGGTTTCAGGAGGGATCTAGTTTGGAGTGACACCAAGGCTTAGAAATACAAGCTTGGGCTAAGCTGCTTCCAGACAAACCCAGGCCCCTCAGTGTGCAATGCTGGCCTCTATGCATAGATCATAAAAATCTCTTTCCTACAATCTGCCAGCTTGCTGCATCACTTATTGACTGAAATTAAAAGCTGATGGTTGAGGTTAGATGTGCCAAATTTTAAAGATATGGTATGATGGGGCTAGAGGAACAGTATGTTCTCCAGAGTAGTGTTTCTCAATGGCTGGTCCGTTGACCAGTGTTGATCCCTGAGATCTCCCTGACACAGTTTAGGAAGGCAGTAAGCTGATCTCTCGTAACAAAGAGTTTGAGAACACTACTCTAGAGACACAAATTACACCATTTATCTCTGGCTCCAAGTTGTCGTTGTTGAGCTTTTCTTTTTTGTTTTGTTTTTTCTTGAATAAGGTAGCATTCTGACTCGGACTTTAATTTGCAAATGAGTTTCCAATATTCCCCTGGTGATCATTATATTATAAATAGAAACTTACTATGAAGCAGAATGTCAACATGTAATCCAAATCCTTGTAGTGATGCTTTCCATCCCATTTTTAGCCCTTTCTCTTTATCAAGCTGGGATCTTTTCAACAGAACTGTTTCACTCTCTAGCCCAAGAATTTTAGCATTAAAAGCATCTGAAGAATTTCATCCAGTGAACCAAATACGGTATTTCTGGAGGTTGGGGAACAGTATTTGTATTTAGCAGAAGTTTAATGGTAAAGACCATTGAATACTAGTTAAAAGCTCACAGACGTCAAAAGCATAGTTCAAGAAATGCAATTAAATACATCAGTAATAAAAGTTATGTTCACTAGATACACCAACGAAAGCTTAGGCACTGATTCATAGGGCCAGTTTCAGAGGTGTGTCTAAAATGGTGTAATTTACCTCTTCTGGCTTCAACAAATATGTATATATATATATGTTAACTAACTTAGACTCTTGAACATGAGAGTCTCAGGTGGTGTAAAGTGTCATAGGTCCATTGTGAAATCTGGATCAGATTGTATAGATGAACAAAGGGAAGTACTTTGGGATCTTTTGCAATGACAAGTGCAAAATGGGCCTGATCAAAGCCGATTGAAGTTTGATGGCAGTCTTTCTATTGACTAATGAGCTCTAGATCAATTTTTATGAATGTAAAATATTATTGTTATTATAAAACACTTATAAGCTAGAACACATAAGAGTGCTTGTGCTGGGTAAACTGTATTTATTTCTTGGCAAGACCATGTTTACCCATAGTCCCTTGTTGATACGGTAAAGGTTAGCTTACAAGCATGAGAAATATTGCAGCTTGTCACTCTGAAAAGTATCTCTTTCACAAGCATAAATTAGGGGGAAGGAATGTGTCAGGGCTTCTCTACATGAACAAGTAGTTTGCAGCAAGTGGGGTGTTACTGTCCCATGCTAGGCTGCTGCACTCTATCTGTCCATGCGGACCCTGCTCACATGCATATACAGTTTGTTAATACGCTTTGAGCTAGAGCTCTATGAAATGGGTCTAGCTCAAACTGCAATAAGGAACTGCTGATGTATGTCAGCAAGGTCCACATGGACAGTTAATCCAGGGCACGCTAGTGCGGGGTTGATTCACACCCTGTCTTGCCATGAATTAAATGTTTGTGTAGATGAGCCCTGAGTAAGAAAAAAGAGAGACTCTCAAGGATCCTTGATGCCATGTGTTGTCATGCTCATGATAACATTTCTATAAACCAAAAGATAAGCAGCCCTGGAAAACACAAGCTAAGAATAAAGACATAGGGGCCTGATCACACACTTCTCTTACACTGATATAACTCCATTGACTTCACTGGAGTCCTTCCTCATCCCTCGTTACCAAATGCCAGGGCAACATACTGGCTTTTTATCTGTAAGGACAGTGGGTTGGGAGCAGCAGTGGAGTACTGCCTGCTGCCAGAAATGACCAGCAGTCAGTTTCCTCCCTGTGAAGGAGCTGTTTTCTTCTCCACTGGTGGGGCTACTGCTGTCCTCTCCAGCTGGATTACTTCCTCAACCTTGGAGTTCTCCATATGCACGTTTTCAGTGAATTCCGTATGTGCTCAGATGCTCCTCAGCCCTGCCACCCCCTCCTGTAGTTTTCGCGCCTGCTTCCTGAGAGATTCTACCAGTACACAACTATCATACTGGATGCTCTCCCCAGCCTGGCTTTCTATGACAGGGAAATGCAGGCCACAGACTGCAAATCCACACCAGGACCTGGGGAGAGGCAATCATGGTCAGGTTCTCTGAGTGGCTGGCTGAAGATAACTGATTTCTTGGTGTGTTCCAGGATTTTAAAGACAAGCTTTTGATTTTTTGGGGCTTGACTTGTGATTTTTTTAATGCTTGGGGATGGGCAAACCTGTTCTTATGAGAGTAGTCCCATTGTAGGGCTTTGTCTGCACAGGGAAACAGACTGGAGCAGCTGTTGCAAAATAAGCTATTCTGCGATAGCTATTTTGGAATAGCTCCCTAGGCTGAACTTTTATCTGATTTAGCATAATCTTCTTTCAAAGCACCAGTGAAATGGCTTGGGGTTTTCTGGTGCCTGAAATTATTTTGGGCACTGGTTTCTACCTGTGTCTTTTAATGTGTGTGGAAGATTGATATTTATCTTCCAACTGTTTGTTACCCGTTTTAGCTCCACGTGTCACACGCAGAACATTACGTACTTATTTACTTACAGCAGTAGATTGCCAACATGGATTGTTAAAAAAAAAAGAAAACAGCATTGTCATACATAGTAAAAGCCATTCAACTATGTAGGTGAAATTATTTTTTTAACTCAGAAAACTAATAGTTCATAAATAATTGAAGTTTAAACTTACGCCTTCAGTTGACTAAGATGAGACATTGTGGGGGATTGTATATGCTTCTGTTTTGTTGCCAAAGGCTTGCAAATACACTGTGTAGATATAAGGGACCTGTCAGGCAAGATTTCTAGCAGGCTGAATGCATTGAGAAAAGAGTTAGTTAAAATCTAAGCATGAGTGATAGTGTTTGCATAGTAAAGCAGTGATTATAGCATTTCTGGACCATAATGCTATACAGAGCTGGTAATACTTACGAAGCTTGAAAAATATGTATAACACAAATTACATTTTTCCCCTGAAAATGACTTATAAACTGTACCCAGAGAAATTGAATTGGCCTCTACCTGAAACCCTGCAGAAGAAAATATGCCAAAGACAGACAAGAAGAAAGTACAGTTGTTCACAAACACATGAATACTCAGCTTGGCCCTCAATCAATCCTAGAACTGTGTGGGTAATCAAATACGAGTGCTGCCAGTTCTAAAGTCTGCTGAATATCCCCTCTAAGATTCTGAATGGTAGTTTGAAAGTTTCTTTCCGCTCACCCTCTCACCTCAGTACACAAAGTCTGTAGGCTTATAGTTTAAAGTTTGCTTTTAGTCATCCAGAGATCATGAGGGCTCAAGGGGGGAGACATTTTCAAAAGTGCCTACAGAATACAGGAGCACAAGTCCTACTGAAAGTGAATGGGATTTGAGTTCCTTATTCCTCTGGGCACTTTTGAAAATCTCTCTCTTGGGTGATCCATATTATTGTGTTATCCACATGGCTAAATGTAAATGAGGAGTTTAAAATTTAAGCTCCTGACTTTTGAAAATCTTGGCCCTAATTTATGGCAAGGTAAAGGGATGGGCAGTTGAATTTATTATGTGTAATTAAATTTCCCCTCAATAAAAATAATTAATAAATATGGTAATTGTAATAAAACATTACAGGGTTAAAACCTTGTTAGGTATTAATTATCTGGTGAGCATGAATCTTCGTGGGTGAAGCTGGACTAGATAACCTCCTGAGGTCCCTTGCAGCCCTGCATTTCTAAGATTCTCTGATTTCCTACTGAGCCCCTCTCACAAGTAGAAAAAAATTCAGACGGAAGTGTGCTTTTAATCACTTATCTTTGCTTTAATTTCCCCATCAGCAAAATGGGAATATATAAATGCTTTGGAATGCACTTTGAGACCTTGAGATGAAATGAAGCATAAAAATACAAAATATGATTCATTATAAGTGATCATATCTTTGTTCACAGTCAAGCTAAGTTGTTTGTGTTTGATCAGTTACTATGTATCATCACAGAATGGTGGTTTGTCACTTTAAATCCCTTCCCCCATTTATCCTGGATCGCAGATGCTTCTTAGATTAATTGGGCTAACTAAGGAGCACCTGTGGTATAAATACCCCCTCTTAGGGGATGTGTACAGAGGAAGAGGATTAGTTCATGAAACTGATATGTAGGGAAGGCTGGAAAGGAGAAAGCGCATCACAGTAATGATAGACTGAAAAAGTGAGAGAACACCAAGGAATGGAGAGTACAGTGTGGTAGTCTGCATAATCTGAGCTCCATACACTGCTCTAAACTCCTGCTCTAGAATGGACTTTTTGGGCATTTGAGTATATTAATAACTAGATAACGAGAAAGACATTCCCTTTCAAATCAGAAGCGATTTAGCTACTTAGTTAATGTCTCTTGTGGGTGTTCTTTTCTCTCTAGTGATCTCATTAACTTGGTTGAGGTAACTATTTGTGTTCTAGGTAGAGAGATCTGTTACAGATGTAATCCCCTCTGGGGTTAGTGGAAATTAATATGACACACTAAGTCGTTTGAGAGGTTTTAAATTCATTTAATTATTATTGTTTTTGTTACGCTGTTGCCCAGAGGTGTAGTCCAGATCAGGACTTTGGTGTTCTGTTTACTGTACAAACATGAGTTAGGAGACAGAATATGTCTCCAAGATCTTTATTAGTTAAGTGCTATTAGAGATGTTGTCAGAAACTCTGTTTACTTGAATGTAGAGGATTTAGATCTTGGAAAAAAGATTGGTGTTTATGGAATTTATTGTCAACTGGGTGTTGGCATCTTTAAAAACAATTATTATCAATGTACTTCAGTTTAAGTTTAAAAATAAATTGAACATTAAGACCTTTCCAGTTTTCACATAGATGTTGATCCTTTGAGTTCAGTATGGTTATGGTGTTAGTCATTGTTTTCAGCTGCCACCTCTGAGCTGCTTCCATATTTTGTACTAAAAATCAGCTGTTTTTCCTCTGAGTTTTGGTTCAGAAGTTGGATTATACACAGTGCCTGGTCTGAATTGAATATCACCAAATGCCACCCCCGAGATCTCAAATTAGGTTTAAATACTCTTTTGTTGTGCCTTGCATTCTAGACTTACTCTTTGACTTCTAATGCTAATGACTTGAATTGTTGTCTGGTGACATGTCCTGGTGTCTGTACCAAAATACTTATTTCAGTTGGAATTGTGAGTACTCAGGATTTTAAATAATCAGGTTTGGGGATCTAAAGTAAAACACCCAGAATCTGAGGCATCTACAGTAAAAGGCAAATGCTGAAAATTTTCACTCCTGTATCCCACTACCAACTCCTAGAGTTATCCAGGCTTGAGTCCTCTAATTGATTTCAATAGATTTTGGGTCAGTTTTCTAGTTCACTAACACCCTTTTAAAAAAGAAATAAACACTTTTGTTTATACTGAGAGTGTACAACCCTAAAATATCTATCCTAATCTCAAAACAGATTGTTCTAAAGTTTCCATGATATGGCCACCTGTCTCCATCTGCACAGTTATAGCACCCTGTCTGAATTACTATGCACAAACATTTTGAAAATAAAGCTACTCTCAAAATAGAGCTAATATACATTCAGCATTCACATGAAAAGTCGTAAAAAGCTTGCCTTTTACCCCCACTTGACAATTTATTTGCTTATTATTTTATGTGTGCCATGAGACTTTTTCAATTCTGTATGTGCATATATCAGTTTCTTTATAATTTCTCCACTGCTTCCCCACAGCCTATGCCTATTTCAAGTGCTAGATTCTGATGGAAACATTTAGTTGAACATACTGAGGTTGTATTCGTACACATTCCATGAGGATTTTTGTACTGGGTGAAAGTTAATGGAGAATTATTTATTCAGAGCAAGGCTACTTCATTTTAAAGGCAGTTTTAATGGGTTTTTAAAAGAATGTATGCACAAAACAGCGTCTCTTCTCCCCCCCCCATGCAAACATACTGAATCTAATCTCTTTGTTTGGAGTCAGAACAATTAATTCCTCAGGCCCTTAATCACCCCCAAATAAAGCAATATGCAGTAGCGTCTTTCCTTTGCAGTACATTTATTGTGCTTGCGAACATAAGTAGCTTTAAAATTATCATTATGAAGAAAAATGTGAATGTTGGTGCCTATTTAACACATTAATAGAAATACAACTAATATAATAATACTAAATTTTGTTCTACGACTTTAGCCTTCAGGTTCACTTAAGATCCACTCTAATTTTTAACTTTTGGTGTATGCTGCACACATGGAAACATCTGAGGATAATAGTATGTCCTTCTCTCAGGCAGGGACAAGAGTGACATTCTCACCCCCTCTCTGGCTCCTTTATGCTGCAGAAAAGGGCAAGAGTGGTGTGGGGGTTCCTAAAAGCCCCAGATTCAGCCAGGAGAGGATTTCCCCAGAGCAGGCATTGTGGAACACAGCTGTAAAACTGTCTCTTGAGGACCCCCTTGCAAGCCTTTGCATAGAGGACATGCTGGGGGCAGGGCTCGGGCGAGAGCGGTGTGTCAGAGACCTGTGTGCTGCAGAGAATTCCGTTCATTGTTGTGACCCATAGGGCAAACGGGAGGCTGATGTACCCCCCCCCAAGACTGTCTAAAAGTTCCACCGAGGGCCTCTCCAGGTCCCAGAGCAGCCCAGGATTGAGAAGACACAAAGGAGGCTTAAAGGCACCTTAGCCTCCCTCTCCTTCTGAGCTGTGGGACTCAGCACAGACTCTCACCCAAGATCTTTTCTCCTCAAACATCTTTTTTTTTTTTCCTGCACTGGGCCAAACTCCCCACTCCCAAACCTGCAGCAAATTATCAAAGCAAAATCATTCCAATTTAGGGTTGGAAAACCAGTCTGGCAAAAATAAGACCCTTTCCTCCCTCACTTCTTGTCCTTCAGACTTTTACCTTTCCTTAGAATGGAATTGAAACCAAACCTGCCTTGAAGTTCTGAAACATAACGATCACGTAGTTTTGCCCCACCATTCACGTTGCTGATCATGCAGAGAACTCTATATGGGTGGAGCTCTATTGAACTAATAGAGCAGCACACTACAGGATCAGCCTCTGTGTTTGTATGTACTAAAGTACCACACAGGTGTCTCATCATGTGGTATTTCTGGCCAGAACCAAAGTGCCAAACTTTTCACAAGAGAGGCTAATCTCCCAAAATATGCATTTTTTTTTCTCTTTGCTAATTTATATGAACTAAATCCTTACCTGTGAGGTAACCTGTGAGGTTACCTTTTGAGGTTCACCCATCAGTAATTTCTGTGTAACAAGAATCAAATCTATCAGACATACACTCAATCAGAAATACTTACAAAAACATATGACATAAGCAAAGGGTGTTGGACAAATGCAGCTTCTGGGTGTTGGAGAAATGGAGTTCTAGGAATAAATGAGCAACTACAACGAAAAGGCTGTTGCAATCCACTACAAATCATTGCAAAATAGCTCAAAATATTATTAATAAATAGGAAGTCATATGTTGTTAGGTAAATAGCACAGGCTGAATGCTTGACGTATAGAAGACAGAGCTAACATCTCAACACAATGGTGTCTTTCTTCGAGCCTCATTCATACAACAGCTACAAGTCATGATCAGTAATAGAGCTGCCAACACAGGTTCTGATGCTGCATTTGGAAGCAGGCAAGCAGACTGCTGAACCTGTGCGGAACCAACCAACCGAGTCCGACTGTGTGCTACCAATTGCAGGATCAGGAGCACAAACGTTACTATTGACTGTTGTAAATCACACCCTGATTGTACAATCAAATCCATGCGGGATTTCAGTGGGACTCTGGCTGGTCACTGACATCTTCCCATGTGGGTCCAATTTTCAGAACTGGAGCTTTTTTGTATCAAATAAATAATCACTCTAAATTAAGAGAACTGTTACCATGTAAGAAATCAATTACAACCCAAGCCATGGCATTTTACAAAGACCAAATCCATCTAACTTGGAATAAAATGCATAATCAGTTTAATAAAGCACAGCCCTCCATCAATTAATATCAAGGTTAATCAGATAATGCTACTAAAAAGGAAAAACACTAAGTCTCTGGTTCTCACTGACACAAGTGTAAAAGGGCCTAAAAATATAATTGAAATCCTCGTTAAGGCCCCTTTATATTGGCAGAGTGACTAAAGGGGCCTCAGTATAAATAAGAATCATGAACCAATTAAGGAGTCATCACTGAACAGGAGATTAAATGATATATGAGGGGAAGCAGTTTCACAGATTTCCATGCAGGGTCCATGATAAAGCAGCAGCACTGCTGAGGTTGAGGTAAGCAAACAAAAAATGTTCCTCAGTCATTAACAGCAGCAGGACTTGACTAATGGTACCATCATGCAAGAGAAAAAAGTCAAAGTTGCTTTCCACTCAACTCCTTTCTTTGGAAGTGAATTAAACTGAGCCAAATTAAGGCCACTTTAATTCTGAATAAGTGCCCACACAGGTTTAAAGTGGTTTAACTAATCTACTTTAAAATGTAATTTGGATCAATTTTCCTGAGTGCCCCTGTGGTACCTAAAAATAAAGGCCTCATGCAACTCTCACTGAATTCAGTGGAAAGACTCCATTCATTTTAATGGAAGTGGGATCAGACCCTTAATGATGTGTTGCAGGTATACCTTCAGAGCCACAGTTAGGGAGAAACTATTACCTCGCTGATCTGTGATATGATGCTTTTATACATGCAGCAGAAAACAGCAATGGTTCTTTCAGCAGCTGCCATATCCCGCTCCAATCTTCCTCCCTGTTCATCAGCTAGAGGGGCTGGGCTGGTTTGATAAATAGCAAGTCTGGGGCGCACCAGACTTGATGTTACAGGAGTTAGACTGGAAGCAGCAGAGTTGGAAGAGGGTGTAGGCCAGTCCATCTGGCTATCCAGTCTGTCTTCTCTATGATATCTTAGGGGAGATGACATCACTTGCTTTTTAAGGGACATACTTTCTAATAAGCACATAGCAAAGTGTGGCCAATAGTGTTGCATATGTGAGTTCCTTCTGAATTTCTTGCAAGCTGTCTCATCATTCAACTACTATGCTCCATAATTTCTTGTATTAAATATGGAGACTGTCACTGAAGTGCCAATGACATAATTCAATCTGGATTTGTTTTCCATGCTGTAACATACTTAAATGTAATTGTAATTTTGTGTTTGTGCCTGACATGTGAGAGTTCACTTTACATGTCTGGCAAGTTTATACCTTCATTCTATTTAATCCCCTCTTGGGTGCCAGCGTGAAAGGCAGTGCTTTGGAGGGGATGCATCCATCTGGGTCAATGGAGTGTTTCAGATGTGAAAGGAAACCAAAAACATGCAACCTTTTTACTGAAGTTCTTGAATGATGACATGATTGGAATAACAACTGTCATTACAAATAAGCTTTTGGCAACTGTTCTTCATTTTAAAAAAATCAATGGACTTTCAAGATACTAAAATCATGCTGAGTTCACCACTAGAGCTGGACCCTGTTTTGACATATTTAAGTTATTTAAGACCTGGCTGTTTAAAGTCATTCAGAAAGCCACTCTATATTTTTATTTAATTGTGTTTTTTGTTATGTTCATGGCATATGAACAGAGAAATTAGATCAAAACATAAAATACTCTTGCTGAAAGGTTGCAACATGATGCTACTTTATTTCCTAAAATCCAGAACCTTAACACACAAGAACCAAAAACAGAGAGAGAGAACGCAGGCCGCTCCCAGTCTCCAAGGCAGAGAAGCACAATTCATCCTACCTTGCTGTAGGTTGGTTCTTTGGAGACCGACTGCACAAGACCCAGAGATCACCCACTACAGAGTCCTCTAGCCTGTAAGCAAATCCAGGAAACCCCTTATAATCATTTAGTATAATTTGTCATTTTAACACTCAATGAGAGCTGGACAAATACTATAAAAATACGTGAATATTGATTCAGATTTTTAAATTCATTTGTGTTCACTTTCCTGCAATTGAAATGTATAATTTATTAAGATGCACATGGAAAGAGCTCACGTATTCAAATACTCGTGGAAAGGGAGTGCTAACTGTGCATACTTGAATGCTTATACAAATTTAGCATTCCCTTGCAAAATCTGCTTGTGCAAATATTAAGCTTGAACCCTTGAAAACTTGTGGGAATTTTAAATGTGCTTTTTGTGACTACTTGCTACTGAAAATTAATTGTCAAGCTGAGCAAGATATTTTACACAGCCTCTCCACAGCTGAGTGGTATAGTATCATATTGGTCCTGCTGTTGTAAATGTACACAGTTAATATTGATAATGCAGTGTGTGTGCGTTTTAAGTGTTTAAGGAATTACTGTACAGCTCTTAGTGATCCACTTAGATTTATCAGTCTTTGGTTATTTGCAACTAATGAAAATAAATGAATTGCATCGAGTGAGATAAATCCTGTTTATTTTTGGAATTATAAAGAGTCACTATTCACGTCAGATTAGGTTCAGTTTACACTGTTTGTTTGAAACTATTATATAACTGGTTCAGTTATTATACAACGGCACTGTTCTGCATATGAAGACTTTCCAGACTTGCTGTCTATAAATAAAGATCAGGTAACACTGGACAAGCAGTGTGAGTCTAATATTGGAAGGTCATCCCACGCTGGCTTTTTCCTAGTAGTTACAGAGGAGTCAAAGCAAGAGAGATGAATACTACTATCCAGGGTGTATGCTGAATTAAAATTGTCAGAGAGACTCCTCTTTTACGTTAGTATAAGCAGTAATAGATAATTATAATTCATAACTCTTGGTTAACTATAGTACCAAGGTATGAGCCTTAGAGAAATGATGAATTTAGGGTTCTTATACACATATCCATGTACCTACAATATTTTGTGATGTAATTGTAACAGGACAAAATATCTTTCCACTGTTCATCTGCACCAATCTATTAACTTATAAGCCTCACATTCAGCGTTAAGGTTGAAATTGTGGACTCATTCACTGCCCTGAACTCTAGCTGCAATATGAGGCAAGGTGAAGGCATAAGAGTACAGGATAAACCTTGTATGTTAGTGCAATTTCAGCCTTAACTCAGACTGTCCTTCCTTGGTGGAGTCAGGCCATTAACATTGCATCGGTGCACTGGGGGCATTTGTACCACCATATTGGCAGGGTTCCTGAAAATGGCAGCAGTGGTGACAGAAGAGGTTTTACTCTCGAGTCAGTTATTCAAAACTGAGAGGATATAAAAGGAAAGGGTATGGTCCTTCTCTATTCAGCTCTTGTGGGACTGCATCTGGAATAATGCATTTGTGTCCAGGTACCTCATTATCAGGAACATGCAGGCAACTTGAAGGGATGTCAGAACATGAACAGAAGTAAGGAGTGGCCTGGAGGAATTAGTTTCACTTTATTCAGTGTACTAGAACAAGTATACTTGGTCGAGGGATGACTAAGAGGAGATACTGTAACTATTTATGAATGGTGGATGGGGTAAATACTGAGGAGGGGGATGAATTAGAGGGTTAGTGGATCGCACATTAGATTGGGACTTTAGACATAAATTCAGTTCTCTGTTGTGCTACAGACTTTCTGTGTGACCTTGGGCAAGTCACTTAATCGGTGCCTCAGTCCCCCCTCTGTAACATGGGGAAAATACTTCCCTACCCCAAGGATAAAAGCCATTAGTGATTCTGAGGTGCACAGATATGATGGTGATGGGGGGCCAGATAAATATGTAGAAAGAAACAGAATTGTTTCATAGTCAGGGATAATGGGATTAAGTTAAGAACTTGAAAATTCAGGTGAAATATCAGGAAAAACTTCTTGCCAGTGGAATCATCTCACAAAAATTGTTGTGGAAGCCTCATCTCTGGAGACATTCTAACACTAGACAGGATAAAGCACTAGAAGATGTAGAGGACAGTCTTGAACTGGCAGGGGGATGGACCAGATGATCAAATAGATCTTCCTCTTTCAATTGCTCCCTGATTAAAGAAAGGACTTAGCATCCAGGAACAATAATCAGTACAAACAAATGATGAAGCAGTAATAATTTTTAAAATAACAAATAGCATGGGAAATAGTTAATTCTCATATGACCTATTTATATCACTCATAACTGGTGTAGGTAGGCCAGGAAGTCTTGATTCATGGGAGGAACTAGGAGAGAATGTTTAATGACACATGTTGTGACCACTGCTGAATGGTCTGATTTAGTTTAATAAATTGCAGTTGCTCTAGGATCCTGTGTTTCTGGTTTTCCCTTTGCTTTGTATAGATTTCTCTTCTTAGTAGCATGCTACTGCATGATGACATATGTCTGAATTCTCACATTCCCTCATCCAGCCTCCAGCTCTCCCACTATCAAAAAAATGAACTCAGTTCCTAATCATTAAAAAAATGTATAATAGCTTGATTGTAAATTCAGCATTTTTAAAATAACTGCAGTGGTTTTTAACTTCTGGATCAGAATGTTAATAATTCAGGTTTAAGCTTCCTTGCTCTTTTCCTTTTTTGCTTGTAGACACATGTATGATAATTGCAAACACAAATAACTGGTTAGACATATTATTTGACTAAGAGTCCAATCAAAATAACTCACATTGTGAATGTCAAATACTTGTAACAAACTGCTCACAAGCCAACTACAGAGCAAGCACCATGAGCAGGAATTGTCTGGTGAACAATCTGCATAATGAATAAATCTAAAGAAGATTACAATCTGTTTGCAGACAATTCACAAATAGACAAAAAAGGTAAAATTCATATACTAGAATGATTGCTAAAAATTATTAAAGCCAGCTCTAGTCTGAATAATCATTTTATTTTTCTAGAACTACAGTTCTGATCCATAATATAAAGTATCAGAGGGGCAGCCGTGTTAGTCTGTATACAGCAAAAACAACGAGAGTCCTGCAGCACCTTAGAGACTAACAAATTTCTGCGGGCATAAGCTTCCGTGGGCTGCAACCCACAGATGCATCTGACGAAGTGGGTTACAGCCCATGAAAGCTTATGCCCGCAGAAATTTGTTGGTCTTTAAAGTGCTACAGGACTCTCGTTGCTTTTAATATAAAGTATGAAACTCACCTAATTAACATCCAATTTAGTGCTGGTGCATTAGGTGATAACATGCTTTGATTTCAGATCAGTGAATAAAATGATATGCTGGATCTTTGAAAGCCACGGACTTTGTTTTAGAGTAGTTGCTTGCTATGTTTACTGACAGCTATTTTATGTTGTCTGTTTACTGCAATTTACTACAATGCAATAACTACAGCATAAGTTACACGTGATTATCTTCTCAATAGGATGCTAAGCTGATATCTGTCAAGTTTAAAAGTCAGTATAGCTGCTATTAATCAGTAAAATGATCTAGAGGTGCATTCATTGACATAAGGGCAAATCGGTACTTTAAACAAAAAAGCCTGTGAAAATGTTTAAACAGATTTTTGGATGACTCTATCCAGTAATGAGATGGTTTTAATCATTGGAGGCTAATGTGTGGAGCAGAAGAGTGGAAGGCCCAAGAGAAATGTACGATTGGTGATTATGGTAATATTTATCTGAGTAATGTCGACTAAACAAGGAAAAAATTTTATGTTTTTAACTTCTTGTTTCTTCACTGCAGCAGGGCCACTGGAGTTTAAAACATCTGCCATTTGCATTAGAAACTTCATTTCCCCAGGGTTTATAATGCTGCCATTTCAAACCGTATCAAGCTGAAATTGCCTTACATGTCCTCAGCTCTGATAAATGTAATATTCCTTTAAATTGAGCTTTCCACTTTTTATGCAGAATACACATTTTTGGGTCTTTCAGATGCTGTTTCTTTTTAGTGTGGTGCTGGAGAAATAAACAGCTGGAACTTGAAAACTGCTTTTCAAGGCTCTGTGACCTTAGGCTGCTGAGAATGCAGTTGGGCCTTCATCTTACCAACAAGTTGAATGACTTTGATGGTTGTGAACAGAAACAAGAGAACGGCAGTGTTATTTAATTTTGAAGTGTGGTGGCTTTCCATGGCTTTTGGAAGTCTGCTCAGCCATCCACGTTATGCACAGTTTGCACAGTCACAAGCTATACAAAATGCCATTGCTATGAATTGCATAGGATTACTTTAAAGCTGCTCCGAAAGGCCCTCGCTTTTCTGGGATTTTGTGGATTGAAAACATTCTGCACTGATGATTAGCTGTTTAGGTTTCTTCAGAGGAGTCTGGATAGAAAGTGCTTTCCTTTCACTACACTTCACTTCTCTTCTCCTTTCTTTGCTTTCATTTTTTAATTGATTTGAAATTATTTGTGTTGTATTTCGGGAGGAAACACAGAGACAAAGATCTCTTAAATGATACTGGTTTGTGTGAAAAATCTTATGCGAAATAAAATTTACTTGTAGCCATGATTCCTGGAGTAAAGTACTACTCAGGAGTGGATAAGGGTGGCAGACATTTAATGGCTGATTCTAATACCTTTACTCATGATGGGTAGCACTTGACTCCACAAGTAGTCCTATTGACTTCCATAAGGGACTATATTCAACATCAGCAAGGGGATCAGAATCTGGTCTTTCTATTTTAAATTCCTTGGTCAGGGACTATGACACATTACTCCTGGAATGGACCAGGCACGGATATGATGTTATACAAAGATGGAATGAAAATAATAATAATGTCATTGTTCAGATCTCAGTTTCTAAGTGGAGATAGCTGAATGGGATTATTTGGCCTGAGAATTACCTGTACTCTTTTATTTTATATCTTGTCTTCATTTTGGCCTTTTTTTCTTTGCTGCTGCTGCTCTATTGTCTGATCAAGATTGTAAATAGATAATAGCCAAACACTCCAATAAAGGTAGAAAGGAAAGTCAAATAAACCCGTTGAAATGATCAAGTTGGCACAGGAAGTTGAGCATGTTAATGAGAACTGAACAACACTTGTGAGCGGCCGATTGCATGCTTTCAAAGGTAGACATGACCATAAGCATACGGGCTATAAGAAGGGAAGCAGTGAACTTAGCATTCACATCAGAATGTTAATAATTAATGTAACAATCCAAAAATGGGGAAAAAAGATCAATTAAACCATGCTACTATGGCCTGTGTTTGTGCATGAGATGGAGACGCTGGTCCTCAACATATCATTTAGATATACACTGGTTTTCACTCTATTCGTGGATTGGAAAAATTAGCAAAAATTATAGCAATTATTTCTAATAACAGGCCAGGGCAAATGTTCCGCAGCAGAGGCTGGCTGGAAGTGTGAAAATAATTGAATACAAATATGCAGTTGGGCTCTTTGGAGCTAACATAAACAGATACTAAAACAAACAGTTCCATAACATACGGGTCATACACACACACACAGAAACACACACACACTTCATAAGAAGAGGTAGGCATCTAAACGGCCTAAATTGTGTGTGTAAATACTTTTGCCTACCAATTGCGGTTTCAAACCCTAAGTTCAGGCTTCCAAAATCTGGGCTAAAATTTTCAAATTTACCTAAATGACTTAGTCTTTGAAATACCACTTTCAAAAGAGATAGAGGAGTCAATGAGACAGGCTATTAAGTGATTTAGGCACTTTTGAAAATTTCCCCCTGGTCCATAATGTTAGCATCCACGGGGTTTTATTGGGCTGATCATTTATAGTGTACATTGCAGTAATGCTTAGTGGTTCTAACCAAGCCTCATTGTGCTATGCATTGAACATACACATATTAAGTGACAATCCCTGTCCTGAAGAGTTTACAATCCCAGGAGACAAGAGGGGAAACAGAGGCACAGAGGAGGGAAGTGACTTGTACAAGGGCCCAGAGCAGGTCACTGGTAGAGCTAGAAATAGGACCCAGGTCTCCTGAGTCACAGTCCATGGACTCCACTGGATCATGCTTCTTCTAGCAATCCTCCCAGGCTCTGACTACTTTGAAAGCAAGCAATGCATAGCTGCTATATCACAAGTGGTTACTAGATTTCCATCCTTGATACCCATTACACTTGTTTGTATTGGTTTTGATTTGAAAAGATGCTTGACGTAGGAACAATCTGATGATCATTTAAATGATCACATTTACTGAGACCTTTTGGCTCCTGTTTAGTTATTTCTTAATGAACAATACCCTGTATTGTTATCATATTATGAGGTGACTTTAAAGGGCAGATATGCTGGAACATATTCTTGGACTCATAGCATTAGTTGGCTTTATCCTGTAGTCATGGGAACTCTGATTCATTGTTCAAGGACAGTCTGTAATGAATAATGCATTATAAGCCTATTCACTAAGATTTCCTGTGTACTATAGTATTAATAATTTCCTGTGCACAGGATTCATAATTGTCCTTTTCTATATTTAACAACAACATAAGTAGATAACGTCTATTGCTCAGCCTAGACATATATATTCTGATGTTGGATCTGTTAGTTATTTAACATTTTCAGAGCATGCGGAGCAGAGAAAACTTTGTAATCTATTAAAAATTATTAATGAAATAAAACACAATACTTTGCACTTCCCAAGAGAGAGAGATTCAGAAATAAGCTCTGCATTTAAATGGCAAATTCTATAATTGCAGTACATAAAACTATGTATTCTGAGGCTGATGGGAATGCTGCTCAGAAATGGCCAAGCTGTATTGTGGGGTGGTGGAGAATATGGTGTAAAAGACTTTAAGCTGTAGACAGGTTTGGTAATATTGTGCAATACATTAGTATACACAGTCAGCCTTATGCTGTGTTGTTTTTTTGGGTGGCAAAAAACCAACTCTTGGCATGCCACAGTATCAATTCCTGATCAAGATAATGTAGTGTGTAGCTCTTGAGTTTAATATGCAGAAGTAATGTTTTTACAGCAGATGAATGAATCACCAGCTAATTGATTTAGTGGGTATGCAAGTGGGCAAGGTTTATGTTTTACATGGTTCAAAATGTTGAATCAGTTACTGAATCTTGGATGGCTAATTGCAAATCCATACTCAAATAGCATTGGATCCTGGATAGTGTCTGTTCATTGCTTATCTACCGGTGTACTTACAAAGTAAGACAGGAATGCAGTTAAAGTTAAACCTTGAAAGATTTTTCTATCAAAAGGAGCCTGATTCTGATCTCACTTTACACCCTTGTAAAGCAGAGGTAACTCAAATGAAGACAAGATCAAAATCAGGCGCAGTATCTGTTCAAAAGTCACAGGATAAAGTTGCCCAGGTCTGCAGTGATGTTAGAGCTTTGTGTTTCATGTTATAATCTTTTCCTATAATTGGCACTTGTTGGCACCCTTTTTGGGGGTTTCAGTGGAGGCACCAGGGATTGAACTGGCATGGAAACTGAACTGTCCACACACACACAGCTGGTTCCTGTGTGTCTTTGGGTTGGTGTAGAGAAGTTTGCATTTTGGCTGCTCTTAAATGAACCTATTGTATGGACTAAGGAAGACTTTTCAGTCTCCAATGCTATCCATGTGGCAGCTTTCAGTAGTAATGGAATAATTTAAAATAATTGTGAAGAAATGTGACAATTAACATGGAGAAATAAGCTTTTTGTTAATCCAAAAGGTATTGGGTTTTAGCTCCTACTATAAAGATTCTCAGGGTATACCATCATGTAACAATATGCTGGTGTTTGTGTGTGTGGGTGTGTGTATAGCCCCACCACAGTACTGGACCAAGAGTCTGATCCAAAGCCCACTGAAGACAATGGAAAGTCTCCCATTAAATAGAAAGATTCCCATTATCTTTAATCAGGCTCTCAATCCTACAGTCCTAATTCAGGTAAAACTCCTATTGAAGTAAATTGGTCTTGGCCATCTGTATTCTTATACCACTTTCATCACTGCAATCTCTGAGCACCTTCCAGTAGTGCATTAAGTGACTCCACACATCCGTCACTACACAAAGTGACTACACATCCGTCACTTGTTTGTTTTTCTCATCCTCTCCCCAGAGGGAGAAGGATTGCAGTGAAGTGTCTTACTTTGGTAGTTTAGCTTATTTGTTTAACACAAATATACCTGTTGCTATGTGTTTATGTTAGAGAAGGCAAAGTCAAAGAAATGCGTCCTGCACTTGAAGTGGAGGTGAGGTTTGTGATGGTCCTTAGTTCTTGGAGGAAATTATTCCACAGTTTCGGGCTGCCCACAGAGAAAGTTCTGTCTCCCACAAACACTAGTTTTATTGTTGAGTGTTCCATTGTGCCAGGGAAGTAGAATTGTCAACTAAGGTCTTTGTCCTGGAGCTTTGGACCGTCTTTTAGATATCCCAGATTCAGGCCATAGAGGTCCTTGAAGATTAGGACCAAAACCTTGAACTTGATGTTAAATCCTATGGGAAGCCCATGTGGAGAGCAGAAGACAGGTTTGAGGTTTTCACGGTAGCCTGTTACAGAGAGGATGCACTGTAGCCGTCTGTGCTAGTTGGAGTTTCCTAAGAGCGGAAGGCTTCAGACCCAAGTATACTATATTGCTGTAGTCCAGCTGAGAGGAGGCAAAGGCATGAATAACTATAGGTTATTTAGGTGTAATTGCAAATATAAAAGCTGTACCCTTATGCAGTGAGTGAGATAAGTTTCAGGGCACTCAGATATATGTGGAACGATAGTCACAGATGCTTAAAAGACAATGTACAGGTCTGATATTCTTCTTTGTCTTCCATATAGCATATTCCACACAGGCAGGATTTTCATTCAGGAGCTTCTAAAGAAAGTCTGACTAAAATTGCCACCCGAAGAAGAGGTGACTTCATTTAGTCATGTTCTATTTACATGGGCCATAGTTAAGCAAGACTATATTGAACTATTTTCACTGTTTATTTTGGCTGAGACCTCACACTTTTGATGGTCGTGTTCATAGTCTATTCAACTAGTACACACATTATTAACAATCCATCACACTTAACTTATGCTTCAGTACATCAGAATTTGTCATCATTAATGTGATGGAGGGAAGCATTTTCAAGTTCACCTTTTGCCTTTTCTTAAAGATTAATGACACAGTTACATTCAGGACCTTATTTTTTAAAAAGCATTATGGGCCTATTTGAACAAACAAGTGTGTGTGTGCCAAACCTTGCATTTGCTTATGGAAATGTGTATACATGCATTGCAAATGTGCTCAGAAAACAGGCAATCGTATGTAGAAATTAGCTTTTGCAGGCATCAAGTGCAGAGACTGTGGCACCCAAACTGATGTACTTGCAAATGTTGAGGTTCCCATTTGAAAATGGGGTGGTGAATGTGCTGTTATAGTCTCCTGCTTCTATTAGCACCATTAATCAGACCAGTTATATTGCACATGCTGTTTGGATTTCTTTTTTCTTTATTATGCTTGTGATGGATGAGTGTGTGAGGGGGGTCACAGACCTCCGCTCCATGGCTGGCATGGAGAGGGTTAAACCTCTATTCTTTAGTTTGGGATAGCTTTGTCAGGCATTTCCTCTCACTGTTGAGAAATCTGGCCATGGGGAAATCAACCTGGGCTCAGCTGAGACCAATTACCCTGTTGTGGATACCAGTTGGGACTGCAAGGGGGGGGAGGGTGGACAGAAGATTAGGAAGGTGCTTTCTGCCTATGCTTTAATACACCCTGACTGCAATGGGAAGAGAGTAAATGCTGCTATTTATTTTATTAGGGGATTTGGATTGTTGTGAGGTTTGGTCTGCAAGTAAAGAGCAAGAGAGGCTTTCAGAGGACTTTGGAAGAAAGGGTTTCATTGTCAGTGGATGTGAAACTTGTCATTTTATAGAGCAGTACCGTTTTCGGACTTACTTGGTCAACTAAGGGTCAACTATTTCTTCATTCTGTTATCTGTCATCTAGTGGTCAGACTTTAAAGTGAAGTAATTAAACAAGTGCCTGTTAACATGTTTTGGTTTTAAATTGTGTATTTTAATGCAAAAATCGATCTTCATGTTAATGAAATTTGAAAAATTGAGATTTCTCCTTAAAACCAGGATTATTTCTTGAGTAAAAAGCAAACAAAACAAAAACTGAAACCCATCTCTTTTTCCCAGGAAAAAAACCAACAAAACCCAACAAAATCCTTCCTTCTTTCCCTCATTCTCCCATGCTGGGTTATAATGTGCAGTAATACAAATTCTCACTGACAGTGGCATGTCAGTTCACAGCTCTGGGTCTTCCTTTTGGGTAGCCCACAGTTCTATCTGCAATAACTGATACCCGCCCCACAGCGCTGCGAAAGTACTTGAGGTAAATTTCTGGTAGAATTACAAGAGAAGGATGTGAAGATGTTCCGGTTTAATATCCGCTCGGCCTTTCTTATCTATATTAGAAATGGCTATCACTGAGGATGCCTCGGTGGAGCTGGAATTATGAAAAACAGCACCCTTTCAGGTGCTTTAATATTCTGAAGCCACGGTAATACTCCTGAGTGATAAAGGATTCTGGTTCTAGGAGGACCATGGCTGGGTTATTATAGTGCATTTTGTTATACCAGTGATAAACTGGTGTAAAGGAGGAGAATCAGGCCCTTAGTCTGTAAGGTCTTCAGGTCAGGGACTGATCTGCTTGTGTGTATAGACAATGCCTAGCACATTGTAGGTGCTACTGAAATAATAATAAAATCAGGTTGCACAAAGCCTTGGAGAATATTCTGCAATGAGCAATCTGGCATTGGAAAGAGCCTAGACTAGTCTCTCCTCTGCCTAACTGCCTCTGAATTACGATTTAGTTCTAAACATCCTTTTAACAACATGCACAGTAAGTGAAATCCTTGTTTAAGCAGGGATACTCTGTGTTTTTCAGGCTGTTCCCTTAAAGGAGTTGATAGCATTTACAGTTTCCTCTTTGCATATAGTCACATGTAGTTACACGTGCTTGAAACATTATTGCTTTCAAGTGTCCATTTAGATTGTCATCTTAGTTCCAGAGTTTTACACTGAAATCCATGCTGCTTGGCGGACAAGCAGATAATTCAGGTGGTGGACACTAACTCATAAATTGTTGCAGATAATTAGTAGATTAGATTAGTAGAAACTGGCAGCTTTTCACAGTTGGCAATAATAATTCCTTACTAAGGCACCAGTTCCATGGCTACCAGTCCATTACTAATTGAAATTATTTTCCTATGCCTGATGCATGTTGAATAGGTTTGAAGAAACATTTTTTCATTATATATTATCATTATTAGAATCTTCTGTTCAGGGTTCTAATCAGTACTGGAAACACTGAAATACTGCGAGCCATTCACACCCCAGAAGTCTGTCAGGAGATTTCCAGCAGTATTTTACAAACCTTTACAATATTAGATGAACTCTTTTATTTCTGTTTTGCAGGTGGCCTAACTAAGGCCCTCATTCAGCAATGTACTTAAGCACATGCCTGCCTTTAAGTTAGTTCTGTTAACTTTAAAGGGACTTCTTGCATGCTTAAAACTAAACATATACTTTAGTGCTTTCCTGAACTGGGGTGTAAGTGCAGGGATTTGAGGTAATTTTGTATGACAGGCACTCTGACCTAGTAGATACATGTTGAACTATCACCTCAGATGTCAGAGTTCTACTTCTAGCTCTGCTAATATCTTTTAATGTAGCCGTTGGCAAGACTGTTCCTTGGTTGCCCACCTGACAAATGCACATTCCCTTGCTGCCAAGAGGAATATAGTACAAGGAGTAATTTTACCAGATCTTGGAGTTTCACTTCCACTTCTTGAAAAGTTTCCTGGCTGCTTTGAATGTAGATGATGGGAGTGTTCTCTATTGCCATGTTCCGTATCCATCTTCTTCACTGACTTAACTATGGACTTCATAGGCACCGAAATAAGATGAGCATCTGCCATTCCCATTAACGTAATCCTGGTGTGACACTAGGCCAGAAAAAAATTAAGCAAGTTTGCAAGTTGCATGGCCCAAATCTGACCTTTAGAGACATATTATAGGAAAATACAATGGTAGTGAGGATCATTCCTCATAAGTAGACTAGAGATTTGATATGCAAGTGTATTCTTGATGTTTGATATTTGATATTTGATGTTGTTTACATATATCTTGTTAGAGGTTAGCAATGTAGATAAACTGCTTTCCTGTCTATCACTGTTCTGTTGATTAAAGAGTTCAAAAGGAACATATGAACATGTAGATGCAACTTAAATGTGACAATACTATTGTTTGTATTTCTCTTTGAAGTTTAA
The DNA here is from genome assembly GCF_026122565.2 of Emydura macquarii macquarii. Classification (NCBI taxonomy): domain Eukaryota; kingdom Metazoa; phylum Chordata; order Testudines; family Chelidae; genus Emydura; species Emydura macquarii. The sequence continues at coordinate 10,860,856 of NW_027130698.1, read as the reverse complement.
GTAGTAAATACCTGTGAATGGTTGGAAATGCCCAATTACCTTGTGCTAATGTAACTGGTCATCCGTGTGCACAGGACATAGGAGATGATACTTCAGAGCCACAAGTAATCATCTATTAATTGTTCAAGGAGGTACCTGCTGTCAAAAAGATATCAGTCAGCCTGCATGGATCTATAAAAGACTCTAGTGGACTGATCCTTTTTATCTCAAATCTATCCAAACTTGTCAGGGAAAGTTTGGATCGCATGATTGAGATCCCAGCACCAGCCTGGAAACACCCTGCAAATTCTCATGGGAGAATTTGAACAAACTCTGCACATGGACTATTTAGTCTTCATTTCTCTGGACTGGATTTCTAACAAAGAAGCTCTAAACAAGGACTGATGACCCCCAAGCTGTTTGGGTAATTTCAGAGACTTTGCAATTTAAGAATTTTGCAACTCAGTTATCATCTCTGCTTTGAAACTGACCTAAGAGCGTATACTGACTTTTTAACCATTATTCACTTTCCTTTTTTGATAGTATTAGTTTAGTTAGTAAGTATTGGCTTTAAGCGTGTATCTGGTAAGATCTGAACTATTCATTGACCTGGTTATTAATGTGTCCGATCCTTTGAGAATGGTAGAACTTTTTTACATATGATGGATAAAGATTTTCAGTAATCCCCATCATATTTGACTTGGTTGTCTGGGTGCTAGCCAAAGAGCTGGATAGCTTTAAGGATAGCTGTGTTTTTGTCTCCTGAATGACCAGTGAGGTCATCAGAACCTGTTTGTTGCTGGCTTAGTATATCTTATGGAAGAAAAACCATGAGTATTTAGGGCTTTGCCTGCCCCCATTCTTTGCAGTTTGCCCTGTTTAAGCTATCTCAGCATGGCTCCCCTGGAGGCCAGCATCACAGCAGGATTCAGCCCAATTGTTCTACAGTGCTTTTAAACGTAAAGCACTACAAAAGTGCTATTATTATTATTTACTATTAAATATACACCGTATTGCAGTAAAATTTATAACCCACAATGTCCTATTTTATCAATTTTGCTGATGTTCTCTACAAAGATTTCTGCCCCCAGCTTCCCATGACCACAATCTCTAAACAATGCATCTTTAGTTTATTGCGTAAGCTGCTGCTTTGTGTGCATCTTCAGTGATGAATGGTATGGCCTAGTTAAGTCTAGCTCTAGAATACAGAGTAATGAGAATGTACCTAGGAGAGTTCTTGTCTGACACAAGAGACATAGGCTTCAGACTATGAGTGCGATTCTTCCTCTCATTTATATCAGGGTAAATTGAGAATAATTCCATTGAAGTCAATGGTGCAGAATCAGTGCATGTCAGAGACAAATCAGGCCAAATACTGATTTTCTTTGGAAAATATCTATGATATGATTCAAGCTAGGGTCCAAATCATCAAAAATGAGATGTGTGCAGCACCCAATGCAATCTCTTAATAATATTTGTTCCCTTTTCTCCCAAGGCCACTGTAAAGTCCTACAACCGAGCCTCGTTGTGACCTAAATTTCTCTAGTCACCAATACAACTTTTTTAATTTGTCCAGGTACCAGGAAAAGAGAAGAAAAATTATTCTAATACTGTTGACTCCTCTAATTTGACTGCCTGAGATTAAAAAAATCAATGTGAGAATTATTTTGAATCCCAGGTAATACTAGTCTTTAGAAAATAACTTGGTAAGCAGAACACAATAAAAGGTAATCACCAGTCTATTATAGTCTGTTGTTGCTTTCTGTGGGCCAATCTAGTAGCTATGTCTCCTGTTAGGGACTACTGATGCACATAAAGCAGGGTTCGTCCCTGTATTAAGGAAAGCCTACACTGACTGAAAATGCTGCTGTTGTCATGTAACATTGAAACCAGGTGCATAACTCTTGGAAGTAATAGTAATGATGTCTAATTGCATTTTCAGATATCTGATTAAGCTGGCCTTTTCAAGTTCATTATCATTAATATTTATGATCAAACAATGTTCCTTCAGGGAATATGGTGTTGTCCAAATAGCTCACCTTGTTAGATGAAATTTACAGCAAGATATTATATAGGAGAACACTATATGTAACCTGATGTTAAAAGCAAGCTTTCTGAAGAGTTCAGACTAATTTGTGTGCTTATAAAGAGATGTTGTCTTCAGCATATATAACTTTTCTTCACTGGGATTTAGACTGCAGAATATGAACACATGACAAAAAAACAAAGATCTGAACCCTTAGTCACTAGCACAGATCTGCAGAGGTGACAAATCAGATAATAATCAACTAGATTTGTGAATCATTCTTTCATCGATTCCTAAAGAAGAATTCTAACAATGCTGTACTCATGTTAAACCACATCTACCTAAAATTCAGAAAGGTTAAGCTGAAAATACATTTGAAAAATGAGTGACTTGAATATTCTGCAGGCAGAATATAGTGTACACGCATTCTCATTAACTGCGTATCTCATTCAGCTAAATTACACAGGCCCCAAACCTCCTTTATAACAAACTACAATATGCAAATATATTGATCAAAGATGTTCATCCTTTGTGTGCATTAAATTGAGTGTTTAAAATCTGGCTAGGTGGTAGATGAGCAAACCTGAAGACGGTAAACAACTGGCTTGCATTATTACTGTAAATGGCATGGACGACTGGCACTATGTCTCAGGAGATCTTATACCTTTGTCAAATATAAATATTGAGGCAAAGCCAAGATGTTTACTGTATTTTTAAAGTGGGAGGATGAACCGGTGACAGTTTTCTATTGCAATTACTGTCATTTATTTTTATCATCACAAATGTGACACTGATATAATCATTTCATCAGATGGATGGTGGAACACTAGAGTGATTGTTGCTCAGAAAAAAGCAGCATTTTGATTAACTCAGAACATACTAGTTTTGTCCATCAGCCAAAGATTATCCATGAAATTAGTCTTTTAAAGAACACTGGTTTTCTCACTCAAATTATCTTTTTCTCCCAGTTAATTTATTAGGATGCTAAATCCAATTGGCTGGTAGAGAGAACACTGGTAGTTATATCACATAAACACCAACTTCTCCTTAGTCTGAACAATCTTATATAATAGTTTTGTACTGTACTGTAATTTTAAAATTACTTTCTTATTCTTTGATTCTGCTTTTTTCCTCCTATCCTTTTCCACCCACCTTTGTTCAGATAAATCTGCTGACAGCAGATTCCATTGAGATTATGGGTACTCACATAATTTTTATTTCTATTTTCTGTTGAAAAACCACAGCTACACAGTAGCTTTTCTAATAGAAAAAAGAAATAAAGGATATTTCATTATATCTTTATCTTCTGTAATGAGGTTGTTGCCAATACTGCATATACCTACACTGTTTGTAAGGAGCCCTTTTAAAGACTCTAAAGAACACTAAGGAATAGATCTCAGCCTGCAGTTTTTCTCATTGCAAGTGTTACTGGTTACACCACTACTAATGGACCAAACTTTGCTCTCCAATCTGCATCCATGCTTCCCAGGGCTTCTAACATGAGTTGTGATGGGAATGAATTTGTGGGCCCTATTTGGCCATTTGAAAATTGCACACAACTACTCATAGGCCATTTCTGCACACTAAAGTCCCTTTTTGGCAAAATACTTAAGTCTGTGCTTACTTTTGATCATGAGTGTGACACATTGTACCCCAAAGCAGCATACTGTAAACTAGGGATGTAAAAGGTTAACTGTTTAAGCAGTAATCAGTTGTTTAAATGTTTTAAACAGCTGATTACCGTTTAAACTGGGGGGCAGAGGGGAGCAGCAGGTGGGCTGGCTCCCTGCCAGTGAGGGGGAGGTGCGGAGCCCAGCGCTGGGGGAGGTGGGGTAGCCTGTGAGGGGGGAGGTGTGAAGCCCAATGCTGGAGTAGCCGCAGCTAAGCTGGCTCATGGAGCCCGCCGTAGATGGGCTGGGCTGGCTCCCGGCGAGGGGAAAGGGGGGGGTGAACCCAACTGCGACTACCCTCCCCTCACTGGGTTCCACGCTTCCCTGCCAGCAAGAGCCGCCTAGCTGTGGCTACCCGCCCCAGTGAGAATGTTTAAACAGATTTTTGATTAAACTAATTTTTAATTTTTACTGTAAACCACATATTCATCATTTCTGTATGGTTGTAATAATTCATATTAAGCATGCCACATAAGATATCTAATGAAATGTCATAATCTGCTAAAACCCACTGTGCTGTCAACATCGCTAGTATATGCATATACGTATATGCTATGCATATCGCTAGTATATATCAAATTAAGATTTTGCTGTTATTACAATGTTAGAAGCTTGCTAGTAACAGCAGAGGAGGCGCTTCTGCCCAGGAGAGGCTCAGCAGCCGTCAATCAGTAAAGGAGATGCGAACAAAGGATTTACAATACAATGACCGTTGCACAAGATTATACAATAGCGATTGCTCAACTCTGACTCACTCGCAGGGGAGGGATTAAGCAACCTGGTGATTCAACAGAGTCCACCTGAACATGCCTGGACTAATGTCTGCTGATCACATGGTCAAAAGATATAAAAGGAACAGAGGCCACATGCCTTGGCCTTTCTCCCCTCACCTATGTTCGAAGCAAGTACCCTGGAAAACAGACTTCAGCTAGAGATTGGTCCCAGGCTATAAGAGAGAGCCTGTGTATTGGGAACAGCAACATCTAGTGGGGCAGAGAACACTGCTTAATCTAGACACTAGTGTTAAAGGTTTAAGATTTACATTGCGTGTTTATTTTCTTTGGTACCTATCTCTGATTTCTTATGCCTACCACTTATACTCAAAGTCCACTTTTCTGTAGTTAATAAACCTGTTTTATATTTTCAACTAAAACAGTGTGTTTCAGTGAAGTGTTCGGGAAAGTCCCAGCTCAGTTAACAAAAGTTGGTGTATGTCTTCTCCATGTGATAGAGGAGCAAACCAGGTGATAAACTTACTGGTCAGACTTCTGACCAGGGCAACTTCAGGGTGCTGGGCAGGGAGCTAGGGTATACTGGATGGTGCCTTTCTCTGTGGGCTCTGGGGGGTATTCATGCAGTCTAGTTGGGTGTGTGGCTTCACATGCTGTTGTATTGAGTAATAACAGTACCTAGAGGGCCACTAGCAAAGCACTGTGAGGGACAGGGCAGGTGGGAGAATTAAGGGGGTGCAGCAGTACTGCAGTCCCACGTTGTACCTGGAGGGACCCATCACAATGGGTTTAAGTCTAACTTCAACCAGCCTTAAATCTATACTTAAATTTACTCTTGAATTTAAGCGCTCTATTGAATAGGGATTAACTTAACCACTTCAAGTGCTTTGGGACTCAAATCAAAGTGATCATCAGTTGCTTCAAGAATATCAAATTAGAGTCTGTACAAGAAATGTATACATGGAAGAACGATAAAAATGAAGAACAAATATTGCCATGTACAAAGCTTTTCTCTTTGTGCTAGAGTACTGTAGTGTCTAGACTGAAGGACATTTTTCATGGCTCTGCAAGGTGTTAGAGGTGATGCCATCTATGCTATTTTTGACAATTTAGAAAAAAATATGCAGTAAGGATGTAATTTCAGCAGTTTGATGGAGTAATAGAATGCAAAAACCAATGTTTTAGATATTAATGTAGTAATTTGTTAAAATATTTAACTGAAGCCGTTGATTGATTTGTTCATTAGAAACTGATAAAATAGCATAAGGTGGAAGTAAAGCTACTTCTTCAGAGTGATCAAAATGCAGAAGTTACAAAGACAGAACACAGTCCACTTTACCCCAATGGTACTGACATGAGCAACGCTATTTAATTCTATATTCTCAAGTGTACATCGTCACAATTACAACTACATACATAAGTTACTAATTTCCATGAAATGTGATTCCTGCTCAAAAAAAAAAAAAAAAAAAAATCTAACCTTGTGATGTAAAAAGAGAACTTTTTAGTTATAAGAATTATCCAGAAAATCCATTAACTAATGTGTTTTTTAAACATTTTGTTTTATTGTTGCTCTGAGTGTTTATCTACACATATAATGTTTACATTTTGCTCAAGCACTAGTTAAAATACAGCTACAACTGAGAATATTAGCTTGGAAAAGTTTCAGCAATGTCAAGAATGTAAGAACTCAGTTGTATGTTTGAAATTAAATATCAATAAAGAATTATTACTTTAAAAAGTACAGCTATATCACTGTCTCTAAAACTATTGTTGCGGCAAGTCTATTCACATGGATTCTGAATAACAATCAGAAGATACTCCTTATCTGTGAAAAGATAAGAACATTTTAATCAAAATCATCACAGAAATAAGAACATTTAAATTAAAATATTACAGAAATATTAACATTTATCTACTTGTTTACCGGTAGTTTGCCCAGATTTATTCCTATCTTTACAGAAAGAAACTTGAATTTATACCCTAAAAACATACTTCATAAAAATGATTTCAGTCTTGTAGTATTAACTGTTGACTAAATGCTAGCATTTAAATGAATAGGGCCCAATTCTGCTTATATTGGTTTTCCACCAGTGTAACTCCATTGTCGTTACTTATGATTTCTAGTAGGAACAGTGAGATCAGCGGCATCACTACAGCCACTTTGCACTGTGCTGCTGGTGGAATCTGACTATAAAGTCAGCATATCTGGTGCTGGGAGGATTACCTCAGTGAAAGGGGTACTATGGTGGTACAAAGATAGCAAATCCAATGCCACCTTCCTCCCTACTGACAGCACTGGGAGCATGGTTGGGGCTTCTTTATACGCTGCACATTCTCAGCTGATGTTTCTACCCCTTGGGATTGTTAGCAAACAGCATAATATATGCTGGGATACCAGTCTAGCACACAGCCAGGATTACAGCACATTTGCACTCTTCCTCCCAACTGCCTCAATCTATGGTGTATGCTCCTTGGCCACAGCTAAGGATCTGGCCGATTATCCATATTAATTAGGGGGGAAAAAACCAAAGCAAAATCCAAAACCTGTGTACTTAAGATGAGCAAGACAAATACATAAAACAGTGTAAGTTTCTCTTATTGCCAAATAATTCAATCGCAAATGTTATATTAATGGTGCTAATACCGCCTATAGTCTAAAATAAGCCTTCTTACGAACAATGAGAAGCTTGCTACATACTGTACAGTATCAAGTGAAAAATCAGTTCTTAGAAACAACAGACGGTTGATCATTAGTGGTTCCTTTCGTATTTGTTGTGAAAAAAGTGAACGCATTTGCTATGTTTACTAAAATTATTTTTTGTAACAATAAAAAAAAATCCCCACTTCTTTGCCCCGTTTTCCATTTTAGAAGTGAATATTTTTAAAGACATTAAAAGAAACTAATTAGCTCCAACAGAAGTGTTGTATATAAGACACTGGGGGAGGTAACCGTGCCATTCTACTCAGCATTGGTGAAGCCTCCGCTGGAGTACTGGGCACCACAGTTTAGGGAAGATGTGCTCAAATTGGAGAGAATCCAGGGGAGAGAAACAAAAATGACATATTGTTTAGAAAAACTGACCTATAAGGAAAGGTTAAAAAATTGGTCATGTTTAGTCTTGAGAAAAAGACAACTGAGGGAAGACCTAATAAGTCTTCAAATATGTTAAAAACTGTTATAAAGGGGACATGAGCAATATAGGTCCATGTCCACTGAAGGTAGGACAAGAAGTAATGGGCTTTATCTGCAACAAGGGAGATTTACATTAAATATTAGAAAAAACTATATAATTATATGGGTAGTTAAGCTCTGGAATAGGCTTCCAAGGAAGATTTGGGAATCCCAGTCATTCGAGGTTTTTAAGAACAGGTTGCACAAACACCTGTCAGGGATGGTCTAGAGGTACTTGGTCAAGCCTAAGTGCAGGAGGGCTGGATTTGATGACTTCTTGAGGTCCCTTCCAGCTCTAAGTTTTTAGAAGATCTGGTTTCATCTTCTTGCCTCAACACTTGTATACTATAATCCTTATGCATCAAGATGCTAGTGTAACTGTCTATGTAGACAAAAGAAATGAGCAATATTGTGTCCATCCTATCCAAATGTAAAGGACTTACAGCAAAAGCAAACAGTTACCTCTTATAGTTTTGTCTTCATATATCATATACATGTTCTACCGTAGCTTTGTGCTGTGGAGAAAGAGAAACTTACAGCACACAAAAAATTATAACAACATTTTTGGAATAGAAATCTATTACCTGGGGCTACCATGATTTCATGTTTCTTTGATCTGATCCGAAGAAAGGTTAGATCATTCTGAGGATCAATATCTCTCACTGTGCTCCTCGCTTTCATTGTGAGCTGATGAAGAAGACCTGCATATTGTACTGTTGTAGAGTTATCTAGGGTTGTTCTGATTGGAATTCCTGAAAACAAACAGGCATATTAAAAGGTGGACTTTGTCTTTTATTGTCTATCATATTAACAAAGTGGCAAAGAACAGAACAAAATATTAGCAATTTTCCATTGAGTTTTATATTTTCTAGGAAAAACAGTTATATTGCTTAACATAAATACACATAGGGCTAGATTTTTAAAGGAATCTCTGAACCTGAAATCAATGGCAGTTAGATGCCTAACAACTTTTGAAAATCTCACTAGGTACCTAACTACATCTTTAAGCACCTAAATCCCTTTAAATATATGGCCAGTAGTACTTGCCAGCTACATTGGTTCATCTGTTTAAGATTACATTAAATATTGCTGTTTATTTCATATTTCCACTGTATATTTTAAATACAACCATCTAACAATTATTTTGGCCATTTTGACACCTAGTGAAAAAAAATAAAAGTGGCTGTTGGACCAACATCTCTGAAGTAAGTGCAGAGCTCCTGTGAGTTCCTTCACTGACTCTGGCCAGAAAAGATTGTAGAGGGAGATGAGGAAGTGGCAGTTGGAGCAGAAAACAGGGAGGGCCTCATGATCAGCTGTCAGTACACCAATGGGTGAAAAATCAGAGAGATGAAGTGCTCTGACCTGCCTGTGCAAGGGAACTGAGACCCAAGAGCGGGAATATGATGATGACTGTACTCTGTTCTTCTTTAAATGTACTACAACCATGAAAACCTCTATCGAATGACATAAGAGCCTGTCATAGAATAGTAAAAGTGTAGGTGAAGATGGAGATGCATTAGCAGATCTGTGAGAGAAAGCATGTTGTACTTGTATTATATCTCGATGAACCTGTGTTCTGAGAAGTATGCCTTCTTTCATGCAAACAAGATTCATAATACTTAAAAAGACAAAGTAAAAACTCAAATATCCATATCTGAATAAAGAAAACTCTTCCTCCTAAAATTTAAGACAACAAAAATGAGAAAAATATTGCTTGCGTAAACTAGAAAACATATTAAGCAACATTGCTCTTGAAATTAATGAGGTTTTAAAAATACTGGGGTTATTTTCCTATTCAAATATTATGGATGGATGTTTAATTTGTTCTTCCATAAGACCAAAAGCTAAATCAATCAATTAACAATCTGTAAATTCCAAAACACTGATCAGTCATTCATCCATCATCATATAAATGGTTGGTTTTGTCCACAGTTTGTGTGCAAATTAATCAGAACATAACTGCTCACTGGACCAAGACACATACTATTATTTTTAAACAGTTGTCCTAAAAAATTGTACTATATGGCTAGTAAACATTAATTAATAGAAAGACACGAATATGCACAGGCACAATACAGTTATTCAATTACTGTTAATGTCAGTGCATGCATTTCTCTTTTGACCTGCAACAGCCGTTCTGTGACCCCGTGAACTATTTTGACCTGTCCAAGCATGTAAATTAATTATCAGACTTACCAACCTCTGAAAGAACACCTACAATTCCCTCTTGATTTTTCTCCTTTCTGTTGATGGACTGCTACTAGGGCAACAGATACTGGATTTTTGGATTGTGAAAGAGACAAGGTAATTGTCACAGCATTACTACAGGTCTGTTCAACTGTTTAATGCAGTGTTTTTTCTTGCAGGGGAGGCTGGGGAAAGAGGGAAAGACTAGAATAAAAATATTCTAGGTCAGAACTTTGGCCCCACAAACTGGCTTAATTGAACAACTGAAGATTCCTCCAGGAGCACAGGACTGACATATTTGGTTACATAGCATGCTCCCTCATTCCTACTTGCAGCCCTCTACGTAAGGCTTACGGCCAAGGACTAGTGGCATAACACAGGAGCCACTATTTCCACCAAGTTCCTGATGAACCAAAGAGACCCTGGAAGACCTCTGAAATTATTGAAGTTAGAGCAACCCTAAGGCTGTTGCCCGGCAGCCAGAGCCTACCTTTTGGCTGTGGGGTATTTTTCTGCCAGTTTTTTTTTCTTTTTTTTTTTTTTTTTTTTTGTGGTGGGGAATGGGGGAAAAGGGACTGCTTATTACTCCTTCTGCACCTTCTCAGCTATTCCAAAGGCCAACCATCCCAGTACTATGAGTGTGGCCTTTCAACTCTATAACATGTGGCAGACTTTCGCTAATCCACGCTTGGCTAAGCAGCACACTTTAAAAAGCCATAAAAAATGGTGGTTTTTGACTACCTCTCAACAAAACTTAATGGCAGATGCTGTAGCAATTAATGCTCAGACTATTAATACTACATTTCTCAGACCTGAAGAAGAGGTCTGTAGAAGCTTGAAAGCTTCACTCTCACCAATAGAAACTGGTCAAATAAAAGCTACTATCTTACCCACCTTGGTTCTCTAATATCCTGGAACCAACACAGCTACAACACTGCATATATTAATATTTACTAGCAGACTATCAAGTATTATAAAAAATAGAACTACGGTTGACAAAAACAACAAAATGTGATCCGTTTTTAACATTGTTTCTCCACTTAATTCCGAATTCACAAAATTTTGGTACTTGCCATGTTTCTATCTTTCAGTATCTTCAATTAAAGAAGCTGCAGGATGTTACAAATATAACGTCAGATTTACAGAAGTGTGTGCATTTTTGCTGCACAAATCAGGGTTTGAATGCATCAGTTTTGAGTGTGTGCATTTCTCAAAGTCTAACCTGTAATGATTACATTTTTGCAAAATATTGTAAGGTGGTTACATTGTTTAACAACGCAAGACACATTGCAATGTTTTGTTAAAGTGGTTACATTCGGTATCCATAAGAACTTTATTTTGGATTTATAAACTGCAGTATATTTACCTTCTGCATTTACAACAATAGTTCCAATAACCCCTTTATGTGCCTGAATCCTCTTTAGCGTTTCTTCTACTTCGGCCTATATAACACACACAAACCAAAGAGAAAGAAAGAAAAATCACACAAGTGAAGAAAGTTAATACTCTGTCATACCGCTGTGTCCCAGCTCTCTCATCACAGTGTGTGTGGGGAGGCGCATCCCTACCATATCCTCATTTACATCCAGGTAACCCTACTGAGAACTGAATCTGGTTCTTCGTTTTCATCCCTGCAGAAAAGTGGTGCTTGCCAAGACACGAGGATCTGACCAGCAGCACTTAGCCAGGCAGGGATAGAGGGGAACAGGGAAGCAGCATCTCAGTGGCATGGCAGCTGCAGCGTGTTCCACATTCACAGAGGGGACAGGTACCAAAGTTGCTTGGCGGGGTTCGCTTCCCCTTCCCCTCCCCCTCCCCAGCGCTGCTGCCCAGTGATGTCTGTGCTCCCCCTCCCCCCCAGCGCCTCCTGTGCCCCCTGAAACTGCTGCTGCCCAGGAAGGGCCGTGGCTGCCCCAAGCGCTGCTGCCCAGCGCCCCCCGGGCTGCTCAATCGCTCCCCAGTAACCCCTGGGGTCCTGTGCACGGGGGTGCCCGGGTGCAGGGGAGCCGGGCTGCACCAGGCCCCGTTACCATGGCCGGGGACGCGCAGGAGCCACCAGCGCGGGCGAGACCCAGAGCCTCCCTCTTCCTCGCAACGGTTGCTAAGGGGCAGGGCCGGAAGTGCGGCGGCCGGGTCGGCTGGGAGCGGAAGGGCGGCGGTGGGCGGGGCAATGCGGCTACAGAACCGCCCCTGCCCGCGGCGGCGCGTGGCTGTGAGTGAGTTCGAGCCCGGCCCGGCCGTTAGTGACCGAGTCCCCGCAGCCGGCGGCGAGCTGCGCGTGGGGCAGCCAGGGCCGTAGTGACCCGGAACCGCGCGCGGGGCGGGGCGGCTGTCAGCTCGCTTTGCTAAACAAACACCCCACAACAACAAACTAGCACTGCACACCCACCACCCCCGACACAACCCACCACAACAAACTAGCCGACACAACCCACACCACAACAAACTAGCACTGCACACCCACCACCCACGACACAACCCACCACCACAATTAGCACACCCACCACCCACGACACAACCCACCACCTAGCACTGCACACCCACCACCCCTGACCACCACAACAAACTAGCACTGCAACCCCCCGACACAACCCACCACAACCAATTATCACTGCACCCCCCCCCGACACAACAAACTAGCACAACCACCACCCCTGACACAACCCACCACAGCCACCCCCCATCAAACCCAACCAACCAAAGAAAAAAACCCCACAAACTATCTCCCCACAAACCCAACCACCCAATGAAACTAAGTAGCAAACCCAACCAACACAAACAAAACAGCCCACCAACATCCCAACCAATGAAACAAACTAACAAACCCAAACAAAAACCACCACCATCTCCCCAACCAAACTACACCAGTACAGAACAACAAGAAAACCAACCAAACAAAATCAACCCTCTCCTCACCATCCCATCACACAAACCAACCAACCCACCAAAGGTTGCAGCTGATGGGTCCTTTATTTAAGTCTGATTTGCAGCTGGTGGGTCCTTTATTTAAGTCTACTTCATTTTGAAACTTATTACTAACTGCATTAAAACAAAACCGGTGTATAATGCACTGGTAATATATAGGACAACCCCCCCTGTTCAATTTATAATTTTAATTGCCCCAAACATGAGGCCACATTTTGGTCTCTTACCCCAGTGTAAATCCGGATGACCAAGTTGCTGTGGATTTGCACTGGTGTAATTGATTTCAGAATATGCACAGGACCAGCGTCATATGAGCGACTGGAGTTATGTCCAACAGTATGATGTTCATTTTATTTGTGAACAGAAAGAATTAATTTCCCTGCAAAATGTTTCTGATTCAGACCTGCCAACAATGAAATCTGCAAAGATGCACCCAGGCAGTTTTCACATAATAGAAAGCACAATGTTCTGAATCCTTGGAATTGAGATATCCCTTCAGAGATTTCTCCATTTTTAAACAATTGGAAGCACTGGTGCATGATTATTCAGTCTGACTGGAACATCTGGCTGGCAACTTTTTATTAACACAGTTCTGTAGATGTTTTTGAATAAAAAGAAATGGATTATATTTCCTGAGCCTAATGCTGCAAAACCTTGTTTTCAGGAGTGATCCTTTCTCCCGCAGTCCCATTGCAGTCAATGGGGGTTGAAGGATCACATCCTAGAACTGTAAAATATTAATGGGCTTTCATGGAAAATCCTCTGCCCAATGCCATCCCAAATATCTAGTATGTCAGTTGCAGAGATCTATGGCAGTGAGAAAAAGGCATCCTCCAGTTTATCTGCTGTGTAGCATTACTCCATCTTCAATGGTCCTTGCATCCCTCCCTGCATGGGTAAGGACAGTCTTTTTAAAGCCTTTTTAAAATTATCAAATATATTTTTGCAGGGAATCCTGCAAATGGAACTAACGTGATAGTAAGTGAAATGCATATTTAGTCATAGAAGTATTATTTATATCCAGCACTACAGTTTAAAATAAACACTCTTTTAGTGGTAACATTTTCCATGATACTAAGTAGTTCTACCCCCAAATTTTAGATTTGTATTTAGATATATAAAAACAAAAGAACTAATTTCTTGATTACTTTTAAAATCTTACTGTAAGCACCTTTGTAAAAATTCCTGTTACTCAGTGATATATGTGCCATTCCACAGTATTGTAATAGCACCCGAGAATCAGAACCTGCCCATAAACTGGGATCCCAGTACTGCAAATGCTTGCCCATGTGTAATGGGCATACAAACCCCACAGCAGGCAGAAAGGGGTTAAAGAGCAACTAAGAGTTCAGGCAGCCCTGCACCTGCACAGCATGTCAGGCTTGGAGGGGAACCTTAAAAGGGAAAAGCCCCACTTAGTGGGAAGCAGTATAGATCTCTCATTCTCAGCTCCCAGAGGAAGAGTATAGCTGAGGACAAAGAGTGGTTACAGATTGTAGCTAGTTGGAGTCCTCTGAGCAGAAGCTGAGCCAGCCCTGAATGACTGCCTTAGGACCCCTGTCAACCCTAGGCAGTAGTCTAGATAGTGGGAGGCCGACTGTGAGACAGGAGGCTTGTTATTAGACCTTTACTTTGTTAGTCTGGTTTTCCTTCTCAGGCATTTTGCCTGCCTCCTTCTCTCCCCCATTTCAGGAAATGTTTGGGGCTATTAGGTTGTTTTCCTTTTCCTTTGTTTGCTCCTGATACTGGGAACGGCCCAGAGACAGGTTGAGGTAGGGAGCACTCTAGGAAGGAAGCAAGGAGACACAGGACGTAGATTTTACCTGCATGCTACAGGTTCAGTGGGCTAGAAAAAACCCAGGGCATGTGAAGGGGCTTGGTTCCTTCACAGACTGACAGACCAAACGTGTGGAAGAACTATTAAGCCCTTAGTGAGGCTGAAGAGTTGGTGTGAGGCTGCAGGACTGTTGCACTGAATGCTTGTTTACCCCCGAAAAGGTGGGACTGAATGTGATCAGTTGGAAGGCTAAGTCACAAGACAAAGTGAACCACCTGAAAGCCTGAGTGACTATTTGGTGGAGGAGGGCAGTGGAAAGGAAGACCCAACAATTCTGTGCATGGCCCTGAGGGGATGTGCTGTCTGCTTTGTCACGCTATGTGAGTAACTTTCAGTATTTCCCACTTTAAACATTTAAAAAAAAATCATGATTTTTTTTTTTTTAAAAGACACTTGGTCTCTTTATTTGCCATCTGATTTTGTTGCTCCTTTAAGGAGCACTTCTGTCACATTTTCAAGTTTTTCTCTGCAACCATGTGAGCCAGAAACTTACTTTCTTTTCTTACATGAGAACATCAGCTTTCTGTAATCATGTTCCCAGGAGGCAGTGCTTTACATAAAACACTGTATAGTGTGAGATTTCATGACACACGCACAAGGGTTAGTAACACTGACTTCTAGTCACATAAGTAATCCTATTGAAGGAAGGTCACTCAGATGCATGTGAGTTTGTAGTTTAAGGACCTAGAAATGAAACTGAGTATTCTAGTTCAGTGGTTCTCAACTTGTGGCCCAGGAACCACTTCCAGCCCAAGCAACACACAGCTGTGGCCCATGTGACATCCTCAGGGCCGTACAGGTAGTATTGGATGTGGCCCATATAACGCATTGTGGGTTGCATGGTAAATAGGTTGAGAACCACTGGTCTAGTTCACTTTCCAATATGAGTAAAACAAAACAGGGGAACCTTACATAGTGAAAAGTGAATTAATGTTTTAAAAATAAACACTTTATTTTAATATTCAGATGCACCTAATCTCTAGCTGGGGATTGCCCTATCCTCAGTGTGAATAACCCTGTGTCTTTAGAAGACCTGTCCCTGGGTGAAATCATGGCTCCATTGAAGTGTTAAAACTCCAGTTGACTTCCATGGTGCCAGGAATTCACCATTAGACTTGGGTATTCTGCAGTATGGTGACCTCCTTCCTTTTGGACAGAAGAATATGGAGGAAATGCACAATGGGAATTTTCCAGTAGAGTTACTCTGGCATCGAACTAGAATAATACAGATGTGAATCAGGCCTTAACCATCTACATTTTGCTTGATTTTTATTTAAATCACTGTGGAGGGGCTTGCTAGCATGGCTGAGAACATGGGGATGGTAGAAAGTGACTGGATGTTTCTGTGTGTGTTGAATACTAAAGCAGTATGCTTATTTTTACCAAGTGAAAGCAAAGTCATGACCTAGCCACTTTTTAAACTCCCGAGGTCCAGAGTAGCAAAGGAGAATCCCCCAAAAGACAAACCCTCACATGAAGCACAATCAATCTGTGTTCATGGAAAGACAGGGAGAATGGTTTTATATTTCCAACCACCCTGTCCTTGAACATCTAAAATGATGTGTGTGTGTGATGGATTGAGTTAGCTAGGTATGACATGTCCAAATGGGCTGTATACATTGTAAAATGGTCAAGAAAGCATGAAGTGGGACACATTGCTTCAACTGTAAGAGAGCAAAAAGCAGATTAATACATGGCATGTGCAGAATGCTTGGAAATATTGTATAGAAACTAGGTATGTGCCCTGTGCCGTCTTTAGAATCAAAGAGGGGAAAAAAACTCTCTCCAAGTTTGGTGAAATTCTCTGCATTTTAATGGTGTTCATGTTAATAGGTTGCTTGTGAGACTAAAATGTGGAGACTGGGTGCATGTGTGGCACAGTAAAAATGAATTACATGGTAGAAAACCACAGCAATTCACTGCCTTAGATAAGGATATGCAAAACATTACAGACCCCAGTGCTGCAAGACTAATATTAAACTAGTTACTTTCAGCTGTCTGTTTTTTTTTAGCACCTTCTTCAGCAGCAGCAGAAAGGGATGTGGGAATACTGATTAAATAGTTAATTAACAGAGGGAAAATTCTCATTCCTGGTGGACACAAAACTCCCTCTGGAAATTAAGCAAAGCTCCATAAGCCATAGGGGTCCTTGTTAGCAGATCTGATTGCAGAAGTGGGGCAGAATAGATGGGGCCAGGTTTTTAAAGGTATTTAGGCATCTAGTGGGATTTTCAAAAGCGGAGGTGGTGCCTAAAATGCATTGATTTCATTAGCTGTTAGGTGCCTAGATGCTTTTGAGAATTCCATTAGACTCCTAAATACCATTAATCTGGACTAGGGTTTCATATGTGGGGCAGTGGTAGTACAATAAGATTATCTATCGTGCTTAACCAATGTTTTTTAAGCCAGACTTGTGGGGCCCACTTTCTTACAAAAACTGAATTCACTTTATATAAACTATGAACTTCAGTGGCAAATAACTCCCAAGCCATCACCATCTGTAACTCAGCTTCCTTTAGCTTCCCCCCTTTGCTTAGAAGAAAGTATGTACAAACACATCTCCAGTGAACTCTGGCTCTTAAAATGAAGTGAGACTGTTTTGATTGTGCAGAGAAATTGACCCCTAAAGTTTCATTTTTTTTCTTGCATCTTGGTTTCTTAACTAAATATTCATTGGATGTATTTCGTGGAATCTGTAGAATCTGTAGCACAGAGGTCCATATTAGCAGATCTGCTTGCAGGATTAGGGACAACGTTAGCACAAAAACTGAGTGAATTCTTCACAAATCTGAATGTGGATATTCATTTGGATTTTAAAACCTAGTTGCTTTGTGCACATGGCTATCTTTCACTCACTCTCAGTGAATAGTCCAGCAGACATATAAAAGATTTTATGCCTGAGTCAGATACTTAAAATGTAAATTTTAAATGCAGAGATACAATTTGAAATTATGTTGGTTGGTTATACACAAATCTTCAGTCAGAGAACAAAAACATCCTGTGCCTTAAATAACAAACAGCATGGGTATATCAGTCTTTTAACTTCCTTACCAAACTCTTAATTCTTGGCCTGCAGATCTTGCACTATACCTTAGACTAAGCAATACAGGGCAGGATTTCATTGTCTCTTGATGGGTAAATTGTAAGAGTTAAAATCCATCAAAGTATTCATGGCAAATTATTTGCCTAGCTCTAGGCAGCTGATTTTAATCATTATTGCTACCAGCTGAATTTGAACCAGTGACCTACAGCTGAGAATCCCATTATCAATCTTCTGCATCATAGCTTGGGTGTGTAAAAGTCCCTGTGCTATGTAAAACTCTTCATGAAAGGAGATGATAAATGAATGCCTTAAAGTTCTATAGGAGTGAACTGAGAGAGTTGTTGCTGTGTTGGGTAATTACACCACATTCAAGAATGTATTTCACAGATTTACTATTGATATAAAACTCCAATCGAGAAACCTTAGCTCACTCTAAGAATGATATTAGGTGGAATTTAATCAACATATAGGCTTATGCTAGTAGGGTGAAGAGGCAGAACGATTTGATAAAAACAGATGCTAAAACATAAAAGGAAGATTTTTATTTCTGCAGCATGATTCAGCCTACCTGATTATATGTTCCAGTAACTTTTATACAAACAGGCTTGCAGGCCACTCATGTTCTTCCTTAATTCATTTTTTATTTACTGGTGTAGAGAATGCAATATTTACATCAAAATAATCTCTCATGGCCTGAAATACATATAGAAAACACAACAGAAAAACACCCATCTAGACATTATTTGGGATTGTCCTTACTTCAGTATATCGTCTTCTGTCTTCCAAACAACTTCTCTCAATGAGACCAGTTAATCAATAACAAGTGCATGCCCCATGCCACTGAGTAGCTACATGCATCCGCTGGGAAACACCCCTGTATAGAAGTCAGAGGCAGTGATGCCAGCTTTGCACTTGTTCTCCTTCCTGCAGGAGGGCATGGGGTGATTCAGGGCAAGTAAAGGAGTGAGAGGAGGAGTGGCCTTTTTACATGAAAGGGAAGAAGTTAGGGGAGCTCTCAGGGCTGGCACATGAGAATAAAGAGGAACAAGTTGCCTCCTCATGATTCTTTCAACTAGCTGTACAGCAGTGCAGGGATGAACTTCCACCCCGTAGTATTTCTGGCCTTGTTCCTGGACTGTCAGACTGGCTTGCAGGCTACAGCCCAGTCAATTATTTCCCCCCTCCCCTGCGAGTCCCTGTTAGGAGGAATGCTGAGCTGGGGTTTCCGGGCCAGTCAGTGTCATACCTCATTGCAGTATCAGAGATCCCACTTTATCACAGAACCAAAGATCAAAAGTGTGGAACATGAACACAGCTTATTAAAGGAGAGAACAAAACTAATTTACAAGGGAAATAAACTTGAATTACTGGGCATGCAAATGATTGTGAGCTTTGTTTAATATTTAATAACTTGGTTTATGGAGTTAAACTAGAAGCTGCACACCTGGACCAAAGGAAACCTTCATGTGGTCTGAGCAGTCAAACCCTTTTAGGCCAAAGCAATAGATGGAAAAGACATTGAACACATGCAACAAAGCAACTTTTGAGGAAGTATCCATAGTTCTCCTGCTGGAACATGTCATTTCTTGTTGGCTTGCAGCCACTTATAAATCAGCAACTGCTATTTGTGAAATAATCACAAAACAGAGTTCTCTATTATTCAGCTAAAGTTAGTACTTTCCCATTAACATTTTGGTCATATTTCTATTACAGAGACTACTCTTAAAGGATGGAATTCAGAAAGCTTGAATAAAGCCAGTTATCCTGCAGAGTATGAACAAAACTGCTTGTCAGGACACAGATGCACACTCTTTCCCCAACCCCACTTGCTGATGATAAATATTCTTCCACTATCCATGTGCTCTAACTCTTTTCTTGGTTATTCCAAAGGTTGTAAACTATAGTAAGATTATTTTCATTAAAATGTGCGCATAATCCATAACTTAATACAGGTAAAAATACTATAGACAAGTAATGGAGTGAAAAGCCTTTCAGAAATTTGTGTGGCAAAAAAATTACTTATCACAATTTCTAAAGCTATTGCCACTGGCTATTTTAACCCTCAAGAAATTAACTGCAGGTAAATTTGAGTTTCCCACACAAATCCTCTAGATGGTGCTACAGTTATATCCTATGGAAATGGTATTATGCTTAAGAAGCTGCTAGCTATGGAAGCAAATGTTTAACTTGGTAAATAACAAATAACTTTGTTCAGGTATTGTAGTACAGTAGTACCAAAGTTTGCTATGACATTGTTTACAGGGCTATTCAGGGAAGAATCAGGGTACATGAATTATGAATCTATTGCTAATTACAGAGGGTGGAATGCTTGTATATCTAAGTAATTTACTTGCAGGAAGCACTTGTGTGGCCAAACCAAATCATCCCTTGCCATTTCCATAAAAGTAACTCCTTCATCCATCCATACATAGAGTGCTGATCAGGGCAGAAGTGACCAACTAGTGTAGCCTGTGCTGCTGATTAAGTGAAGGCAATCAGCTTCTTAAGACTCCCAGCAGATGTTGCTGCTTTTGTATGCTAATGGGAACTTTATGAACCATTTTTCCTTCCTTCAGAGAGCAGATGTAAGTACATGAAAATCACTTCTTTATATCAAGAGCAAATTGATAATAACCTTAGCTCAGTTGTGAGGCAGAAACTGTATAGGCACTTCATTTGATAATTGCAATAAGCTTATATAGAGCTTCATCCAAATTAATATTTGCTATTCTGCTGACTTTTCTCCTATTAAAGCAAACTCTGAATAGTAAGCACATTCCTATCTGGCTCTTTAAATATGATCTCTACTGGTCTGGCACTTTTCTAGAAGATTGAGACATAGATCCACTCGGGTATGTTTTTTGTCCCAGTCCTAGGTGTAAGAAAACACACAACCTCCTGCCCTCTATACTCTTTCTTAGGGGTGAAAAGTTAGTCAGAAATAAGTAAATCAAACTTGAGTAGACTCATTTCAGTGAAACTCCATATGTTAAGAAGTTTCAGAGATTTGAAACATTATAAAAATGAGCTGCTTTGTGTGGTCTGCAGAAAATATAGTAGTAGAATAGCTTATTGTTCAAGAGGAGGGTACCGAAGGGGGTATTCTGCAACATAATTTGTTAATGTTTCCCAATCCTGCCTTGCTCAGGGGTGGCCCATTGTAATCAGCAGGAGTTTTGAGTGAGGATCAACGGGTGGATGGGAGTAAGATTAGCATTGTTATTGGCCTTCAAGTGAATGGCTGTGTGCAAAAAATAAACCTTTCAGAAAACAAGTGTTGAAGGAACATCACAAGCCATGCAATTACACTTTAAAACTTCTGTTTGCATGGATAATTTCACCCTTTCTGAAATAGGCTGGCATCTTGCACTTCAGATGCTTTGTGAGGCTAAAAATGTTTTGGTAAATGTTTTCTGAATAAATAATTTGACAACTTTGTAGTTCTCTTGTCTGAGACAAAAGAAAAGTCTCATCCACTCAAGGTAATTAAAAAGCATATAGCACTCTTCATAAGAGTAGGGGCTTTAGTTCTTGGCCAACTTCCAATTTGGATAGTGATAATCTGTCCAAAATCCCTCTGTAGCTTCGGTTAGATACAATGGGGAGTGATTCTCATCTGAAGCCAATTGAGAAATGCCTGTTTACATGAGGTGAAGATCTGGTCTAATATCATTTCCTTAAACTATTATGTAGTGTTAAATCACTGTGGAGTTCCACTCAGAAGTGGCTGTAGTTCAGTGAATATCTGAAAAACATTTGTATGTTTGTTTGTGTGGTACTTTGAGATCTTCAGGATGACAGCTGCTTTGTGTATGGATCTCTCAATTGTTTTTATATATACAGGTACAACAGTGGTCAAAAATAGTTGGCTCATTGTTTTATCACCACCCCCATCACTAAACCGTAGCTAAATTTCAAAAGTCAGATTAAACAAATGCCTTGCACAACCTCCTTAAATTGGCTAACATTGAGATTTGGCAGGTCACAGGTGATAGTGAGAGATAGAGACTGGCACCCTTAATCAAGAAGAGCCTCCTTCCCACCCTATAGAACTCAAATCTGAGAATAAAGGGTCCCAGCTGGTTGTAATTGCAACCACTTGGAGGAAAAAGGATTGGAGGTAGCTGGGCTCTAGGTCATTTACATCTCTACAGATGATGATCAACACCTGGGAGTACAACTAGATGTGAATAGGAAGCCTCTGCAGAAAATGGGACAGAGGTGTATTTGCACATTGTCCTATTGGGTTTGGGGAAGTGGGCAAGTGTAATCCCACCCACAGTTGAAGGCTCCTCCCCAAAATTGAGTGGGAGGAGCTACTGAGCCCAGGGTTCAGACTTTCCTGAACATGTGAGCATCTTATTTCTATGATATGAAGTTTTGGGTCTTCAAGGGCATTTCCAATTAAAATGCAATGTTGTAGTCTAGGGCAACAGTAGTCCAGTATTGCTTCCTAATTTTAGGTAGGACAAGATGTATAAATACCAAAGTAACATAAGAAACACAGTATTTGTGACTTGGAAATCTTGAAAGAATCAAAACCAACATCTGAACTTTCAGTTACTTACTGAACAGAGTCTCATGAGGTTTTCTCACCCCTAATGACTAACCTTAAAGTGGCTCATTGATAAAGTACTTAAAGATCCAATTTCCATCAGTTTCCTAAAGGTCTTTGTTGCTATTGAAGAGACTGTTTAGGGGCACTTATGAGAGTGCCTGAATATATCACTGGAAGAGCAGTGAATGAACTGCACTGTAATCATTTCTCAAAGTATGAAGATAGAGGTGGATTTATTTTTTAATCTGCTGAGTTACTGTATGTGGTAAAAGTCAAACTTCCTGGTTTCCTGGAGGACTAAATGTAACTTCCTTACATCCTTGATGTGTTTTGAAAACCTAATTTGGCTACTAAAGATACCCCTTGTCTCCCCCAGTGCTCTCACTTGAGGGTAGCCGAGGGGTTCTTTTGCTAACAGCCCTACCACTGGAATATTTAGGAGAGAGAGGGAGGGTAGTTCTTGGTAAAAGGCCTTTGTTCTTGAATTCATGTTCTTGAATTCCTTAGTTGTTTGGCAGAACCCAAACCTTGACCTCCAACCCAGGTGTTAAGGCTGTCTGTTTCTCAGGCTTTGGAGGGAATTATAGACCCCATGTACAATACTGCAGGAGTCTCTTTATTTTGCTGTTGGGTAATACATTGTACGTATTGTTTTACCTTTTTGTTTTTCAATATGGATGCATGGACTATGTAACTGGGCCAGTCTGCACATTGAAAAAAGAAATCCAGCAGTTAAACCAGAAATTTCAATGGTGATAGGTGGTCAGTGTAAAACTTTTCAGAAGCAATGCGTACTTACAAAACAACTCAATCTAGTGTAACTAGGCAATGCAACATCCCTCCTTAAATGCCCTCCTCATGTGTGGTCATACCTTAGTGAACCCTTAAATGCTTTGGTCACCTACTCTGGCTTCCTGACAGTTTACTAGCAAAATGCATTATTCAGTTCAATCCTTTTGCAGCTAGTATGTCAAAACCCACATCTCAGCAGACAGACAGGGCTAAATCTGTTTCTGTATCCCTGGAAGTAGAGTCTGAATGGCTTTCCTTTGATAGACCTGCCCTTTCTTGGTACTCTCAAGACTGAATGCTGTACTGCTGAGCAAGTTAATAAATAACTTAGAACTCTGACATGGTTAGAGAGGAACCAGATGCCACAATGGTGTACTATATTTTAGGCAAAATATTTGCCATCTTTCATGTGATGGAAGTGTTTCCATGGGCTTTTCTATGTAAATCAAACAAATAATAGCTATTGTCACATGAAATGTAAATGAGGATGCACATTTTCCAAATATCACTTGCATTACACTGTTGATCATGACTCATGGGATTCCTTGTACAACTTCAAATGGATTATTTGCATTGTCAGTAACACAGTGATCCATGATGTGTGTGCAGTAGCTGTCTTCAAGGGCCAAACGTTGAGTGCATATTGCTGAAGATAGTGATCCAACTATCAGTCTATCCCAGTTTTCCTTTCTACTTTGAATGTGTTACTAATGTTCTCTCGAAGCATGTCATTGTTGTCTACTCCCATAGTTGCATTCTGGCTTCTTTTGCTTAGATTTCATCTCCTTTGAGTTACACTGTAATTTATCTAGTACTAGGCTTTCAAAAGTGCCTATCTCACATTCACTAGCAAATTTATCCTTGCAGCACCCCATGAGGTGGTGAAGTATTATGAGATAGGGAACTGAGACACAGATGGAAAGCTTTTTTTTCAAAAGTACGTATGTGTCTTAGAAACGAGTCTCATTTTCAGAAGTGACTCTGGCACTTCGAAACCTAGTCTTGCTGGAAGTCAGTGGGAATTAGGCATCTAACTTGCTTAGGAGCTCTTGAAAATCTCACCTGTAGGTGCTTATTTCACTTTTGAAAATGGGATTTATGGTCTTTTAGTCCCTGTAAGGCTTTTTTTTTTCTTTAAAACTTTGGGCATAAAAACTAAGCCACTTGCTCAGGGTTGCACAGGAAAAATACAGTAGAGCAGGCAACAGAACCTAGATCTCCCACTTCCGGGCTAGTGTCTTACCTGCAAGGCCATTCTTCCTCTCTGAAATGGAAGGAAGGTGCGGACAAAAGATGCCTCAACAATGTTAATTTTTAGTGCCGATGTTCCACTATTGTGATGCACTGGGAATAGCTCAGAGCTTAGAAGGATGCAGTCCCCTGCTGTGCTACAACCCTCTTTCACGGCACCAGCTCTTCTCATCTGGCTCTGCAGCTCCTTCTTCCAGGCTCTCTTGCGTACTCCTCTCTCTTGCTGCTTTCTGCTAGTCCACTAGTTGCTCTTAAAAGTCCCTTTGCCCACATGATTCTACTAACTGATGCTTCTTCTTGTGATAGATAAAGCAATTTCCTGCAATGTCTTTGTAGATCTTACTGTATTAATTTTATGTATCATTGTGGGCCAGGGATTGTATGTAATTCCATGGGGAGGACCACACCTCCTCCAAGACTTAAGAACAGTCAATGGTGATTAGGCGAATTTGCTCGGGTTGTAATACCTCCAGAGAGGTACTCCTACCTGGAGAGTGAGATGCATATTTATTCAGACTGGATTCTCCAAATACCAGCAGATTAAGAAGGGGTTTTTGAATGAATAGTCTGAGTTTAAACTGACTCCGGACTTTGTTTCTGATCCAGCAATTGCCCAGGACCTTCTGTCCAAGGGGACCCTCCACAATCTTTCCTGGGAAGGGTTGGAGGGACTTTGGCCTACTGAGGCCCCATGAGACTGATGGGTGACTTCTCATAACCTTCTAGCATGCATATAGGAACTCTTGTTTTTAGTATGTTTTTTATGTAATGCTTTTACCTTAAGATTAAATGTACTTGCTTATCCAGAGCTCTGTGATAACTTAAAACTGCTGGCAATGACCTTGTTCATATCCTTTGAAGAGTAAGCAATATGCAGATGCTGGCTTGGTTAGCCAGTCTGGCTTGCTGGGAATACCACAATGTAGCTAGGGAACTGTGCAGCCTGGGAAAAACCAAGTCAGGAGGAAAAAGATGTGGGCCTCTGCCTAAGAGTGGTGCCAGGTGAGGAGCTGGGAGCCTACAGTGGGTAACCTTGGTGGACCATGGAGAGGGAATACAGGTGCAATTGTCTTTGAAATGTGACACTTTCCTTCCTACAGTCCTGCCTGTGTGCATAGTGTTCTTCAAAATGGCACCTTTATGAACACTATTCCTAGCTCTGATCTCATAGACCTGAACATTAATGTATCTTTGTGGGTGGATTTTTCTGCTTCTGGGAATCTGTTTCAGGTTTCAATAAAGTACTCTAGAAATCCTCCTATAGTCCAAATTAATTGTGAAAGGTAATGTAAGAAAAACAGCTGGGTGTTACTTTTTTGCTTTCATTGGTGTTTATTATCTCTTTGCAGCCAGCTGTGCTGCAGTGTTTATTATGCAAAGAAGAATTATTCTGATTATTGGCAATAGGCTCCCTTCTTACAATTCAAATTTTTCAATTTGGAATTGTCTCCTCACCTCATCCACTGTAGTTACATATGAATGCAAATCTAAAACACTTGCCAGTATCCTTATTCAAAGCAGCTGTTATGAAAAAATAACAGTATAAAGTTCAATAGCAAGTTGATAAACTATTATCACCATTTGTAAGAAGAGACGATGAATACCATCAAACAATATACTCAGATACCTACAGCAGAAATCATTTCAATGATTAAAAGAATCATTGCCTGAAATTCCATCAGTACCAGCAAGACTGCTACTCAACTCCATTGAATTTTTGCCTAAAAAAGGATTTCAGGATGGGGTTCTCTGATTCTTCAGTAAAATATTTAATTTCGTTATGTAAAGTGCTATGTAACCGTGTGGTGCTATATGGAACATATGTACAATTTGTGATATGTAACCCCTACTGTTCACTCATAGGATGACCAGACAGCAAGTGTGGAAAAATTGGGATAGGGGGTAGGGAGTAATAGGCACCTCTATAAGATAAAAGTCCCCCTTTTGGGCCATCTGGTCATCCTATTCACTTAACGGAAGGAAAGAACAAATACATCTCACTGCAGCAAGATTAGCTTAACAAATTCATATTGCAGAACTAAAACCATAGAATCTCATCTAAGGTTCATCCTGTAATGAGATGAATGCCCTCAGTGCCTGTTGAATTCAGTGTTTATAATTCAGTGACACTCGCCATTTCCCAATTTCAGACCTTTATTTGGATATTTCCCTTTTTAAAAAAAACATGGACCATTAAGTACATGCAGTGAGACTTGGGTTTTGTTTTCCTCTCTCCTCCACATAAAGCTCTGTTTCTTCCTCTTTGCCCCTACTCATAGCTTCTTCAAATTTGTGAATGTGATGCAGAGAGAATATTAGATCTGATCTTCAAAGGCACAGTATGGATAGCAGAAAATAGAAGGCACTGCTTTAAAGTTTGTTTCTGCCTGGGGTTGTTTGACATAATGAATTTTAGCTCAGTCATGCTGGGCTGAATGGGAGACTTTAAAAAATACCTTTATTGAAATGAGCACACAAGGAGTATCCTAGAGATTCCTATTACAGTTGCCAGGACTTCAGTTTTACAGATATAGGTGTGGATCATGTTGCATGATCCATTTTGGACATTGCAGTTCATTACATTACAAAAGATGAGCTGACTTTAATACAGCACTACACTGTGCAGGGATGCTCCCATATACATGGTTGTACAGGGCCCAGGCCATATGGAATACCGGGAAGGGAACTGTATATTTTATGCTATTGTATCTAGTCAAGGATTCCTGTTACTTGAGGGGTATTATAAACTGGGTCTTCACTCATGGCTCACTGTGAGACTTCTGAATTCCCTGCATGTTTCTTTGGGACTTCTTCTAACATTTAGAGTGGTGTAATATGTAAAATTGCAGAAGAGAGAAGAAGATAGAGAGATGTTTGTGAGGAGTAATCCTTCAGAATGTGGCGTATAGAGCTACCATATTGCTCACAGAGGTTCTCTTATGGCAGCTACCTTGTTACGACAGCTTTAAGTTGCCTTTGCATTACTTAACATGGGCTAAGCTTATGACTTTGAGTGGGAGTAAAGGTTTGCAGATCTGGGCCCTCAATCTCTATGCCGTCTAACTGCAAAATAATTAATATTTAGGATCAGCCCTGCATTTGAAACTTATCAGCTTAGAACAAACGTTTTTAGACAGTCGATTGCCTGAGGCGGGGGTGGGGGACGGGGAACAGATGTGTTTTGAAACAAGTTGCTTTGCTGTCAAAAAAAGAGTTACATGTTTGTTAACTGGAAAAAAAAATCTTGGTGTAAAATGGAGGTTGTCAAATAGGCAATGCAAGCATGAAGGTGCCTTCAGCAGCATTGTGAATTACATTGCACACCTTGGGAACTGTGGTATTTATTTAGAAATATAGGATTCGGCTATGCATTGTACGAAATGGAGGGAAAATCAGCAGTTTCACTGTTTGCTCCTTTTCAACTGGGGCAACGCAGAAGCTCTTTCATGTCGACGGAGGGTATAGCTGTGCAGCAGTTGATCTCAGCAACAAGTATTGCAGAAGCATTGTGCTTCTGTTTTGGAGAGGCATATTGCATGTGAACTCTGAAGTGCATTCAAGTTAGTAATGGTGTTCATAAGGTCAGGATGGTGTCCCAGTAAGCCCTCATTGGCTGAAGAAGGTAACCGTAACAGAGAGCCAAAAAGGAGGAAGATGTCCTCTATTGAGGACAAAAAGCAGTGTTGGAGGAAAGCAAGTAGGCAGGTTGCAAGGGAGCTCAGAATTTGGACCTCATACACTGGGTGTGAGCCGAAGGGATCACTTCAATCGGTTACTTTTTACGATCTTTTTATGTGCATGTAAATGCATCCCACCCTATCTTTCTTTTAAATACGTTGAGTAGCAGTCTTTGTACCTTGCCCTCTTTTGCTTCTGAGTACATTTAGTCATGATATAATATTTTCTGTCACAGTCTCCACCATACCTCTGTTGCACTTAACATACTTGACTCCTTAAATGGTAGAAGGATGAGAATGGAGCATACCTGTGAATATAAAAGCTGCCATTGGTGCTAAGAAAAATCAAGAAAATTGGTGCTAAGAAAAATCAGTTACTGAAGAATGTCCCTAAAAATAGCCATTCCACTTATTGGAATTTTGTGCAGTTACCATCTACTAACTGAATCATACAATGGTTCTTCTTGCAATTGGAGAAAATGTGTCCTTTCCAGAAAATGAGTGTTTATCAGTGGTAATACTTGGAGAAAATTTGAGTATAGTATAATAAAGAGTAAACTGTTCTGTTTTCTTGCTAATGCATGCTGGACTCACATGGTAAAAGCCTGACCCTGAAATCAGTCTTAATTCCACATGCCACATTAGATCAGACTAGTGGTCCATCTAGTTCAGTACTTTGTTTCTGACAGTGCTTCAGAGGAAGTGCGAGAAACCCTGAAATGAGAAATTACAGAGAATGCTGTCCATAAAGAAAGTGTCTTCCTAGACCTTCTGTCAGAGGTTGTCTTACATCCTGAAGAGTTAATCCCTCAACTTCAGTTGAATCCACTGGGAATCAGGAGATCTGATTTTTTTTTTTTTTTTTTTTTTTTTGCTCCTGACCTGCTGTGAGATTTTGGGCAAGTAATTTCATTTCTCTGTGCATCTGATTCCCCTCTGAGACTTTGTCTGTCTTGTCTATTTAGCTTGCCAGCTTTTTAGGGCAGAGAGTATCTCTTTGTACAATACATAATACAGTGTGGCCCTGATCTCTGTTGGGGCCTTTAACTCCTACCATAATACAAATAAATAGCAATGGGATTTCTCACACACAGGACTGCAGGCTTGAGCTCTGGGCTAGGGAATCCAAGAGATTTAGGTGTCCAGTTTCCATGAGCCCCTTTGACAGTCACAGCCTGAATAGTCATAGGCTTAATACAAATCCACTGCAAATCAATTGACCTAATCCTGCTACCATTGCAGTCAACAGAAAGAATTCTGTTGACTTCAGCGATGCAGCACTGGGCTCTTGGAGAACAGTGCAGGGAACAAAACCCTAGAATCACTATAACAGAGCCCCTAAATCTTCCACTGGAATTTATCCACATTTTTAAACACGAGAGAGATTTTCAGTGTAACACATTGGGCTTTGGGGACAAGCAAATTCTATAGTTACGAGTGAGACTTGCATGCCTAATTCTCTGAACACTGAATGGAAACATGCAAACTCATCTTTTGTTCTTTACTTAATTAAGATGATCTATAAGCATGTGCTGGCAACAAGGTAAGTAAACTAACAGGATTATTTACCAAAACGCGGGTGGAAGTTTTTTCCTCTCTACCTAATGGGGACACTTGGAATGGAGCTAGTGGGTTATTATAGTTTCTTTTTATTGTAAATGTAAAGTAAATTAAACCAACCGTTACAATTAAATTTGAATTGGCTGTGTTTTTAAACCATTTTAAAGGCCACTTGAGACACTCAACTTGCACTTAAAATCTAGTATCGTAATTTGTGACATCTACATGCATTATAGTGGTAACTGCACTTTAATGAATGTATTCAGTCCTAAACAAAGCTACGATATCTAAACCTCTCTTATCATAGAACTGTGTTGACTTCAACTGTATTTTTATTCCCTCTAGACCTGTCTAGTTTCTTAAAGTATAACTTGGTGACTAAACTCCTGGCTGAAGATGTTGGGGCTGCTGGAAATTAGAAGCATGAAAAACTGTAAATGTGCAACTCACTTATTTTTCCATAGACTTAAAGCGTCTCTTTAAAACTGAAGCTTCTGGTCTTTTCTTCCCTTTATTCTTTCTAGGGATCTTAATGGTCCCTGTCACTGTAATATCAGAATGCCTCACAGTCTTTACTGATTTACCCTCAGAACACTCCTGTGATGTAGGGAAGGATCATTATCCCCTTTTAACCTGGTCTCTAAAGTCCTACTATAGTACCCTAATCACTGGACCATCGTTCTACTCCTGCTGAGGTAGTTTTCCTTACATAGTCAGAATACGGTTAAACCAGCCATGAGAAAACTAGATACACAGAAAAAAATAACTTCTAAACCTAGCAAAGATTTTCTACTCCAAACACTAAATTTCACTGAGCAGACTGAGAAATGCTCAAGTAGGATAACAATGTACCACTAATATTATTTATCCTTGTCAACTCAAATGTACCCAACATAAGCTTTTACCTCCTTGAGTGAGGACCATACAAACAGAACCCCTGCACCTGTATGAAACCCCGTTGAATTCACTGGGGCTCCACTATGTTACAGGGATCTACCTATGTTGAGCTTATTGTAAGATTAGGGTCTTACTTTGTCCATGTATTCTGCAATATGGACTTTCTGGATACATTGCTTGGGTTGAAAAGAGATTGGGATTGCCTTGCTTTCTCTATCCTTGACTCTTTCCCTAGTCTCCTGTTACCTCTCTATTTCTCTGCTGTAGTAAGTGTAGTGCAACTCTTTACCTCAGTCTGCAAAAGCGGCAAATGGAGAACTTTTAGAGAAGAGCAGAGAAGGATAAACTTTCTATTGAGGTCTTAGAGCAGCCTATGGGATTCTATAGCAGAGATACAATTCCATATTACAGGCTATGGATTGGCTGACTATTTTATAGAAGGGGTATCATGGTCTCTCAAATCCTAGGTAGGAGATTCTGCCTCAAATGTGCAGCATAGAGTTTGCATACTTTGGGGAGAGGGCTTTGGCCTGAAGTCTCCTTTTTTGCCTGCCTGATCCTGGACTGCTGTAGGGGCTAAAGAGGCCCCTGGCATAACAGTTCTTGGGGACTGTCTAAGCTAAGGCACTTTCCTGGGCTGCCCTAAGAAGCACAGTGCTTCCACGAATCTCCACAGCGCTGCCTGCGGCAGTCTCACCCCAGGCTATACACCCTAGCCTTGCACCTGGGCTGCCTCCTCAGCTGGGGCTTTGCAAAGGGGATCCCTGGGCGTCAGCCTTCACGTTGTTGTCCATAGTGGCTGAACTGGGGGTCCTCCTTGGCAGGACCTGGTGTTGTTAGGGCTTGTTTATGAAGCATAAAGGGTCTGGAGTCAGGGTTCTATCCTGAGGGTTTTAGAGTAATTTATATAGAACCCTATGGGTTTAATCTTAAGACTTTCCCATAAGGGCTTTCTTCATTGAACTGTCGGTACAAAATGCGGCATAAACTGCCTGGCGAGAGTGCTGTGTAATAACAAACCCTTGAGACTGTCCCATAAAGACCAAAGAGTATTGTTGGGTGAACTATCCACAGCCAAACACTTAGTCAATGAACTTGCCCCTTTGTCGGTTCAGAGTTTACTGGCAAGCAGGCATTGATTTGTGAACTTGTTCATTATTCAAAATTATTCAGTGAGTGGCTTATGTAAATATGTTTCAAGCTCAGGGCTTCTGGTGAACTCTGCTCCACGAGTAACTCCGCTCCACAAGCTCTTTGGAAGTAGTGCTGTTGGTAACCCTTATAGGAAAGTCCTATAGAATGTAAGAGAGAAATGTAGTTTTTTGGATGATCCCATAAGGCTTGATAGAAAATTATACTCCTATTATAAAATCCTATATAGTAGTTTTTTTTTAATACAGTTTAGCATTTTCTATTGCATTTTGTCTCTGGTTTCATCCCTGATAAATTCCATCATTTCCAATTTTTCTGACACCATAAAGGGCCTGTAAAATGGAGGTAAGTCTGTGCATGTTGGCCTCATTTGCCCTTGTGTATGTTCAGTCAGATAATAAATTTACAATTACATTTATACCCACGATAGGCCACTTTTCATTGCCAGAATGCAAATGAGAATCGGGCCCTAAATGTTAAGAATTATTAATAATACTTCCCCCTCCTTTCCATCCCCTCCTACAAGTCTCTTCTTCTGTCACAGTGGGAGAAGTTTGTCTGTTCTTCTCATCTAACCCATCCACTTGCCCCAGTGATTCCATCCCATCTCCTGATCTAAATCTCACCCACTCTCATCCTACTTCCTTACTTATCACAATCTCTTCTGGCTCTTTCCCTCATAGCACAAGCATACTTAGTCTCTCCCATCCTAAAAAAAACACTCACTGGAGGAGTATTAGATGGAGAGGCAAATGGGATGATAGCCATTCTCTCCCTTGAATCTCTGTACTCATTGAACATGTTGTCTACAATCACTGTTTGGAGATCCTTGCCTACAATTTCATCCTAGATCCTCTCCATTCTGGCTTGTAGTCCACTGAAATAGCTCTCGCAAAAGTCTGTCCTGACCTTTTCATAGCCAAAGTTCAGAACCAGTACTCCATCTTCTTGATGATCCTTAACCTGTTAGCTGCTTTCAGCATTGTTGACCTTGCCCCTTTTCTTGAAATCTTGTCCTCCCTTGGGTTCTGTGACTCAGTTCTCTCTTGGTTCTCCTCCGACCTTGCTAATTGCTTCTTCATTGCGTCATTTGGAGGATCCTCCTCATTCCCATTCCAACTTTTTGTGGGAATTCCACAGGGCTCTATCTTGCCTTGATTATTGCAATATCCTTTTCTCTGGTATTGACAAATGCAGTCCTGCCCTGCTCATCCATTTAGCATGCCACTACAAAGATCACATTCTTAGCCTATCACTTTGACCACATTACCCCACTCTTTACATCCATCCATTGGATTCTCCATTTTCTATCACATCAAACGTAAACTACTTTTCTTCCCCTTCAAGGCCCTTCACAATCTATCCCCGCCATACCTATCCTCTTTTGTTCACTGTCAGAATTGACTCCTGCTTCCAGTCAGATGATGATGCCAGCCTCTCTAACCCACCTGTTAAATTTTTTAACAAAAAAATTGTGCTTTCTCTAGGTTGGCCATCTTTGAGGTATAAAAATCCAGGACATCAGGGATGATCCTCAGCTCATAAAATTGGACAGCTGCCAATGTGTACTGAGCATTCTTACAGACTTCCTGGGACAGTTGCCTCAAAAAAGGGATGATCCTGGGAAAATCCTGGACAGGGTGGTAACCCTAGCTTTTCCTGATGCTTCCCCGTATGCTTGGGAGGAGCTCTGCAAAACATCTGCAAAACTAATGCATTATCCTCCTTCAAAATCTTTTTTAAAATTCTCCATTGCTGTGCTGTCCATGAATAACTTGACAGCCGTTAGGCTGCTGGTGTGCTGAAGCCAGGTCCATCATGTTGACCAGTAATGTCCTTTTCTTCACCCTCCCTCACCCTGAGTCTGTCTTTCTATCCATGTGCTGTCTCTTGTCTTGTATTGTAAGCTCTCTGGGGCAGGGACCATCTTCTTGTTCTGTTTGTACAGTGCTTAGCACAGTGAGGTCCTGGTCCATGATTAAGGCCTCTGATATGGAAATACAAATTAATAATAATCAGGAAGATGAACTCTTGCAGTCATCACAGAAAGTTCCTTCTCTATGTACATGCTCATCACTCTATTTCATGAGCATGCTCAGAGTGCCCTGATATCCAGATGCCAAAAGTGGCATGAGGAGGAGGTGCCCATTAAAGTTGGAGATGGGCCTGATTCAAAAGCCAAGATATGAATACACCTGAACTTTAGAAGAACTTAGATCTGGAGCCAAATTTTGTAGTTTGGTCACTTCTTTAAGGTAGTGAGCTGAATCTCTACTCCATTGCATTGTTTTAGCCTTGGTGTAACTCTGTTAAATTTAAATGGAAGTATACCAATTTTGCACTGTCATCATTCCATTTAATTCAGTAGAATTATGTTAGTGTAAAATAGCAGTAGATATTTTATACTGTTAAGTCTGATTTTGTACTTGCACCCAAGGGTGCCCTAGTGTTTTTCCTCTATCCTGCTACCTTCCCCATTGCATTCCCCTCCTTCTGACCCCTCATCTCATATGCATTATGATGGGTTTTTACTTTGAAAATCTGGTCAGTGGAAGGCCAGGGTGTGTATGAGGTGGGAGGGAGATGGGGATGGTTGTGGCTCTGTTATCTACAGCCTGATGACGTATTTCTGGGACCAGCCACTGCTGCTCATAGCCCATCTGTAATATAACATTTTAGGATCTACTGAATAAATGGTATTGTACTACTCTCTAGTCTGTCGCTTCTGTAACTAGAAGTGTGACAGAGCGAATACAGATGCACACTGAGCTACCACACCTGCAGATAGTGATGTTTCTATTGTATCTATAAATCCGTACTCCATTCTAACATTTTCATTTAGGTTTTATCATGCAGAAATACTAGGGTGACTTACAGGCATTGTGATGTGTGTTGGTTTGGTTTTTCTGGGAGCCTCAGGTTTTCAGTGCCCTACTTGCAGCATCTGGGACCTGATTTTTTTTTTTTTTTTTTATAGAGGTGATGAACCCCTAAAACTCTCAATTACATTAATGCAAATTACCTGCGTAGGTTGAGATGAAAGTTGATTCCTAGTCTCACAATTATTTTCCTTTTTAAGATGACACCAGTATAAACGTACAGCCCAAATCAATTATAAGAGAGACCCAAATGAAAAACCTTACAAGCGTTGAGAGCGGCAAGAACCAAGGTACAACAAACTGCTCAATGTTGTGCCAATGACTATTGGCTGCATCTATGTAAAAGCATCCAAGTGGCAGCTGATACAGGCAACATCAGAAACATGTATGATGGGATCAAGAAAGTCATGGTCCAACTTCAAAGAAAACAGCCCCATGGAAATCAACAACAGGTGAAACAATTAACAACCACACCAAGCAGATGGATTGCCAGGTAGAACACTATTCTGAATTTTACTGTCATGTAAATATTGTTATGGATGCAGCTATCAATGTAATTGAAAGCTTGCCTGTTATGAACCAACTCAAAGATGAATCAACTGTCGAGGAGACCTATCTTACTGCAACGTCTTTATGAGTTGCTCTGTCTGTGCTGGAAAGAAGGCAAAATACCGCAAGAAATGAGACGCCATTATCATCACTCTCTATAAAAACAAGGGCGACAAGTGACTGTAACAACTATCATGGCATTTCACTTCTCAGCATGATGGGAAAAGTTTTTGCCCGAGTTGTCCTGAATAGACTTCAGATCCTGACAGACAAAAATTATCCTAAATCAGAGTGTGGCTTCAGAGCCGAAAGGTCTACTATCGACATGATCTTCTCACTGAGACAACTACAAGAGAAATGCAGACAACAAAAAAAGCCCCTTTACATAGCCTTTATCGATCTCACGGAGGCTTTTGACCTTGTCAGTAGAAGCAGATTGATTATGCTTCTAGAAAAGATAGGATGCGTCCCCCATGCCTCCAAGCTCTTAAGCAAGGTTCTGTCATTGCGTGAAAACATGAACGGCATAGTCCAATACAACAGCTCAGTCTCCGAGGCTTTCCAGAGTCATAGTGGGGTCAAGCAAGGCTGTGTACTTCCCTCAACTTTGTTCGGGGTCATGTTCTTCTTGCCCCTGAAACAAGCCTTTGATTCCTCAGCTGAGGGAATTGACTTGCACACAAGATTTGATGGAAAGCTCTTCAATCTTGCAAGACTTAGATCTAAAACCAAGACTCGGGAGGTCCTTATCCAACCTCTCCTTTTTGCTGATGAGACAGCAATGACAACCCACACAGAAGCCCATCTCCAAAACCTCATGGACAATTTTTTCCAAAGTCTGCCAGGTCTTCAGGCTTACTATAAGCCTAAAAAGACCTAACATACTGTGCCAAGGAGTTGAAGAAACACCCTCCACGAACATCAATAATTATGAACTTGAAATGATGAACGAGTTCACGTACTGGGGGGTCTACTATCACAGTCAACCTTTCACTTGAAAAGGAACTCAATATCCACATCGGAAATGCTGCCACAACGTTATCTAGACTGAGCAAGAGGGTATAGCAAAACAATGAAGTGACAGAACACACAAAGATCAGTGTGTATCATGCATGTGTTATCAGTACCCTTTTGTACGGGAGCAAGACATGGACCTTATTCTCCCATCAGGAAAAAAGACTAAACAGTTTTCATATGCATTGTCTTTGTCAAATTTTTGGAATCTCTTGGAGGGACAGAGTCCCCAACCCTGAGGTGCTCACGCTGGCCAGTATACCCAACATGCAAACACCCCTTAAATAGAGACGTGTCCGCTAGCTTGGGCATGTGTGCCAAACCAATCATGGGTGCATCCCAAAGGACATCCTTTAAGGTGAATTGGCATCTGGGAAAAGACCTAAAGAATGCCCAAAATTGCATTTCAAGGATTTGTGCAAGTGAAACCTCAAAGAAATGGACACGGATATGGATAACTGGGAAGATCACTCTCAGGTCTGCAGCTTTTGGAAATGAGCTCAATAAAGGTCCCCAAAACTACGAGAGGAAACAGACCAGCTCAGCAGAGAAGAAAAGAGTTTCCAGAAGGCAAAGCCCCAAGGGTTGAAACATCACCTTTAAATGTGACAAACATAGCAGAGATTCTCTCTCTCTCTTGAGTGGCTCTATTCAGCCGCAGCTGCCATAAAACAAACTCAATAAATTTTCTACCTCTCAGGGGTGTAGACCCATGGTCACTCGAGACTGAAAGATGCAGAAGAAGAAGAAAATATCTTCCTTCTTTGGTGTCCAAAACACTTGCTTTGGACTAGACTGCTATCTCAAACAGGATTATGAATTCGTGCTGTGAACAGGCAAGGGGTAGGGAGAAGCTATGAAGGTGAGCCCCTGTTAATGAACATATGTCTTCAATAATGGGGTTTTGGGTCTGTCAGGAGAAGAATTTTAAATGTTGACACCTGTCACAGAAGCATTACAGACTGTGATAAATCATACGCACATTAAGTATAAATTTCAGCAATACTGGAATGTAACCAAATGTAATAGAATCATCTTTAACAGTAAGAATAAATACAAAGTATACACTGAAATACTGACCTCCAGAAAACGGTATGACAATAGATCTCCTTAATTAATGGCATATTTTACATGTGTTAGACTTAAATTGACACATGCTGGTATGAATTCTTCTTGTAAAAGAATGTTCGTTTCTTGAAAATGATCTGTGAATACAGGTTGGTTACAGGAATACCTATAATTTTAGGAAATTACTAATGGTGCTGTGTAGTTGTTCTATCACTGATTTGTCCTGATTACAACTCTTATTGCACAAGGAAGCAAAGAGCGAGTTTAAAAGAGGAATGGGTAGCTTTTAGGAGTTCCTTTTGACTTGCAGGGAAAATAAATTTAAATTGATCAATTTATTTTAACCATTCTAGTTAAGAAGAATGTCGAAACGATTCAATCAGTGTTAGTTTTGCTACATTAGTAATATAGTTATTATTAAAAACTCAGTTACATGAAGAGGTATCTGAAATATCTATGTTACTCAGCATAGGAACAATGGCAGTATTTCAGATGTCAGATCTCAGAACTACAGTATATGGTAACTATGGATAAATGACAGATTCCACATTTTCAAAAGTGTCCATGCCAAAGCTGACATGGATATGGCATATGTCTGACTTGTATGTATAATATCCAATGACATATGCCAATTGGGGTTATGAATGTGCATAGACATGACCTTACAATCAGGAATGCACACATCAGAAAATATGAGCCTGTCTTTTAAGGATGAGCACCTGTCATGCTAGGTAATTGGGTAAATTCAAAAGTGTTCTGTAAAATATAATGTAAAAATGGTGCATCTTTCTTCTCCCCACTTTCTTATTGATCATGGAGACATTTCCATAAAAGAAAATGGCTGTTCTTTTTTCTTTCTTTGAAAAGGCGGCTTTCAAAAATGTTAAATGGTTCATATGACTGATGTTATACAAAATAATGTATTGTAGATATATAATCCAGACGCTCGGGGGTTAATGCATGGTGCCTCAGGAAAGCTTCTGAAAGCGCACTACACAGATACTTGGACAAAATCCACAGCTAAGATTTTACTTTAAACATTTAATGTGTTTTAAGATTAAAAGATGATCGCTACATGGTCAAATAAGGAGTGATAGGATATCGAGGTCATACAAAGAAAGCTGATAATTTATCCCTTGGGCTCATGGGTTTTCAAGTGTCTGACTTGTCACAGAACCCAGCAAGGACCCCTCATGGCCACCCTCTGGCCACCTCCAGGCCTTTAGTGCTCTGGAGCCCAGAGGTGTCTTAAGCTTTTGAAGCCTCAGCAGGTTGCTGCACTGGATCCTTCTTTTGCCTCTCTGGCACATTTTCTGGGTACTGACTCTGTCTTATCATTTTCAGGCCATTTGCCCTAGGCTCTGAGACCAGTGAGGACCCCCAAGATACCCCTGCTATTTAAACCCACCCCTCTCCCAAAATGCAACCCAAAAAGTGACACGTGTGTGCGCATGCATTCATACATTTACACTTTTATGCTCTTCTGTACGGAATCATGTAAAGCATAGGCAAGTACAGATCATACAAAATAAATACTAAATGCATATCCCTGCCTCAGTTTTCTCACTACCGCAGGACATTCTTTGGGCTGGAATCTGAGTCCCTTGGGTTGTCCAGGGTCCTTGGGGCCATCTGCACTCAGGAAAGCAGGTGAGGTCCCCTGTCCTATGCACATGCTCGATGACCTCTTCTTCCTGGAACCTTTTACCCAACTGCTGTGACCACACCCTCTCCTGCCTCACTTCCTCCTCCTGTCTGGTTTCCCCCATTCCTGTGTGTTTCTTTATTTAATCTCCGCCTGCTCACTTGGCCTTTTTTGTTCTACACTTAGAAAGTTTCATTGCTCCAATCTTCCCCTGTCCCATCAGTGGGGGAAGCTAACACTGGCTTTATAAGGCTTGAGCTGCTTTTTAGCATAACCTTTGTGAAGACTAAATGCCACATGAACCTGAAATATTTCCCTGACTTGTGATCTGTCAGCAGTGGTGGATCCACATATATGCAGGCATACAGGACAACAGTTTTTCATAATACAAATTCTGGTTGATACCGTGAATTTGTAAGTCGCACAGCCATCGCTTCAATTCATCACATGACTAAATAAGGATATCTTTCATTTGCTTATTTGATTGGATCATTTAACAAGGCTGACTTGTTTTGTAGGCTGTGTAATGGTACATTTGCAGGATTAATGATAAATGTAGATTGATGCTTGGCATAGAGCCAAGTCTTGGTTAAATGTCTGGAAATAAACCTGTTACAGAAACCTGAATGTTGCTACAGGAAAAACCTTTTACCAATTGTTTTTAATGGTGCATTTTGAACCACATCTCCTAGCACAGAATATGTTTCAGAAGTGTCCAAACTCTGATGAATACTGTGTTTTCAATATCCTGAAGAAAGGACGTGGAGCATTGTATGGTTATAATGCCAGACACTTTCAGTGTGCATGGTTCTGTGGGAACTCGATAGTTACTAGAAAGAAGGAGGGCGAGGGGGGGGGGGGGGAAGACTGGTCTTAATGCACTAGTCAAAGGATGTTTGATATGTGCTTAATAAAAATTAGTACATCAATAAACTGAACTGATCTAAGTACTAAGTGTTTATTTGCTCTAATGAAGTATCTTAAATGAAGGAAAACATGACAAAATGGGAAAAAATGCATAAAATATTCCGTTTTCTTGGCCATCAGGTTTCTACTTACAAGAATAAGAACACTTTTCTATGTCCTTGTGTGTGCTGTAGCATCTTTGCACGATCATTTGAGTAATTTTTTTTTGTCAGATTACTATGCTTTTTTTATAATCATCTCAAAAAGAATCTTTCAACTCGGCCTATGAAGCATGTAAATTTTATGATAATGAGCTCTTCCTAATGAAACTAGCATAGAGCATCTGGAAACATATAAAACACACATTACAATGGCTGAACAAACATCCTCTCCCCACTCTGAGACAATTAAAACTTATCAGTTACAAAGCATCATCTTTAAAAAGTATTCGTGGAGCAATAATGCCAATGAGGTTGCATCAGACTAAAAGATTTCTTTCAACTCCGGCCCCATGCTTTCTACATACAGAAATGTGCAAATGATTTTGCTTTAGAATACATTATGCAGAGTATGTTTCATTCCAGGGCTAAATTTCCAAGGAAACTGTTGCATGTGTAAAGCACAGTTTTGGTTCTGTCCTCCCCCACGCCCTAAAGAATTCCAGTTTTCAAAATCCAATAAGTTCCTGCAGACAGATTGGAAATCAGGCCTGATAAAATCATGCCCCGTGCCTGAGTGTGCATAGATTTTTATGGGTCTGATTCAAAGTCAAGTTCATCAACTTTAGTGGGTTTTGAATCAGGTTGTATATGCCTGTGCAGAGAAAATGTACCAAAGTGCTTAGCAGTCTAAAGAGAGAAAACAGGTGAAGGGTGTGGGGAAAAGGGATAATGGTAAAGTGAAGTGATCAGGATAATGGGACACCCAAGTCTTGCTTATTCCCTGAGTATCAGATGACCTTACTTATAAATAATAGTCAGGCACAATGCAACATAAGTAAACTATATGGGTACAAAAGAGACGCCTTGCAATGCATTTAAATGATAATTTTGAACAGAACAGCATTGTACCACTATGGCCCTCCTGCTCCTGGTAAAATAAACAAGTCTGGTGAATAGTTCAATAGACAGTTGGAGCACTAATAAAAACATTCATAATTTTTACTAGATTAATAGCAAATAAACCATTGTTCTTATACTACCAAAGCTAAGCGTTGGTAGTGTGGTCCGGAAGCTGTTCAGGATTATTTTGCAGATTCTAGAATTTTGCAAGCAAAAAGAAGAGAGAACGCTTGTGGGTTTTTAAACCTGCAGCTGCAGTGCAGGTAGAGATACATAGACGCACGTCCCCACTACCGCCAGATGAATTCAATCTCTAAGCACCAGAACCCATCCCGAAGAACATGCAGAGCTCCTTCAAAGGACCACTGCAACATGAGAGAAATAGCACTCAGCTGACATCTGTATCTGACTTGTACCCACTGAGCACCTGGCACCTTATCCTTTGCCAGAATATCTAATCTTATTAGCTATGGTCTTGCTTTTTTTTCTCTTTTAAAAAAAATCCAGACCCAAAATCAAAAACAAAAAACTTACAAGTCTGATTTCTCCTCTCCCTTGTACTTGTTTACACTCTTGTAATTTGATTGATTCACTGCAGTCTTTTCTGATTCTTCTCACTCACACCGGGGTGAGACTCAGGCCCTATGTTTCCATTTGAGGCTTGATTTATGCTGCTTATATCTGTCACTGACTTTGACTTCTTGTTCTGTGTTTCCCACCACACTTTATTAAATGTAACTGAATTGTTTATCACTCTCCCAGGGTTCAGCTGATGCTCCCTTGGTTTTGAAATAACAACTCTCTCACAGCTCATTTGCATCAGTCTATTACTTGCCTTCCACCTCTGAGAAATTGAATCCCCCTTTTTTTCTCTGTCCTTCTCTATTTCCTGAGCTATCGAGGACAACTCCAGCTAACCTTTATTCATAATTCTGCCCCACCCCCCTCTAAAAGGCTGAATTATTTGGGTTGCCCTCTACACCTTTTCAGTTTCACAAATGTTCTTTCTCTACTAAGTGTGAATGGAATGATACATAATATTGTAAACACAGACTTACATGTGCCTTATAAAGATGCCAGAATAACTTGAGATGATTTATTCTCTATACCTCTATTTATACCTCTCAAGACCTTGTTTGCCTTTTTATTCTTTACCCTGTCGAGTCTCTCTGTATTGGCCCTCCTACAGAAATAGATAGAGCTCCAGGTTTTTGACAAATGTGAAATAACACAAAATAAAATGAAAAACTCACCTGTCAGTGGCAGCTCCTGCCCTGTGGGGGTGGGCCAGGCTCCCTCTTTTGGATGCCATTCAGGTTTGTCCTGGCCATCACTCCACTTTGATCGGGGGGGGGGAGGGGAAAAGAGGAAATTTGAGTGATTGGTGCTGAGACTTAGCACAAGGGATCGCTGTGCCACTAACTCAAATTTGGCTTGACTACCCCCCACTGGTCATGCTGGAGGGACATCCAGGCTTCCCCTGAACAGCATTGCGACCCTGGGTGCTGGGTCGACATGCCTGGAGCAGGGAACTGGGCCCAGCCCCGCAGGACAGGATTTGCCACTGAGGGCAGGGCAGGGCAGGCTCGCTCTGCAATTCCCATCCTGGGGGGCACAAGACAGCCAGGTTATATTTCTAGATATACTATTCCAAAGTGAATCTCTTTTTCAGAATTGTTTAATTTAAAACAATTTATAGGCCATTTATTCAGAAACAGCTATATTGAGCGGTGAAATACAATTAAGTTTTCAGATGCAATCACTGAAAGGTTTGCCAAAAGTGACCACAGAAGGGGTGCATCCATGGGCTAAGCAAATTAATTAATTTAAAAATTAGAGCAAATATTCACAGGAAATAATTCACAGCATTCACTCAGCTCTACTCATTTTTTTAATTTTCTTTGCAGTAGCGGCTAGAGGCCAGAACCCTGTTGATTTAGGCAGCACTGTGCAAACATAACAAAAAGAAGGTCCTTGCTTAGAAGAGCATACTATGTTACCTTTTATTTTTAGTTCTCATTATTCTTTAGCCCCCAGAACATATACCTCCAAAACAAATAAGACCCTGGTGAATATGAATGCTTAGACTCAGGGAGCTTTTTCAGGGAAACTAAATGAGGTTTATGCTAGTTAAAATCTTCCTTTTTCTTCAAAAATAGCATCCTGTCACCTTTGACAAAATGTTCCTAATATACGTCATTCCTTTAAATAACTTCTTCTGGTATCATGATGAATCTGATTAGTATTTTCCTTTTTTTATAAATCTCATAGGAGAGAGTCAAGTCATGCCAAAGCCTTGTTGTTTATCAGATTATTATATTTTTCACTATGAGGTGTATATATAAAAGAACAAAATTGAGTCCATCTTACATCTGAGGAAGCTCAGTTCATTCATCAGGACAAATCAACTCAAAATGGTCTTGCTGGAAACACTACTTCATAACAGGCAAGAGAACTACTGCTTAGTGTCAGTCAGTATGAAAGATGCTTCATTTTCCTTCCCTCAGCCTCCCAGAAAATACCCTGACCTCCTCATGCAGAGTCAAGCATTTCCCTGGAATATTGACAGGTCCTGAGATACGTACAAAATGCATTACCACGGCAGCAGTATTAACCTAACATGAGGAATGCTGATATATAATCTGTGCTCAGATAACTGCGTAGTTGGGGACCTTGCTTAGGCTTGTATTTTAAAAAAATATTTTCTGTAAGTGCCCTCCCCCCTTTTTGGAAAGAAAAGTACATATGTTGATTCTCTTATGCAATTTCCTGTTCTATACAGTTCCTTTCTTGGCTTTTTAAAGTGTGCTCTCCTATCATGTTTGGAAAAAGGCACAGTCCACAAAAGATGAAACTGAGCCCAACTCTCCTACTTCAGAGCATGATACAAGACTAGCATTTCCCCAAACAGCCCTGTGCAGAAAAATGTAGTGTACCTTATCACAACAAGAAACCATCCTCAGAGGAGAAAGGAGGAGAGTTTAATATTCTCTAGCAATAAATAGCATATTATAAACAGTAAGAGATGATCCGATACTGTGATTATGAGCTGCATAGAAATGCCTATTTAAATAATAGCATGAGATGTCCAGATACGAGAGCTTACTTTTGAAAATAAACAAACTCCACAGAAACATGGGCTGACAAGATGCATGCTTCTCTTCAGCTCTAGGTCACTCTTCCTTTTGTCATTTCTATTGAGTGCATATGGTTGTACATTATGTAGGGCAGGGACCTTGTCTTATCAATCTATATGGCATCTGGTACACCATGGCTTCTGTACAAATAACAGTAATGGAGGAATACGTACCACGGAAGTGTCATGAATGAAAGAAAACTACTTAAGCAAA
Source organism: Emydura macquarii macquarii (assembly GCF_026122565.2). Classification (NCBI taxonomy): domain Eukaryota; kingdom Metazoa; phylum Chordata; order Testudines; family Chelidae; genus Emydura; species Emydura macquarii. The sequence goes on along the minus strand of NW_027130698.1, from coordinate 10,816,921 downwards.
ATAGATAAATAATTGAATTTTGTGTATCCTTTTAAAACTTAGTATACAAAAAGAGTGAGAAATCCAAAAAAGGAGGAGGAGAAGATACTTGCCTAACCTTGGTCTTTTGGAGAACTTTGCAGGTTCTTAAGAAAGTCTTAAAAAAATCTCAGGACTTTGGAGTTAATGGTCAGCTGCAGAGGTGTAAAGTACTCTCCACTTGCACTGAAGTCAATGGGAGTTGAAAGGACACAAGCGATTGAGTTTTGAGCTGCAGTGATTGGATCTAGAAATGGACCTGAACCTAAACTTCCTCAGTGGATTCAGAGGTCCAGTTCAGCGTTATCACAGAGATGGGCCTGAACAGTGAAGTTCTGATTGAATTCAGCCTTTCTCAAAATTCAGGACAGGGATTCAGGGCCCATCTCCACATGGAATGGTTGCAGAATGGCTCAAGGATATTTGCATAGAACTTTAGGTTTTCTTTTCCTCCCACATCTAGAACCTATTGGAATGCTGATTGCTTTATTGATCACTTGTATTTAACTTTATTAATCACTGTACTCTTGAAGCATGTTTTTGTATTTTTTATGGTGCTCTGTATTGATATGTAATTCTAATTAGCTATTATAATAGAGCCACAGGCTAGCTGTTACCCTTCTCCAGTGCTGAATGAAGAGCACAGGTGAAGTTCCTTCTTTTATTAGCGAACATTCAAAGAAATTCCAAAACTGAATAAAGAGGAAATCCTCTCTCTAAGTCTGATGGCTTGGATCTTGGTTTCACTAGTGTAAATCCTGACTGACTATGTTGAACTCAGGTCAGATTCTCATCTCACCTATACCACTAAACTTCAGTGGAGTTGCACTGGTGTGAAACTGGTGTGAAAGTGGAATCCAGGCCCATTGTTGCATGGACAGTATGAAATTCCTGGTTTTATTATCAATATCCTGCCATTACAGAAACTTTGGGAATGAACCCCCTCCAGCCCCAAACACCATTAATGTGGATTAGTAAGGTTCTTCTGCAACTGGTTTATAATGTTCACTCGTCACTATTAAGCAATTCATTGTTGCATTCAGTAAATAATTGTAAGTGTGCACATTTCTAATTCTATGCCATCTGCTTTGCTGTGCTTTTTGTTACCTTTTCAGAAGAGAGCTAGATTTGCTTTGTTATTGATGAGTAACTTTCTGAATGGCACTATGCTATTGAACAGTGCTCATTGGCTATTGATTTACATTATTTAAGAAAATGTTAAGACTTTGTGACCTTGTATCACACTCTTCATAGATTAAGGCCCTAATTTCCAGTGCAGTGCACATAAGTGGCTATGAACTTCTTATGCAGCTGGTTAAGATGTGTGAGTATCTCTCCTCCTCACCTCCCCACTCAGGGAAAAAAAAAAAACCCATCACATGATTATGTGCATGCATATTTACAAGTTCAATCCTTTTTGAGATGTTTGCAAATATTTGGATCTGCATCAGAATTTGAAATTTGAATACCCCAAAATTCAGGGTTGTTGTAGTTTGGGCCCCCTTCTATAAAAGACGCACAGAAAATCCACTTTCTGTTTCTTTTGGTCTTCAAACATTAATTTGGAACACTGGAAAAGAGGAGGAAAAGCATAATCTCTTTTAACTGTTAAATATTCTTTTCTCAAACTATGTAATAAATGAGGGAGATTTTCAAGACTACAATTTGAATTGATTATACAATTGAATTGATTGATTGTACATGTTTTAGGAATATGTATAAATGTCAAGCGATTTGATTAGCTGGTAGAGTGGCATTTATTATGACCAAATTCCTGCTTTAAATGTTGTCTAGTTTCAGAACAACAATGATATTATATTTAATGGGTATTGTCAGGGCTTTTGCCCACACATATGGGTAGCAGGAACTTCTTTCTGGCAACAATATAAGTCTAGAGACAGCCTTGATGTCAATATATAACATAATTTTCTTGGTGGTTGTTCTTCTTCCCTGAGTCCCATCTATATGGGGTCAGCTTTTCAAATCCTTCTCCATTCCAGTTTGTCATGAAGCAATTTCTTGGAAATGCCACAGCTGATCAAATCTTTAGAAGACCTCTATCTATCTTGTGTTGGGTCTTTCAACCCTTCTCTTTACCCTTCACTTCTAAGTTTAACACCCTATTTCCTTTTGATCTTTTCACTTCCCCAAACCATCTAAGCCTGGATTCCCTCAGCTTTTCTATAATTGGTACTACGTTCACACTTCCTATAACTTACTTGTTTCAAAGATGGTCCATCCTTGTAACTTCAAACATCCACCTTAACATGTTCATTTCCACTGCATTCAAGATCTGCTCCTGTCTCTTCATCAGTGCCTGGCATTCAGAGCCATACAAAAGTGCAGGCTTAATTACCGTCATGTAGATCTTACTCTGCTCGATTCCCTCCACTTAGTCCATGCCCTTCCTCTTCAGTTTATAAGTTCATCACTGAGTTCACCTCTCGCCTGTATTTTTGAACCCAGATACTTGAACTTCTATACCTTTTGGTACCTTGGCCCAATGAAAACACTTTGTTTTCAATGGTATTAACTATTGTGTACTAATATTACATAATGGTAAATACAAGTTGGAAACAAAGTATCTTCATTTGGCCAGCCTGGTTAGAACTGCACATTTGCAACTGTGTGCAAAAGCTAACTCGTGACAGCATTTACATCAAAGTAGGTGGTCAGGTAGGTGTCTAAATGGTTATTTGCATGTGTCGTGCCCAAGTAAGCACCCACAATTACCACATGCAAATAACATGTGCCTCTAGAACTGCTGCTTGCACAATCGAGGTGCTTGTATACTTGAAGTTAATGCTGGTGCAATCCCACATGAGGAATTAAAAAAAAAAAAATCAGGACTTTTGTGTTATGATTTGCTGTTCTCTACACATGCATATTATTTCTTCTTGATTTGTGCTACTATGAAATGACCCAACAGTCTCATCACTTGATTCCGCAGTTAATTTAATGCAGGGATTCTCAAACCGGGGGCCGTGACCCCTCAGAGGGTTGGGAAGTTATTATGGGGGTGTCATGAGCTGTCAGCCCCTGCACTTGTCAGTAAGGGTGGTATGGCCTGGGAGAAGGAGGAGTCATCACAGCCTGAAATATTTTCAAAGGAGGTCCCAGCAAAACAAGTTTGAGAGCCCCTGGTTTAATGACACAGACAGAAACTTTCTGCAGCATTGTTCCTTTCTGTGTCATATTTTTGTATCACTCATGTTGTTAAGGAATGTTGACATTTGGACACTAAGTCTTGAGGCATTAGTCACCAAATAAGCACAATTCTTATTAACCTATATTTTGCTTTTGTTTTGAAGGGATGAAAGCAACAGCATTAGGAGTTATCCCCCATTGTGAGGGTTTTCAAAGCATGTAAGTATTTTAAGGATACACACTTGGGGGGGGGAGAGGGATGTTAGGGAGATGACTAAACTTTGATCTAACCTATTCCTTTCAATGTGCCAGACGATCAAATTACTTGATAGAACCAGATCCAGAATGGAACAATGCTGCAACACCATTAGAAAGACAAAAAAGGTTAAAAGATTTTTCCAGGGTTTCTCCATATTGCACAGTCATCAATTCTATTACCAGAATGGCTGCTGGAATGAATTTGAAGATGTCACTGAGAACCTGGTCTCTCTTCTAATTAAATTCTCATCTTTGCCCAAATGGTTGAAAGGGCAACTGTCTTAAACCTTTGAACTTTATTTGTAATACAAAGCTTCAATTAGATAAAAGACAATAATTAGCAAATCTTTTATCTTTGGATATAATTAAATCTTTAAGAAAGACATCTTAATCAATGACTTGTAATGACAAGCTCATAAATTAATTAACCCTATCAATGAGTGTCTGGCAGGAATCGATGGGTGTTAAGAGATTCAGGATGAGGGGACAACACTACAGTAACACTGTAGCTCAATTCAATTTGGTTTAAAGAGCCTCATCTATAAAATATGAGCTTGTTCAAAAGATGATGTATTATTTAAGGGAGGATCATTAAAATATTAACCTCTAAATTGGTAGTGCCGATATTTTTGCACCTTACAGCCTTTTTAATATTTCACCACACACCATAATGGGCTTGTGTAGGTTCTATGCCAAAAGGAATGTTAAAATTTTCATTAGATCATGCTACCTTTTTGAATTCCTGGCAAAATACAAGAAATGGACAAAAACACCACATAAACTATGTAAATCTTTTAAAGAGGTTGAGCTAAATCCTGTGACCCATTACTCAGTTGAGTAGTCCTATCAAGAGGAACAGGCCCCATACATTGGTAACACTGCGTATTTGAGTGACAGTTTGCTAGATTAGGATAGGTGTACTTAAATACCTTTTATAGGACCAAGTTCTTCAATCTTTCCTTTCTTTTTTTCTTTTTATTGCTTTCCTCCCCCCTTTCTCTCTCTTTCCCTCTTCTTTGCCATCACAAACAAAACTCCTACTGCCTCCAATGTCTGAGGACTAGAAGATGAGAAAAAGGAGTGAGGATTTCAGGATTTGGTTCTTTATATATCTATGAGAATATGAGCTCTGAAGTCTGTCTCATGCTACATGAAATACAATGGTCTTCTGATGCCTGCCTGGGATATGTCACTGGAGAAGTCATGTATGGTTCAGAGTTTCTGGCACCACATGGAAATAAGTGTCCCATGGTGGTCAGGCTCCTCTGACTGGCCAATAGAGGGGAAAGGCTGCTGCAGAGACAGCAAAAGGGGGCCTTGCAGGCTTATAAATAACTACAGGAGGAAGTACAATACTTCTCCCTAGCAACATCAATAAAATAGACCTTCCCATTCCCCCATTACCCTTTTTATTTACCCTTCTGGCTTTGACTGGCTGCGGGGGGATAGACAGGTTATACTATTCTCTGTGGCTGGTACAGGAGCTGTGGATAGGTTACTTCTTACAAACTTAATAGATATATATTTTTAAATCACATATGTTACATTGCCACTAATCTATAACCATCCAATCCCTCTCAATATTTTACAATTCATTAAAAAATATATGAAGGGGAAGTCTATTGCTATTTGAAGTCCTTTCCAGTGTTTGCCTTGCATTTTATCTGCACTTCATGTTGGTTAGGATTATCTCAGTGAAAACTGATTTTACAGTATGACTTTTTTTTTTTTTTTTTTTTTTTTTTAAATAAAGTAGCCCTATGTGTTTAAGGTTAGGATTCCCCTGCCCCGCCAGTCCTGAAGCTTCTCTACAGAAATGAAGACAAGGATTATTCTTTAGTAGGAAGAGGTCTATTAGTGCCAACTTTGGCAGAAGAGTTGCAATTTGATAGTCTAGCTGACAGATGGCTATTGCTGTATTTTGGAAATAAACGCAACATTTGTTATGCTTGACCTGTAGTATTCTCTAAATACTTAACGTCCCTTACCATGTTGATACCCAGCACTGCAATCTTGTTTCATTTTTGAGTGGTGAAAATCTTCTAGAAAGATCAACTTTTCAGCTCAGTGGGTGGGGCACAGAGTATAGGATAAAGCTTGAATGCAAATTTATTTTAAATGAGTAAGTTAGAGGGTTTTGAGTTGCAACTAGCTAATGAGCTGAATGGAGGGTTACAGATGGAATCTACCACTCAGATTTTCAGTGCTCAGGCCTTTCACTGAATAAAAGACATGTACAGTAGTACCATATGTTAATAGCTGGTCTTGATAAGTCTCTCTGTTAACTAGTGAGACAAGTCCCCCCCGTTCTGCCAATCCTGTGGTGCTTCCTCTGACAGGGAGCATCTGCATCTCTTCTCACTTTGTAAAGGTCAGTTCTGATCCATGTAAAACTTCAGTATAGCTTTGAGCGTCGTTAGACAGATTTGTTCACAGCCTGGATATTTTCTGGTCTTCAGGCTTCTGATAGGAATCTAAACCTCTTGCCTCTTCAGATACATTCTTCCTTCAAAGCTGTCATCCGCATTGTCAAAACTCACACTTAACAAGTTTCAGCTCTAAAAGTCCTCTTATCAACACCATATCACTTCTGTCCATCCCATTAGGACTTCTGAATGACAGCCTTTCACTGCTTAGTTTGAAGAAAGAATCCTTTGCTAGCACTCTTTTAAAAGAAATTCAAATAGTCCTAATGGCCATATTACCCTACATGCTTTTTAATGTTTCACCAGCTGCCTGCTTCAATGCATGATAAATTGTAAACCTTTCTATAGTAATCTCAGCATTTGTTTGGGCGTTAAATAATAATAAATCTATTCTGTCTGAGAGCAAAGGAGCTCTAACACCTGCTTAGTTCACTGAGGGGTTTGTTTTAGGGAAAAACATGCATTCTCCCAATACTCTGATGTAGATGGGGAGTTTATTTTCTCTGTGTTCTTTACATGCAATCAGATTTCTCAGGAGTTTGTGCAATATTTGAATCTTTGTGCAGATTGAAAATGCCCTTTTAGTCAATGTATCGTTTTAGAAATATTAAGTGGAGAAGGTGATCGTTACCTACTTGTGTGAATTCTGTGACTCTGAGCTGAGCATTTATTACAAACATGATGGGTTGTTATGCTATTCTTTAATGTGTCTTTACTGTATATTATCTCCATCCTTTTTTCAGCAGATTCGTATTTTGTCTAGACTTTTGGGTCTGATTAAATCATCTGATTCTCATGCCAGTATACATAGAAATGAAAAGACTAAGAAGAAAAGGGAAGGTTCAAAGAGAAGTATAAACACAGGAAACAAAGTTACACATATGTATGGAATGGAGATAAGAGATGCTAGACATGGTTAGGTCACATTTAGTGGAAGACTAGGTCAGATTTATGTTATATATGTCATCTTACTTTAAAAAAAATAGTCCGGTACCCTACCCTTACTTCAAAATAAATCTTAAAGTATTTTTAGAGTTTACAATGAATACCATTATAAAAATGAGATGCCTAGGTAATTACAATAAATATTATAGAACATTATTTCCTACGTAAAGCATTGGGAAATGCCCTGGTAAAGGAAAATACTGTGCATCTGTGGTGTCCTATTGTCACATTTTTTCATGGCACAGACTGTGGTTTTAAAAAAAAAAGAAAATCAAATGTACTGTACTCAATAAAGATTTTTTTTGACCACTCCGTCAAATCTCATGACAAAATGCACAATGTAGAACACAGCAGACCAATTTAAGCAGAGGTTTAAATTGACCTCCAAGCATAATTTCAACAATTATTCATTACATGTCACAAATATTTTTAAATGAATTACTTGACAGGTGCTTTTATGACTTATTGGCTCAGTTTTATAAACTATACCAACAGGGTGATCAGCCATCCTGATATTAGGGGCTTTGTCTTATGTAGGGAACTATCATCCCCACCCAACCTCTCATCCTGATTTTTCACACTTACTATCTTGTCACTCTGTGTACCAATAATAGAAACAAAATCGTATTGGACTCTTTTAAATAACTCAACATTCATGAAATATATATTTATTTAAACCAACTGTGGATCTAAAGTACTTTACCAGACACAGCAAGTGGCTAACAAAAATATGAGCCTGTAAATCAGCCACCCAAAAAAGTCAGGGTCAGCAAGATTTGTTCTCAAAGTTTGGTGTTTATGACAAGGAAATAAAAGAAGTTAACACTGTCTGAAAGGAAAAGGAAAACTTCCCAGCTTGGGGTTCAGACCAGTCCTATGATGCTTATTAATGTATTCCCATATTCTAGCCAGTTGTTATTTGCCAAATCTGTCACTTCGTATCATTGGACTAATGTTGCAGCTTGTTCTCTGTGTACTGTATTGTATTACCTCTCTCAGCATCACAGCCTCTCTCTCGCTCTCACCTTCTCACTCTGTCATATCATTTTACTTTTCTGCCTCTAATTTCTCATGTACTGTTCTGTTCGTCCTCCTCCTCCATACTGTCTTACCTCTCTTCTGCAGTGCTGTGTCATTATCACATCTTCAGTCCTTCCTTGTTCCTGTACTCTCTGGCTTTATATTCTCCTACTGCTCATGTTGTTACGTTCAGATTCTTGCCCATGTATTGTGTTATCCTGCTTCTCTGTTCACACAATTCTTTGAATAGCTTACCTTATTGTCCTAATTCCAAAAGCCTCCGTTTAGTAAGGTACTGATGCGTAAACCTAATTTTACACGAGGGGTTATTCCCATCCGCTTCCATGGGACTACTCGCGTGCTCAGACCTGATTAAGCATCCGCTTCAAGCAGGGCCCTAGTTTGCACAGTAACTCATAACATCCTATTTTTCCCACCCTGTATAACTACTACAGAGCTGTCCAAAAACAAAATATGACAAGTGTCATATCTGAATCTGAACTTTGCCAGACTTTGTAGGTAGAATGGTTGCAGTTTCATGCCAGATCTAGTCATTAGAATTGGTACAAATTTCCTGAATTTCAAGCTTTTGACTAATCTTTTTTAATCTAAAATTTGATTTTTTTTTTTTTAAATAAAAAATTTAAAAACTTTGACAAAATTGAGTTGAAAACTTTCTGGCTTTTTGAGTAGTGATAGTGCTGGTCATGTCATCAACATTTTTTTTAATAAAAAAAAAAATCTTTAAAATCCTGTGAAACTTTTTACTTAACAGCTCTACTAATAGTTTGCTATTTTCCTATTTTCTGGTAGTTGGGTCAGCCTATGTCTATATCTCAGCCGTGTTCCATATAATCTACCATACTTAATTTTGAAACCTAATAATCTACGTTTGTACTCATTGATTCTGTTTCCCCCCTTTTTTAAAAACAATTTCTGCCCGTCCTAAAATGTTTCTGTTTTCTTACCACTGTAAGTAATTGTATTAATCTAAGTGTGCCAGCTCTTTCTAGCTTCCTAACCCTACAGCTTCTGATGCAGCATTCCTGGATAATGCGCCCTAAAGCTCTGATTTGTGACTGACAATGTGTTTTGACTTTTCCAGCTGTGTAATAATGAGTGACTCCCTCCTTCGAAGTCATAGCCACACAATTGCCAAAGACAATGGGAAGTGGGGGTAAGGATGACCTTGGAAAACCATGTACAATATTAGGTGCAAGAGGTTTAAGTTGCCCTCATCGAGGACACTGGTTCCAAATGATATTTCACTGATTTACTTTGACTCTTCAGTGGCTGAAGCCAATGATTCTATCCTGATTTACACTGGGTTGAGGATTCGGGTTCTGACGCTCTGGCGCCACATCTCTTCTAAAGCTCCAATTAAAGTCAGTGAAAGTTTTGATTAAGGTAAGACCACAGGATTTGGCCCATGTTTCCCTTAAATTCCCCCAGTGTTGAGGGATAAAAATTTTCAAAAGGACTTTAGGCACAAGTTCCATTGACTTTCAGTCACTTAGGTGCCTTGGAATGTTTTTACCTCAGCTGTAAACCTTCAGTGTTTTGAAGAACAGACCTTTCTGAAAGCTTGGTTGGTGTCACTTCAGCAACTCTTGTGCATTGGTTGGGCACACACTTTTTTTTTGTGTGGTCTTGGTCAACATCTTCCACCTTCCAGTTCTCCATAAATTAACTCTAAAGTAGTGTATTGATTTTTCTTTCACTCTTTAAAATTCTTTCCATCATATATAATTCTCAATGCCTGCCATGCATTTTTAATAGGTTCTCACTTCCAAAACGCTGTGCTTATTGAACTCTGTAGGCCCAAGGATCTCCAGCTCCGCAGCCAGGCTACCGGGATAGCCAAGCATAAATGTAAATTATACAGTAACTGTACCAGTGGCAGTGTTTATGATGAATATCAGGCAGTTACTTTTCCTGCCAAGTCTTAATTTAAGGCTCAATTTTCAATTGTGAGCACAGAGCTCTGGGGCTTCTCAGGGAAGTTATATACTTATTTTTTTATTTGCATGGGGTGGGAGCGTAGCTGTCTGAAGAAGACTGTGGTATTTAACATCCCACCCTCCAAATTATCTGGTGCCACTGTCTGAGAGTTATCTTAAAATAAATACCTCCTCACTCCACTGTTGGACTGGAGCAGCTTTTCAGTTGTTTATGGTCTTGATAGTGTCCTTTTAATTCTGGGCCTGATTTTTTTTCAAAAATGTTACAATTGTATTAATAATTTGCTGCCTCACTTACCTGACTGTGTGTACAAATCACGTATTGCACATAGAGTTGTCTGATGGGCCCTTTCTGCATATAATAACCAAAATTGCCTGCATAAACTATTTTAAGTATTTTTAAATGTACAAGAAAATGTAATACCAATTCTTTACCAGTGTCACTAATCATGCTTCAGGTTAATACAAGACAAAGGACATTTTCAGAACTGAATTTGCTTTTTCTTGTTGTTTAATTTTTGCATTATTCTCAGTTTAGACAGCGAAGCTGCCCCAGGCCACTTTTGGTCTGTTTGTAGTCAGTGCCACATCCCTGCTTCTGGCTCTTGTGCCCTTGCCCAACACTGTTGTGTTTGGGTTCCACAAGGCTTAAATAAAGGAGGACTGTTGTAATCTAAATTAACACAAAATCGTTTACAGTGTAGCAGAGTTAACCTATTGGCTGGGTGAAATGCTGTTTTGTGGCACATCCCTGGTCAGCCCCTACAGAGGTGACTCATCCTGGGCAGCAAAGAGCCTGATTATCTAAAAGTATGAAATATAGGGCCTTGAATCAGAACGTCTAGATAAGAGGTTGCCAAAGTGGACCACTGGTAGTAAACTGGCAAATCAGGCCCCATGTGACTAAAAGTCCATTGAACTCAATGGAAGTTTTTTTTCCGTTGGCTTCAGTAGGTGTGCATCAGGCCCATAGCGCTGGCTGCTTTTTAAATTTCTAGTAGAACCCCCCCCTCCAGCAGCCCCAAATATATGGGAGGAGGAGATTGATTTGATTTGATTTGATTGAAAGCAGACTGTGTGACTAAGTCATTGTTGTCCCCGCTCCTCACCCCACCCCATCCTGGCAAGGCCAAACCCCTTGTCACAGCTAAAAATATGCAAATACTTTCCCAGTGTTACTCTTCCATATAAGCAGATAATGTAGTGAGGTGACGATTGGGTGATGATGAATGGGAGAGGAGATGGTCCCTTTTACAATCTCTGTTAAAATGTCCTACACACAATGAAAAAGTTAGAATTCCTGCACTAAGGTTGCTCAAGCTGTGAGCTAGGCTTTGTGAAAAAGTTTACCACTGATGCTATTATTAAAGCAACAAACGATATATAAAGTGTGTTTTAAGTGTGGACCAGCTTCTCAGCTCGTGTCAATTGTCATAGCTTCATTGAGCCTAAGGGAGCTAAATTTATGTGCACGAGCTGAGACTGACCCATAAACAGTGTGATGGATGGTGGTTGAAAATTTATCAATCCACTTCACAATGAAAAGATAACCAATTTCAGTCACTTGCCGGTGGCAAGCACAGCATCATGTGTAATGATTCCAATATGTTTGCTTTGTTAGACAATCAGGAGACTGAATCAAATTCCAGCATTGACCAGAACAAGCTCTGAGCTATGTTGATTCAGTTCTGGGTGTATTTAACTCCTCCTTCTTGATGCTGCAGGTGGTGTGGTGTATATATTTTGATTTAATTCTTTTTTAGTGGATTTTGGGACTTTTGGTTTTTTTCATGATGTCATTTACTTATGTATCCAGCACACTGGTTAAAATACATGGGACATCCCCAACTCCCATAAAAGTATTTCAAATTCTCTTTATGCCCATTAAAATTAATAGCAAATGATGATATTATTAGAGCTTGTCGGAAAACAGATTTTTCCATCCCATGAAAAATTTTTTGATGTCAAAATTTATTTTTGTTCCAAATTGGGGTAAAAAAGCCAAACTTTTGGAATTTCATTTTGTGAAAAATTTCAGAAGATTTTCTTTTGTCTTCAGGGTAATTGCAATATTAATTTAGGTAAGTTTTAACCATTTAATTTTGATTTCAACCCTTTTAAAAAAAGTATCTAAAATAAAGTAAATTTCTAAACAAAAAGTAATTTTAAAATAAAAAATTGAAACTTTTCATTCCAGAAATGTCTAAATGGCATTCTGACGTTATTTTTTCAAAACAGAATTTCATTGAAATGATATGATTTTGTTAAAGTTTAATCAGAATGACCTTTTCTGAAGGAAAACTCTTGACAAATTTTCTGAGTAGTTTTAGTACCTCATCTGACTATGGGGCCCAACTTTTCTTTGGTATAGTGGGCTATATATATTTCTGCAAGTATATGAAGTTTTTCTAATATCCATAGGAAGAAGGGGAAGAGCTGAATAGTAACTAAAATACATTAACTTATGAGAGACCCCTAGGGAATTTATAAAGGTCTCCTCCGTGTTCCCACTGGATGTCAGTGGCAGTTTTACCATAATCTTCAGTGGCAGAAGGTCCCAGGCTTGAAATTCTTTATGAACAAAGCCCCAAATTCAGCAGTGCACTTGAGCTTGTATAGTCCCACTCTGGGACTACTTTCATTTTTAAAATGAACACATGCTTAAATACCTTCCTGAATCTGGGCCAAAACTCTTAAAGAATTTCTGCATGAAGTACATTTCAGCCGCTGTAAGAGATGCACAGATCAATTGAGCCACTCAGTGTTTGGAAATAAATGCACTGTATTATTAATAGATTTCATAGGGAAATTCCACTGTCACCATGTGGCTCTGATCTCTAGTGCTTGATGAAATGAAAATCTATGGCTACGTTTTCCAAAGGATTGGCTTTCCATATGCTCATCCAGTGCAGTTGTGGGCAAATCTGAATACATGCCTCTCTACCTACTTGACTGTGGGCTTATGTCAAGCAGAGGTGCAAGTACTCGGGTTTGTACCTGCAGTTCATTATATGGTGCAATAACGTGGGCACAAATTGTATGGGAGTCTTTATGTAAAAGCTGATTCCACTGGGAATCAGTAAAACTGAGTCTGGATTTCAGCATTTGGCCCAAATCTACTGGAGCCCTAGGAATAATTCATAGGCCGTTTGGGTGGGAATTAGTGGTATGGCTGTAGAATTCTAGGATGAAATCCTCCTAGACCTACTCAGCTCAATGGGAGTTCTTCCATTCGCTGACTTGAGTAGGGCCAGGATTTCATCCCTGGTGCATAGCTTTAACCATTGTGTCTTATCATTTCCAGTAGGAAACTTTCATTCAGTACAAGTTTTATTGGTGAAAACTGCAGTTGGCTGAAAGTAGGGTGTTAGTGTGTCTGTATGGCTAGCATTTGAGCTTAATTTTGTTATTTACTGTCATTATGGAAACGTGCAAAAAGTACTTTTTCAAAAAAGTAGCAATGGATTTTAAATAATTCAGCGCTGGCAATGATTAATAGTTGCCTGCATGACAACCAAAAAGCTTTGGCTCATAGAGCAAAATATTAATGGCTGTAATTTGACCTCTTAGCTAATTACTTTTGACCAGTGTAAAACTCCATATATTAAATTTGTTTATGATACTTCACTATTTTAGGCATCTGATACTGTGCCAAGACCTTAGTATGCCTCTCTGAATAGAGGTCAAATCTTGGCCTTAAAATGAGGACTTGAAATATAAGCTGCATGTGGGTGGGTAGAACTTGTGTCCCTACGGAGTATATGAGTTCCTTTCCTATTGCTTTACAATGTGAAACTCCAGTAACCGTGTTCTGTATTACCTCCTTATATTTCTTAATCAAAATAAATCCATTTTGCAGTTCGAGTGACCTTTTTCATAGTTTATTCAGCCCTTTATCTTTTTCACACATGGGCTTAATTAGGTACGCTAGTGGTTATCTATCATCTATATTATACATCTGTTCAAGAACTGCCTTTGTTTGGCTTCTTAAAACAAGCCTAAATTATATCCATCTTGTGTTTTTCGGATGGAGTAGTTGTATCCTGGTTATTCAGGCAGTACTACTCATGTCATTTCATGTTTTCATACTCTGTCTTGATTTGGGGCCTCGTTTTTAGTGTACATTAGTGTAGTTTAATTAAAGTCAGTAGACGCCAATGGAACTATGCTGATTTACACCAGGTGAGAATCTGGCCCTTTGTGGTTTCCTTTTTTCTTGTCTTAATACAGCAATCAATACTGTTCCATCTGCAAACATACTGAGGATATCAACTTGTGCTAAATTTGAATGAATGATAGTGACACCTATGGAAATACTGATTTGATTAGGAATTTATTAAATCATTATATTCAGTACATATTAGTCCAAATGGATGCATCCTACCATGAGTTATAAAAGCAGATGTGCTTATGTGGATTCTTTTTCATGAACACCATGCAGTCCCACATTAGCACAAAATGTTGCATAACTATACACACAATTTTAAGAGGACCAAGCAAACACTTAAAATGGGCCAAACCCCATTGGAAATCTGATTTCTAACCCAGGTAGAGTTTTCGGACTTGGTTGGCATATGTTTTATATCTGAATGAGAGGAATGATTTTCCCTTCTTTTCTGAGGCAATCCACACTTCTCATATATTTGTTTAATAAAATCCACTGTTGGCGCGTTCTGAAATGCTTTTTGTGCAAGATTGAAATGGTGCGTACTGTAAATTAAAGCTTTGCCAAGTAACCTGAAAGTAATGAAGGAATTGAGAGAACCCATTGAACCACAGGCTCAGGTGTATTTCAGCAAGCACATGCTTCAGTCCTTGAGAAGCTCGCATCCATACTTCCATGAAGGGAAAACAAAGCTAAACTAAATTAGATAAAACCCATTTCCTGTAAGGTTTGAACTTCTGGAGAATCAAAATGCATGTTCCTCCTTACTGCTAGCTTGCTAGTCCAGTAAAGAGCGGGAGTAATACTATGGGTTCTGAAAACTAATTGTGCTGCAATTCTAGGCACCCACTGTAGAGTGCAGATTAAGTTTAATTCAAGTGTAGAGATATGCTGAGCATTGCAGATGGTTGATAATTACCCCCCAATGCCACATGGAAGTGGGCAACTGGAATATCTATAGATTAAATCAGAAGCTTATATTCCTTATAGTAACGTGCAACACTGTCTGGTGTGACTTACTTTATAGAAAAATAAGTGAATTGCAGCAATTGCTGTTAATGTTATTTATCTTTTCACCAGAAGGCAAAATATTACCAGTTTAATGAGGGTTAGAGTCACAAAAGGACTTAAGTGCCTGATTGCCCAGAATCAGGCCCCCCTGGGATTCACAGAGCCCCTGCTCAGCTGCGTCTGAACCCTGGAGGCACCTAAACTCGCTTGTCGCCTACATTTTTGCAGTAAAAGTTCCCTAGGTCCTATAGTTCTGCCTCTGAGCATGCACACGGCAGCCCCTCATCAGGTGTCCAGACACCTAAGCCTCAGAATGATTTACGAGCTGCGGAAAGATAGACATTAGTTCGCTTAACTTGCCAGCAGGGTCTGATCTGGTAAGCACACTCATAGCTTGCCTACCGATGCGGTAGGCAAAACAACTGGGAAAGAGGGGAGGACCTCCCCCATAACTTTTAGCCCAGTGGTTAGGACACTCCTCTGGTATGTTAAGGTACTCGCCTGGGGTGTGGGAGATCCCCAGTTCAAATCCCCTGTCCATCTGTTGAAGCTGTTCCACTGTGGATAACTAGTGATAGAACATTGGGCTAGAGAGAGTGAGAATGATCCAGCATGAGAAGGATTCTATAGCCTGGTGGTTAGAGCAGTCACCTGGGAGACGAGGATCCAGCCCCACTGCTCCAAAGGCTTTTAAAAATGACATATCCAAAGCGGAACAGCTTCAATCAGAGAAACTGAGGGAGCCCCACGTCAGAGGATCCTGTAACCCAGGGGCTGGGCACTTACCTGAGAGCTGCAGATCCTTGTTCACCCCTCAGGTGGAGGGATGACTTGAACTGGGAGTCTCCCATATCCCAGGTGAGTAGCCTAACTATGGAGCTCAAAGTTATGGGGGAGGTCCCCTTCCCCCCTCCCCGCAACTTCTTGCAAAAATTACATAGGCACCTAATGCCAAGAGAGGGTTTGCGTATGATAATCCCAAACAGAGGGTCACACCTCACTGCAGCCTGGATTTAAGCATCAATCTCTAAAACTGGGCACGGTTTAACGCTCCAACCCCCTTCCCGCTCCTGCTTGACCTCTCCCAGGGGCTAGCTTAGGGCAAGGAGCCACTGTAGCTTTTGTGACTCACGTTCTAAGGCAGTTCTCTCTCCCTATTCGCTGTATAGGTAGCCTAGGTGCCAAACTCAGGCTTTGTGAATCCCAGTGATTTCTAGGAGCTTAAAAGTTAGGCATGGGCAACACGGTGCTTAAATTTCTTTGTGAATCTTGGCCGTAATGGAGAACACTGCTGGAAGTGGTAACACTGCCTCCTAGCTGCTGGTGAAAGGAGAATGAGCTTCTAAGCCCAGACCCTCAGTCTGGTATGAATTGGCATCGCTCTTTTGAGGTTGGTAGAGCTATGTGGACTTACTCCAGCTGGGGATCTGGCCCTTACAGCTGGCAATGTACCATTAATCGGCTAATGTGCCAACTGTAGGAGGCGTTACAAATTCTGGGCCAGATTCTCCACTGACTTGCCCTTTGTGTACTCGGTTTAGACCCGTGCAAAGTGGCTATAAAACACAGCTCTAAAGATTTGATATCACTTACTCGCACTGTGCACAAATGTAAATGACCGAGGCAGAGGAGAGGGAGGCACAACTTGACTCAGAGGAAGTTCTGAAAAGGCACTAGAACAATTGTTTTAGTTATTTCCATTTTCAGTTTATTTCGCCATGAAAACAAATGAGATTGTCTTTATGTCTGGGATACACAGTTCCCAACTGATGTAAAGGGTATGAAAATAGTTAACCATTTAAAGAAAATATAACAGTATAGCTTTATATTATCTTGCGAGATTGTATCTCTAAAATCTATTCTCTAGGCACAGATAGGTGTTGAATTTTGGAGTCTTTTCATACTTGAAATAATAAGATTTTAGAAGAGTCTAAGTTAACAAAATGAAAACACAGAGCTTACTTTTTAAATGGAGGAAGTTACGTAGTCAGGTCTTTCCCTTTGCAACATGTGGAAGGTCTGGAATGAGGCATTGTAGCATGCAGTAGTTAGCTGTAGTTAGCTAACATGCAGTAGTTAGAACTGTGATGGGACGTGGACCTTTTGAGCTGGTCCATTTCATCTCCCTTCAATCATCTCTATGCGGTTGCACGAGTATGGGGTAGGGGAAATTATATAGTGTGAACAGGGTGGACAGAAACTAGAGATGGACCTAAATCACAGAACTTGCATCCAGGGCCAAATTCCTCCGAAGTCAGAGTTTTTTGGATTTGGTGTTTCACTTTGACCTGTTATAGGTGGCAGGACGAAGACGAAGAAGTTTTTATCAAATTTTATCAAAATTTTATCAAAAATTCTCTTTAACTCTAACAGAAACCTTCTGCCCTCCAGGACCAACTCTTTCCTAATAGTTTGGAGAAGAAAAGAGAGATTACGTTCTGGGCCCTGTTTCTCCACAACCTAGCCATTTATATCTTGCACAGAGAAAGGACAATGGGTGTATAGAAGTGCCACCAGCTCAGATTGCACAAGGTGCAATGCCCCGGAGAATCAGGCTCAATATTTTAAGGCAGGATTTAATCAAATCTTAAATATCCTAGAAAGGAAAATGCTTGGGGACATATGTTATTGTGAGAGATTTCAGTTCATGTCCCATCTGATTGAAATACTAAATGTTTCTTTTTGTGCTGGACAAAAATAGGGTTTTTTTTTTAGCATGTCGGAACAAGTGAGAATAGTGTATTGATTTTTTTTTTTTCCCCCTAAAAAGTGTAAAGTATTTTCAGACAGGCCACCAGATGGTGGTGTTTCCTTTGTAATTAGTTTTATAAGTTCGTAGAATTAACTGTTCTCCTTAGGATGCTCAAGGACTGCTCAATGAATAGCAAATTTAGAAATTTGAAAGAAAGGAGTGATATTCGTTAACTAAGCAAAAAGGAATGGGGGAAGCCTATCCATAATTTCCAGTGAAGTGAGACAATAGAGGACGTGGTGAGGCACATCTTGTCCTCTGTATAATAGCTATCCTGCTTGCATCAAATCTCAGAAATATCACAGGTGATAAAAGCAATAAACCATGGGGCAAGTCGAGAATGTTCCTCCTTTGGTGAGAACAAAAGCTCCTGTTTAACCAGGTTATTTTGGAAATGGAAACGCACGGCTTCTTGTTGTTGCTGTTTGAATTGAGTGCCTAGAGCTGTGTTTCCTAGTGGTTAGTGCACTGAACTGGGACTTAGGGCAGCAGGGTTCTATTCTTGGCTTTGTCACTGCACTGCTGGATGGTCTTGGACAAGCCACTTCCCCTCTCTGTGCCTCAGTTTCCCTATTTATAGAATGGGGACAATGATACAGCTGTCCTTCTGTAAGCACTTGGGATATGCCTACGCTGTGCACTAAGCTCGGGCTCTGACTCAGGATTTCAGCCCAAGCCGCCCTTCTGCCCAAACACATGCAGGATGAGTCCTTAGGACCTGCTAGGGGGTGGGTCAGAGTTCAACTCCTGCTGTGACTTGGGTCCAAGCCCTGTCATTTTGCAGCATGGGCACAGATCAAGCTGCAGACCTGAGTCAGAAGGTCTGTGTAGTGTAGTATGGATACATTAGCATGCCTGTTAGACCCAGCTCCAGCAGCTGTAAACCCAGGTTTACAATGCAGTACTGATGCTCAAGCATGGGTTTGGAAACACTGCGTCCACAAGCCCGGATATGTGGGACTTGGGCTTCATGTTCAGAGTGGACATACCCTTGGAGATCTTGTATATGTCAGCTGTAATGCAGTTACTTTCCAGTTAATGACTCTGTCTTGAATCCCTGGGATTTGCTGTGTTTAGCTGTTCTAGCATTTCTGCTCAGGGTTGTGGGTCATGAACATCATACTGGGGATTCTGTTGTTCCATTCAGAGAGACTAATTAGAGCTGGTCAAATATTGCAGAAAGATTCTGTAAATATTTGTCTTTTAAAAATGAATTAGCCTTGATTTGCATTGGGGCTCCCTTTGCGTTTTGCTTTGTGTGAATATCCTGGCAAATAACGTCAGCACCAGGAAAGTGCATGAAAGCAGCATGCTGTAAGGGGACACTTTGGGAATATGAAACTTAAATTCACTTTCTGTGTACAGTTACACACAAGAAAGCTGATACCAGGAGATATGATTATCCGATCGAAGAACAGAAAAATGCCATGTGACTTAGGTGACTGAATGACCAGCTCAGATTTTGAATACTTTAAAATAAGCTGCTTGTGAATGAGCTACAGACCAAGAAGTATTTGCAGAAATTTGTTGGGTGAATAATTTTGCAAAAGGATAAATCTAAGAATGTCATGATCCGTTTGCAGACAGCTTGTGCAAACCAAAAGGTGAAATTCCTTGAATTCATTATTACCAGCTCACCTGTCTGATATTAACTGATACAGTGGAGTCCGCTTGTTTCTTGAAATCATTCTTTTCACAAGAAGGGGCTCTTGATAAATGGAAAAGGTGTGTTGGAGAGACGTGAGCTCAAAATAAGCAGAGGGAGAAGAGAGTAGATGGTAGGTAATTTCAATAATGGTGAGCACTGAAGAATTAGCTTTGAAACTAGATGGGCAGATATTATTGAAAATACAAAGTTTCAGGTATCTGGGTTCCAGAATCTGAGAAAATGGGGAAATGGAGGATGAAATTAGAGCTAGGATAACAAATGCCTGGATCAAATGGATAGAGAGAAGATGTGTAGTATGACAGGAAGATACCAGTGAGATTAAAAGGGAAAGTCTATAAAATAGTGGTCCATCCAGTGGTAAGGTCTGGTGCTGAGTGCTGGGAAACAGAAGAAACATGAGCGGATGATCTATTCCATAGACCTGAAAACGATGAGCTCAATGAGTGGTGTAAGCAAGAAAGACCATGTGAGGAATGTGTATATTAGTCATATTTGAGTGTTTCTTTGAGCAAAAAAAAATAAATATTGAGGGAATGCAGGCTCTCATGGTTTGGTCATGTAAAGTGCCGTCCTGAGAAGTATTTGGGCAAGAGAGAAGAGTCCAACAGAGCAAGACTGAAGGAAAAACGACTGAGGGACTGACCAAAGAAGGAGTGGTGGATCTCATAAAGTTACATATGTCTCCATGTGATGTGATAGAGGATATGGCATTGAACAGAGCACTTTAGAGGGAGAGGATGCAGAGCAGATCTCCTCTAATGGGATTAATGCAAGGAAGATCATTTTCACAAACACGTTAACGCAGAGGATCTCCGCTCTGATACTCTAAGCAAAAAGTGGTATTTCTCAGTTTTGTCTGGCTGTCTATTTAATAGGGTCACTTATCACCAGCATATCTGAGCATCTTCCTGGCCCTTCCAACCTTGCCTTTCCCCGGGCCTCACTTTCAGGAGAATTATGCTAGTTTCACTGCTGCAGCCTTCTGTAGCTGTGGAGGTGGGGGCAAGGTTTTCTCTGGAAGAGATTCCAGAGTATATAATATGTGGATTTTTTTTTTGTGCAGCATGTGTATGTGATCTGAGATTAAATTCTGTACCACAGCCTCAGAACATTTGCTTCAACAATGATGGAAATTTCTTGCAAAAGAATCCCAAAGCCTATGAAGCATGGCAGTAATTACAGAATACAAAACTTGCAGCTGAGTTCACGTCAAGGCTTGAAGTAAGCAAGTGGTTCTCAGCACAGACTCTTATCAAGGACAATGATGACAGCCTGAGGAGAGCACTCTAGAATGTTTACTTTTAACCAGGGACTCTCCTGGTAGAGACAAAGATGTGCATAAGCATAAGAACACATAATGTGTTTGAATTGTTCAGAAGACAAAGAGATAAATGAATGCCTGCGCTACCATGTAGCAGTCTGATATGTACACATGTTGGCAAAGCAAAGTCCAACCCCGGGGATTTAATTTTAAGATTTACAACATCCATTAAGAAGATTCAAAAGAAAAACAATAGCAGCTGTCCAGCAAAGAAAGAGGGGAGAGGAGAAGTGATTCCAGTATGAGTTTATCTTCAATTCATTGCACACTCTATCGCTCCTGAGTCATGTTACCAAACATACGGGGCCTGATTCTCCACTCTGTGAGTCTCATTTGATTCCAGTGAAAAGTCAGTTGCCTTATACTGTCATAAAACTGGTGTAACAGAATGGAGAATTGAGCTCAGTGTAGAAATAGGTTAAAAAAGCTTTGAGCAAAGCTGCTTGTAATAATCTTTTATTAGAAATGTATTTTAACTGTTTTAGGGGGTCTATTGCTAGGTAACAAACAACTGCTATTTTTCCTGGAGAAGTAGGAGGTAATTTATTTTCATTGAAAAATGCCACATTCTTCAATTAATCACTTTGATTTTTCCCATATTGTTTATATGTCACTTTCTTCACAATTTTAAGACATTATCAGACTCTATCTTGTAGTGTTTAATAAATCACTTGTTGGCTGCATGTGTCTTTCAACTAAGTATTACAATGTTGCATTGCTGCTACCTTACTTTCTTTGACATTTCTGTTTTCACTTATGTGCTGTCATTCAAATTCCAAGACAATTCCAAATTCCGAGAAAAACAGGAGGCAGCATATAATCTCCAAACATTTGTTTTGATAGTAACAGAAATTTCATCTAATTTTATTTATCGTTTTTTCTGTTTGTGAATCGATAGTGCATGATGTCTATGTCAAAATTAAGTAATTAGGTAATATATACTCATAATAAAATATAAACTAATAATAACATAATAAAATATAAACAGAAGATGACCAAGATGTTACAGTAGGTGTTGTAGTGGACTCTTGTTTTATGATTATTTCTTTATGCTCGTTTTACAGAGTGCGAAGCATTCCAATCCCCTCATTAAAATGTCTTTAATACATCTGATATGATGCTGCTTAGAGGCTCCCAATTTTGTTCATGCCAAGTATAATATTTCTTTTTACAACACAACACGTACATCTTTCATACCACACAAGAAGATAGTTTCGAAGAACAGTTTCATCAAGAGCATGTAGCGAACAGTAAAGAGAAATGAGCATGAAAATAAACAGTTTGCAGAGAAATCTGAATGGTAAGTGAAAAGCACTTTTCTTCAGTCATGCTTAATGCTGAAATATGGCTAGCACTTTTGTTTGGATAGCTTTTGAATACCTGAACATTTTGCTTCTTTGCTCAGAACTGCAAGGCATATTATTATTTTCACTCCTCCCTCCCCTTGAAGGAATGCACATACAAAAAACCATAACAAGTCCATCTCTGCTGATCCGGGATAGGTTTTTGTTTTGGGTTTTTGGTTTTTTTTAATTTTGTTTTTTGTTTTTGGGGGAGTGGAAGGAATGTATGAAGAGTGCCGTCACCAAACAGAGCTGTTCCTTGCTACTGTCACCGTACTTTGGCGATCTGGATCAGAGACTTAGCTCAGAAGCTGTTGCAAGTGGTTGTGAAGGAATCTACTTTTTTTCATGATTTGTTGAGAGAATGCACGCACTGCAGTGGTTTCCTTTTACCTTCCGATAAAATGAATTGTATCCACCATGAAACCAGAAAACATATAATTGGATTGAAACCATTCGATATCCAGCACTTGTCCAGTTCAAGGAGCAGAACTGAGGTTGAAAATTTTACTTTAAACATTAAGGCCTCTTTTATTATGGCAAAAGAGAATTAAGCAGGTCCCAAGTTCCATTGCACACTGCTCTGGGCTTCCTACAACCAACATGAAGCCAGACTCTGAGGACTTATGTGGCCTTCCAGAACGGTCCTCAGCGTAGACAGTGCATGTTAGTGTGTTTGCTCACTGACCTGTCCATCTTGCCCATATTACTTTTTCCCCTGCAGGAATTGAACGGCGTGAGAGGACGCTGGGAGGAGCTGTGACTGAGGCAGAATGCTGCATTAACGTATGCCCATCTCTGTCACAAAAGCAGCAAAGGGCACTTGAATTTGGTCCTAAAGTGACCTCTTGTGATTGATAAGCCAGAATTCCAGCAAGATGGGAGTTGGTTTGCAATCCCTCACACTGCCTCGCATCCTGCCGCTGTCACAATGATGTTCCTTTTTTTTCAGCAAGATGTCCATCACCAGCCATAAGCTCAAAAATGCCAGTCTTAATCAACTAGAACCCCCTTATTTTCAAATAAGTTCCACGGATTCTGTACAGTGAGTGGTGATTCTCTCCAGCAGCATCGTACTTAACGGGAGCACAAACCATTAATAAAAGATTAGAGGAAAAATGAAACCCCGATTTAAAATTCCAAACATATCTCAATCGACTGTCTGTATAAAAGGCAGCTTCCTAGGCAGGTGTTCATATGCAATTCTTTCCTACACATTAAATAACATCAGATGTGCACACTTTCCGATTGCTGTGCTGAGCAAAATGGCTGCATTTTCTTTTAAGATCAGAGAAGTAACGACATTTTGGAGTTTAAGATCCTTGATCACACTGGGGCCCAGCTGGAAGACTACAACATATCACCAAGTCCTCATTTAAACGGTCACAGACTTTCTTGTGAATTTTCCTTTCCCAGCATTGCTGATTGCCAAGACATTTGTGTGTAAATAGAAGATTTGCTAACTGGACAACTCCCCCTCTTGTGCCACAATCCTGTGTTTGTGACAACAGAACTGTTTCCATGGGGATGGTGACTTGTGATGTCACAAATAGTAGAGCAAATAAGGCAGGAGAAGGCTGTGGATATAGAAAACGTCTGAGTAGGGCAGCAACAATGAGAAAAGAGGCAGAAAAAACCATACGTTTTAATAAGATTTGGGTAAAATATAAGTGCAGCTTTTTTTAAAGTTCACCGGGATGTGCTAATGGCTCCCCCCCTCCACTCTTTGGACCACCACAAAAAACCTGGATGCTTTCCAGGGTCATAAGCACCAGTGTGTTTATTTATTAGGTCCCTTCCACCAATTCATCAGTACAGCCTTGTGCAGCAACATACACGTGGACATAAATCTCCCCCTTAAAGCCCGCTCTTCAGGGCAGGAGAAGGAAAGATCTCCTTATCCTAAGATCCTGTATCCCTGGGCCTTTGCCAGCCTTCTCATGCACTTCTTTCCTGTCTTTTAACTGTTCCCAGCTGATGGGTTGATTGCTCTCATTGGCTGGTCAGTCTCCTGCCTAATTAAGCCATGGAGCACCCATCTGCCAATTAAGTCCACTCCTGGAGAGAAATAGCTAGTAACTTAAGGATAGGGTGCTTGATCAGCTTCTCTTTCTTGATCCTTAAGTCAGTGGGTCCTGATTTTACAGCATATGCATGATATGTAATTAAGGACAGACCCTTCCAGTAACCAAGACAAAGCAATAAGAGGCAAGACTAGCATGAAAAACATAACTATTTAGTGGCTTCCAGAAAAGGGAACGCTAAATCAGACACTGCAGCTGCTTAGCACTTCTATAATGCTTTACATGTGCATACTTCAATGAATCCTCACAACACCCCAGTGTGTTAGATAAGCAAGTACTACTGTCCTCATTTAAAAACTAGGGAAAGTGAGATACCAGAAGGTAAGTGAACTCCTGTAAAGTGGCTCAGCAAATCACTGGCAGCAGTGGGACAAGAATTCAAGAATTGCTCTCTCTATCATCCTGTGCTTATTTCACTAGATCAGACTCTCTTTCATTTAAATACCCAGTTTTCAGAAGTGGCTTCTAAAATTAAATGGCACATTGTCACCCTCGCGAGTTTTTAAATAGAGGTAAACCTACAGCTAATAACAGCAAAAGGATTTGCACGTCCACATCAGTGATTCATGACAGGCCGTTTGCATATACAGCTACTGCAACCATGAAAGCAGCAAGATCTGAGCATGGTAGGTGTTAACTGTGCATATAGAGGTCTGTAAATCTAACTTTCTGTATAGGACAAATACTCTCAGAGCCTTTCGCTCTGATTCTCCACCCACTACAGAAGTTTTACACTGGTATAACTTCTGATTTATACCGGTGTAAATGAGTGGAGAATTGAACCCTTTGACTTCTGAGTCTCAGCCCAAAGCAAATTTTTATTGTCCGGGTTTATAATGGAAATGCTGACAGATACAGGCACTTAACTATATTGGCACGAAGCATGATGCTATTATAAAGATATGCTTTACTGTCAAGGTGTCTCATATAGATATTAAGGAAGTGATGCATTTCAATTTTCCACCTATAAACATGTATACGTTGGCAGTGGGAATGTATTTCCCAGATTAACATCATTGTTTCATTCTTTTGCTATATAATGTAAATAGCACAGTACTCAACATCTCTCATAGACCTCATACTCTGAACTGGATTGAGGCTCTTTCTGATTCTGACATACCAACCATAAATACTGCATCTCCTCTATTATACTAGTGCCCCATCCATTCAGTGTTCACTGTCCTGAACCCCACTGAAATTGTTAGATCTGCATGTCGAAAGATCACAGTATGGAAGTAAAAAGTTCTTTAATATCCTGGGACTGACACAGTTACAACTACACTACATTCATACATTTTGGTAGTGCAGGCATCTATTAGAGTGTCAAGGTGGGTGAGGTAATATCTTTTATTGAACCAACTTCTGTTGCTGAGAGACACAAGCTTTCGAGCCACACAGAGCTCTGCTCTCTCAGACAGAAGTTGGTCCAATAAAAGATATTACTTCACCCACCTTGTCACTCCAAAATGTTTGAAGTCCATTCAAGTGCAGTCTACATGTGGAACTTGGGCAGAATGACCTTTCTGCATCCAAAGAGCATGTCTTCAGTATAGTTAGCAGTCACTGTAAAATGCCACATTTATTTCAGCGTTGGATCAGGCACATGTTGCTTTTGCAGAGTGATTTCAATGGATGAGTTTTTGGATTATAAGATTCTATATTTGGTTTCTCTGTCAAGGAGAATATGTGTGTGCATGTCAAATGAATTTGTGTGAGAGAAAAATTATGGAAATATTTGTCTGGTCAAAAAATCAAAATGAGAATTTTTAGTTTTTAACAAAAACTTGATTTTCATTTTTCAGAAAACTTTTAATGAACATAGACAAGATCTTTTCTGTGCCCTTAACCTCTCTTTCTGGAGACCTTTAAGGCAGAGTGTCAGTTGTCTATGGAGTTGTCGTCTTGTTCTGTTCTGCTCATACTGATATTTGTCTACTGGAAAACAAATGCATCTGTTTTTAAATCCTATGTCTAGAGGATTCATTTTTTGAAGCATTTTGTGATCCCATATTTACAGATTTGCTGTATCCAGCTAATGAAGTAACTTTTTGGCCTTGGAAGAGTAAAATATTCATGCCATACTATACAGTTTCAACTATTTCTGTGCTGTTACTGAAACTGATCTGTCAGGTCTGTTTCTTTTGTCATGTCTGTTTGGATGTCACCTGTTTCCAGTAAACCTCTGAGCCCATGTTTTTTAAAAATTGGAGCCTTAATTTAGACTTCTTAGCCCATATTTAGGCTCCTAAAGAAGTATTCTGATTTTTCCAAAAGGGCTGAGCATCTAGCTGCTCCATTTGGAGTCAATAGTTAATCACTGGTATGGCCCATTAAATGCAAAGTGCACTATGATAGCTTCCTGCTGGTCCCTAGTGTAAATTCTGTATTATAGTGATTACCTGGTAGCAAAAGCTAGATGTGGAGCTTACAGAGTGAGTATCTTGTTTTCACATATTCATAACTTATTGGGGAAAAACTTAAATCAGTTTTGGGGTTATTATAATCTGTATTTGATTTCTCTTTCAAGGAGAATGTAGGTGTTCATGTCCAATTTGGAGCAAAACTCTTTTGGCCATGTTTGAAGGTGGAAACGAAACAGAGTTTTCTCATTTTTAAACTCATTAAATGGAACAAATTATTTCATTTCTCCCTTCCCCGACTTGGATAATTTGAGAATGGCTTGACTTTGCTATGTGCCCTAGCAATAGTCCGTATTGAGGAGAATGTCTGTCTGATTCAAAGACTAAACGTTCAGACTGGGGCCACACTCTTTAAAGAGTCAGTACATCTGAAAGAAGAATTGGACTGGCAGGGACTGGGCCCAGGGCTCTCCATCCCACCACACCCCCTGGAACTCTTCCTTTCCCCTCTCCCCATCCAACACAGGACCCATTCCAGAAGCCCCTTGTAGTTGGTAGTGTCTTCTGAGGATTGGAGTGGGTCAGAGGGGGGAATAGCATGCAATACTCCTCTTTCTAGGAGCTTTGGGGGCAGCTGACTGGCCCTCTTGCTGCATCCTTAATTGGCTGTCATGCTCATACATATAGCCAAACAAAAACCCTCCTTTGGAAATGTATTCGGGTGGAGCCCTGACATTTGGCAGCAGCAAGGTTATGAATACAGCTGTTAGTCCTGCTGCCGCTTTACTGCCCTTTGCCTCGGGCTGCGAATGAGAGGTGCCCAAGACGCACGGTGTTATTAAGGAATCTGCAGAACGTTCCATTCCACCTGGCTTTTCTGCCATGTTGCTTCAATGGTCTCAGAACAAATTATGTGGCAGCATAATTACCATTTCCTAGATAGTCCCCACACCCCGGTATTTCTGCTAGCTCTCCTGTCAAGCTGCACTCTGCTATTGTGATATGAGAGGGTGAAGCTTCAGAAACATAAATGTCCTTCAGTGCCCATTGGCAACCACACACTCAGTTCAGTTTACTAATGGGTAAACTGAGTTTCATGGAGGTTAAGTGATTTGTCTGTGGTCACACTACGTATCAGTAGGGCCTAAAACCTTGAAGTCCTGACTCCTATCTCTCCCACCATAACCACTAGACAACACTACTCCCACATAAGCAAATTAAAATGAAGAAGAGATTCAGAAACACACTGCAAATGTTGTAGTTCCAAGTTATCCCTTTCAAAAAATCTACCAAATATAATTTTCTCTTTTTTTTTTAAGCTACAGCACATATATCCACCATTTTGAGTATTAATCTTGAGGTCAGAATATGCCTTATGGGGATTTTTCTCTTAATGAAGTAACTTATGCTGCAGAAATGCCACAATATCCTTGCAATCTATATGCTTTTTGGACATAGCACTTGAAGTTTCAGCTCCTTCTCAAACATGTTGGTTGGAAAGATGCCGTTTTTAGAAGCTAGATATTTTTTATTGGATTTGATGGGGAAGTATAAATTGGGTTTGGAAAAGGGCTAAGCCGTCAAGCCCTCAATTCTCCCTATTAAGATTTTCCTTGCAACTTGGCCTTTTTTAAACTCCCATCTCGTGCATACTCTCTTCTAATCTGATACCTCAGCGTACATATCTAAACATGATCAGTGACAGTTTTAGCTGCGGGGTGAGACTTTCTGTGACAAGGGCAGTGAGCTCTGATTTGAGACCATTCATTGCAAGTGACTTCAGCTGTCTCTTCAAGTGACATCCAGCTACTTGAGGAACGAGGGATGACGAAAGTTCTTTGGACGGAAAACTTTCACTGACAAGAAGGTGACAGGTCCTTGCACAGCTGGTCTCTGATATGCCTTGGAAGAGGCCCACATAGTTACTAATTTAAGTTTAGCGGTGGCTGGAAGCATGGAGCAAACAAGTTCTTGTAGATTTGTAACTCATCTGCAGGAGTGACAGGAGATGGAGCTACACTTATGGCGATGGCATTGTTGTATAACATTTCCACTAGCCCATGTTTATTTAAAGAGAGAAGCCACATTGCAAGCAATTCCTGGATCTCATTAATGCTTCTTATCATGTAGCTGAACATGGTGTATTCTGTTAATTTCTTCATTTATTTAAAATGATAGTGACCATTTTTTTCTAATGGCCTGAGAAGTTATTGTAATGCTTTCCTCAGCCCCCGGGTGTTGGCTGTGCTATGCTTTTTTTGCCCTAAATTTCCCCACTGTGGCTTCCAACCATTCATTTCCATCAGAGGTAGAAAAAATGGGAACTCTAATATTTGGAAGGCTCCAAGTGGGTTGCTGGTGTTTTAAATGCTGTCATCTAACTCTGCTCCAACACTGCTTAAAATGCTGGCAAATGCCAGGGCACTGTGAGTATTAGTGCTTTCAACGCTGCTACTCCTGGTGAACTCTCAGTGGGAAAGAACCCCGGAATGCTAGATGGATGATAGAGTAGATGTTGATGTACAAAGAATGCACTCTCTTCAGGGGTTTGGGTGCTTGCTAACGCATGAGCAGCTGTGATTTCAGTGTGTTTGCTCTCATGTTAGTATGGGATTGGGAGCTAGAAACCTTTGAGTTCTAATGCCACCTCGGCTGCTGTGTGGCCACATGCAAATCACATAACCTTTCGTTTGCTGCAGTTTTGCCATCTGCAAAATGGGAATAATAATTACTGATCCGTATCTCATAGAGGCTGTAGAGAGTTTAATAAGCGAATGTTCATACAGCAACATGTAAACACGGGGGGTTATTTGAAAATGTTTTTTGAAAAAAAGTGTTGGGAGATTTCCACTGTGAAGTACCCAAACATAAGGAAGAACAGAAATATTTTATTCCTCCAAATGACAGATAAACACTGGAATGAGCTGTAATGACCGTTCAAAAATGTTAAGAATCATGTGAAAAGGACACTTCTGTCCAAACACAAACAAAGAGATATGGAGTGACTTGCAGCTGGTATTAGAGGAATAAATGAACAGTCGGGGGAAAGAGAGCCCAAGTGGGATGCATTGATTAAAAAGAAAATAATTGATATCACTTTAATAAAAAACAATTGGACAGATCCTCCACTGATCTTCAGTGGAGTTGTGACCATTTACACCAGCTAAGAGCTGACCCAGTATATGCACTAAAGTGTACGTAACCCAATCAAGACAGCCTCATCTCTGTTGTAGTCCCTTACCCTTTGTGTCCACCACTCTCGGCTTCCATGCTTACTTAAGAAAAGAATTTGTATTGTAAACAGTTGGTGTTTCTCAATGATCACATTGGGGCCTAATCCACAGCTTGTGTGAATTGGCCAAGCTCCATTGACTTCAGTGGAGTTATGCTAGTTTGCATCAGCTGATGATCTGGCCCTTGGTAAATAAACACAAACATTATTATACAAATATTATTATACAGAGCCAATCTAATTTATTTTTAATATCTTCTTGGTACCTCATTGAACATAACATTGTTGGAATAGAGCAGAAGGGAGAGGGGATAGTTAAATATTTATTAAGGATAACTGTGTATGTAAGACTCTTTCCATGGTTTAACATATGTGTATCTATTTTGTAATCATTTCCAGTCTAGCTGGATAGTTTTACCTAGATATAATGCCAAATAAAAGGTTTGCTATAGATATTTAAAAGCACCAAGCACTTACAGATATCTTGTTGACAGTTAAAAAAATGACATATCTATTATTTATGCCGAGCAGCCTGATAGGGCAACATTCCTCCTAACTCTTGCATGGTAAATGAGAAACGTGGAGCATGCTGTAGCTTGTAGAAGCAATCCTATTTGTTTAAAGGAACATCATGTCTTTTTCTGTAGCTTAATTCAGTAACAGTACATTGTAGGCTAAAACACTCTAGGTCAAACCTGAGTCAGTGACAAAACTCACATTGACTTCAATGGGATCAGGATTTGACTGTCTGAGTGTATGTATACAAGGTTTAGGTGCACACATGCATCCCATGGCTGATTTTTCAAATTTATTTCCAAGGCTCTCATTGGGGTACGGTGCTCAGCATTCTGAAACTCAGGCCTTTAAACTTTCAGTGATTGATATGCATGAGTTAATAAAACCTTTGAAAATGTTGCATATTTCTTTCCTCTAGCATTAAATTGAGCAGAATGTCCTGTAAGAGCCACATAATTGCAAGAGATGTTTGGTTTGTTTTTTTTTTTAAATCTGTTGTAGCTCTTTTTTGAATACGCATGGTAAACTGGATTTTTAATGAAATCAGAGTTATGGAGAGGAGATGAAATAAAGATGCCCTGTGTGGCGCCTGCTCTGCTTTTGATGCTTGTGCATCACCTTCCATTAATGATAAAATGAGTTCTGATAATGGGAGTTCCAAGCATCAAGGGAGTAAACTCCTTTAATTGTAAAAGAGGCAACAGAGAGTATATGATTTCAATACCTAGAAAGAGAATCTGACCTAAGTGAAAGGGCTCAGTCCTTTAGTCTTTAAGAGTTTTGCCTAAGTGAGGATTTTACGACTGGGCTTTAGATGGTTTTCTAGCTGCCCTGATATTGCCTTAGGTTGTTCACTTGGTGACTCTTCTGTTTTCGTGTTTGCCCTGTGTAAATCTGAGATTTTTAGTTTAATGTAACTAACAGAAATGTTTAGCAGTGAAATGCATTCACTTCAACAGTCCAATGTAGGCACAAGTGTAAGATCTGTGGCATATCCTTAGAAGACACTAATCGTATGAGTGGGGAAGAAGTACATGCCCTCCAAAAGGAGTGAGTATCACATACAAGGATTTGTTTGCATAATTCTGCCTATGACTATACTCATTTTACTGAATGTCACAGTACGGATGCTTGGAGCTAGACTGTTATCTCAGTTGCACAGGCCAGTACTGGAACTCCATCACTCCCACGCAGCTACACTGGATATTCACCATGATCAGAATCTGGCTCTTGACTTAATACAAATTTTAAAATAGATTTAAATATCATTTTAGTTAGTTTTTTTTAAATGTAAACATTCTTCCTAGACTAGTCAAGAACTGCTCAGATGTCTTTCTCCAACGATAGCAATAAATCCCCACAGTGCTTTTGTGTAAGGTATTGAAAATATGTCACTGCTGTTAAACATCCTGAGCAAAACTATATCCAACCCCAGTGCGTTTGTGCCAGAGAGAAGGCGGTCAAAGAGCCTCCCTGCCCCTTGTATAAGAGTAGGGACACTCCCTATGGACGTTCATCTAAATGCAGAGAGAACTTGTCTTGTATGTTTGTAGTTCTAGACCTCCCCACCCCATGAGCCATGGCCCAAACCATTCACAAAGGGCTGTTAGCAGGACTGGCCCAGCTTTGGTGAAAATATATGCTGCACCCTCTGTAAGAGCAGGACAGCAGAGTCACTTTGGTCTCTAGAGATGTTGAGCCAACCTCAATCACAATGACTTCAAGAGCTCTTGTGCTTCCACCCTAGTGACTGGGGTAGTTGCCAACATTGGATACCGTGTAATGGCTTCCTATCTCTGTGAAAGGCTGGTGTTCTCTTCGTGTCCGAGAGCTGCAGCTGACCTCAGCACAGGCACTCAAGCTGGAGCCCTGTTCGTAGAGTGAACAAAAGGGCATCCTCTGTGAGGAGTCCACAGCTTTGGAATTTATTCCCCACCCATGGTCTGAAATAGCCTGGCAGTGTTGATCTTCAGGGCACTTTTCAAAACTCCTCTTTTTTTTTCCTTCCCCAGGAAGTTGAAAATGAGGGGAAATGATAAGTGTCAGGAATTGCCAGCAGAGGAGGCACATGGGGGGATTTAAATTGTCTGTCTCACTGGTGGTGGGTTATATTGAATTCTCCTGCTGCACATAAGGTATTTTTGTGATGCCTTTGTAAGTTACAAGGGCATCTATAGCATAAGGGTTGGTGCCCTTTTTAGTATTGGCATAAATCTGAATAAAGGAAGAACTGAGCCTAAAATAGTGCATGTGTAGTATTAAAAGAAGCAACTTTCAGAAAGTGCTTTCTAGTAAGTATTCTTTATTTTCCCTTTTTTCTGTCCTCAAGGGTGTTCCCCGAGCTTCTTATTCCCAATGCCTCTACTCTTCTTCTTCTCCTTTCTCAGTTAGGGATAAAATCTTCTCGTCTGCTTGCAGAGGTCTCCTCTCTCTGTTGTTGTCCTCGAAACCAACCTTCACGATCCTTTGTGATGCTTGTGTGTAGCATGGCCTCTCTTGGACATGCAGTTCCACGAGCATCGTTTACTAGCGTCATATTTGGAAATGCACTCTGGCCATCTACATGAAGGGGAATGGTATGTGAGCAAGGAAGAGGAGTTAGGTCTTTGATTTGAGGCATTGTTTCCTATGTCACAGAACAGAGGGAAACTAGCTTTCTGAAATGCACATGCACTACACCATGCAGTATTGGAAGAAGGAATTCTCAGGATGAGGTTAGAAATTTCTGGGGTCTGTCTAAATACCACAGGGCTGGTTGCTATAGTCTCCTAAGTAGGTTTTCAGGCATGAGATTGGAGTGAACAAAGTACCTCCACACCCTTGCCTAGGTCGATCAAAGACCTGTCACAGTTGTAATCCCTGTGGCTTGCAGGAGCTTGGGGACTGTCGCACCCTGAGGAGGAGTAGGGCCGTAGTCCCACACCAGCCTGCAGAGCAGACTGGCTGTATCAAGTAGAGCAAACTGCACTGGACTAAAGGAATGGGGCAGGCTGCCTAGCTCCCTATGCACGGGGATGGGCGGGGAGAGATTTGTGCTCGCTGAGCAATGGGCCACTTCAAAGGCTAAAAGTCTCACAGTTTAACCTACCTTTAGTTTTGTTCATGGCTACGCGTTTTTGTGCTATAGGAGTGAAGTGACTGAGGGTTCTCGTTCACACCCTTTTCATAGACGTCTTCAGTAGAACGGCCTTTCCTACTTGACAAGTAATTCTCAAGAAACATGAACGCTTCCCACGCTGAATAGATTAAGAAGCTCCAAGATATTTTGGATCAATTGTCCAGAGACTTTTAAAGGGACAAGAAAATATCCAAATTCTTTGTACCATTTTCAACTGAAGAAGCTGAGGCTGGAGTTGACTTTCTTGCCATGCCCTGGTGCACTCTAGATTCAGGGCCAGATTCTCAGCGGGTGTAAATTGGCATAGCTCCATCGGTGTTAGTGGAGCCATGCTGTTTGTCTCTATCTGAGCATCAGGCCTGAGTTTGAAGTATAAGTAACCAAACTGAGTCATGTATTCAAATCTGTCCTAGGACTTGCTGTTTAGAATGCTCATTTTTTCCGTAGTTGAAACTTCCCATCAATTTGGAAGCCATCTGTCCAGTCTGAGAGCTCTGTGTAAAGTCATTAATCTCCACACACATGAATTTCATGTTCTCAACTCTTTTGGGGCTTGGCGTTACCTGCCAAAATGGCCAGAACCCAATTTATATTTTTCCCCCTCTGAGCCTGTGTGGCGTCATATGAGCAAGACACATGAAGATCCTGAGGTGTAAATAAATCCACAAAGATAAATATCAAACTTTGAGATGCTATTCCATTTTACTGAATGTTTATTTGAACTTCACACACAGCATCCAGTTAGATAATTTGCCCACAAGGCAAGTTTGATTTCATTTTTCACCATGTTCTGCTACTTGGGATTATTTATTCACTGCAACAGAGCCACAGACTTGCCTGATTTGTTATGAGTGTGCTGTAAGGATGGAAATTGCAGTATTATATTTAATGCAAAACTTTGGAGTGAGGAGCAATGAATTATTATCACACAGCACATCATGTTATAGCATGGGGCGACGGTCTGATAGAAAAGCACAATTGTGGAGGTAAGAAGAGACTTTTCCCTGTAGAAATATCTTTACCCTCTGGTCACTTTTGTTTGTGCTAGAATAACCTCCCACCCCTATTACAATTTTTTTTTTTTTGAAATATACTCCTAAAAAAATGGAAGGGATCTATAGTTAATTTAATTTCCTGGACATACATATATTAACAAATTGGAAAAATGAGTAATTACTCCCATCCACTCACATGCTTTTTTTCAGACTTCTTAATTCTAACTTGACTACTATTGATATAATAGATGTATCTTATACTTAGGAATTCAATTTGCCTGAATGTGTTTGAGATAAGAAAAAGAGAACTAACTTGGTGCATTAATTTACTTGTAATACATCTTGAAGGGCTCTGTCAGAGGGTTTCTGTTCACTTACACCTTAACATATTTTAAGTTAAACTGCCTAGTAAAAATTTAGCAAAGTTAACTGCAGCCAAAGAAAACATCTGCTTTGGACATGACTTACTTTATTTTCTAGCAGGAGGGCTCCATATATCAGTGCCCTGCCTTGTCTAATTTCATTAATAAGATCTTGTGTCCATCCTGTGGCAGTTTAATAGCCATTATTTGTGGCCTCCATCAAATAAAGCATTGACCATAAATCCAACTTCACGTAAATGAATATATAAATGTCAATCTGCATTATTGTATAATATTTATTATTTTAATTAAATGAAACTGTGACATTTGTTAAATCACAAGTTACTTGTTAATGGCAATGAATGCCAAAAATGCTTATTTTATGCAAATAATTATTAGATGTTTTTTAATGTTGTTGTGGTATGTTACCAGAATTAAGGACCTCAGTGGAGGACAAAATGTTATGTGCTCCTTTATGGAATGCAGACTATGTTAGTAATGCCAATAATGACATGCATTGCAAAAAATAGCAAAGAGCAAATGTGGAAGGTGAATGCACCAGTACTGCATTTGGAGTTTTTCTTCAGCACTTCATAGTACAGTATTTATGTTATTAGAGCCAAATTCTGCTTCTATTTGCACTGGAGTAACTCCAACAATTGAAACAGAGTTATTCTGGATTGATACGGATGGAATTCAGACTTCTTTTTTTTCATTATGAAGGTACCAAAGTTTGTAGTTTCATTATATGCTTTCTAAAAATTGAAGTATTGGAGAAAAAATAAAGAAAATACATACATTTTAAAATATTGAAGACTGGTCCACTGTAATCTTATCCCAAAGATAGAAATCCATTATAAATTAGTGACTGTTTTTATTTACTGTCCTTTGTTATTGCATTCGTTATGGTTTTTAATATTCATTAGAGAAAATGCATCATATTTGCAACTTGTATTTGAGAAAATATTGATAACTACTAAATCTTTCATGATCTTGATTCTGGCAAAGTTCCTTATTCTGGCAGACCTCCCATGGAAGTAAGGAGTGCAGAAGGTTTTGTTTTTTTTGGGGGGGGAGGGTGTGTGTGTGTGTGTGTGTGTGTGTGTGTGTGTGTGTGTGTGTGTGTGTGTGTGTGTGTGTGTGTGTGTGTGTGTGTGTGTGTGTGTGTGACATTTCTTGGGTTGCAAAGAGTAGATGTTATCAAAACTGAATTTATAACAGACTTTCTGGGGTTGAGACCAGCCCCCATATGTCAAAGAAAGGTCACCCACCTTCTTCACAGTAAAAGTATACTGTATTTACAACAGAAATTTTGGATGAAGAAGAGCTTTAATTGTATTTAGGAACCAGCATAGTTAAGTTATTTCTATTTTTTTAATAACAGAAAATATGGACCCTCTTCTTGCTGATAAAGAAGTCGGTGGCAAAACTCCAATTAACTTCAGTTGGAGGAAGACTGGGTCCTAAAATAGTAAAGAAAGTAAATCAAGGTAAAAGGAGCTTATATCTTTCTATACAGAAACTTCATTTTTACCTGTATTTTTGCAATGAGGGTCTGATCCGGTTCCCATTAAAATCAAGGGAAAGTCACACATTGACTTCAGTGGGAGTTGGATTAGCCCTTAAGGTAATGAGATGCTGTATTCAAAGTAATTTCAAAATCTGTTTACCACTGATCTGCCCTTTGCTTTCCAAATCCCTCAGATAACATTCTATATCTCTATGGGAAAAGCCCTCTAAATATTTTTCACATTGGGCCTTAAAGATTTTTTTAACATAAAACTGCTTCCTCTCAGAATTTTGGTTTAATTTTGAATTGGGACGTGTAAGTCTATAAATGTTTATAAAGTAGTAGTAGCAAAGCGAGGCATGGAGTTCATTCTGCCAATGAGTTGTATTGCTCATCTTTACCTCTGTTCCACTACAGAGAAGAAGATAGAGGATCTTGAAGTTTATCCTTTTGGTCAGTACTGACCATGCATATTCATGACAACTTCTAAGCATTTGCTAAATACTATCCAATAAATATAAATGACCTGTATTAGATGACAAAGGTAAAATATATTAAATAAAAGGAAACAAATTTAGGCCACTACTAGTGTGTATTTATTTATGTATTAAGTTTTTTTTATGTATTAAGTTTTTTTTCCCTCCCTCCATCATGAAATTGCAGGTGAGTGCTTCCCCCCCCAAATTTAGAAACTGAATGTTTGTAGAGCTGAATGAAGCAAATAACCTTTTGAAATCTGTACCCACTTTTGAATTAGCTGTTTTATTTCAATGTATTTTTTTCCCCAAATGCTTGACTTCTAAAAGCAATTTCTTCTAGTGTCTCTCTGTAGCTATGTAACTGTGTACATATGACATCATAGCTTCTATTCTGTATTTTCTTTTGAAATGACTGTAACTTATTTCAATGAGGTACTCTCTTAATTTCCTCTTTAATAAAACAACCAACCTCTAGTTGTATCGATTTATAGTATTTTCTTTCAAAGTTTTCAGCGGCTAAAATCCAATAGTCTTTGGACTCCCCTCCTCAGTTTTGTATCTTCTGCATATTTCACATTATTCTATATTAGTCATCCTGAATATGAAAGTTAACAATGTATATCTTCGTGCTAGTCCCCTTAGTACTCCGCTCATTATTTACTTCAGAGATGAACCTGCATTCCCTTACACCTCTGAAATCAACAAAAGGTTTGGGTGCACAAGGAATGCAGAGGAAGGACCTTCATCTCAAATTGCTACCCTTCACTTTTGTCTTTAGTATCTGCCATGGCTCTATGTCCACATAGGTGCCTTGTCTGGATGCCATGTTACTGATGGTCCTGCAGCCCTCCTTCACTTAGAACTCTTGCTGATTTCCAGGAGAATGCCATGCTTAGAGCCACTGCAGTATTTGCTCCTTTGTTCTGGATCTAAAGCTGTTTTGTGTGGATCTAAATATATTGTTAATTCAATTTAAATCCGCTTCCTGCACCAGCCTTTTTTCACATT
Source organism: Emydura macquarii macquarii (assembly GCF_026122565.2). Lineage (NCBI taxonomy): Eukaryota > Metazoa > Chordata > Testudines > Chelidae > Emydura > Emydura macquarii. The sequence goes on along the minus strand of NW_027130698.1, from coordinate 10,779,221 downwards.
AAAATATTTGATCATGTTTCCCAAGTGTGATCATCCTTTTGTGACATCATGTTGATTGTTGACATTTAAACAAGCTCTTTCGGATGTTCTCCCAATCTGTCTTTGATTACTTGTGGGTTCTCCACTACAGTATGTCAAATTTTCATGTCTGTAATTTCCTGGAACTGCTGTAGACGTCATGAGTTTAAAATCCATTGTCGATGTTACATTAGTTTCTCTAGCCCTCTATTACATACCTTTTTAAATGACTTTCAAATACAATTTGTAAAGGATTCCCTAAATGGTTAACCTTTTCTTCCAGAAATTCTTGGGTGGAATCTGCTTGGTCCTGAAATTTTATCAGTTTTCAGACATTCCAATTTCTTGATTCCTTGTTCTAGCATGATCATCATTTCCTTCAGTATTTCTTTTACTTCCCCAGGGAAATTTAATATGAATTCTGACATGTGTTCCCTATCCTCTTTGCTGAAGAGTGAGGCAAAGAATTCATTCCGTTTTGCAGTGGTCTGTCAATAAATTATCTTTGCTGACTCTTAAGGTATTACTTTTCCTCCACTATTGGCATCTTGTTTGTGTCTACAGTCAAAGCCATATTTATCCTCCCTATCATCTCATGACATCTTCTTTGGATGTTCCTCTGTTCTGCATCAGTGGCTTGGGGATTGATCCATTGATTGAGATGCTGAGCATCTCCTATGAAAAGATGAGTGTCTTCAGATTCCGTTGATACCTCACAGGTTCACACTGTACAGCAAGAGAGTCAGGGAATCTAGCCTCCTGGCTTATATTTCCACAGTGCCAATGATTTGCTCAGTGACAATGGGCAAATCACTTAATCTCACAGTTTATTGGCTGTAAAATAATGATCACTGCTTTTGCTGGGGGGCTGAATCTTGCCTGACTTCCTTACACATGAGGTCTCAAGGGTATTATGAAGTTTCATTTATTAATGTTTGGAAAGTGCCCTGAGATCTTTGGATAAAAATCCTTGCAGAATCATATTTAGCATTTCACAGCACAGTACAGACCATAGGTAATCCTTACAGTGCTCCTGTGAGACAGAATTAACTGTTACTACAATTATTATCCTCACTTTACTGGTTGGAGCCGGGGAGAGATTAATAGCCTAATCCTGCTCCTGTTGAAATGAATGGAAGTACTGCCATTAACTTCTGTCGGAGCAGGATTAAGCTTTCTCTGACATGCCAAAGTACAATTTGAACTCAGGAATTCCTGGATCCCAAACCAGGCTCAATCCCGTAAACCTCTCTTTTTTTCATATATGCAACATATTAGAATTACTTGTCGTATTAGTCGCATGCTTTTACATGATTCTGTGATATTTCCAGTTTTCCCTATGCACAATACCTAATGTTTTGTTTACCTTTCTTTTACTTTTTTCATACTGTCTTATTTCTTCACTCCCAGTATATTTACTTTCTGATGCTGATACTTAACCCTACAGTATATTCCACAGAGATAAGCACTGTAGAAATACCATAGATGGATAGATTGTCAGTATAAGCAGTGTTATTCTTGAACCGTCCAACAAATCAGCATCATAAAAAGAATGAACAACTTTTTTTAAGCCTTAAAAAATGAAACCCAAATCAAAAGAGGTGTCTTTTAAAGACTGCCCTATACACAGGACCCCCACATGAGGGGGCATTAGTCAGTGTTCAGTTCCGTTTACTTCAAAGAGACTTCTTGTGGAATAAGGAACTACTCAGGGTGAGCAACGTTAATGTAATCTGGCACTTAATCAGTTTGTAAGTAGCTAGTGTAATTGTGAGGTGAGAGAATTTCAGTAGACTATCTGAAGATTCACTTAATGAAGTAAACTAAAGAGCTTTCAAAGAGGGGGAGAGAGCTGGCCATAGCTTGTGTGGTCTGTTTGCCTCTGTTCATTGCAGAGTCTTTGGGAGACCTTCTCCAACATCCCCTCCATGCAATGCAAACAAATACATTTGGATGGAAGCCAGGCTGCTTGCTTTGCTTTAGGATCGTACTGGCCAGTTACGCCTCTGACTGTAGTAATATTAGACTAATTAAAGGCTAGTCGTATCAATAGAGCCATATTTTCAAGTAACTTGCTTGCCTGGAACAGCTATTATTGAACATTAAAGGCAAAATCAATTTTATACAGATAAATAGAGCTGCGTGGTAATGTGGCTATGACCTTTGAAGTGACAATCTGACATTAATTTTTAAAGATCATATATTCACATATGCTGTCTTTGTAGGGCAAATAACTTGGCTGGAAGTAAGTCTATGCATTCTGAGAATGCATTTACAGTTTAACATGCTGTTACAAATGTACGGAGGCTCCCTCTCTCTCCTAATTTTTTTTTTTTCACCAGCTTGACAGTTTTTCAAACATATTCACTGTCAGCCCTAACAACCTGTCAACAACTGCCATTATGTGAAAATAGCAAAGACTTGCTGGAGCACTGTGAAAAGTGACAGACATGCCACAAGGATAAGTTCCTCAGAAACAGAGGGCTAAAACTTTTGAAAGGTGCTCAAGCCCTTCCAAGTCAAAATGAACAGTCAGATATCTGAAAAAACCATACCCTTGTCACATCGGATATCTATTTCTTTTCACCACAGATTGAGGTGTATGTGAAAGAATAAAACATAGATTAGGACAAACTGGGCAATTTACTGGAGTTTGTGCAGTTTTCCTTACCGTGAAGAGTGTATGTGGTGAGCCAAATTTATCCCTGGTGTAACTCCACTCCTTGTGTGGCCAGCACAAGTCCAGTGAAACCAAAGGAATGGATGCAAGGGTGGAACAGTCACAACCTTTTCCGTATTGTACAGCTTAATCAGATTACTTTGTTCGTCTGTCTATTACTTTCTGCTAAGGTTTCCATAATAGAGACTGATCCTGCAAAGTGCTGAGCATCTTCTGGAATAGATTCTCCTCTAGTGTGCACTGGTGCAATGCAGGAGTCATTCCACTGATGTCAATGCATTTATACTGATTTAAAATAGGTGCACGTGAGCAGAACGCTGTGAGGCTGAGTTCCTGTTGAAGTCAAGATGCAGGATCAGGCTAATGGGTGAAATAAATAAGGCTTGTGTAGAATTGGAACTTGCCCATTCTGTGCTGTTCAAACGGCACTTGTCCATACTGTGCTGGAAGAAGATACATCAGGTGAAATCCTGTCCCCACTGAAGTCAATGGAGTCTTGCCATTAACTTCACTGGGGCCAGATTCTTTCTGAAAAGGGGACAGATAATACTGTTTAGGAAAAGATAGTGTCCAAATCTTTTTGTAATGTCCATTAAAAACAACTGCTGATGATGACTAAGCTGGCTACCTGGAGATTTTCCAACTCACTTTTCTCTATCAGTTCTTTAATTGTTACCTGTTTCTTTAAACACGTTGTTCTTGTGTTTGAATGTCATTGCCAGTGGACAGCAATTTAAGATTTTACTCCACAGTGCTTGTATTCATAGCTGATTGGCATAACCGATGGATTCCCAAACAGAGTCCACTTTACATATCCTTGTTTATAATCTCTTATGGCTTTTAGCAGAATGGTTGTAGGCTGGACTTAATTAGAAAATGTATGTGCAGTTAGTGCTGAAATGTGACCCAGGGTGCCTAGGTGCTGGAGCAATGTTATATCCTAGACCAGGGGTGTCAAACTCGCTGATGGTGATGAGCCAAATTCACATAACATGCCCTTCATGGGAGCCATGCAACACCCGCCGTCGAAAAATTCGGGCTATCTTCCATTTTCGGCGGTGCAGCATGGGCCCTTTTTGGCGGCAGGATTTCGCAGGGGACCCTGTTGCCGCTTTTAGGGATTTCTGTGGAGGATGGTATTGCCGCTTAAAGACTCTCTTAAAGTAGGCCCTCCGCCAACAAATGTCTTAGAGGGACAATGCCATACGCAGAGAAACTTTCGGCGGCAGCACGACTCACTGAAACACTGGCCGAACGCGGGCCAGATCGAAAAGGTTCGCGGGCCAAATGTGGCCTGCGGGCCGTATGTTTGACACCCCTGTCCTAGACATTCTCCTTTCCTGTCATTTACCATCAGACCTTTGGGAACGTTGTCTACCTTGATTTATGCATTGACTATAATGGTAGTTCTGAATGTCAACCCCAGTACACTGAGATGAGACTCCAGTAAGCCCTTTCATGTTGTTTTCATGTAATGTTGAGTACATGTGGTAACATTTAAGGTTTTTTTTTCTTTTTCTTTTTTTTCCCCCTTGTATTATACACTGGGTACAGAGTATATAGAAAAGAGGACATGCGTGCCTATAAAAGAAGTCATTGACATGGGTTTTCAGTACTGTATGTAAAATTACAGATCAATAATTATAGTTTAGTGGAGAAGAAAAAGGATAATTTCTGTGTGTTTTTACCATATAAAGAAATATCTTCAATAATAAATGAAATAGATGTCTACTTTGGGCAAACTATAAGCCTAGGAGCTTCAGGCACTTATAGTCTGATTTGATGAGGTATCAAGCAGCCTCAGCTCTCACGGTCTCTCAGCAAAAGGTTGGCATCTTGTTGGTTTGGTCTTTTGGTTCAGGCACTGGTTTGGAAGTCAGGTGCTCTGGTTCAATTCCTGGCTCTGTCACAAGCTTCCTGTGTGACCTTGGGCAAGTCTCCTCATCTCTCTGTGCCCCAGATCTCCAGCTCTGAAGCAGGGATAACAATGTTTCCTTATTTCACAGGGGTATTGTGAGGATAAATACTTTGGAGGTGTTGGGATAATACAATAATGGGACCATGTAGGTCCTAGCCAATCGGATAGAAATGTTGGTAGAACACTGTGCCTGGGCATCTCAGAAAATCTGGCAGTAGAGACCCACAGCAGAACTCTTTCATTGTGATTCCCTGGCCAAAGCTACTTGGAGTGTGTTATGGAGCTAGAAACTAGGGGGCCTGGTCAGCATAAGTCCAACCCCCAATGGTGTGTATGCATGGTACCCATCTCCTTTCACCCCTTGTATAGATTACTACTTCTACAGGCTGGCATGGGAACGGGTAGCAAGCAGAAATGGTAAGCCAGTAACACTGGCTTTGCTGTTTATAAGACCAGAGTTGTTCCATAGATGTTTCTGTTCATTTTTAAATTCAAGCTCATTTTCTTTGCTTTAAAAAAAAAAATCCAAAAAATGTTTTGTGACACAAACTTAGAACAAACGTTCTAAAATGCATTCTCTAATAATTATCCAATAAACAATTGATTTTGCCTGTTATCAAACACTATCGAACAGAAGCCACTCATTTAATGATAATGATTTCTTTTAACTTCCTCCCACTAAAGGATACTTAGCTCCCCACTGACATTAGGTTTCTGGTTATTTCATACGCTCTCAGATGTTTTGTAATGCTTGTTGAGTACAGAAGAGAGCACCTGTTTCTCAAACTGCTCAGAATAACTTAAATGTGCTTTTTGTTTTAATGTCTGTCTTATTTTTCACTTTCTTCATTTTTCTTTCAGTTCCCAGTTACAAAAATGAAAGAGTAGTATTCATAGGACATTTTTTCATGCTGATTTTCTTTAGCGTGAAAAAAGCAGAGGTCTCCACTGATATTATTTCCATCATTTAATCTCTTTTTGTACAAATGGAGTTGAATATAATTCCTTGGTTTCATACTTGTAACACATTATGTTCAATCTGTACACACTGTCCTCTTATTTACCCACCAGATGCTTTCATTTTTTCGGATCAATGAGTTCCAACTGAAAAGGCATTGGTTTAAAGTTCCCCAGTTGCTAGCTGATCTAATGGTCAATCTCTGGCAAGCTAATCTCAGGTCCCAGCTGACTTTTAATCAAAGCCTGATTGGTGTTTATCAAACTGACTTTAGATTGTGGCATCCTGTGGCAAAATCCTACTAATGCTCGAAAACAGGTTTGAGCTGGGCACCTGATCCTGCGTTGCAAAAGATTTATCTTTTGTATTTTCGCACAGCCGCACCATTGCTGTTATTAAGGGGATTGTTCAGGTAATACAGTTAGCTAAGTTGGTGTCTGTATGTTGTTAAGGTGAGGACTGCCCAGGCACTCTGGGAATGTTGTTCAATACACGTGGGAGTATGTAAGATTATAAATTATAGAAGGAAAACACTAAAAAACTTCGATAAAACATCCTGCCTTGAGTGTCTGGGACAGAGAACATGAGCCTTTCACTATTTTCAGGAAGCATAAGAAGTCATCAGGAAGGCAAATTGCTTATATCATTTCTTGTTTTTACTTCTACCATTGTAGGGCAGGATCCCCATTCAATACTACTACCTGAGGGCAAAGCCTCACCAGTTCAAGATGGAATCCCTGTTCATGAAAGCACTTAAGCACATGCTTAACTTAAAGTTAAAGCACATGTTTAAGTCCTTTCTTGAGTCAGACCCCCAATCCCGTTGTTACTGTACTGAGACACATGGGAGGTGGGGAGTGAGGAATGACAGGAATCATCTATGGGTGCTGAGAAGGATGGCTTATGGTACCGGGGGGATAGCTCTCATGATGCACTTTGCTGCATCTTTAGAGTCAGTTTCCACTCATATTAAATAGTAGCTTATGCCACAGGAAAGCTCATTGAAATCAACAGGAATAATTGCAAAGTAAAATGCTTCTGAATGTGACTAAAGGGTGGCAGAATCTGGTTATTAAATAGGAGCAGCTTGCACCTGCTAGCGCCTATATTAGCCAAAGGCAGTTTTTAGGTAGAGATATTCTCCTTTACATTTTAGCCTATATTTGCCTTTTGCCTGTACCTATCTACATCTGAGGAGGTTTTTCCAGCATAACTATACCCCGCCCCCATCCATATGTCCCTTCATTGCAATTTGTCTTTTTCTAAACCTCTTTGTGAGTCTAGAGTTCAAGCGACAAGCACTGCTTGTCTGCCTCAGCCACCATGTTTTGACATCAAGTGTACTTGATCTGGGGCTGGTAGTTTGCTTCAAACATTGTTCCTATGAATGGGTCTGGCAGTCGGGAAACTGCAGAAAAAAGTGCATGAACAGTGGTTCTTGTGTTCTGTCTTCAAAACAGATCTATTATTGTGTCCCTGCTGGCTGTTTTGAAGAGTCTTGACTTTGAGGCCAGAGAGAAATCATTATCCAATTCTCATTCATTTAAAGCTGAGGCCAATGGTCTCATAAGTGATCACTCGGATTATCTTGTATGAACCTTCCACACACATGGGCTTGTGTTTCATGTATCGCATGTAAGGCAACGTTTCCAATTTTTAAACAGAAAGTTCCGTGCATCGGTGAATACACACAGTGGCCTGTGTGTGATCTATGTATTACTAGTTAACACTTGATTATGAATCACAGCTATTTCTTTTTTCTCTTGACATCCTTCGGTTTGTGACATGCTCTGCTGTCATTTTCCTATTCTTATTTCATTACTGTGTTACCATTGTCATTTTCTCATTGACATTATCATGGACAGGTATTCAGCCAGCTTTTGTCCTAAGTCATAGAGCTTAAACTTGGAAATTGAACTGTGCTGACTTTCTTTTTTTCGATAAGAATGGCAGTCTCTGAGTGTTCATTTTTAATATATGCAGCTGGTCTTTCAATAATTCTTATCTTCCCTTTGTAAAGAATTTTGAGATCGATGGAAGAAAAGCATTACATAGGAGCTAATTTGTCATCCCCCTTTTATATTGGGGAAACTGAGGTATAGAGAGTTGGAGTGTCTTGCCCAAAATCACGAGAGGTCAGTAATTGAACTGAGCACAGAACTATAAAGGGCAGGTGCATAACGTCACCCATCATGCGTAGGGACCTCACTGGAGAAGGTTGTGCATGCCCACAGTACAATCTCTCTGATGGTTTTCTTGGGTAAGTGAGGTCTGTGCTATTTGTACTCAGGAATTAGCTTGTGGGTAAATCTAGCACCCCATCCCAAGGAGTATGTGCTCCATATTGTTGAGATTGCTCAGTTTTTACACTTGACCCGAGGGTATTCCTGGTCAGCCTGCCCTCATTTACTACTAATAGAAATTTGCAGGGCTAGCTATTTGGATAACACCATCCACAGTGGGTCGCCAACTGACTAATCCTTCACTTTGTGTTGTCAACTGTTATGTAAGCTGCGAAATGGCTGCCATGTTTTACCCTAGAAGTAGCTACATTTGAGCAGTGCGGTATAATTTCTATATCACCATGTTAAATTTAGAAGGTGCTATGATCCTTCTGGGTAACTCTATCATAATGATAATTGACTTAGCCAGTGCTTAATACTTTCAGAGCTGTACAGATAGATAAATAAGTAATCCTAGGAGTACCATTGTGCTGCAGCTGCTATAGATGAGTATTTTACAGATGGGGAAACTGAGGCACAGAGCTATTAAGTGACTGGTTCAGAGAACCAGCATCAGAGGTAGGATTAGAATGTAGGAATTCCTCACTGCTAGTTCTATCCTCTTCTAGACCCACTAGAAACTGCTACTTCTAAATGAAAACAGGTGATCATTAAGTTCAGCAAAATAGTTGGAAAGTATATAGCTTCTGGGATTTAAATGGAGAGGTACAGTAGTAGAGGTTATAGCAACACACAGTTTGAATGGACAGTCAGGGCAAAGGGTAAAACCAGAGTGCTGGTAGGAAAGGATGAGGAGGAAGGGTTGTGGTAATGTTACTCCAGTGCAGCATCACACCAGCAGCACAGAGATTTATGGAGCATATTTGAAAGGGACAAGTGGGCATGATGGATGGGGTAAGTCAGTAGCAATTGGTGAAATTGCACCTTTCTGTCATAGTCTATCACCAACGTCCTCTCCCTGCAGTTGGAGTGTTTCCCAGTTGCAGTTAGGGGGAGTGAACAGTGGTCACTTCCCCTCTCCTTTGGATACTGGATCAGGTAAGCAGCTGAAGAATTCAACCATGTTACCTGAATCATCCCAGGTAAAGGGAAGAACTCAATTCCTGTAACTCTCAGTAATTTAAACCATTATTATTTAGGAGCAACTACAAAAGTCTGGAGATTCTTGGAAACAATGGATTAATCATTTATTCGACTTATAGATGAACTGATTAAAACTGTGCAAACCACAATAAACCAGAAGAGACAACTGAGAAAAATATAAATCAGGAACTGGAGGCATAATTATTATCGGTAGTGATAGCAGTATTAAAGAAGTTTGTAGAGACCCTGACTGAGCTTGGGGCACTATGGTGCTAGGTGCTGTATAAACACCTACCGAGAGATGGTGTCTACAAAATGTTTACTATCAAAATAGACAAACAGATGAAGGGTGGGAGGAGAAACAGAGGCACAGTAACTTCCCCAAGATCACACTGCAGGTCAGTGGCAGATCCAGGAATAGAACACAGGACTTGCAGACCAATGCCCAATCCATTAGACTTTGCTGCCATCCCAAATAGAGGTATACGCATGTACAGTATAGATATTATACAGAGCTACAGCATGTGCCTGCAGGTAATGATTGAAATAGCAGAGCATGAAGTAAACCCCTAGATCCCAACACCCCCAAGTTTGTGCTGGTTCAGATTCAGAACGGAATGTTATGGCTCAGGCCCATTTAGGATCATGACTATGTTCAGAATAATGTTCATCTGTGTATCTAGGGTTTTATACTGCCACCCATCACCGTATTATCTGAGTGCCTTCCATGTGAAATCAATAGCGATAGTGAAGTCCATAGAGGATTTCACTGAGTCTCTGATACTTCTTGGTTTAAAAAAAAAAATAAACAAGACAGAGTCCAGGCCCAAAGGACCTTGTTGTCTAACTCAGCTCAGTGTGATACATAGGAATGATAAGATAACAGTTCAAGTGTAGCTGGTTGGGGAGTGAAGGCTTTTGTGAAGAAAAGGAAGGGAGACTTTGATGGAGGAAAGCGAAGGTCACTTGGTTCACAGGGCCTGGGAGTCCATTGCAAATGTTGGGGCCGCACCTCAAAGGAGGTAATGCAGAGGCTGTGTGCATTCCATTCTAATCTTTGCTGCTGCATGTGAAGATGATTAATAATTCTACAGAATGATTGCCTGGGTTTTTAATATCCCCTAGTGATGAGTCGCTGTTGTGTTTTTATGTTGTTATAATAACAGTTTTTGACTCACTATGTGAAGTTTGTTAAATTATGCATGAGATGTGCGTTTTGCCCAGTTTGAACTGTCCACACTAATGGAAACACTAATGCTAGCTGAACAGTATCTTGTAACTAATGCAATTCTTGCAATGGCAAGCAATATCCTATCAGTATCAAAAGGCAATAAACCTCTAATAGAACACACTGAGAGTAATGTTTAAAAAAACAACAACTACGGACCCCTCTTGGACAACAGAACAATTTATATGAACAGCCAGGTCCTAATTTGTTTGATTAATGGATGGTTAACTATCCCAATGTAATGCAGATAGAGGTGATGCATGTCTGATGTGAACTATGGTATGGTGCCAAGAAATGAAGCCTCAAAATCTTCTGCTCTAAGATCCAGCAATAGAAGAGATCTGACTGAGCCCTGGAGACCTTCAGTACTCAAATACTTTTATTTATATGCTATACAAAACATTTTTTTTCAAGCTTCCTGGGATTTTTCTGACTCAGCCCATATGGTGAACAGCAGTCTCTTATTTATGAACAACAAAAATTGTATTCCAGTGCTCAGCACACATTGGACAGTGAAGGTATGGTAGAGAGCCCAATATGGTGTTAAACAGCTGTCTAGACCCCTCTGTATAACAGTATGACGGGACTAAGAACGGTTTTGCATTTTTCTATCGTCTTGTTCTATGTCTGGTTTTCCGTGTGCACAGCTTGAAATCTGCCATATCATTTGGCAGCCAGCGCCCATTGTTTCACTCTCTCGTGTGCTTTTGTACAGTTTTGGGACCATGTGTTTGTCTTGGCTCCTTTAGTTGCACACTTGACATTTGAAGTCTCCGCTTGAGACCAGTTGTACAGCACCGCTCAGCACACTGAATGTTCTGTGCACGCTGGCAAGTCAGGGCTGGGAATTCTCAGCGTTTGTTAATGCCCAACGCCTCCTCTGTCCTCCACTATTCTGCAAAGCTTTCATCTTGGCATGGGAGGGGGAGAATGTCAGGGATCCAAGCAGCAACCTACATATTCTGTGCACCATAGACCATGGCTTTGTGCTGCCCCCTATAGAGGCCCCAAGAGCTCATTCAGAAATTACTGCAGAGGCTCCATCTTGCCCTCCGCTTGTTCAACATATATATGCAGTCATTGAGAGGATGGATGATGTGGTATTGCCTATGGTGTCTTCAGTGTGCTGTTTCACATCAAGGTTTCCATGTAGTCACCTAACTGTGATCAGAAAGAAGAAATCTGGTTGCCTTCGGTGGTTGTAATGCGTTACATGCTGTGTGTGAGAGAAATTCCACAAGGATGACTTTCAAGCAGTTTGATTCACTGTCTGATTGGATACATTAAGGTTGAGACTTCTGAGCTGTAGAACAAAATAAGACAAGAATGGATCACATGGTTGTCTTGGGTTAAAAAATAAAGAATTAAAGTGGTGTTTTAAAATAGTGATCATTAGGTTTAAAACCAGAAATACCTTATTAGCGCTCCAGATTTTCCTTTCTTTCATCCTTTTCTTAATCAGCAATTAGTTTAAATACTGTGAAATTAAAAGAATGCTTAATATGGTATCTCGAGATAATTATCCATGCCTAACCTTGACCCCAGGATATGGCAGTTAGATTTTATATCCTTCTAAGAACTTACGAATTTTAATCAACCAAGTTAAAAACTATATTGGCAAGGAAATGTTTTAATTTATAGAAGACAATCATGTTTTTGGGATAGTGGCTTCCTTCCTGATTTGGTGGTCAGGAAAGAAATTTTAAAAGTTAATTAGTTTACTGATGATTTTTTTTTCTGCTCAGTACAGGAATAATTTTGGGTATGTCAAGGGAAAATTGAAGTTTTGAGATAATAATTCTTTGTGCACCAGACAACTGTTAAGTAATTGTTTTTTACTAAAGATTGATTATATGAAATATTATTGCCATTCCTAAGGATTCAAAAACTGAGTCATGCTCCAAAAATTCATGATCTTGGATTATAATAAATAAAATCATAAATCTAGGTTCTTTTTATTTGTCTTCTATGTTTTGAGCATTTTAGGATTCATATTTTTTATGCCCTGCAATGATGAGGGTTAGAAGCTATTTTTTTTTCTTTAAGTGAAAACTTAGATTCTCATATAATAACATGACTCCTGAAGTGGTGCCTTTAAGCAACACATTGGATATTTTGAGACTCCTGATAAAATCAGGAGAGTTGGTATCACTTAAGTATTTTTATTTTATTTTATTTTATTTTTGTTTAGTTCTGTTTCCCTCCCACCTCGTTCTGAATAACATAAATATTGACCCTCTCTCTTTGTTTTTAGGAGATTTAAATGTAGGCAATTTCATAAACCCAAGCCATGAAATTAGCATTTTTGTACTCAACGAATGATTGCCAGAGCCTGATATTTAAAAGAGGTCCAATGATGAGGATGGCTTACAGATACACAGCAATGGTTCTTGTGGCATAAATTCAAAGCTGGATCCACATTCCAATTTTTCCAAACATCCTTTATCTCTATAATGGGCTAAACTGAGTTTGTGGGACAGAGTTCCTCCTGTGCCATGGCTCTGAATGGCAAAAGGGGCCAAATGTCAGAAGAAAGTCTGGACCTTAATAGCTGAACACTCCTGAGCTCTGGGATGTTCATAATTTGATATTCATTGAGTTTCAGTGATACTTAGGGAAAAAAATTCAAATGTGACTAAGTGATTTGGGAGCCTAGCACCCATTGACTTTCAAAGGGATTTTATCTCCAAATTGCCTGTGTCACTATTGAAAAATGGAGCATAGGCCCCTAAATCACCTAGGCACTTCTGAAACTATTGCCCTTGAGCTTATTTTAAGTAATTGTTTCATAGTTTAATTACTCACATGCTGAAAATTAATCCCGTGCTTTGATGAGTTGCTGGATTGGGGTCTAATTTTGAAAATGTTGGCCAACCAGCTATTTTACCAGCATAGCATAGTTAATTAAAATCCCTCTTTTTTAAAAAGATCAATGCATAAAACATCATCCTTATTTTAGTGGCGATTAACCATAAAACGAACAGAAGTAGATCCTATCTTCATGATATCTTCTTATTTAGATTGTTGAAAGTAAAACTCCCCAGGGAGATTGCAAAAGTCAGAGAGAGACTAAAATTTAAGAAAGGGGATGGTGCTCTCTTGAATCTGCTTTTTGTAACCTTAAGAGTGCACTAGTTTATTCAGCTGCATCCTTTCAGAACTGCTGAAGTAAATAATAAGAGATATAGTAATATCCCAGACAATGAAGATAGCTGCAACAAATAAATTGTGTGAATCAATTTCCATCACAGTGTATCCTGAATACACAGTTCAGAGGACTGCAGGTTTATTCTAGTCTGGGTTTCATGTTTATCTACACCCACGTGTTGTGTTTCTTCTATGAATCATCACATTTATATATTGTTCAAAATTGCTTACGATTCCACCTGCGGGCTAAGCTCTAGCCTCAGATAGTGGGATGTGCAAATGGTTGCAAGTGCAGTGGTGGTGATTTAAGGATGCAAAGATTAGCATCAGCCTCAAATGTTGGATTAATAAATAAGACTAGCATTTTCTCCCTCTTCTGTACCTCTGCAAATAAAATATGGAAAGCAGGGGCAAAGTACTTTGGAAGAGGAGCAGCTGAATAAGTCAAATAGCATTTTAAATACCTGAATGATACATTTTCCAGAGATAGGTGACAGAACTCAGTGTTAGAGGTTGCAGTGGGGTTTCCATAAAACATCAATGGACACTAGTTTTGAATATATATTTTGAACTACTCATTTTATTGACGAGCTGTCATAACCACGAAGGGGAAAACACACAGCCATAAATAACAGCAAACCTAAATAAATTGCTGCCAGGCAGTAGGTCAGCACCAGCCATTTGATGCTTACATTAGGTTTTTGTAAGCATGGAGAAGGGCAATGAAATTCAGAATGATTTGGTGAGACTAGGAGAACCGGCAGATAAAGTGACTTATGTAATTCACCGAAGAGCAATGTAAACAGTTTGTTTATTTTACAGCACCCTGCAGTGTGCTGTATGCCACATGATACACATGAAAAGACAATGTCCCTGCCTCAAAGAGCTTGCAATCCTAGTGCAGGCATGATGCAATGAAGGAGATGGGCAGATGCAACAAAGCAATAGTGGAGGGAGGACAGGGTTATGGTGGCGATAGGACAATAGGAACGTTAAGGACGGGGCAGGAGGACAATAAGACTGTATTCTTTGCGTACACAAAGGCACGTGGTCATCACGATCAGGTTCAAATGTATTTTTCTCGACTCACTTCTTGTAGGGCCCCCCCAACTGGAGGTAGGCCCTCGGAAGGGATTTAAATGAGCAGAGCAGCATTAAACAGCCTGTTTGGAAGGGCATGGATGGTAAGGCAGTGTCATTGCCACCCATGGCAGTGGTGTGAAAAGGAATCCGAGAAATTAATCCCATGACAGTGGTGTAAAAAGGAATCCGAAAAATTAGAAATAGAAAAATCCTGGTAGGTTGACTAGTTCATTCCCCTGCCAGTACAGGATTGTTCCCTATGATATGTTTGATGGTATGTGAGGCGCTTGTGAAAGGAGGAGATATGGAAAAAGAGGAGAGGCTTAGAATAGTGATTGTGAGCCTGGAACTGAGAGGGTGAGACTGCAAAAAAGAAAGATGATTAGAGTTGAGAGCAATAGCAATATTTAGTACCTTCTGTCTCCAGAGTGCAGCATAACTATCGAGCAGGTAATCCTCACTACAGAGCCAGAGAAATGGTCAGTGAATTGCCCAAGTTCACACAATGAGTCACTGCAAAACCAGGATTCAAATACAGGAATTCCTGGCTCCCAGTCCCATAGTCTAACCACTATCCAAACTGCTCAGAATGAGAGAGAGACATTTCAGGATCCTGAGTTAGAATGTTTTAATGAGAAACACCAACTACAGTGCTAAGGGATTCGTTGCTGGGAGATCCTTTTGTAGATTTAAAGGCAGAAGGGACAATTACAGTTCTCTGCTCTGATCTCCAGCATAACACAGGCCACAGAATTTCACATCAAGATTCCTGCATCAAGACCAATAATGTGTGGTTGAACTGGAGGATATCGTTAGCAAGATCCAGTCTTGATTTTTAAACGCCAAATGATGGAGAATTTGCCGTGTCCCTCTATCACCAGTTCCAGTGGCTAATTAAAATCCCATTCACAACCTGTGTCCTTTTTAAGCAGGGGTTATAAATAAGCTATTTCTAAAGTCTGAAAGGCCTGTATATTAATATGCTTAATTCTAGGAATGCATTTTGTTGCATTTCTGATGACTGCCTTCTTATGAAAAAGTTCTAAAAATGATATACTATTTTGTCAAACATCTAGAACTTTTCCAACAGGTCTTTTGTACAATCCAGAATGATTCTGCTTTCTCCCAAACCTTCGGGAATTACTGAATTTGTTATGCGGTGTCATCTGCAGTAAATAACGGATGTTTTGTTTAGTTTTTTTGTTTTCTAAATTCCAGGATTTACTTCTTGGAGAAAATAATTAACACTGGCAGGAGTTTAATTGCATCAATTCACAGAAAAAAACACCCAAATGATAATCCATAGTGGGAGAACTGCCCCTATGTTACAGATTGACTTAACATGGATGAAGCATTAAATAAACTAAATCTGAAAAACACAAACCTTATCAGCTTTATTAGTGTTGAACTCTGTGACTTCCACTGGGGCTGACACACTTAATTAAAGATGCTCTGGTCTAATTAGGTTGCACATCAAATATACAATTACAAGTGTTTAAAAAAAGACATAGCCGAGCGTCAGTTCCCAGTGATATGAATATTTATTTTATTCAGGGAGGATCCATCAAGAGACAAGCATTGTTAGGTCAGATAATACAAAACACACAGGGACCAAAGACACTAGAATATTCTTTTGCAATGAATAGTGCCCAGACCTTCAATTTGGATGTGACTAAAGAAGACAACTATGTGTGTATTTTTTTAAAATCATTGTCGGACTGGATAGTTTAATTTTATTGGTGACTAGCTCATGGAGAAATCCATTGTATTCGATTGATTTACTACCTAAGTGACTGATTCGGCAGCCACTTTGTGGGCCCAAACTAACCTCTGCTGAGATCAATGGGAAGGCTCCCATGGATTTAGTAGAAGCTGGATCAGGCCCAGATGTCAATGGGAGTTCTGCACATGGAACACTTGGAAAATGAATGGCAAACTAGGATGAATGTATGTGTTACGCTGGGATGCAGGAGTAAAAGCCAGTCTTGCGCCTGGATATAATCATATCACTTGTATTATGCAATGAATTCTTGCAATTCCAATACTTCTCTAATGAGATAAAGTATATAGTGCAGTCAAATATGATCTGGTCAGGGACTGGTATCGAATGAGACCATTTCTAAGCTCTTTTGTACCAGATAATACAGACATGGAAACAACTTTTCAAAAGTCACCAGTGATTTTTGTATATCAAAATTTTTGGGAGCCCAAACTTTAGTGAAATCCTGGTTCATTGAAATGACAACATTCCCAACAGTTATTTGAATTGGGGCAGGAATCCACCCCTTGGATCTGATTTTCATGAGTGCTGAGGATGTGCAGCTGCCACTGACTTCAGATGAAGTTCTGGGTGCTCAGCATTTCTGCAAATCCGACCTATGCTGTCTGAAATTGGGATTGTAACACTAAATGTTGAGCTTTAATTTTCACTCTTTGGTCCTGGTTCTGATCTCTCATACACTGGTTTTGCCCTGGTATAATTCCATTGACTTCAATGTCATTGTTCCTGAATTACGTTGGTGTAGGTGAGGTCAGAATCAGTCCCCTTGTTTTATTCTAATTAGCACTATTTTCAGAACACTTTGATCATTGCTTTCATATTCTGTATGAAAAGCCAAATCTGTCTCAGCTGTAATATTTTAATTTTGCTTAGTGGCTAGAAATTGCATAAAGGATTGTGTACCCTGAGCAGTTTTACATTTAGGAGATAGACTTTGGGTTAGACTTTTGGAACCATTTATTACTGTTTCTTTCAGAAATGGGGAGAATGATGAATGGTTTAGTGCTAACTGGGGTGCAACACAAATGGCAGGATGCTCTGAATTATTTTCAGCTTTGTTTCTTACTTTTTTCATTGTGGGTGTGGGTGTGGGTGTGTGTGTGTGGGTTCACATGAGTTCAGTTGTACCAGAGTTCAAGAAAGGAGCCCAATCACCTTGCTCAGTAAATGAGTCACCTATATAAATTGACTCTGTAAGTGGACATAACTTCCTAGAAGTTTTATGTAATTCATTTATGCTGAATCATGATAACGTCTAGCTCTTCTGTGGTGCCTTTCATCAGTAGATCTCAAAGCACTTTACAAACTGGCCTGATGGGGATGTCTCCTGTAATCAACACTACTTCCAGGACCCAAATGTGCAATATGTGCTTTAGGGTTACTCTACATGGCAAGTTACTACTTGACAAGCAAGAGTGTGAATCTGTAGCGCGCCAGCTTGCTGAACAGTAATGTCCCACTGCTACACTTCCAGGGCTTTGTGCTGTAGTAGTGTCCACATGGGACGTTTTTGTGTAGCAAGCTAGTGCACTGTAGGTTTCCATGCAGACAAACCCTTACTAAGGACATAAAGCTCAAACAGCTTTAGAATGGGTACTCCAATTCCCTGCAGAAGAAACAATTCCTGTTGGGCCACTTGCATGCTCTCTGCACCTGCTGTGGTCAATTATTCCTAGGTCTAACCAGAGCAGAGTGGATACACAGCTGGGTGGTCCTTGGGATTTGTTGTGGAGACAGGGCTGCTGACCACGCCCTCTTTGTTTGATGGCTGGGCTACTAGTTTCCCTTCCACATTGCACTGTGTTCTACGTCATGCACTCAGAGTCTGTAACATAGTGTCTTACTTTTCTCAGCAATATGCTATATGGTCAGCTACACAAGAGCAAAAGGTTGTCTGCATAAACGATAAACTGTGGCAGAAGACGTGGCCTTTTATGTTCTTCTGTAAGTATTGGTGAGCTGAGAATAGAGTGCAGCTTTATCAGTGAATGCCCTGGTTTTCTTTCTGGTTTTTGTTTAGGTGAAGTTAGACATTTAGGAGTGGATGCACCCTCTTTCTCTTTTCTGAACATAGATTTTGTTATGAGACCTTACAGATACTGCTCATTTTAAACTCTGCCTCAGGGCAAAAATATTTATGGCACACTTTAAATAAAATATAATATGTGTTTTGTACTAACATATGTATCATTGTCCCTCTAGCTGGAGCTGATATAATTTCTGACATGATATGCTATGCTCATGCAAAATTGATGATGTAGCATTGCATAAGAATGAACGTGTGCCTTTATAATACGGTTCTTTCACTCAGTTTTTAGGAACCAAAATTCTTCCTCACTGGGACTGTTTCAGTAAACCACTGCACTGCGGTGATGGGCAGCATAATCCCTGGGCACAGGTGGTACTTAGCGGTGATAATCAAGGATAAGGGCTCCGTTGTGCAAGATTCTCTAAAAACACAACATAAAGACAGGCCCTGCCCTGATTAGCTCGCAAGCTAAATAGAAGACAAGATACAAAAGTGGTTCAACAAACAGACCGCGGGAGCACAAGGTAACAATGAGACAATACAGGCACTCCTTTGACTATCCACTTGGAAAATGCCAGTATGACCAAGCTAACAAAGAGTTAACACCCTTGAAAGGATGAATGATTTTTGTTTTAAAACTACAACAATCAGTAGCGCTTTACGTGTGAAGCACCTAATTGGTTTTCTTTCCCTTGTTTCTGCATTTGTATGGTTTTGGTCTGATTGACAAAGGCTGGATAGTTACAGATGCAATAGGCAACATTCCCACTGATTGCAGAAGGGACAGGATTTCAACCAATTTACCAAAGAACGTGTTTACTGCTTGGCTGGGAGGATGCATTGTACAGGTGGGATATGGGGTGCAGGTTTTCTGCTCAGTCATTCCTGCTTCTTAGATCCAGACAAATTAAGAAGGGAAAGGGTAGCATTTTAAAACTGATTCACTGAAACTTTAGGTGGTGGCAAGATAGTGGTTGGGTTTGTTTCCATATGAACTGTACTATGGTGGTGATGTACCCACTAAGATTGTAAACTCTGTGACAGGGACCAATTTTTTTATCAGTGTTCAGTGATGAGCACAATAACATTCTGGTCCACAACTAGGGCTCTTACATGCTCACTCATACCAATAATAACAACACAGGGGAGCAGCAGGTGAACTTCAGGAAGATATTTCCATTGTAAACCTCTTTTTTGAGAGATTTATAATAAGGGGGTTAAAATTTACTGTTGAGTGAGACTTGGCATAAAAGCAGCCACCGTTTGTTTACAAATTCATCTACCAACTCAACTCCACTAGCAAATGTGTTTGTAGGTCCCAACCATCTATCCATACAGCCAACTAAGGGGGAGGTCTTCTTCAATTCTGCTCTTACCCATTATACTGAACGATTTGGCTATGTTCAGCTGGTGAAGGTGAAAACCTGCCTTTCTCGACATTGATTTTTGCCACTACCAGATATGGCCTATATCATCTCCTACGATGCATACAGAATGAAAACAAAGGTTCCTGCAGAGCATTGACTGCTTACCTTAGCAGATGCACAGAGACTGAGGCAAGTGCTCCAGGCACCATAATGAAAGTACACTGATAGCCAAAATCTCAGTTTTCTCTCTCTTCTAAAGGCTGGCAACTCTAACAGCCGCTTGCCTCCTAACAGCATGCTGGGGTATTGGCTCAGCAAGAGTACCACCTCCTGAATTGCCTTAGTTGGAGGGAGTGACACTGTTGAATGTCATATTAGAGGTAACATAATCTTGCTGTACAGTGTGTCACAACTCTGATTGACACACTTGGCTCTGTTTCCCTAATTCTAGAGACATTAATACAATTAACAGTATTTTACAGTAAATATGTCTCTCTTATTAGCGTTAAGGGTCCATTGATTTGTTTCCTATTTTATGATGTTTAGACAGATGGATTTTGGACAGTTAAAACTCCACTCAGACTTGATACATTGTGGCTGCCTGACACACAATAACACCGATATATAAGTCCAGATGAACGTCTAATTAGATTTTGGCAGGACTGTCACAGTCAGGGAAACTTTCCCTAAGTGCTCCATTGAAATGGTATTTTATGCAACCTCATGTAACGCAGGCCATCTTTTAATTAAACAGGTCCCCTTGAAAGGACATCAAACTTAATGCCCTTTTCCCCCTGGCCTTTGCCCTTCTCCATCGATGATTTAGGCAGTATACTAAAAAGTACATAAAGCACATAAAAATAAGTAAAAAGTGATAACCAAAGCTTGCCATGAATGCTATGGGGTATGTAGGATTACAGTTATAAACCCAAATGCAACAGTTCATTTGGTAAATTATTATTGTTATTATGTAGTCCTGGAGAAGTACAGTTTAGGACCAGAAAATGACTATATGATTGCACAATAATGCTAGTGTTGTGTAAATCTCAACTTTTATTACTGTCTTATTGTAACTATAGAATGAAAGAGCCTATTAAACAAATATCTTTTCTATTTCAAATAAAATTTAACTGAAATATTTTGACCCGAAGTGAGACTTGATTAAACCAGGAGCTTGATTTGGCCAAAGTTTCTGTTGGTGATGGACACGTTTGTGCATGCAATATCAGATGTGCCCATTCAAATAATGCATGAATACTAAAGACTCAGTTGTGCAGTTGGATCTTGCAGCCTGTACCTGTACACTCGTACAGAGACCCATTGGCTTCAGTGACTGGGTCTGCAAGAGTGCAGGGATCCAAGGTAGCAGATCCGATTGCAGGATCCTGAGCCTTAACTAGTGAAGCATCTAAAATGGACACATGTGCAGGCCCAAATACCTGCTTTCTTAAGCATGGATGACTGCAGCTTGTGGGGAAGCACAAGTTAAACAAGTGTGTTATAGTCTAAATCCTAAAACTCCTGCTTTTCACTGCTAAGCGTCTGTTTATTCCCTCACGGATCTAAGAACTCTTTTGCGATGTGAATGGAAGTTGTGTGTGTTAGCTGATGTATGTTGAGAAAAGAATCCAAAAGCTCAGAAGTATGACTCAGGGGCTCAGCAATAGAATATGAAGCTTTTCACCTTATAACAACCAGTTTTGAATCTAGTTTAGTTAAGGATGCTATTGGTGAAATTAATAAATTGCTTAATTGAAAAAGCCAGGCAAGGCTGGCATAAACATAAACATTAGTAATTAGACACAGAGATCAAGCCTGTGTTACTGTATTATATTTCTTGAAGATGATGATATATGTTTGCTTCAAAGAAGTTAAAGGGAAATCAGATATAGAATTAACCACTGCCTTAAAGTTATCCACCTCTCTACCATTTAAAGCAGTTTAACAATGCATTCATTTTGCTTATAAGGTCAGTGAATAAATGGATTATATAAATAAGATAAGATGGTATGAAAACACCAAGATGACCCACTAGGAACAATAGTTGTGCTGAGAGATTATAGCAATTTATTAATCTCTCTGGCCCTGATCCACCAAGGTATTTTTAAGCATGTGCCTACCTTTAAGCACCTGAGTAGTCCCATTGACTTCAATGGGATTATTTACTTGTTTAAAGCTTGACATGTGTTTAAGCACCTTCTGGAAGCAGGGCCCAGATAACCAGGACATTATGTATAAATTGTTACAAATATATTTTTCTCTACTCAGATAAGCAGTTTTGCTATTGACTTCAATGGGCTAAGGATTAGGCCTACATTGTATTCTATTCTGGTTTTATACACACTCATCACAGTAATGTCTGAGACTCTTTAAAGGATGATGTGATCAAGTCAATCATTCTAAAGCCAAAACAAAAAAATATGTAACTTTGTGTCTTCTTTGCTATAGTTTTTCATTTTACAAACTGCATGTTTACTAGGCACAAACCTATTTGGAAAGATTATATATCGATTTTCAAAACTTCTGGATTGAATTTTTGTTTATGTATCAGTTTTCAGAACATTTCTCTGACAATTTGGAATGTACAAAGCTTTCCTGATTGAAGATATTTTAAAAATACTTTCAATACTCAAAACTAGCTCTTTTTTTTTTAAAGGGCAAGTTATTGGTGCATAATCTGATCTAATCTCTTCTCTCTGGACCACCAATGATAACATAATAATTATACATCTTTCATTTGAAGATCTCTAAGTGCTTTGCAAACATTAACTCATTAATCATTACAATGCTTTGAGGGAGATAAGGGACATACCAGTTCAGGAATCAGATCTCCCACTTCTGCAATACAGCTAAATCCAGAGGGAACAGAGCAGCTGTTTCATAAAGAACATCAACATCACAGAACAGTTAAGACCAGGAAATGAAGATAAATATTTTAGGCAGACAAATATAATTAATTGCTTTGGAATAAGGATATAATACTGCTCATTTTAGGGAAGTGCCCTGAGATGTTTATTAACTACAATTGGCCAGGACCATCCTTTTGTGACTCATGTAAAAGTTAGCCTCCCTAAGAGCACAATGTTAATGTACATCATGCTGGGACATTGGTTTGATACGGAATGAGAAGGAAGAGTGACACCGCATGAAATACCAGTGCCACATCCTGGAAGTGCCTAGGTAGTGTTTGGAGATTTCCCGTATGAGTACGGATTGAGCTTGTGCCTCATCTAGTTTTGCTGTGTGCTCTCCTGTGATCCAAGTACATCACAAAGTGGTATGGCTTTCAGCATAGCAACTAGCTCCCGGTCAGCACGCAGAGCACGAGAGTTGGAGGAGGACTTGGCCAATGCCAGCAGAACAAGTAAAGAAGTTTTCTTGTTTGCTGTTAAAGAGGATGTACTGTGCACCAGTTTTCTCCGTGTGAGCCCTCTGAGTGTAGAACATGTCCCTCAATGCAGTCTGAGCCTCTAGTCTCTGTCTAACGATCTGTTCACCACTGTCCATTCCTTGCCTCCTCTTTGGACTCTGAATTTGTTTGCTCAGAATTTCAAGTCCCATGAGGTATGGCAAGGGCTTGTTTTCCCTGAAGAGCCACTAGTTAACTCAGACATTAGGTCTGAAACTTTCTCCACTGATGATTACTAATTAATCAGAGGAGGTTATTGGCATTGGTACTAGTTGTATTGTGTTAGCCCATTGTTAATCCCCTCTCTGAACAATGTGGATGATTTATGCACTAGTTAATCATTTTAAATAATTAACAAAGAAGTGCAAAAATAGTGCTGATTAAAGGCAGAGAGACCTGCTCAGACTAAGGCCATGGATGGAACGGCCTTCTAAATTGTAGTGCGGGACACTAGCACTTAAGAAACTGTTTCATATGTTGTTAAGGTCCAGTGCCGCATGCTTTCAGCCTGGTGCTGCCAAGACTTCTCTCACAGTTAACAAACTACATGGCATCTACATTTGCTAGGAACTGCCACTGCAATGACTGTTACAAGAGAGAGTTTAGTTTTACACTATACCTTTCATATTCAAAGGAAGCCGAAGTGCTTTACAAAGCAATGAGATGGACTTCCATAGTGCAGACAGAGAGAGAAAATGTTAGGCATTCAGCTAATAGCTCACTTCCTAGCCTTGGACATTGGAAACTTTGTGTTAGGGCCTGTTCCTGCTAGGAAGTGCTGAGCACCCTCAAGTATGATTGACTTCAATAGGAACTAAGGATGCTGTCCTGTCCACCTCAGGGTCCCTGCTCTTTCCAAAATATGCTCTGGACTCTTTAATTGCCACGTTGGCTGCCACCGGATGTGGATAAAGGGGACGTTATTAATTAATAATACTGACTGCTGTATAAAATAGCACAGCTAACAGTCCTGAAGCTTCTTCCATTCTTGGAACGGAAGTGTAATGTCAAAAGTCAGCGAGCGCCCAAGTCCTGTGTGAGATCTAACCCCACAATCCTCAGTCTGAGTGAGAGTGCTGCTGGTACGAGTGTGTTGAACCCAGCTGGCCACACATTTTCTATTGAAACTTTTGTTTAGCTGGAAAATTGGATTTTTGACTAAATGCAAATTTTTGTGGAAAATGTCTGTCTTCCTGTGAAAAAATGATGATAATTCTTTGAGGAAAATCAAAAACAATATTTTTAATTTTCAGCCAAAATATTTTCAGGTTGTATTTTTTTGACGAAGTAAAAATTTTCCACTGAATTTTTTTTTCATGGTGATTCCTCTCCCCTCCCCACCCCCCCATTTTCCCAACAGTTCTCATGTTGACACTGCACCGTCTATTACCCAGTACATTAAAGTGAAACCTTTATTCTGAAACAAACGAGAAGCAGAAAGGGTACATTTATGGAGGGTGGTATTTGATAGAATTTAAATTATATAGAAGAAGATATGAATTAAAAGGTGATTTGAAGGATAATACACTGCAGGCAAAAGGAGCAAAGATCTATTCAAACTGATTGGCACGTTGCCTTTTCAAATGTGTGAACCTTAAACAAAATCAGTACATATGTGAGACTATCTGTAAAGCATTTCCCAAGTTCAGACAATATAAATGTGGAAGAATCTGGTAACATCTGTTCAGCAGATATACTGTAGTAAAATTGGGGCTATGACAACCATGCTAATGATGGCTTTCAATAAAGTATGTAATCGAAGCATTGAATCTCTTTGTTTGGAGATAGCAGGGCCATTGTAAAGAAGATTACATGTTCAGATGATAGTTGGAATACCTGTAGTGCATGCATTTTTCTCAAGAAGACACCAGTCGTATGGTATAATGGATAGAATACTTCAGTTCTGAAAGCAGTAAATCATCCGTTATCTGTCAGATATGGAACCCACCAACCCTGTGTTCCAGTAAGGATTTGTGCCATCTGATGCATGGTAGCAATTAAAGATACCCGAACTGACAGGTAAATGGTTTCTATTGTGCTCTTACTTATCTCAGTATCAGAGGTAGACCAGCCATTTAAAAAGACATCAGTCCACAGCATACAATACAATTCACCTCTTCGGAAGCTGTGATGTTTTGTAGGTCCTTTCAAACAGGGGTTTGTTCGTTTGTTGTTGCTGTTGGTATGCAGTGATGATAACCACAGGATGCACATTTAGTTTAGTCGTAATGATTACTTACTTCTGGCTACGCCGATGCTTTCAATACTGATAAATGACTGATCAGTGCAGAATCTGACTGTTAAATGAGTGACTAGCTGCCCTTCTTCTGTTTGTGACTATACACAGACAGTAAAGGATGCATGGGATGGAAAGTGTCGAGCACTCTGTGTAGTAGATCAAGTGGCATAACGTCATTTTAAATGGTAAATAGTAATAATACTTTGCCCTTAGATAGCACCTTCCACCCAAGGGTCTCAATTCCACCCAAGGGTCTTGATTCAGCCTCACATAGGTGCTCTGAGGCTTAGGCGAGCATCATTATTCTCCTTTTACAAGAGGCTATGCTGAGGCACAAAGACCGCTGCAGTGACTTTTGGAGGTCGCTCATGAAGGCTCTGTCAGAGCAGGGTAGAGACCACAGATCTCTGTTTCCTATCCTGTAGATTAATTACAGCACCTTCCAAGCTCCTTGAATACTTTTTATATTTTTATTACTTCTGGCTCTGACTTTTTAGGCCAGGAAATCACCTGCCCAAACCGTCATCTGGGCCAGTGCCCTGCTCCATGCAGATGAGTTGGGCAAAAGAGGCTTTAAGCCACTTTTTCTGCTCTCATGAACTTCAGGGCTGGCAGGAGCAGGCTTAACTCAAGCCTAAATTAGGGAGCCTCAGAGTTGCTGTAATCCACACTGGTCCACTGGATCCCTACAGGTCACTGTGCTGGTGGGGGATCGCTGGTGCGCCTTGTGCTAGGACTGTGCTCCCTCTGTGCTGGGGGTGTTAGGAGAGGCCGTGGAGTAGAGCTAGCCCCATAACATGCAATCCCCAGATACCTTTCTAAGGCTATGTCTACACTGATTGCTTCTTCCTGGTGTATGTAGAGTATGTACTCTGGTAGCCCACCAGTATGGGAAGTAGCAGTGTAGACGGTGAGGCATGGCTTACAGATACACCTAAAAGGCTGTGGGTATGTACCCCACACAACTCTCTACTCCCCCATCCATGCCTTCTGCCTACACTGCTGTTTTTAGCCGTGTGTAGTGTAGACGTAGCCTAAGACAGTTCTAGGGCTCCTTTGTGCTGCTCTAGTGGTAGAATCCTTTTCGGAGGATAGTCCTCCCTTTGGAAGGACAGCAGGTGCACAGAATGGGATAGCAGTGAAGATGTGCCCCATCAACGGTTTCAAGTGACTATTTTCTTTGTTTTCACTCCACAGGAACTCGCACCCTCTGAGTTTCACTTTGAGCTATGGCCAGTAAAGATTCCCCTTGGATAGCCTAGCAGTTTCTATGCCACATCGTCCCCAGGCCAGCCTTTGGCTATTGACGTAGAAGGTATAGCCAAAAGAAAGGGACCAACACCAGGGTATCTCTGCAGTTAGCAGCTGGCACAAAATACAGCACAAGTTGCTCTAATGTTTTTGGGGCCTAGCTGTAGCCAAAGGATCAATTTTGCACCGTCTTGTCTCCTTTGTGATCCTCCTCCTCGGGTGCCCTAAGCACGCCTCAACTTTAGCTGGTGGGTTGGCCTATTATTTATCATCTGTTAAGCACTGATGGTGAGTTTGATGCTGTGCAAGACCCAAATATCAACAGTCTCTGTCCTTAGAGAGCTTGTGCTGTCGAGGCAAGAGAGTAAGATAAGATGCAGAGCATGGCAGTCATTTGAAAGGATCTGATTGTACTTATTGATCTTCTTTTTCCTGTCATGGTTAGGTAACTTTTCATTTTGGAAGGAAAGAATCTCTATAAAAGGGATTTGCATGAATAGAGGGTGGAGCCATGGATATTGGGAGGGCACTTTCTGCATATGGAACTGCTTTGGAATAGGCAAGAAGATGGGAGTGGGATAAGGAAATAAGAGTTCGTACGTGCAGCTGCTTCTGAAGTCAGTGGAAGTTTTGCACATGTATATCCGAAGGCAGCCTCCAATGTGCAGCACTGCATGTTGGACTGGATTTTATTGCTCTGACCAGAACTTATCTTTGTTCCACAAAGGAAATACCTGCCGTGCTTTACAGATCTCCGAGACCATCTCACTTTCTCAGCACAGAACTAATATATCAAGCTAATTTACTCCTGCTGTGTGTTGCAAAACCTATATAATATTGAGTAAACATTGTTGGCTTAGACATTAACCGTAACTAAAACCCTGTGCAAACTTTATTCTGGCCACAGGATTTTCCTTTAAGAGGTGGCTAAGAAAAGGGTACTTCCACCCCTCCCACTCCCTAAGGAAACCTTGCTCTTAAACTTGACAGATATGTTAATTTTAGGTTAGGCTTGCGTGGTAGGTTGTTCATTGCCTATATTACCAACTAAGGGATTTCTGTGTAAGGGATTTCTACTTGGCTCATTTGATTTACTCCTTTCTGTTGTCAAGATTCCATAGCATTATTTAATGCCTGGTTTTATTTTTCCTACTTATGGTGTGAAAATCTGCCTAATCAAAGGAAGGCAGAATATAAAAACCTTGAGCCGGGATGGTCTATCAGCTTTGGAGGCTTCGTAAGGCTGGCATTCCTTCTTTCCATGACCCTTGAGAATAACAAAGTGCTGTCAGGTTTTGGATGCTCTTCTAGGGAAGAAAACAAAACACTTTATTTAGTACTTTGCATTTATGTAGGACCATTTCTTTGAGGATCTTAACATACCTTACAAACACGAATTATTTAAGCAACAAGGGATGCGCTTTAAAAAGGTAGCGTACCAGGATATAAACACCTCACCAGGTGTTGTTAGACTGAGTATAGGAAAGGATCGCAATTTATTAACGTATATGTTAATATTGTGGTAATGCAAGTGTTTGTTTTTTTTAAGGTTGTCCAGTCCAAGTATAATTAGACATATGAATAGGCTAGGGTGGTTAAGTGATTGTTCACGGCCAGACACTGGCAACCAGGAATTTAGAAACCATTATTACGGAGTCTCAGTTTGTTAATAATTATTAACTAATGTATCTACTCCTCACTTGACCCCTCTGAATATGGTGCCCCTGGAACAATCCTGCTTTGACTACTAAACTCACTGAACGACACTGGGGGAATGTTATGGCTATGCTGAAGGTAATTCATTTGGTACCATCAGATACTGGATACCTCTAAACCAAGCACATATCTTGTTTGAGGGCTGCTCATGCAACCTGTGACTACTGAAGTAAAAAGGCCTTGCTGGCAGAAAGCACTAGTCACATAAGCGTATGTGGTAAGTCCATAAACTTAGTCTATCAAAAGAGATGGTGGAAGCATCACTGCTTTGGGCTCTTCAAAGTAGATCAGCCATTATACTATACTCTAAGAAAAAAAACCTGCATGAAAAGGGGATGGGCATAAACACTTAATAATACTTTTCTCTGTGTCATTTCTATGATTCAATGAGTGTACCGTATTATAAAAGCAGTTCATTGCTTGGCTTCTACATTTCTATGATCTAAAATAATCATCTGTCTTGATTTTATTGGGACAGTCCCAGTTTCTCCTATGATGTCCCAGTGTCCTGACAGTGTCTTTCGGGAAACCTGAAATATCCATTTTGCTGATCAAAACATTTGTGGGTTTTTATGTTTCTTCAAGGCATATTGCTCTACTGACTAATATTTGTTCTGTGTCTACCAGGAGCAAACAGTCTAGTGTTTCGCATGATGAACAGTGCTTGGAATGAAAAGTTGAACGAAGAGGGATACCGTCAAAGCTGCTGTTTTGCTCAAAGTGAATGTTAATGTCACTGGTTCAGTGTTTCATGATCAACTCATTCAGACACAAAATTACTGAAAAAGTCCTTCTACCTTGAGAAAGGCACACATTTTGCTACCGAGTCAGAAGATGGCACTGATAACATCAGCATCCGTTTAAGAGGCCATTTTTGTCTTTTATATGAACTTCATCAGAAAAGTTTTTGATTTAAAAAAGATGGTTACTTCACTGTCATCTTAAATTTCTGCTGCATTCTGCAGGGTGATTACTGTTTGGGGACCACTGGTGGGAGGAGAACTTATGAACGTTCCCTGGCAACAACTGTTTCCCACCCACACTTTCTTATTTCCTCCTGGTAGCCTAACAATTATGGTGTGTCTAAATCCTTAATCATAACAACAACTTTCTATTCAGGCCTAATTTGTAGCAGTGAAAGCATATGTAGAACATACTGTGACCTTTCTCAGGTTCACTGCAACGTGGGGGATTATTTCCCATTGTTTCCTTTCTGCATGTGAAACTAGTTTTCTGGATTGTTTTCTGTGTGTTCTTCAAACAAGTTCAATTGAGTAATATTTCATTTTTTATAAGGTACAGTCAGAAGGGGATTCTCTCTTATTAGGGGAAGTTTACAGTGGGGTAAGACAGAACGAGTAAAAAAACACAAACAAAAAAACAGACTAGAGATTGGCAAACAGGCTTGGACAACATAAGAGTCCACCTGTATTTCTGTCCAGACTTTTTTTGTAACTGATATTTACATCCCTACTCCATGCAGCCTGAAGAGGAGTTCTGTGTAAGGGGGGAAAGGGCTTATGAAAGAACTAATCACTAACTGCATATGTCTAAACAATGAGAGTCTTGTAGCACCTTAAAGACTAACAAATTTCCATAAGCTTTCGTGGACTGCAACCCACTTTGTCAGATGCATCCCGCTGACGAAGTGGGTTGAAGCCCACGAAAGCTTATGCCCGCAGAAATTTGTTAGTCTTTAAGGTGCTACAGGACTCTCGTTGTTTTTGCTGTATACAGACTAACACGGCTACCCCTCTGGAACTTTGCATATGTCTAGACTTCCTGGTCGGAGCTGGCAGGCAAAATGCTACAGCAAGTAGATAGAGGGTTTTTCTTTTTTATGTTGCCCAAGCCAGGAAGTAATGGACACCTTGGGCCTGTGTGATGGAGTGTCTGCCCACTCTGGCACTGAAGGGTTTAAAAGCAGCCTAGGGAGGCTGAGGGGGAAGCGGCCAATAGGAGAACGGTTGGGCGGAACAGCCAATCAGGGCCCAGCAGGCCCATATAAAAACAGAGCACAGCAGAGGACGCTGCAGGTCCTGACAGCTGTGAGAAGGGCTACAAGTGAACTGCAGGGAAAGAGTGACTGTGTGAAGACCGTGGATGTGGGCATTGGCCTGGAATTAATCCCCAGATGACCAGCAGAAGGTGCCAGTCGGGTGATGAGTAGTGCACCCATCACAGCCTGATTCAAAGCCCATGGAAGTCAGTGGAAAGCCAGCCATTGACTTCAGTGGGCTTTGGATCAGGCTACTTTTGTGACAAGACTTTTTCCACTCACAAAAACTGAAAATTCATACTAAGTTGGTTTTTTTTTTTTTTTTTTTTTTAATTTGCTTTCTGGCATTTTTATTAAATCACACACACAAAATGACCAAACACCACACTTACCACAAGGAAGGAAAAAAGCGAAGAATGTGGATCATGTCCTGTTACTTTTCTTCATTGAGTGTGTTTAGTGCTTGAGACATCTAGTGTTTCAGCATCCAAAGCCTCTTGTGATCAATCTAGAGTTATTTTAATAGGTTCACCAATGGCATAAAGGCTAGTCACAGGATTTTGTTTTCTGGCAAATGGTTTTCAAACTTGCACATACTCCATACAGAATAATAATATTAACTCTCTCATTCAAAGATCTCAAAGGCCTAGATCCTCCAGTGTATTTAGGTACCTCACTCCCAAGGAAATCAATGGGAGAAAAACACCAAGATACCTTTCAGGAATTGAGTCAAAGTGTTTTACAAAAAAAGGTAAGTCTCTGAGGCTCAGTGATTGTCTGTGAAAATTGTGGCAGAGCTGGTAATGGAGTCCAGATGCCTTGATTCCTACTCCAGGGCCTTAATCATTTGACCACCTTTCTTTGCATATTTCTATGAATATTTTTCAATCTTTTGTAATGCCATTTGGATTTTTCAGGTAAAGTTAGTGACTTCAGAATGCTCAGGAAAAAAATCAAGCTTTAATGATTTTTTTAATTAACATCTCTGTTAAAGAAATTACTTTTTGCCAGTACCCAGTGGTTGGTTAAAATTCAAAGAACATGCAACTTCTTTAATAAAATGAGTATTGAAAGAGCAACACCTATTTGTTTGCACATAACTAGTTATATGCAATTTGGTGGATTCCAATGACTTGATGTAAAGCACACACCCCAAATGAGGCCAAAATATTCTGAGTTAAAGGATTCAGACAATCTCTTATATTCTATTCAAACATGTTTCATTCACATTGCAAATCATTCTTCCATAGGTGACATAAGGGTTTAGATGGCTTACATGCCTTACAACTAAGTAATTTAGAAACACAGACATTTGAGATGGGGGAAAAAAAAACCGATTAAATAATCCAGTGTCTCCCTGCCAATGCAAGATTGTTCCCTATAGTACATTTACAGAATCATAGGGGTTAGAGATGAAAAAGACATATTGTCTTCAGTTTGAGAACAAGCTGTGTATTCCACTTCAGCCCTAAATTAGAGTTTGATCCTGCCAGGAGCTGAGCACTTTGGCCCCAATCCAGCAAAACATTTAAGCATGTGCTTTAATTTATCGGGGTTAGATATGTGCTTTAAATTAAGCATGTGCTTAAGTGCTTTGCAGGATCAGGGCCATAGTGCTCAGTGCACCTTGCAGAATTGCCCTCTTATTTCTGTGAACCAATGGCCAAATTCCCTGCTGATGTAAATCAACATGGCGCCACTGAACTCAGTTCTGTTACTGATCTACACCACCCAAGGATCTGGCCCACAGCCTGTTTACATGGGCTCTGTGTGTGGAGTGGTGAATTTCAGCCTAAATTAATAGGCTAAAGTGAGTGAACCCTATCTGTCGCTCTAGATATCTCTAGCAAGTACAGTAGCCATGGCTGCTGAGATCCTATAGTAAGCCAAGTAATGGAGGTAGGCCCTCTGTCCAACTCAGAGCCCATGATATTGCTCTGCAATGAGAAAGAGTATTAAAAAAAAAAAAAAAAAAAACCTAGAAAACGTTTGATTGCTTTATGGCACATAACATATGCTGTTTCCTCCCTCCGTCCCCTCCCATACATGAGGTCATAATATCAACAATGAGACCAATGACTAAGAACATGTATAAGAAACAGCTTCAGTGAAAAGAATTAAATGACGTAATAACAAAGTCGAAAAGAGCAAACATATGACAACAGCTTAGATACTAGCAAAGGTCCAGGAGGTTTATTTTCCTTTCCCATCTTCAGGTTGTTTAATTGCCTTTCAGTTCTAGGAGATGTATTAGAATGAAAAAGCACATAGATGCCATGGTGATGGGGTGCTGGTTAGATCAGATTAGATGAGAGATCTTGTCTGGGAGGGATTTTCAAAAGTGACTCTGACTTCAGAGCACAAGTCCATTTGGCTTTCAATGGCAATCAGTTAATTTGCTTAGATTTAAAGCAATAACAAAATACCTATCATAGGTGTTAGGTGCCCTAACAGATCCTTAAAAATACCATAAATACAATAAAATCCCAACAGTATTCAAGTAATCACTTCAGCAGGACTTCAGCTGGGCAGTTACCTACAGAAACTCAACAGTACCCTCTCCAAAAACCCTATCAAACAGATGTCTATTGCAGAGTTCTCTGAAAGTCATCCCATTTGAACTATTTTGAACTTGTGCTCTTGAGTCATTTAGGCACTTTTGAAAATTCCACCCATTATCAGTAAGAGTCCAGAAGAGTGAAAATCAGCGGGGCTCATTTTGGGAGCATCACACAGATTTATGAGACCTGATACTGTGACTGCTGGGCTCCATAATCTCCCGATTGACTTCAGTGGGAGTCAAGGGCAGTTAGTATCTCCCAGGAGTCACTCAGTACTTTGCGGGATTGCGACCTTTGCTGCTAAATTCTTGACAAGCTGTACTGGTTACTGATGGTGCTGTGTAAAAAGGCCAGTTTTGTAAAATGGGACACTGGAGTACGGGGAATCATGGCATCCCAGCCTGGCACCTATCTAGATTGCGTTGACATGCAAGTACCGAACTCATGGCAAGTATCTTAATGCAAATCCAGGAAAATAGGTTTTGGATGAGCATGAAAGCAACACACTGCTGTCAGGAATATGTCACATGATTGATCTTTGTTTAACCAGGGGTTTTGGTTAGCAGAAAGTTGAATGAATGGGGTCCAGTGTTCACATTTTCTACTTTTTGAGTGGCCTTTCTCCAGCTATGTTAAATATCTGTATTAGCATTAGGACAAAGTTAAAGCACAGAGGGCCAGATTTTCTGATTCCTGCATGTGCAAATTCACAGGCAAAATGTGCACGATTACAATGGGTATGTATTTTCCATGATTGCATGTCCAGTTGCAGCCACTGTGTATGCAAACTGACCTGATGGCCCTTTGTAATACTGCTGTAAATGCACACACATAATTTCATAGGCCATAATTTTCAAGGGATTTTTAACTCTTCCTTTGCATCTGTCTGTGGGGTTTTCAATAGTGTTTAAAACACTCCAGGCTCACTTTTAACTTTCATTTTTATTGCAAGGGAAAAGCTACAACCCTGCCTCCAATTTGCCTATTTATTCCTCAAAACCTTGAAGGTTAAAAGCATCCGGGGTAGAAGGACAAGCAGGTTTTTCTGCTTTTGCAGGTTTCATTGAAATCTGAGCCAAATGACCGCGCCAGTGTTTGAGAACTGAAATAACTGAGAAGTTAAAGTCCAATCTGAAATTACAGCAGATGATAGAACCAATAACTAAAGTGTTTTAAAAAGCAGCGAAGTTGTCAGCAACATAACATTATTTCAGAAAAACCCTTCTAGACCATTTCCTTAACAGCAACCAGTTGTGTTTATATGGAGATGTGTGTGTGCTTGTGTCTATGTGTGGGGGAGGTTGTTTGTGCTATATATATTCTTGATTTGCAGTTTATATATAAAATATTACTTCACATTTAACTTGAGGAAAATCACACTATGTTGATCTGTTTTATTGGCAGTGTATTTTATGTTTGGGGTGTGGGTGATAGTAAAAACATCTCAAATAAAGCAAAATTCATAGGGTCTCTAAGCTGCTTACATGGGGATTTGAGCCAAATGTTCAGGTTCCAGGAAATTGGCCAAGTTTGGCTATGTGTAGTGTCATCTTGCATGTACAATGCAGAGTTTAATTTTCCATCAGGATCTTTAAAAAAGTTGTTTGCCATTTCAGCTTTGCTCACAAGATTAGAAATCGAATCTCCCCTTGGCTTAGTGGGACTGTGGTGCTCTGCCCAAATAGGAACTGCAGAACTTGGCCCAAAAGAGAGAAGAGGGAATTCTAATAATATAGCTTTCAGAATGGACCTCAACATAATTCCCAAAAAACCTGAGAGTGAAATGAATTGCCAGCAGTTGCAAACCAAGATTTTGTTTGATTTCTGCTTGTTTTTATAAGAGATTTCTTTTTGATTTGGTATGTGTTCTAGTAAAAAGGTGAGAAAGAAATGTCAAATGAGGATTGTTAGTGTTTTGTATCTGATTTTTGACATCCTTACCACCACGGAGGCCTAGTCCAGACAGGAAAGTTGCATCATTATAACCTAAGCTGTGAATTTAAACTGTATGGTGAAACCAATGCAAACCCCTAAACCTGGTGTAGAAGTGGTTTTACCTTAAATCAGTTGGGAGCAGGTTTAAATTAAACTGAAATAGGGATGTTCACATAAGCGTTGACAGTGGTTTAACTATATCCGTTCAAAGAGCTATTTAAATTAAGCTTGTGCAGCTTTCTCTTTGTAGCCATTGACTCCATGAGTAGTTTGATTGAAGGTAATGGGATGACTCCTTGAGTTAGGTGTTGTTCAACATGATTAAGAGAAACAGAATCTGGCCGATTATTCTTATTTACTAGAGTCTACTTCTCAGTAAATTCTCCGTTTCAAATTAAGGGATGGCTGCCTTAACAGCACACTGGCATTGGCTCCATTGATAATTATACCATTTTTCTCCTTTCCGTAATTGTCCCAGTATGAACTCTGCTATTTTAGTGGAAAGTATTAATTATTTTATCAACAATTGGCAGACCCTGCTTGTATTTACTGGTTTCCTTTTAACCAAAATAAAGATTACAGGCCCTATTCCATGCCTCAGCTGCTAAATCTAATCTTTACTAAGAAACTTGGGAACCCCTTTCACATGAAACACTGTGTAAAGCTTTAAGCACTCTTTGAAGCTGAGTTGTATTAAATGATAGACAAAAAAAAGCCCTCTGAAGAATTGGTGCTTAATTACAACTTAATTAGCATAATTATGCATGCTAATAGCATCTCAAATGAATAGCAGTTGTCAGGAGGTTGGGACCATCTGTAAGAGTGCCGGATTAATACATCATTTTTTATTTCTAACAACGCTGTAACTCTTTCCCTGAAAGTGATTTTCATTAATCAAGTTCATTTTTATTATATAGAAAATTT
The DNA here is from genome assembly GCF_026122565.2 of Emydura macquarii macquarii. NCBI lineage: Eukaryota > Metazoa > Chordata > Testudines > Chelidae > Emydura > Emydura macquarii. Next base: position 10,743,653 of record NW_027130698.1, on the reverse strand, counting down.
GGCATTTTTCATTATGGGCCATTATCCGTTTCCCCATGCAGTCCTAACACAATACTAATGAGACCCCATGTGGGTACTCCACACTGACAATGGTAGTACAGGTGTATTATTATAATTGTTACAAACAGCACATTGTACCTCAGGACTAGTAGAGTTCTAGTCTCAAGGTATTGGGGTTTCCACTTGGTACCTTCCCTTGGGTCCAGTACAATTTCTAGAGCTTTATGAAAAACATACATGTTTGTGGTTAGGAGGAAGCACATTTAAAGAGATAGAAGCATGTTTGTTTTTGAACCAGATAACCTGGAAGTTCAGTAAGCTGCTTTTCTGAGCGTCTTTATTTTCTGGCCCTGCTAAACTCTGAGTTTGAAAGAAAATCCATGCTACTCCAAAGGTCTGTTGAAGGGGCCAGAGATGATGCAATGGATATGGTAAAAGCATTGGTGTTTATTTTAAAAGACTTTTTGTAGAAATGAACAAATTCTAAAAGTATTACTCACTGCTAAACTCCGTAATAACACAGCAGTGGAAAAATCATTGTGGTATATGATGATCCCAAGAAGAAACATGTGGTAAAGTCTAATGATACACTTCATGTACATAGCACACACACACGCTTGAAAGTTTTGTACATCTTTTGTATTGAATAACTAGCCAAACTCTGCTCTCAACTATGCGGCTGTAAATCCACAGTAACCCCATTTGAGTCTCTGGAGTTAGTTCAGATTTAGACTGTAGTAATTTAACACAGAATATGACCCTAAAGCTTGTGTTTTAGCTTTCAGTAATTGGTTAATGTTTGCTTAAAGATCTGTACATAAAGATCTGTATAAATGCTAAGGATTATAATTATTGAGTTGCATATTTTTTCATAGTACTTTTTTCAAATGTATTATTTTTTAAAAAAAGCTTTTCTTGTTAGATTTTCGCTATCTTTGTGAAAAAAAGGGCCTTCCTTTAGATTTTGGATTTCTTTGGTGACCTGATTACTGAATGATCAGAGCCCTTTCATTCATGTACATTTTAAGGAGAGGTGGTGATGAAAATTCCACAAAGCCACTGTTCCTGTATTTATCAGCTATGCTCTCCACATCACACTCCTAATCAACCCTAAACAAAAGAACGTTGAAAATAACTCAACTGACACAGACCTCATCATAACTCAGGGCTTGATGGTATGCCACAGTAAATCCTGCTCTGTTGTTGTTCACTAATACATATGTGCATATAAGCCCCACTTCTATATCTACTATGGTTACATGTCTATATGGAACAAACCTGTCAACTTTTTCTTCACTGGTCGATCAATCAAAGCCAGAGACAAATGAAATTTATATCCAACTGTCCCATGGCATAGGAACAGGTGGAGGCTGAGAAGACCAGGTCAGGATCAAATGAAAATAACATGTAAATTAACAGCATTAATATGTAAAACAAAAGCTCAGAAGCGATTAGTCATTCAAGCATGCAGCTTGTCAATGCGTGGCATGGACCTGATTAAAGAAAAAAAAATCAGTAGCCGTCCCAAACTAAATGTCTCTTTCATCATCCAATACATCTGCATTATATTACTGAAAAGACTGAACATACGAAGGCAAGATGGGATTAAAATGGGACTTTCAATATGCTACCCTACAGGAATGCATTGTCATTTTTCTTCTTCTTTCCTTTTGAGCACTTCTGTAGAGCCCTGGACATGAATAAAATAAAAAAATATGTCTCTATCCCAGTATGTCAGGTTTGCTCCCACATCAAGTATTTCTAAGGGGCCTGTCAGCATGGTATATGAGTGTTGATATGATTGCATACTAAACAATACAACTGAAAGTTCCATGGTGGCTTTTTTTTTGTTTAGGTTGGCCTGATTAAATTTATTTTATTGTTTAAAAATACGAGAGACTATTAAATGAATCGACTGAACACTATCAGAAGGGCTAATGCTGCCCTCATCGAGGTCACTTGAAAACTCCCCAACCGGTTATAGTACGGACAAGTGGTGTGTTCTAACAATGCACTTCTGTCCTGATCTGCAGTGTCCTATTCTATTCCAGTACTGGGCATCTTCTGAGCAGGGATTTCAAACTGGGCTCAATCGTATTACATTGTGCGGTGTTTTCTAATGTCATTAAACAGCTACTGGGAACTAAGAATAAACCCCCACAAAGTAATTTCCCCTGTGACCTAAGATACATTTAAATTCAGGTCTCCATAAATAAAAGGCTAAAGGTTGTTGCATCCTCCAGGTTAAATAGACTGTATATGCCCTTAATTCCCTGATTCAGACAGAAGATGCAATACTAAGAGGAAGAAAGAAAAGGGAGAGCGAGAGAACTTGTAGGCACAGAAGGAAACATTAATAAAAGTAACTATATTTATAAGCTCTTTTAATTTCTACTTGCTGTGTATTTCTTGGGATTTGTTTTTGGAAAGTGCATATTTATAGTAAGTAGTTCCTGTTTGACTGCTGTATTTGTACAAAGCCTCCATTTCTAGATGTCCCTCAGTAAGTTTTAAATACTGTGTAGTAGCATATCCCTTTGCAGATTGTTGGTGGTATGATCAAAGTCTCACCTGTTTTCAGAGAAAGCAGTCAAAAAGAGATACTGTAACTCAATGTGAAGTGCCAATAAGGTACCAAGTGGAACAGTCTGTTACTCCTTTGAATGACTTGTGTACTGCTGCTGAAATACATACAGTTTGGGTTTGGTATAATGTGAGCCAGCAAAAGAGCTATTTCTTACTATTTGTGTTTTTTGTTTTGGCAGTGTTTTCTATCACAGGATGGTAGGAGCATTGCAGAGGTGATGCAGCTGGTCTCTTGGTCAGCATGCCATCTACAGTGCTTTCCATGTACTCCTGTATCTCTGTCTGATCCAGGTACCAGGCTAAAGGTGACCTCAGAATACCGACCCAGTGAGCTGGCTGAAAGTGAATGGATGTAACTGGTGATGAAGGGAAAAGAGGAGAAAAACTGGGACATAAAAAATGCCCTAGAATGATGGGCTGAGTGAAAAGCTTTGACCCATTTGAACTGTTGTGATAATCAGGAATGCATGAGAGTCATGGCTCTGAGGCACGAAAAAAAGAGTAATAAAGAAAAGCACGTTCATATTTTGTGTCTTTCACTCTTCTGCCTGTTTCCCTTTTAATTTATTCACTTTATCAGTTTGAATGATTTTTCCCCTTCATATTTTTCTCCCTAAATGCCATTTCCGCATTTCCTTATTCATATCCTTCTAAGCAAATCCTGACTCTCAGCATCAGATAATTAACCCTATAACATCTCTCTCTCTCTCTCTGTCCTTCCATGGTTCCTCCTGATCTTCAGCTATTAGTGCAAAGTCCAAAGGTCTCAATTGTGCTTTATAGCACAGTAATGCACACGGGGGGCAATATGTGCTAAAGAATGAAATGCACAGTCACAATGTAGGAGGTAGAAAAGATCATCCAGTCTAGGGTTGGTGCAAGCAGACAACTTGCTCTGTATCATCTGAATGATCTCTGTTCAAGATAGTCTATATACATGAGACCTGGGAGGAACTCCCAGTGGCCATGTGAAGTCAGGGAACAGATAGGTTTGTTGACCAAATACCATAAAAATTGTGGCATATATGGCCCAAGTTGGTAATCAAAGTGGGCAACAATAATGGTCTGGTTATTAGGAATGTCAGGGTGGGGACCATGAATGGGAGCAAAATACGTACAGCAATACATATGTATTATGTACAGAAATAGTTGCCCGTTGAGAATATGTGGAGAGATTATGCTTCACAGAGATGAAGGAAGGGTCATGGAAGTGGAGACCCTGCCAGTAGTGTGTATATGAGATAAGCCCAAACTGTGGCTTACGTATCCAAGTTTGCACCTGAGTAGATGTTTTCCCAAAGTTTGTGGACGCTCAGATTCAGTATTTAGTACATTTTAAAGATAGTCACAAACCAAGAAGTTTGCACCTGGATCCAAACTTCTGCAAAGTTTAGATGATTTGGAGTCTGGAGTTTTAATATGGGATCTGTGTGTATTGCATTGGTATGATTCTTAAAGAAATAAAAAGCAAGGAAGTCATGCAGTGTCCTTTGCACTGCCATTGCCAGACCTCAGAGCATATTTCCGTATGCTTATAAGTGGACAGAGCACTGCTAACTGTGTATGTTGGCACAGACCACAGCGAAGAGCACTTTAGCATCGATATAGTAGGACCAGAATAAAAAACAGGTGTGTGTGTGATATTGGAAAAGGTTATGTGATTTTCAAGGCTTAGAGAGGTAACTGCCTGTTCCATGACCAGGAGGAGAATGGGAGGGTGGGGAGCAGATTTTTCCAGACAAAGCAAACAACAATACTAAGACTCAGTTTTGTCACCCCCGGTATCCATGTCCATGCTGAGCATTGCTGATATTATGCTTTTGATTGGAAAGAGTCTCAGGAAAAGTGTGTGTGTGTTGGGTATTTTTTTACTAAAACTAGCACACACACTGCAGCGCAATATTAATCCAACAACAGTACTACGGTTTTGCCGACAGGTCCCTAGTGCTGCCTCAGGTTTTAAAAACGTGTCAGTTAAGTATTTAAGCGTATTTGAAAAGGTACTTCTTGTACATTAAGTGCTCTACATCTGGGGAAAAGAGCGCTTGATGAGATTTACTAGAGAGCTAAACCCAGCTTCTATGGCTAACAACATTCTTATTAATACATAAAACTTCTATTGTTTCTTAATTTACTTGAAAGGGTTGTTTAGACCGTTAATTGGACTATAACAATATAGCGATAGCAAGTTAGATTTCAATCAACATACTCATGAATTGCCAGTATTTTAGCAATAAATTGCTAGCTAATAAACTTCTTGTAGCTTCCTTTGTAAATGCCAACGAAAGGCCTAAACATTCCTTGCAGATTTAATTACACATTTAGTGCTCAAGTAATTTTGAATTAATTACGTGCCAAATAGATTTATATTCTATGTACTTAATAAACCTTGGTAAGTGCCCTTTTAACAATCTATCGGTATTTAGAATCCTATTTGTTTAAAAAGAATGACTTACGTTGTTGGGTCATAACGCTTCTCCCACATGTTTACAAGCTGATTGTGGTGCATACTCTGTTTTACGTGAGTCAGGACTGGAAGTATCAGACTTAAACGAGGGCGGGTGTGAACAGGGTAGAGGCCTATGGAAATTCAGTCACTGAATGTGGACGTGATCCTGATGGGTGGAATTTTACAAGGATTCCTGTTTCCAGACCTGATCCAAAGCCCATTGAAATCAGTGAAAAGACTCCAGCTGATTTCACTGGGCTTTGGATCAGGCTAGTGCAGTGCCTGGAACAGCAATGGGATATTCCAACAGCAGGAAGGGAGGATCAGTGGCAAAGAGAAGAGTTGCCTGTAGCTGTAACACGCAGCCCTCTACTGGAATGGAAGAAGACGATGGGATTCTTACCTGGTGCTGAACTTTTGCCCATTTTGGGGAATTCCATTATGTTTACGAGCCTCTAACTAGTAAGTATCCGATAAATCTGACACAGCCACAAACTTAATAGCTTTTTAAATGCAAAAGCTTTTTCTGGTGACTTGGACAACATCCGCTCCCTCCAGCCAAAGTTATAAATGCAGAAAGGATGGATGGATAGACAGGGAACTTGCCACGGAAAGTTACTCACTGCTGGGAAGTAGATTTGCCAAGCCCTGTTTTAAATTTTTTTGCATTTAAAACGTTATGTGTATGAAAATTCAAGAAGCCACTTGTTTGATGTGTTTCTACTGTCACTAAATTGTCCGGGCTGCACTTTAAGTAGCATGTGGTATGTGATTGCCCTGGTAGCTTTACATAGTTTTCATATTCAGAAGTTTTAAAAAAGCCTAACAATACGTCTTCCCCTTGAAGGTTTTGCCTCCTCCGAAGGCAAAATTCGTAAGCTGTAGGCCATGAGTTTTATTTAAATTTAATTATTGGCCTTAATTATTTCTCTCTCTTCTGCAGCAGCACATCATTTAATACATTTTAACACGTAACGAGTGTGCAGTAAGAATGTTTCAGGGAGATATTGCTGTCAAGTTGTAGCAGCAGTAGAGTATTCATTCTGCAGGAATACCCCTTCAGAATGGAGCATGGAAGAGCAGGCTTTTGCCCTCTGTACATGAAGATAAAGGCTGAGTGGCTGGGGAATACAGCTGCAGGTCAGGGTGAAGAGAAAAGGGCAACAGTAAAATGAAAAAGCAGTTCCTTGGGGCTTGAAATGGAGTTCTACATAAAACAGAATTGTATAAGTTCTTCCACTACTGTGAAAATGTCTGATTTCCCTTGTTGTCAAGAGGTCGGAAAGGCAGGTTTACAAGCACTAGATAACTGATGCAGCAGTATTACTAAAGATGTTCCTTTTTTGTCCTGGTGTATGCTATTCAAGTAAATTGTTACAGGACCAAACAGGCTGAGCTGTCTAAATAAGTAGGGAACCTGGAAAAAAAAATTACCCACCTCTTCCTATGCTAAAAACCATAATGACAGCATCACTTTAAAATATGTATTTTATTAAAATTACATTGAAAATAAACTTGCTTATTTTTTAAAGGGGCATATGTGAGATATTGGTGGTGTGAAATTAAGCAGTAACATACCCTGTAGCAGTCATCATTGCTAGATAATTGACCATGCCACTAGTTAAAACCAAGTGAACCAAAGGTGGTTACAGGTTGATAAAGTCAATCATCATTTATTAATGATATTGCAGGGCATAGCCTGGGTGTTATGAGTTGAATTTTAAATTAATAATCTCCCTATTTACATGTGAGACTCCTGCAAGGATGATGTGTGCTCAGACATGCATGATCTCAAAGGTATGTTTTGGTAAGATGGAGAATCTAGGGCATTTTTAACGATCACATACATTCACAACAATATCCTGTATCCAAGACGTCTTCAATTCAGAAACAGAAAAGTGTCTCTAAAACCTTTCTATATAATTCTGTTGGTGTTTGTATAGCACCATGTACACTGATGAGCAGTTTCACCAGCCAAAAAAGCAGTCGCCAGCTCCTAATGTTCAAAACCTGTAAGATTTTTTTTTTTTTAATTAATGTTGGGTTCTTTTTTTAGCCTTCTGGTTTCTGAGCCTTTAGGTCACAGTTTCTTCATGTTTTCAAGCTTGTCATCATAACCATTTGGGCTAGAAACACTCTTTTTTTTTTTTTTTTTTTTTTTTAAATGAAAGCTGACCCCATGCACCAGGTTCCAATGCCCCTCTCACAAATTTGTCATGGATGGCCCCTTTTCAGGGGGCGGGGAAAAACCTGAGTGGCACTGTATATCAGCGTATGTGCAATGTGCCCAGCCATTTGATGCCATCTTCATCCAGGTGGAGAGCCGGCAGCCCACCGTTGAAGTAAGTCAGTGGGCACTCATCAAGGATATATGACATAGTCTGAAGTTGACTGCAGCTGCATTGTGGGTCATTAAAAAAACCACATTTAAAGAGATTGGTCGCACAGTTGAGGTACTGTGACCCAAGAGGTTGCAACATCTGGAGCTGGGAGGTGATCCCAACCAGCCCTGTGGGACAGGAACCACAGGAGATGCTACTACGGTACACCCGTTGTACTTATTTAATTCCTATTTAGAACTTATTAGATTGATGTGTATGTTATGTATCGCAGGTAAGAAATATTTAGTAAGTCAGATTGTTTTGCACTAAAGCTATGTATTGGGTCATGACAGGCCAATGAGGTTTGCAAATACATCCCGGGGCCCAAACGTTTGAGAACCATTGCTCTAGAGGATTCACTTTCAGTCTGGGCACAAACGTCATAATATTTTTAATTTACTTTCATCATGTCAAACTCTTTGGTCTGTGGCAGGCCTGGAATTTGGTGGAACTGGCACGGCTGTGCTGCATGTGTGTTTGTGGGTGCTAAGCATGTAAACCAGGCAGTGTGACTGCTTCCCTGTTCAGCAGTTCTCTCTATGCCGGTTTGCAAGAGGGTTAGAGGGAAACATTGCCCCCCTCCCATGGAGCACAGGAACCTTGGATGCTTCTGCAGCTCTGTGGCTGAGCAGCTGCACCTTGTAGGTGGGGGAGATTTCCATTCTTTCCCTGAACTCCATGGAGATCTCCAGTGCAAAGCCTCTTCAGTCTCTTTGTGCAAGAGTTGGCATTTACTGTGTAATTTTCCTTTACTGAATGGTCTAGAACCGTAACGTACAGAATTTACAAAAGTGTAATATCCCACATGCCCCCCAGCAATTAAAGACACTTGCAATTACTGAAAATGCTAACGATCCTGGAAACTTTTATGCTACGCAAAGGAGTTACTTGTGAGAGTGGAGATTACTCACGTGATTAGGCAGTTGCAGGAACAGACTTTGTACTTTATTCATCACCACCCTTTACAAGGCTGTTAAACCTGACCCCTGAAGGTCACTGAGATTGCTTCCTGCTTTTAAGGTGCCAGGCTCAGTAATTTATCAGACACTGAAGGACACAACAGCAAATTTTTCCAACTTGGTGCCCCAGCTTTTCCAAGCTGAATGCATGCAGTCGCACGTATCCAGATGGCCAAGGTGTAGAGCAACTCTGGTGTTTTGCACACTGGAGATCTTGTATAAATTCTGCATTTAGGGCCTGATCCAGTGCTGCTGAAGACCACAATGGAAAGACTCCAGTTGACATCAGTGGGCTTTAGATCACGCCCTTATAAATGTATGCATGCGGTTACACAAACCTAAAATGGTGCAGTAGGTTCAAAGGTGACTACCAATTACCAAGGACTGTATTACCATTTTCTAGCTCATTTTGCATGTTTTCAGGAAAGTCGTGGCCTATAACATTTCTAACATAATATGTACCTGTGCCTCTTTTGTGGTGTGCATGTGGACCATCAAAATTGCTATGTACCCTAAGCAGAGAACAGAAATAACCAATGGGGCCCCATCCTGCTCTCATTCCCTGGATGGGAAATCCTCATGCACGACAAGGGTAGACTATGGCCCTATATACGTTTCCGCCATCACAAAATGTGTTGCTTGTTGAAGTTCAAAATTGCCTCCAGTTAGTCAAGACGACAGTGCGGAACTGCTCAATGAAGCAGCGTTAAGATTTCAGACGTTCCTTTAGTCATGTTTACAAAATGTAGTACGAAAAATAAAGTCTTGGATTTTTCAAAGGCGCTTCAGGGAGTTAGATGCTGACTTCTCATTGAATTTAGAATATTCAGAATTGTGAATGTTCTTCCTTTTTCCTGTGTTCCTTTCTGCCACTGACTGCAAGAGGAAAGAGAACCAGTGTTTATAGGGCTAGGGGAGAGGTTTCACTTTTTTGGTTTTCTTTGTTTTGTCCTTTTCCCGTTGCCAGTCTAACCTTTCCAAACTTCCTCAGCACTGGAAAAGCTGTAGAGTGGCAAGAGGAAAAATGAAAAAATGTAAAAACAACTCCCAGACCATGAGCATTGTTTATTTTATTGCACTTGGGAGGTGAGGTGGGGGGGGGGAAATAAGAAAAGAAAGGAGGAAAAAAAAGGGGGGAGGGAAGTGAGAATGTGAAATTTCAAAAATTCAAAATGATTCGAAAAATATTTGAAAAATCCTTTTATTTCTAACCATACGAACCAGAAGCAACTTCAAAATTATTTTTTCACAAAATTGTTTTTTCCAATTTTCAACCAGCTCTTGTTAATTGCTCCTTTTTGGAGCACCTCAGTGTGTGGGCGCATCCACCAGCAGTGCCCCATGAAATCTGTCTGTAACTGGCACAATTCCTGGAGCAAAGGATGCATTTGCTTGTATCCTTGCTTCCCCTAACGTCACTGGCCAGTGAAGAATTTGGCCTTTGTTTAATGACTCGGGGGATGAAAAATGACTAGGATTCAGCAGATAATCTTTAGTAGGTGACACCAGTGCATTTTTCTGATTATTAACGTAATCCTATGAATTTAGGGGATACTAAATGTGGGCTCATCCATTGCTTCCCCATGAGCCCAGATTAAGGGGCAGTGTGTTGTTGTGCTGTGCCAGGAGCATCCTAGGAGGGAGTCCTAATCTCTTTCCTAGTTCTCCTGTTGCTCTAAGGAAGGAGTAAACTGGATCTGTAGCTGGCTCAGCATGTATTCCCAAGCATATTGGTCCACACAGTGGTTGTTGCATTGTGGGAGGGGAGGAGATGGTAGCCAAGACTCCATGCGGTTTCCACCTTGTTCATCTTCTCCCACACACCGGTATAAGGGAGGAGGACATAGCAGCCCTGAAGTTCCTGCTTCCTCTGTGGCACTGCTACCTGTGAAGGGGGTACCTGGCGCAGAGGTGTAAGGGGTTTTATGCTCCCTTACCCTCCTTCGCAGCCACATTAATCGAACCACAGCTTGGCCTGGTATTTGTGATTGCATGAGAGTACTACAAAGATGAGGACGAGACGATGCCTTTCTCCAGTGCCTGTATGCCCTCGGAAGGATATGACTAGATGTGGGATTGATCCTAAACTCCAAATCTGAACATTTGCAGAAATTCAGAAATAGTCACAGACTCAGGGCCTGCTCCAGAGCCCACAGAATGGGAACGTTTTTACTGACTGCAGAAGGCTTTGTACCGAGCCCTTCATGATGAGACTATTGTAAGGATGTACCTGTGTAATGAAGCTGGAGAATATCTTGAGTCCAGTTATGGAAGATGCCCTTCAGAAATGGTGCTGCAGACCCAGCAGTGATGGCAATGTTGGTTATTCAGTGTCTTGCCCTGAAATACAACATGCTACTTCTTGAGTCACTGCTTTTGGTGGTGGGAAATGTTTTTCTGACTTTTATTCTGCCCTCTTTGTGGGACCACTCTCCCATCAGCCTTCCTTTTTTTCTTTTTACAGTTACTTTCTAAGAAGTGTTATGTTTGGATTCGGGATGATTCATATTCACTAAGGACAGCTCCATTCTCTGCTTCTGACATTTAACCCTGTGCTATGGGGCCCAAGCCACTGGTAAATCTATGGTCTCTGCCATTAGTGATCACATATTGTATCAAAATTTTTGACTCCTGGCAACAAGTGATTAAACTGAAACAAAAATTGGAAAGAAAGAGTTTCTCACTACCTCCTCCCCTCCATTATATTCAAGCCACACTTCCTGTCTCCACTATAAATATTTATAGCGACAGAAGCCAACGTTTAAAGATTGGGACGGAAACAGAAATCTAACCGTGTCTGCTTCTTTCTTTTCAGCATGCGGCAGCTCAGTGCAGCACATTCATCCAGAGGTCATTTGCATTCTTAATGAAGTCATCTGCCCTCTATTTACAGAGAAAGGAATATGAAACTTCAGTAAGAGTTCTAATCACTAACCACGGTGTATAGCCCCAATGAGCTGAATAAAGTTTTATGATATTATACTTCTGGATTCACAGGCGACAGCGCTTATATAAGCGGTTAGTAAGAAGGCTTTGAAAACCTGTCTCCATTTTCTAATCCCACACAATCAAGTCCTAATTCCACACAGTCTGTGAATGGGAAGCTTAAAGCCCTTATCTGTGTTTTGGGTTTATATTACTTTTCAGGAACATTAGAGTTAAAGAGAGAAGAAAGAAAAAGTTAAGAACTCAGGAAATTTGGAAGAAATCTAAACTTCTGAAAATGTGGAAATTCACAGTTCAAGTGCCCAAACTAACTTTATTCTGCCCTCTTTGTGGGACCACTCTCCTGTCTTCCTTCCTTTGTTTCTTTTTACAGCCACTTTCTAAGAAGTGTTGTTTTTGGATTGGGGATTTAAAAAAAAATGATTTTAAGAAGTGCTCAGCCTTTAACTTAAATCCTGAACAGCCACTGCACTGGCCAGAGGAGCTTCAAACATGCCCCACAGAGCATCGGTTTGTGATAGGTGTGTCTAAGGACACTCGAGTCATTGGTTGATACCTGGAACCACACAGGGCCAATCATGCGAGTTGCTGAGCTCTACTAGCAAGCTGAACTACCCAGTTCAGGCTCCTGACAAGAAGTGGGACTGATTGCCTTCAGTGTGCTTATGTGCATAATCGGGAATTGGTAAGAATCTGTCAACTTTTCCTCTTGCTCAGCCTCCCGTACACCAAGTAAACATCCCCTCTGAAACACACACGAACACGACAATCCTGATAAAATGATTATAGTATTTTTTTCTTCAATAGAACCTTGGGCTTAATTCAGTTATATGCATTTTGGTTTAAAACCAGAAATCCTTCAGTCATTTGTTTCCTCTCTTTACAGATCAATTATTGTGTTTCATTTTGGTGGTGGTGGGGGGGAGGTATAGAGGAAGCTTTGTGTGGGTGAAAGTGTATTGTTTTCATGTACATGGGAGTTGTTGCAAAGAAAACTGCTGGATTTTGAAGACATTTTCCTTTCATTGCTGTAAATGAAATGCTTTTGATTCTGCACTTATAACTTGAGCTCTAGTTACAGAGAATGCAAGGTACAAAATAGAATTATTTATGCTGAGAGAGTGATGCAGATTAAACTGACTTTCAGGTCTGTGGATACACAAGCCAGGCCCTTGCTAAAAAAAGGCATTTGGTAGTGTACTTTCCAGCCACACCACATGCTTAATAAGTGGTTTCCCTTGGAACTGGAAGGGCTTACATTTGGACAGCATATGATGTCAAGGGTCTTAAAGACTAATCAGTGTGGAGTCTTGCTCTTGGAAGATTATATTGGACTGCATAGTGAAGAAGTTTGTCACTGTGATTTTATTCTGGGTAACTGAGTCATCTGTAGTAACTCAATACAGCCTGAGAGAGGCTCCTCAGGACTTTTGAAGATGACATTTGATTTGCAGGTAGAATAACACAGAGTTCCACAAAAACAACACCCAATCTTTTCCTTGCAAAAAGAGATTGTGTCATAGATGGTTGGATGCATTTTGTTGTGGATTTAACAGCCTCCTTAAGAGCCTGATCCAAACCCCAGAGAGGTCAATGGGAGTCTTTTCTTTGACTTCAGAGGGCTTTGGATAAGGCTCTAAATGTACATTTCTTTTCCACTTCTTTTAAAGAGAAAATCCCATTAATTCATGTTTGTATTCTTCCTCCTTATTTTCATTTTTTGCTGCTAAACTCCTGTTTCATATTAGCCTTCTTATGTCTATTGTAAAAAAAAAAAATTGCTGATCGGTGGAGAAAGGATCATTAATATATCAGCTGTGTGATTGCCTTACTGTGTTCAGATATTGAAACTGATAAGTTGCTGCAAATTGCTGCCAGTCCATGGGGATTATTCAACTCTGTCATTGACTCAGTGTATGACTTAGTTGCTGTCACTGTCTCTGTCTCTCTCTCTCTTTCTCTGACCACTGTACCAAGCCAATAACAAAAAAGCTAATATGGAACAGAGATTTCCTGCACTTCCTAAGTCAATAGCAGAGGTTACATGGTATAAATCACCTACCATTACTTCAATGATGAGTCTGAACCACCATCTGTTGAAATACACAAACACATTTGGCATACTTTTCTCAACTGCCTTACCTGGCAGGGAGGATTAGTTACATTGCATTTTTAATCAATGCATTATTTTTGCAAAATTAAGTCATTCTTCCTTAAAAATAAAAGCTGCGACGTATATCCTACCCAAGGAAAGGCTTTACCCTTAGCCCACAGCTGTCTCGCTGTGGAATGATGTAAACCACATGACGTACTGAGCCTTTATTATAGCTGATGTGCTGCAATACACACTATAGGAAAAGAAAACTATCCTCATTGCAACTTACAGAGGGCTCTAGCTGCAGAATTCAAATGTGGATCCAGATTTTTGAATGCTCCAACGACTTAATTCAGATCTGGCAACTCCACCCGTTATCAAGGTCTGTTTGCACAACTCTGTTCTGGGTTAGGATTTGCTAGAATGCCCTCAAAGTTCCAGGATGGAGTCTAGGCTGGAGTCGTCTAGGCTCCACACTTGTATCTCACCCCTGACTGCTCATTCCCTGCCCCCTTGCACAGGAAGGGCCGTAGAGACACTGCAGCAGCTGTGACCTGCAATGTGGGTAACCCAAATTACAATCTTTCCCTAAAGGGCCAACCTGGGACCCTCTTACTCACATGAATAAGTCCCATTGTCTTCAAAGGCCTTTCTCAGATAAATAAGATGACAACAGTTTAAGCCAAAGACTCTCCGAAGAATTGTACACCCTGTTCTAGTTTTAAATGGATGTATCAAAGACTATTGATGAGACTTGTCACTTTCCCTAGGAAAAGCACTTGCCTAGCACTATATGTGAAGTTGATTGAATTAAGTCTGAGCCCTTTCATACTGGCTGGTACCAGTAATTAATGAACTGTTGCCTGCGATGGCTAATGCTGTGTGAAATCAGTCATTAATTGTAGAAACAACTGATTTCAGGGAGATCATGGCAATTATGAACAGTTTGTAATAGCAATGGTGTAGTAAAGCAAAACAAAACGGCTTGCGTTAGTCACAATGAAAAAGCCAGCAACACAGCTATGAAGGTTGGGTCTAAGAGAGGCTCTTCCCTCCCAATTACTGCAATCAAAAATGGAGTATTGAAAACCAACCTGTAATTGTTCCTGGGTTGTTACAAATACAGTTAATCTGAAAAGGCGGCACATTGTATTGCTTATCTAACCCTTCATAGATGTTTGTCCTTTTGGTGACATTGCAAAGTACTAACCTGACAATGGGGACCTGGGGTATGTGTGTTAATTTTCCATTCCTTTATGAATTAATCCATAAACAAACTGGAAAGCCACTATAAATCTTAAAAAATTGCCTGCTATGAAAGTATGTTAAGCATTTTTATGCAGTTCTTGCCTTTTGAGCTTGAATAGAAGACAGCCCTGAAATATGCGAACTCTGAATGCTAAGGTTAAATCAGCTACCTAATCAGTCAAACCGGCTTTGCTTTCAAAATACAATTCAGACAATAAATATAATCATATGATCTCTCTCCTTTTTAGCACTGTTCCATGCTGACAGCATCTGAGGGAAAGCAGCCAGACAATGAACACTACCTGAGCTCTGCGTGGTACCCTGTGCGCGTCTGTTTGATACAGATTTATCGCATTTACAGGCTAAATCTCCCTAAGCCATAGAGAACGCTTTTAAGACAATTATACTGCAGTGTCCCCTTTCTGCAAGAGTCAGAGTCATAATCTTGCTGAGAAGCGGTGGAAGAGCAGACTGGGTAGTTAATCTGCAGTTTTTGCCTTTCATTCATAATGACTTATTCACTTGTTTAAAAACACATGTAATGCATCTCTCAGATGGCCTACGTTCTTCTTAGTGTAAATCCTTGTTAGCGTGCAGCTTTCTTCATGGTCACGAAAATACCCACCTCCATGCTCATAGGGCTGGTTCAAGCTTATTGCCTGTACTATGGTGTGGACATGTAATGAGATCCATTAATGCTCAACAGTATCAGAACCGTGACCTAATTTGGGTTGTACTATAACAGTTGAGGTATTTATTCTTCAGCTTTCAGCGATGGTGGTGTTCACAAGACAGAAAGGAAATGGAGCAGTAGATCACAAAGGAATGGAAAAAGTGTTCACTCTGGTTCACTCGTCCTCATAATCACCAAAGACTTTGCTAGAAAATAAGCTTGTGGCAGGTTGCGACCTTGAGGAGTCGTGATAATGATCACGGTGCTAATCATGGTTTTGTAGTCAGCATAGACCGGTCAAGTCATGGTCTTGCATGTTAGATGGATGTGGTTAACCCAATGGTTCTAGTTGTACGCAGCTGACATGATGTTAAGCAAAACTTCCTTTGCCTATCCCGTTCACAGTCATATTTTACACCCTGTTAGTTATTTTATAGTCCCCGTCAGCCCAGAGATCAAGTACACGCTCTGAAATTAAAAGGTAACCAGATCCCAAAACAGTGCAACCCAATTTTGTTTAAATCCCATAAGATGGGAAGAATTTGTTTGCGAATTCATTTGCACTGAGGCACGACCTAAAGACAATTATGTGGTGATAGATCTCTGGAAATCTCAGATTTACATCCTATTCAGTGTTACGGAAATCAAAAATCTGGAAGCTGTAGTGTCCTGTGCTGTTTATATTGTCAGCCTCCATTCCTGACTATATTTCATTGGCTTGTACACTGACATGGTTAGTTGTGTTGTGTTTGTAACATGCTTTGGGGCAGATCCTTAGCTGCTGCAAACTGAATTTGCTGCTTTAGTTTCTATAAAGCTGGGGTGGCCAAACTGTGGCTTGGGAATCACATGTGGCTCTTTTATAGTTAAAGTGCAGCTTGCAGAGCCCTCTGCACCCCTCCCCTGCACTTTGCATTGGACAAAGGGTTAACACAAGGACTGTACACCACTTAAACCCTCAATGTAGTACTTCTGTTGAATGTGGGTACATAGGACTTGTGCTGGCCCTCTGCACAGGTGTGAGTTTCACCCAAGGGGGTGGAAATGCTGTGAGTGACTACCTGGCTCCATTGAAACCAAAGGCAAAATTCCCACTGATTTTAGTGGGGCTGTGATTTCACCCGAGGATTCTGGTTGCTCTCTGCACAGGAGTACACATGAGTGAAGAGTTTGTGTGCACCCTGTGATTGCACTCTCACAGGTATTCAACCAGACCCCAGGCCTAGGATATGTAATTGTGAGCTAACATTGGACCCATTTATCTATGCTTCACCTTGCCCCTGAACTATGGGAATTTGGATAAAAGGGATCCTGTCTTTCCCTCACACCTGCATTTGGATTTTGTTTTCCTAAAAAAAAAAAAGCTTTGAGTAGGTAGGTTTTGCAAAATTGAAGCCACCCTTCATTTTGCTAGGCTCTCTGAGTTTGTACTGTTTCCAAAGACCTTTTTTAAAATGTCTAAAGTTCAACCTGCTTTAAAACAAACAAGCAGGTTACAGTATTTATTAACTAAACCCTTCAGAATGATTTCAGCAACACGCTAATTGACCTTTCACTATTTGGGATGAACTGGCTTGACAAAAACCATTAATTTGTGACTGTAAATACTGTTGAAAGTTGAGCCCATGTAAATATTTTTGAATGGGAATGACAAAGACAAAATGTAATGCAAGGTTTGGGCTGATTTTGATTTAGATTGTATCTGCTAGAGGGACTCAACTGATCTGCGACAGAGTCTATGGTAATTGTGTCTGAAGTGAATGGCTAGAAATGGACTGTTTTCATAATTTCCTTTAGTACTGTGCACTAAGGAAGAAATGTACCCCTGTTCAAAAGGCCAAGACAAGGACTATGCATCATGGACTTCTACTTAAACTCCCAGAATAGGGCTTAAGTGAGAACTCGTCAAAGAAATCAATGGAAAGCCAAACGATGTTTGTTTACCTCCTAACTAGATGGAGGGGCCAAATTCATCCCTTGTGTAGCTCTACTGATGTCATGGGCTCTACTGACTTCCGGGATGATTTTGGTCTGGACTCAGAAGGAATAGCAAGTAACTATTTATCCAGAAAGGGGACAAAATTGAACAGAGTTTGAGTGATTGTCTGCATGTTTCATGATTTAGGAAAAACATAATTGTAGCCCCAGAATCACCTTTTGATTTGGCATTTAGCCCCTCACAGTGAATAGGCTGGTCTGTTCTGATATCACTATGTATGGACATATTATTTTCCAATAAAAAAGTGGAGCTGTTTCATTGTAAACATAAACTGACAGAGGCAGGGCAAATTT
The DNA here is from genome assembly GCF_026122565.2 of Emydura macquarii macquarii. NCBI lineage: Eukaryota > Metazoa > Chordata > Testudines > Chelidae > Emydura > Emydura macquarii. Next base: position 10,726,024 of record NW_027130698.1, on the reverse strand, counting down.
TCACTCACTGAAAGGCTCCTGACCTCTGTGGGGATGCACACTAGACGTTTTAGGGCTTCAGTCAGTCAGTGATGAAACTCCCGTCAGCTTTAATGGTGCAGGATTGAGCCCAGGGTTAACTTTGAAGATGATGAACTATATTTCAATATGGAAAATAAACAACCTTTTCCTGGGTTTAAAATGGCACGTGGCTGTGAATCTGTGGATTAATACATTGCGAGGGCAATTTACAGTAAAAATCCTCCATATGTGTGTGTGTGTGTGTGTGTGTGTGTGTGTGTGTGTGTGTGTGTGTGTGTGTGTGTGTGTGTGTGTACACACACACACACAAACCTAGTCAGCTAAGAATTTGACATTTCTGCTGCAGCTCTTAGAATTTCACACAGATAATAGGAATGGGAAGCCCTCTTGCCCAAAACGCAGTTCAGCTAAAGGAGTATCATATATACATAGCTGTAAGATATTGAATGGATAATGGCATGAATTATGAGGCATCTTCAGTATTAACAGCTCTGTCAAGTTTCAGGTTGGTGTGAATTTACGTACGCGTGCATGTACTCTATGTAATTATAATGAACTTTTTCTATTTTATATATGGACGTGCACACACAAACACACGCAACTAGCTACTGCAATGAATACAGTGCAGTATAAATGCCTAAAGTTAAGACATGGGCTCAACCCCCAACCTTTGTATACAGATTTGGAATTTCGACAGACCAAAGTTGGTTGTGTTTGGATCTAGCCCATTACGAAGATAGGGGATGTGTGGATGGATAGATGATAGATCGACAGAGTCCTCACTAATTACATTAAATGAAAAGTGACTTGAAATTTGAGAGAGCTTTTAGTGAGTATATGCTTTTTGAAGTTTGGAATTCTTCCTTCTTTTCCTTCTATTAGCCTAATGCTTCTAATAAATTAACAAGTAATTTGCCTTAATGCCAAACAAACCCTTCATTTTGAATTTAAATTTCTTCTGTACATTTAGTTTGCCGCCTATCAGGCTAGTTATGGTCAGAGAGTACTTTAGTTCTGTACCGCAATATACTTTCCCCCATGATATTTAAGGTCTTTGATTATTTTCATATCTTTTGTTAAGTAGACATATCAAATGTTTATATTTAGAGTCCAATGAGACGGTGGGATTAGAGGGAAGAGTGATATAATATCCTGTCTTCAGGTCTTTGTGGATTTTTCTGTAGAGCTTGTGGATTCATTGGTTTGGAATTTTTGCAAGCTGCATGGTGATGAAATGACAAATGTTTCTTCACATTGTAGTTCATTTTCACTCTAAATGTTAGCTTGCTGGGGTGTTTTAACCAAAGCCCAAGTTAGGGATATCTTTTTGACTCAGGTTGGCAGACTTATATTTTTTTTTCCAGAAACCTTGGAAGCTTTTGAATTATTATTTCTAAAACCGTTTTTACATATTTTTCTGGTAGTGTTGAGATGGCCACACATTTTGATTATCTTTCAACTTGTGTTGTCATTTACACTTGGGCAAAGCAGGTGAACTGACTCGCTAGTAATCTACCTCCCCTTTGTATTTGCAGAAGTGTAACTGAAGACGTGCGACAAAACAGTGACAAATCAGGTCTTCTTATGTGCGTATGTACAGTACAATGTCTAGATCCCACAAACCCTTCGCTCACATAAGGAATCTTGACTTCACTAGTCCCATTGAAGTCAAGAGGTGAAATACGAGCACTTATGAAGTCAATGGGAGTTTTGACACATTTAAACAGGGCCAAGATTTCACTCAAGGAGACTATCCCCATGAGTACGGATTATGTGAGTAGGGGTAACTGGATTAATTTGTGAATTATTTTTAGATTTTCCCTCAGTACTATGGAATTGTCACAAGAAGTGAAATAAATGCTACTGATTCCTTTGCATCTTTTTTGATGATTTGTGCACACAAAACAAGTTTTTACTTTTATTGTCTGATTTATGTTTTCATAATGCATGGCTGGTGCTTTGACATACTGCAGAAGAGAATTTGTTGGACACAGTAATAGTAACAGAAAAATGTTCTCTCTATTTATATGTTATGACTGTTTTCTTTTTCATGTGAAAATTCTAGAATCATATACAAATGTTATCTTTTCCCCCTGATTATTTTATATAAAGCTAATAGTTTTGGAATAGATGCAGATTTTTAATGCAATGCTATGGTTCTGGTTTATAGAAAAATGGATCAATTACCAAGGCAGGCTTCAAAGAGGGAGACTGCCCTAAGTTATAAATGGCTCAGTCCCTTAATTCTGTCGTAATCCTATTTGATATATAGTTCTCAATGCAGCAGAATCCTTTTAGGGCTCTTTGATCAAGTGAGTACTTCCAAATTTGATGCCTCCTGTCATCTAACCCCTAAATATAACACAACTTGCCATTTAATTTCTGGGAACATCTGGTTTCCTTTTTTCTTTTATACAGTGGAGAAAACAAAAAGCCTGAGTTTCACATTTAAGGAAAGAGGGGAATGTCCTGGTGGAGGCAGCAATTCTTTTAACAATGCTTATTCCCTTACCAGTCCTATTGTTGCTGATGCCTATGGGAGTTTTGCAACTAACTTCAGTGGGAACAGGATCAGGACCCACCATCTATACATCATCCTTCTTGGCACTGAGCTGCATCCCTCACTCAGGCATTGGCTTTTGTGAGAATATTGTGCCAGACAGCAGGTGCAGGCCCACGTGCCACAGTTTTCAAGAGTGACTTTGGGGCCCAACTTGGGACACCTAACCTAGGCCTGATTTGCAGAAAGGGCTGAACGCTCACCCTCTAAAAGCCAGGTCTCTCTAAGGTGTCTCAGGTGTGGCATCCAAAAATGAAGGAACCCCAAAGGGCAAGTCACTCTTGAAGATGTCGATGGCGTGTATTAGCACGTTGTTATCAGAATCCTTGCTCTATTAACTCCCAGGATTTGCTGTGTATGTTTCCTCTGTGTTCTTGAAAAGTAACCTAGGAGCCATATGAAATAGTGTATTGATTAAGCCAGGGTTAATCTTCACTGCAGATGGAACACGGAGAATGAACTCCTGCTTTCCTGTTGGTTACTGAAACCAACTTTAACGGTTAGGCCAGACCCAGTGCTATAAGCAAAATAAGGTATCCATAAGAATGGGCAGTTCAGTGTTTAACACCGCAGAAGGTCTATGATTTCATTTTTCTTCATATATTGCCATGGCTTGTAATAGCAACAATCAGGGCCCACGCATAATTTTTTCGAGCCCAGTACAAACTTGTAACACGGGCCTCTCCCACACACATACAACAATCCCTCATCCCATACATACAACCTCATGAGTCATGACAAATTTTTTCCACATGGTAATGGTGGTTGCAGCCTGAGCTGGGCCCCCCATGGCCTCCGGGCTCTGGTAAAGTGTACCCTCCCCCGATGCGGGGGCCCTGGCAACAATGAAACCTGGCCTAGGTATTTCCTGAGCCTGATTTCGCACATCCTTACCTTACCTTACCCTACTTATGTGAGAAGCCCCTTTGACTTCACTGAAGCCCTCACCGTAGTTAGGGTTTTCAGGAGTAAGCCTTTAACATCCAACTTAGTTAAGGGGATTTGGCTTCAGATCAGGGCCTCAACTTCTCTAGCTGGAAATTCATAGTTAAATGCTGTAGATTAGTGATTTGCAGTTTCCTGACTCTGGATTTGGTATCTTCAAGTGTTTGCATAGAGCAGTCAGAATTGACTATCTATAACCATAGAGGAAAAACTGGTCAACCTCAGTTCACCAATGGCCAGCTCAGCTGCTTCCTCCTCGTTCATCCCTCAAGGGGAAAAGGCCAGTGGGAACACCCATGAGATGAACTTTACAGACTTTCCATTCTGTTAACTCCCCCATGGGAGGGGTTTGCATTCTGAGGAAGAAGGCTGTCCTGGAAGCCACATGCAATTCTAGGCTCCGGGGGTGATTCAGGCTGCAGCCATGCAGATCTAGGGGTTGCATCATAGAGAGGATGATTCTTGCCCACCTCTTCATCATAGCTCAAGAACCGTGCTACTCATGGCTGTCCCTCGCACATCTGTGCCCAGTCTGAAGGTTCAGTGGGAGATTAATGCTGTCTAGAGACAGATTTCCTCTCAGAAACTCTTTAAGCTTAGACGGGAGCATGTCACATATAGAGTTTGTTCCTTGTGTTCTATCCTATCCTATCCTATCCCAGACCTGGGTCTCCAGCAGAGAAGCCACAACCTCTGTTATGATTTTAGAGGCACTTCTGTGGGCTTGAGAGAGAGACAGAATGGCACAGAGAAGAGGACACCCTCCTTCCACGCACCCCTGCCCAGATCCACTGCTTCTTGCTCCTTTCCACTAGTGCGAGTAGAAGACCGCATTCTATCCCTAGTCTCAGCCTGCTGGGACTGCTGTGTCATTATTCAGCGTCTGCCGACAGGTTATTCTGTTCGACTGGAAACCTGAGAAATGTGAACTCCTGAACCGCCATCTGCTCAGTCTATACAGTATGTTTCTCAAAGCACTGTATGGTCCAAATCATTTTCTGGAGTCTTGCCAGTGGTGATGAAATATTAGCAGCCATATATTTGAAAAACTGTGGCTCTGTGGGCCAAAAGTGCTTGGAGATCCCAGCTGGTAATCTAAGAGCAGCATCACATTTTTCGTGGTCAGGGACTCCATTTTTTTACCCGAGTGCGATGCTGGGTCTTTCCAGGTTCTTTACGAAGGTAACTGATGAATTAACTAATCAAATTGAGATCTGAATTAAATCCAAAGCTCCATCACTGGAGTCCTGTTCCATCATAAATAACAACCACAGCACAAATCAACGCTACTAAAAATAAATGCATAAAGCAATCAAGCAGGATGTTGTGCTTTGCTTTTAATAAAACCCATTTGGGGGGAAAAAATTAGTCGGGAACTACACTATGATCCTGCAAACGCTTATTATTGGCCACTTCTGTGAGCAGATAAGGCCTCACCCAGCACACGGAGTATAATGAGAGTTTTGCTATTTATCCCAGTAGGATAGATTGGCACATTCTTACAATGAATAATACCTTGCTCCATAAGTACTCCCCCTGACTTCAGTAGCGTCACTTCTGGTGTAAGGTACTATTCGGCGTGAGCAAGGATTATCACAATTTGGCATGGGTGGGAGTAGGGTCGGGCTTTATAGGCAAGATCCTGGATTGCCCTATGTGCCGAGCAGCAGGTTAGGAAAATTGAAGGCGCTCCCTGACTCCCCTGTGCAGAATCGGTACTCTGCAGGTCACAGCACGGGGGTAAGAGAGCCGCTCCTAGGCTGCTATTTCTCTACCCACAAAGGTGGGTTGGAATTAGGCCTAGCTGTCAATGCTCTTGCTAGCTGGCACAGCATGGTCGGGGATGTAACCTGACACTGCTATGGACCCTGAGCTGTGGAACAAGGAATGGGGGGAACCAGGGAAGAAACCGTGTCACGCTTCATTCACTGGTCTGCTCTTGGGACAAGGTAGCTATGCATGGCCCCCAAGTGAAGGGGGGTGTTGGGGGGGAAGAGTACACTTTACCGGGTCCCGGAGGCCCTGGGGGGCCCGGCCCAGGCTGCAACCCCCATGGGTATGTGTGTGGGAGGGGTCCTGTGTTACAAGTTTGTACAGGGCCCGGAAAAACCATGCTTGGGTCCTGTAGCTATGTGCTGCCCTTGAAGAGAATGGAGAGGAAACTCCCAAGCTCGCCCTAAGTGTGCAGCGCTTACTGCTGTGAGCGATCCCTTCCTCTTCAGTGCTGCTCCTGGCAGTAGGCATGACACTAGTGCAAGCGTCTGCAGGATCAGGCCCCATAGTTTGTGTCGGGGGAGGGGAGGCAGGATTACTCCTCAGAGGAGCTCAGAACCTGCAGCTGTCCTAGCTGAGGCTCTTGCCAGCCTCCTAAAATAAACCCACTCAAGCCCCTCGTTCTCCTTTCTGATCAAAGAATGAAATGGCTTAAGCCGGTTAAAGCCTGTTCTGGTGACAGACTTCACTGCTAGGGCCAGCTTCTTCCTTTGCTTCGTTTCGCAGTGGCTTTTAGGGATTTTGGTTTAATTCTTCAGGTCTTAGACATAAGCAGAACATTCTTCGGGCTAATCATCCATTTTTTGTTCTAATTATGAAATCTGACCGCTTGAAAAAATAATACTGTATTTACCGTGTGCTTTGTAAAATGTTCTATAAACAGTATTGCTCTATATTGTTTTCATTTTTTCTTGCATGGGATTTTAATGCACAGTTGCTCAAAGACCAGCAATAAGAATAGTTTACATGTTACGTCTCAATGAGAAATTGTTTCAACAAAATATATGACCCTTGGAGCCTCAGGTCACATCTGATTTCCCCTCACCTCTGTTGTAACTTTTCCTGTGCCATGGGACTATTGATTATATATATATATATATATATATATATATATATATACACAAACACACACACACGCACACCTTCTTAGTATACTGATTGGTATATTCCCCTATAGATAGACCTGGTTAGAAAGCACTTGAAGTTTCCTTACGCATCTCCACTTCCCCAAGAGATCAATGTCTTGATGGATCACATTCAAAAACATTCAACATCTCGCTGTGTGTGTGTGGAAGGACAACAGATTCACTTTCATTCTATCCATATCCATTTCCTATCGCACTTCCAGTTCTACAAGTATTGGCATGCCCAAAGGGAACAGTGATGCTTATCAAGGTCACAGGAGGTGGAAAACAGCTACTACTAAGGTACAGCAAAAACAACGAGAGTCCTGTTGCACTTTAAAGACTAACAAATTTAATTAACCCACTTCGTCAGTGGGTTACAGCCCACAAAAGCTTATGCCTGCAGAAATTAAATTTGGTCTTTAAAGTGCTACAGGATTCTCGTTGTTTTTGCTGTATACAGACTAACACGGCTACTCCTCTGGAACTTATTAAGGTTCACAAACTTTTGGAATTAACACAGCAAAGGTGTGATTTCTTTCCTCTCCAAGGTGGTTTACTGGGATTTTTATTGTGGTATGTGTGTTGGGGGAGGCGGTTGTCTGTGCTTTCATTTTTTTTTTTGCCTTTTTTAGTTAAAGTTACCTAGTTCTCCCCTTACTTGCTCATTTTTAAAAGATCATGACCATGCCTGAATTTTACAAAGTAAGAATAGTTTTCTAAGGTTTCTTGAGTCTGCTGCTGTTGGAATGTAAGAAAACATTGGATTCTAATTGGAAAGCACAGTCAAATTGACAAAATGGGACTAATTACATGGTGTTGGTTACTAGGGATAAAATCCTGGCCCTATTAAAATCAATGACAAAACTCCATTGACTTCAACGGGGCCAACATTTCACCCTAGGAATATAAATGCAGTGGGCTTGAATCACTGTTTCTTGTCACCCGGTGTAACCATTACAGTAGTGGAAAGTGAGTATAAAACACCACAAGCCAGAATGGTAGCATTTCACACCCACTTTAAATTGGTGTAAATGATCCCACAGGTGCAGACCTAGTGATTTTAAAAAGTTCTAACTCCTTAGTTTCTGTTGGAGTGGAAAGTATTTCTTCATGGTATGATATAAATATATCATATGGCTTTTTCTGGAATACAGAACAGAAATGTTTATTGAACATCCCATCTTTTCTGATATTTCTACCATTTCTATCTAGTAATGGACCAATACCATTGTTAGGATTCTGTTTGTTTTAATATACTTTAAAAAACCCCTCCTTTTTATTGTCCTTAACTCTGCTGGGCATAGTAGATTTGTCCTTGTGTTCTTTTTGCTTCCCTTAACAGTTTTCTACAATTTCTACCTTCTAATTTAGATGTATTATTTTTTTCCATTTGTTTTCTATGTATACGTAGCTGTTTCTATTTTCCCTCTAAGCCAGGCTGTTTTGAGGGTTTTTTTTAAATCATGCTAGCCTTCTTTTTCAATTGTAGAATTGTGGCTTTTTAGGGCATTTTGTAAAATGTTTGTATACAGTTCACAATTATCATTCACATTTTTCTGTTTAAATTCTTTGTACTAGTGTAACTGACTAGACTGAGAGTCTTAAACTATTACACTAAGGCCTCAATGTGCATGTCAAAGACGAAGCATGAACAGTGTGACAGATGCTAATTTACTTCCCTTTCATTTGACTCTATTCTTTCTCAAAAGCTTTATGCCCTACAATGATAACTGACAGAATTCCACTTGGCCATGGGAAGAGTGGGATGTGTATAGCTGGATCATCACGTGTGAAATAGTAAGGAGGTTGGGGTTAAAAATCTCATCTCAAATAGCCAATGTCACTGCAGTTTCCGAAGAAAGATTGGTGGATGAGTATCAGATTCACTGAAGAACAGTGATGAGCTTACTTGACGTAATCCACTGAATTTCCTAGGAATGGGGGTTTATACCAGCAAGCAGCAGAAAAAGAGGTGGTGGTGAGAGAGGGTTGGGAGAAGGGTTTACTTCAGATGGGTTTGGGTGATGTATTTGAGGTAGTGGTGTTGTTTTAGACCCATTATAAACTGTGCTGCAATTAAAAGCGGCCTTATGTTGATTTTGATGGTAGAAATTGCAACCAGTTCATCAACAGGCTCAATGAAAAAGCTTTGTGAATGGCAGCGGCCTATCCTTGATGAATACTGTATTGCACACTGCAACCGGGCGGGTTTTTTGTTTTTTTTTTTTTACACATTCAGAAGGTGAACCTGTGTGTTTCTGTTGGGCATAGGTATAGTAGGATTGCTGCAGATGAAGAGTTAAAAAGCATTTCCAGATTAGATCACAACCCAAATGAGCAGAGTGGACTGGGTCGCTAGGATGCCATCGGCTTACATCGCAAAAAAGCAGCACTTGCCTTGGCACAAATAAAAGTCCCATTTTAGGGGACCTGGCAGTGGACTAGCAGGGCTCTTGCCTGCTACGGATGAGTTACATTGGCAGAGTGACACCGGGAAGCACACACAGTGCCTACCGGCATTTTGCCTGTCTCTAGCCAGTGCTATCCGGCTTCACCTTTATGAGCACTAAAAGTCAATATAAATTAATAAAAAGAAACCCACCAGCCCATAAACAATGTTAGCTCTGGCGCTGTTTAAATGCAAGCAATCACAATATACTTAATCCACTCACATGCTACTGCTTTGCAACGGTGCATATTTGAAATGCTACTATTAGATTTGTAGTATAGATTACTATTAGGTTTGTAACATATGCTGCTCAAAGGAGACAATAATTGATTCCTATAGAGAGTCATTTTTGATGGGGCTATCCTTATTGGCCCTGAAATCTACCTACTCCTATACAACCACTGCATGGCTTCGAGATTACGTTTTCCTTAACCCTAGATTGTGGCCATTCTGAGATGCCCAAGCATGCGCTACAACAATAAGAAATAATAATTGGTCCATTATACTTTGCACTCTGTTTCTTTTGCCTGAGGATCTCAAAGCCCTTTAGAGACTTTAATAAATTAAGCCTCACAGTGCCCTTGTGTTATAGAGAATGATGATGATTCCCGGTGATGGGGGTCTATAAAACACAGGCAGGAAGGGGTTAAGAACCCTCCCTGCATTTAGACAGCAAACCAGCCACAAGTTGGCTCATCTGGGGGAAATGTCACTTAGGGAGAGGCATGACCCCAGCTGCTGCAGCTAGTGAGAAACAGTGCAAGGATAAAGGGGAAGAAATAGGAAGAGAGAGAGAGAGCAGACGAGTTAGGATCAAGGGAACAACAGCTCTCCTAGGGAAGTTAGCATCAGGCTGTCTCTCTAAGGGACTTAGAAGCTGTTGGACTACAAAGGAGGGAGCTGTAGACAAAAGCCCTGTGGGCACAAAGGCTTCTTGACTCATGTATGTTATGTTTGTGGAATCTGCTTTTCTAAAATGTGATTTAAGCAACCACTGCCTTGAGTGACCAGGGCTGCTTGAATAGGAATTTGCACAAGGTGGGTGTCCACCACCGCTTATTCCCATTTTATGCATGGCAAAGCCAAGGATCGAGGAAATTATTGTAATAGGTCATGTAGAATATTTGTGACAGAGCTAGGATTAGCGCCTAGGATATTGGAAATTGCCATCAGCGTGTGATAAAGACATTGTAGGTGGGAATCATATAAGCATATAAGCTGTTTAGTATGTTGTCAGAATCAAGAAGTTAAAGGAATAATAACAAACCACATCTCAACTCACTGTACTTATCAAGGACTTCTCTTGACTAGTGGCTAGTGAGCCAGCAGTGAGTCCCTCTTGTCTTTCCAACCACTGGTCTCAGAATTAAGATCAGAAGAACGTATTTGTTCCTTTAATAAACCTTATCAAGCAGTATAATTATTTGGCAGAACATAATGACTTGTCAAATCCTAACTCAGTACGGCAGGTCGAGTAAATTCAGTAATACTTCGTGCAATGTATCTATTAAAAGAAGTACACCAGACTTAGTCTGCCATTTACAATGCAGATAAATCCTTTCGTAGCTGCAGAATGCCACACATGGAAGGCCAGGCTCTTGCAAAGATCAGGCTCTTCTCATCTTCTAATGCAACGCAGGTTGGAATTACAAAAGCATCTCTCTGCCAATAGAGCTGTATAATATAGCTGCTAGGCATCCCCCAAAATTGCTTGGTTTAGATTACTTTACAAACTCAGGGCCTAATCCTGCAAGGTACGGAGGATCCTCAACTCCACTTGATTTCAATAAGAGCTGTGAGTGCTCAACATGTCTGAAAATGTGTCTCAGTTTGGGGCACCCAGAAATTCAGAGTCAGTGGCCACTTTTGAAACGGCGCTCTCTTTGTGCCTCAGTTATGGGTAAAGAAGTGTCAGTTGTTAGGGATGTGCAAAGGGGATGACACTGTTCCAAGGAGACAAAATGGATTGCTGAGGATTCCCCCTGCTGGTTCTTTGTTAGTCTCTCAGAGATGGTGCTCTAGGGAAGGGGGGTGTGTGGCTGTAATTTATCCACCTTTAATAAGCCCTAAACTGTATAATGTAAGATGTACATTGACCACAAATATGAGACCAGATCCTGGCCCAAACTATAACACTTTTGTGCCTCTCTGGCAACTCAAAGGGGCCTTAAATGCATTGCTCTATGCCACACCCTACCAGTTACCCCCAGCCACCTGGACTAAGGGGCGTGCTCTGGGGGGCGAGGGAGGAAGGGGGAGAAGGGCTGTGGCCAGAACACCCAGGGCTCCGCTAATCCCCAGCATGTGGCCCCAAAGATGCTGTTACAAGCAATTTATAGGAGGCTCACGGCTTCCTTTTGTGTCTTGGGAGGCTGACCAGTCCCCCACCAGCCCTGGCTTCAGGACAGTGTGAAAGTGTCTGTAACCCTCCTTTCATCCCTTGTGCCGCCAGCTGTGCCGAACAGAGCTTCGGTTAACCGAGGCTCGGGGCCACAGGCACAGCCATGAGCGTGTAAATACCTATCCACGTATCAGAGAGTCAGGGTAAGTGAAGTAATATCTTTTCTTGGACCGACTTCTGACAGTGGCAGGTACCAGCGTTTGAGCTACGGTGAGCTCGTCGGGTCTGGGGAAGGACGTGGAGCGTCTGAGCTACCTACAAGTTGAGCCGGATAGATCTATTCTAACGTGATTGAAATAGTTGCAATTACACTGCATCTTGAAAAGCTTCATAAAGTTCATAATTATTTATAAAGTTAACACTTATAATGAAATGGTTGCACTTTGATGCCGGTGTATGTTTTCTAAGCCAGGGTGACCTATATTGCAGAGGTATTATGTATACTAGGTGATGCAGGGATTGGCTTGGGAATTACCCATGTTTAATGAACACTAAAATTAGAATTTGACTGAAATCCACATTAAATGGCTCGACAGCAAGTTCGAGCTGCCACTGGGGAGCTGTGGGCAGCTCAAATTTACCCACAGGCATTTTTGAAAAACATTTTTTTTTTCTTTTTGAATCAGCATAGTTTGCTTTTTGGAGCGGAGACTGCTGCTTGCTCTTTAAATTCGCTCCTCTTTGCCTGCCCCCATTTCGGTGTTGAAAGGCCCTCTGTGCAGAGGTTGACATTATAGAAGTATATCATGCATGCAGGGTATGACACATTGTGGACTGAGATGCTTTGCACAGCACATAGCATAGAAAGTCCACAGCGTTCTTTAGTAGGTGTTTTGCTGGTGTAGTTCCTGGTATTTCTCGAAACTTCTTCTGATGTCTTTTCAGCATGCATTGATGGGAAAAGATATTCATTAAAGTTCACACACAACACCTCCTACTCCCAAGCCAGGGTAAAAAAAATGAGCCTAGTGCATGCTGAAGGTAAACCGTGATCTCTCTTGATCCCTCAAGAAATTAGAATCAGCAAAACCAGCCTTTTTCTTTTAGTAGGATCACCTAAGCACAGTGGTTTTGTGCGCCCTCTTCTGGATGTGTAGCAGCAGTTAATCAGCAAAACAGAGCTCTGCTGTGTCAGCATCAGCATCAGCAGCAGGCATGGGATGTATGTGACAGGAGAACTGGCCCTTTGTTTCTCAGTGCAAACAGCCAATTGGAAGTGATTAGAGCTGCATGCTCAGTTATATATGCAGTCCAGTTTATTTAATTGTGCTACTTCCTGGTGGAAAAGTATTGCAATTATAGATTTACCTTGATGCCAGAAATGCGTGTGAGAATTCTTCATGGCAGAATAATTTAAGAATAAAATTACTTATTTAAGAAACAAATGTTCATCCAGAGAAAACCTACCGGAGAATAAATACCCAGAGTCATGAAGAAAATTCAATTCTTCTCTTGATGGATATGTGTGATTCTTAGTAACATTTGTGGGAGTTATGTTTGCCTTAAGAGGGACATACTCCTATGTTATGTGTACTTGAGGACCGGCGATCTTTAGATGACAGAGCAAGGGTAATCCTGATTTTTTGAGCCCCTCTTTTTTTAGGGCTGTTCGGGACGTGGCATTGTAGAAGTCAGACAAAAGGCATTTAGTTGATCCAAAGGCTCTGCATTGTATAAAAAATGAATTTTGCAGATTTATGTCCCCATGCTGGAGATGGATCCCAGCCCTATAAAATGTATTTGCACATCATGCTTTTATTAATTTAATTTTTTAGGTTGTCTTGCCTAACAGCTGTAGGATGTTGACTTGTCTGGAAACAGACAAGGCTTTTTATTTCTTTTGACTGCTTCTGTAAAGCTCAATGTGGAATTTACATAATCAATGAAGTAAACCCTGTCACCCCAAACATGGAGTCTTTTAAAGAGAATAGTTCTATGCAAATTAGATATTGATGGTATAATGATTAATTGGCCCCAAGCCTTTGTTAATATGCAGTTGAAGTATAACGTGCATTTGTAATTATTTTGCTTTAGTTGTTCAAACAAGTGGTGGGCACCTATTTGCTTACAGAGATTGAAGAGAGAAAAGCAAAGGGGATGTTAACTAGTTTGACTTTCTGATGTAATGCTAGGTTCCTTAGAGTGTATATTGTACTACAAGGGCCAGGTCCCCAGCCAGTGTAAATCAGTGCAGCTCCATTGAAATCTCTAGAGCTAGGCTGATTTACACGCGGTAAGGAGCTGGCCCAACTGACTCTGGGATCTAAGTTTCTCTGCATTATTGGTATTCTTCATTCACGTGTCATGCTGATGAGTGATATTATTTGCTTCTTGCTGTTTTAGTTAAAACCAAATGCTCTTTGTGACAATTTATAAAGTTATTTCCAGGGGGAATGAAATTTTCACAAATACATTAGTGAGAATTCTGTTTGGAAGGTTGAATCTGTTGCAAGCAAACAAGCAAGAAACACCTTCTTTTCCCTTAGGTGCTTAGTCTGCCTGGCTCTCTCCAGCTTCCTCTGATGGTTCCCCAGTCGTAGCTCTACTGAACAGGATAAAGTGTGGGGGACACTCCCTTTTGTTCCTCCTGGTTCTTTTTGTGCGTAGATTTCCAGTCTTGATCACTCTCAAAGCCGGTGAAAAGTGTTTGATTTGTCTAACAAGAAGAGAACCCCATGAATCATACTCCCGATGAGAGCCTCTGTCAGTCTGAATCCTGGTTCAGTTACTTATGAGGGGTAATTTTACATTGACCTCTGCTTATGCATTTCCTTCTTTCAATAAAATTGGAAGAGGATAGATCTTTTACAATATTAATTCTTGGGACTGGAGCATTTTTCATTGGAGCCCCAGACAGTTTGGCAGAACTGGTTTGTCTGCTTACCCTGGCTGATTCTCTGTTCTCTTCCCTCTGGTGTGATTCCAACCAACCAAACAAAAAAAAAAAATCTTTCCTCTGTAGTTTCAGATTCTGATGACTTCTTAAGCTATCAAGCCAGCTAAAGGAAACTGCTGGGAGCCAGAGTCTCCGATTAGATTTACCCCTCTTGTCACTTGAAAATCCTGTTTTCTTTTCTCTCCTCTTTCTGTTTGTGTTCTAGCATGAGAACACTTCCAGAGCCCCCATGTTCATATTATGCATTGAAAAACTTCCCTAAAGCAGCCATGGTATTTTTGTTTTAAAAAATTGAACATTCTAGAGCACTATTTCCCCTTGTTTTTTCTTGTGCCTTCCTTTGTAGTTCTTAAAGTAGAACCTTAGAGGGCCTGATGCATAATCAAACTACTTTAAAGTGACCTTCACTGACAGCTGGTTGAGCTGTGTTTTTGCACGATGGTGATGTGCTCTCTCCACTCCCCAGCAGCGTTAGGAAATTGAGTGCAGCATCTCCAATGGAGAAGAAATTGCTATCTACTTTGGGATGTTCTCCATCTCAGTTCCCCCGGCACACATGAAAGGATAATAGGTTGCTGTTTGACTTGTCAGGCAGGAAACACTTGAGAATTCTCCAAAGTGCATGGGTTCATTTAATGGGGGCATTTCCCTGAACTATCTTTCCAGAAGCTGGTTACATATTGGACTTGGGTCCTCTATTGTACCTATCTAGTTAAGGGGAATGTAAGCATTTACTGAAAGGTTCTCTGAAAAGTATGCACCAGAGACAGGACTAACCAGCAAAATTCTTATGTGGATGCTGACAATCCTGAGTTTGTGGGTGTTCAGATCCTTGGTGAAATTCTGGCCCCATTGAAGTCAGGGGAAATTTTGCCATTGACCTTAGTGGGGGTCAGGATTTCACTTCTGGGTTTGGTTCAAGGCTCATCTTTAATTTTAAACACAAAAGAAGATAACAAATAATTCAGGATGGTCCAGCTAGAAGTAATGGGCTAAAAATGAGCAAAGGAAAGTGTAGACTGAGTATCAAGAAGATTTCCTGTAAGTGAAGACTTGTAGATAATTAGATTCCTGAGTGGCCCATCTGGCATAAAACCATAGGTTAGAATACAGGTAAAATATAAATGATGGGGAAGGGGTGACATCAAGGATGTTGTAATCCTAGTTGGATTGAAAAAGGGAGTAGCTAGATTAAGAAAGCTCTCTGTTGGCAGACAAGGAGCAGGATATTGGCTCACACAGCAGCCAAAATTGGGACTAACTAGAGATGTTGGGGGCTTTTGTCCTCCCCCCAATTCAGTAAATGAGAATTTGAAGTTGGGAGTACAGTGTATACACCAGGGTAGAACTTGGTTTAGGGATAATGTGCTATTGAAGTCATGGGTGCATCTTCTCAGGCCCTCGGTAGTGCCTCCATTAAGAGCAACTGGCTGTAGCCTATTGTATCCCTAAAGTGCTGATTCTTATTCATATACATCTTGCTGTTGGTCAGTTGAGTGATGCAACATATATGGCGGAGTTGCAAACCATGCACACCTCATTTAACGGGGTGTGTTGCAATATGTCTACATTGCATTGAAGTACTAGTAGCTGGTTGGTACTGGAATTTTTCCTGGAATGTGTTGTTCTGATGGGTGGTTTTACTTTACAATTCCCCCAAAATAGCTCTCACAGCAGAATTGCCAATGAGAAGTAAATTTATTAAAATACTGATTTTAAAAAACAAACCAACCTCACATCACCTTATAGGCTTGTTTTCACTGTCACCTGAATTTCTTTTCCTCACTTTTGTTTAGGCACCTACATCTACTGCATTATGTTTGTTTTGAGGTCAATGTCTAGCTTCACTGTAATTTGCATTCCTGTCCTTCAATCAGATATTCAGGTATAAAATGAAACCACCTTTCTGGTTGTTACCATGTGATTGGCTGCCCTATCTCCCATATATAAAAGAACTACAAATCTTGTCTCAAATGCACATGTAGTGTTTCTTCTATATATCCTGGAAGCTAAGACATAGTGTGTGAGGCAGCAATGTACAATCACCTGTCTTTCATCTAGACATCTTGAAGTGGCTCATTTTAGCCTTTTGATTGACTCAGAAGCATTGGGTGGCAAGAGGTTTTATTTTAAAATCAAGCGTGCTATAAAACGATGTAGAACCAATGAGCTGGATCATTAATTTGTGCAACAACATCCCAGTTAGAATCCCTGGAAGAGAGGCAGTATTTCTTACATTTGGATGGCGTTAATGGCCGCAACACAACTGACGGAAATTCAGTGGTAAGGTTGACAGCCAGTCCTTCACTCACCTCACTGAAAGAAAAGGCATGGAGGACATCAAACTCTTAACCAATGTGCTGTACTAACAGTTCTGGAAGTGGTAGTCCATGCCAGACCACCTCTGCAATTTCTCCTCTGTAAAACAGTATAACTCCCCTCTGATGTTATTCTATCCCCTTTATACAAGCACATTGACTAATATACTGTAGCTCATGGAACATCTTACGTCTCAAACATTCTGCTTTGGTGTAAGGGAGCGATAGCACCATTTTCCACACATGCTTGAAAACTTTCCTATTTATAACTGTAACACATTAAACTTTTACCAACTCAAATGTAAATTCTCAGAACCAATTCCCAAGGTTTTCCATTATTGGCATTTCCATATTGCTGTACTAATCGCTTTTAGCTGTGCCAGCTAGATTAAAGCTAGCATTGGTTTGCCAACCCGAGCGCCAAACAAACTTCCGATTGCAGTGCAGGCATACCCTTAGACAC
Organism: Emydura macquarii macquarii; assembly: GCF_026122565.2. Classification (NCBI taxonomy): domain Eukaryota; kingdom Metazoa; phylum Chordata; order Testudines; family Chelidae; genus Emydura; species Emydura macquarii. The sequence goes on along the minus strand of NW_027130698.1, from coordinate 10,709,071 downwards.
TGTTTTCACACCAGGATGTGTTCTCTCCCATCTCTTGTCTGTCATTGCTAGTGTCTTCAGTAAGAGAAAAATTGCACACAGATACGACGCAGACATTGCAGGATGTAACTACAGTGCGCTGGAAGATTTAGATTTTACTGATGTCATATCTCTTCTAATGTTATGACTACACTGTAATTGGAGATGTGATTGCAGCTGGGTAGGAATGGCGAAAAATAGCTGTGATGATGTGGTGGAACGGGCTTCACTGTGGACTGTAGGAGCCTGGGCACGTACTCATGTTGCTAACCTGTGCCAGGGTCCATGCTGCCACATCTTCACTGCTTTTTTTAATTGTGCCAACTTGAGTAAAACTAGCTTGGGTCTATCTACCTAAAATGGGATCACCCCTCTGATTGTAGTGCAGACATGTCCTAAGTGACAATTCAACCAACATGCAAAACCAAGAAAAACGACTATCCAGCATTGCAAAAAGATGGGGTTAATAATTAGCTATGAAAAAACAAATCTAAATAGAACTCCAGCAACTCCCAACTCCAAGCATTACATTAAAATGCAAAGAAATACAAGAGGTAAGTCAACTCACGTACCTTGGCAGTAACGGGCAAGTGGGAATATCCAGAAGGAAATAATGTCATAAATTGGCAAGGTGGCTGCTACATTTACCAGCTTAAAGATTTGGTCATTGACCATCTATTACTTAAAGATCAAACCTCAAATCTTCAACTCCTCAAACATTATTTCCACTTTGACAGGTGGACGTGAAAGTTGGAAATCCACCAAAGATATAGACAGACAGCTAAATGCCTCTGAAAGCAAATGCCTCAAGAAAATGCTAGGTATGAAATGGAAAGAATTTATAAAGATGTTGAGATTCATCAGAATTCAACATCTCCTTATGACTAAAGTTCTCCAGAAAAGAAGGTGGAAATATCAGGGAGATGTGTTAAGAATGAAACCAGAGCATCTGCCATAAAAGGGGCTGTAAAAGGGGCCTCATGAAAGAGTCCCTCCATCGAGCAGTACTCAGAGAGGGGAAAACTCATGGGACTTAACAGAATAAAAGACGTGCAAAGAGTGGTCCAAAATAGACAGATATGGGAGAGCCTTGTGTGTGCCCCAAGTGAAGTCTGATGGCATGGGAAGGATTCAGATTTAGATTACACTAGTATACATTACATTACATTACATTACAGTACAGCCCCTTGCACCACTCAGGTAGCAGAAAGAAGCTGGAACCTGGTCACAGATTCCATGCAGAGAATCCCCTTGTGAGAGGGAGTCTCATTTGTTGCTGCCTTTTGCCCCATCTCATTTGTTGTAAAGGGAATGTCGGGACTGGGAAGGGGACGTGGCTACACCATTTACTGGGTTAAGGTCCATTAAGGACTCCATACCAGCAATGCAGAAGAGAATCTCTCTATTATGGTTGCTTTACTGCAGAATCTGTGAGACTATTTGTTATACATATTTCAAAATTACCTCTTGAAAGGGATCCAGTTTACACCTGTCTCTTGGTTAATGTGTATGGGGTCCATAATACCAGTGTAAATCTGGAGTAATTGCATTAAAGTGAATGAAGCCACTCCAGATTTACACTGTTGTAATCAGAATCTGGGCCATAATTTTTAGATACTTTAATGTTGCACTTATATTTACAGCATAATAACTTTTAAATGTATATTATTTATCCATGAGACTAGAATATTTGTGGGATAAATAAAATATTTGCATAATAAGGCAGAAAGCAATTCAGAGATATTCTGGTCTCTTGGGTAAATTTGAATTTAAGCAGGTATTGTTATGCAGTTTACGTAAGTGTATATTTTTTTTAAAAAAACGACCCTTAAGTATTATTCAGCTGATATCATAGAATGGTTATAAAAAATAAGCTCCATAAACTGCTTAACTTCTGTTTTCTTAATACGCTTGTAGTTTAAAGGAGCAGAAATAATTTATTGTTATTATTATTATTTGAAAATAACATTATTTTCTACGTCTGTACCAACATCAGTCAAATTTTTATAGGCAAGATGAAGAGTAAATGCTTGAAGTAATATTTGTTAATGGAACTATGGGCACAATCTTTATCATGGCAATGTGATCACAACTACTCCATTTCCACTTATGTAATCAAAATCACAACATTTCAACTAGCTGGATCACAAGAAAGGAAAACACCAACTCCTCTATTAATCCCTTGGTTATGTTTCATCAGAGGAAGACCATTGCCCATGCTTTGGATAGTCCATTGGACTAAAATAATAATAATTTTAAAAAAACCCTCAAAAACCCTCAAAAAAAAAACAACCTGCTTTCTGATAGAAGGGTAAAGCCATGTCTTTGTGTAAAATCAATCTCTTGACTCCAAAAATCATGATTTTAAAAGAAAGATAATGTGAATAAATTCTGAAATGAAAATGGGTACAGAACCCCTCCCCCCCAGCACATGATTAAAATGCTATGTTGGAAAAAAGAGACAAGGTGGCTGAGTTAATATATTTTATTGGAGCCACTTCTGTTGGTGAAAGAGACAAGGTTTTGAGCTCCACTGAAGAAGAACTCTGTGTAGTTCAAAAGCCTGTCTCTTTCATCAAAAGAAATTAGTCCAATAAAAGATATTACTTCACTCACTTTCTCTCTAATAACCGGGGACCAACACAATTACAGCAACACTACAAACAATGCTGGAAAAGTGCAGTCTCTTCATCTGTTGGGCATCTTGTTTGTATCTTTGTTTTTAATGCAGCAGTGATAAAACAATCTAATTCTGTCTATTTTTTTTTTTTTTTATAAATTATTGTGCATAAGTTCAAGCTGCCTGCAGACAGAGTCTGCAACATAACAGATTGCTGCTAGTTCTAGTGACCAATGAACATGAGCAACGTACTGCAATGACTGTGGACACAGTAAAACACTTTCTACTCTATGTTAAAGGGTGAACTCTGTGTATCTTCCTTATGATATCTCAGGGTAGTGATACATTTTGCATCTCTTCGTGGAGGTGTTCTCTTTGGAATGGTCGTACCAAAAGGGGCACATGGTGGTGTGCAGAATCCTTTTCCAGTAGGAGTCATATCAATACTTGCAGCATCAGCGTACATAGGCTGCGTTATCTTAGCCTTTCCCCATAAATCTGAGAAATTCCCTCTCATACACGCTGCCTTTTGGAAGCAGAACAGGATGGAAAGCATGCATCCTGGGCTAAGATTTGCTTTGTCCCCTTGTATGCTCGTAAAATAGAGAAACCTTGTGGCTATATTGGAATTAGTGATATAAATCGTATGCTGGTGAGTGTGTGTAAGAGAGGGTTAGGGAATCTGAACTGGTGTACCTTCCGTGGGAAAAGGTGTAATTTTAAGCAGCTGTAGCGGAGACCTGATTTAACATATACCTTACACTCCTATGTTAGCTGCTTTTTGTGCTATCAGAGTAGGACCCTTGCTGTAATAGTTCTCTCTGTTGGGGGAAAATGTGTTACAAGCTCCATTAAGGTTAACATAGAATAGAAGACTAAGCATTTTGTTTCTGATTGATGACTGCACAAATGTGATAAATATTAGAATGGTTGCAGCAATAATGACTCTATGGAGAACTGTGTTGTCCAAGAGGTTGCATTAATTTAATTAGATCTGTGCTGGAATCAGAGCAGACGGGCATCTAGTAGGTGTCTTAAAAGCAGCATTTGACACGCACACTGGGGTTGTAACGTAGGGTAAGAATGTTCTGTCATGTTTTCTTTTTAACTTTTACTTCATAGACAATAAAGCCTAGATCAAAACAAGTCTGAGCAATGATGTGTGTAATTTTTTAACAGGAACTGTTTATAAATATTCAATACTGCTGTTTGGCAACATTAAGAAATCACTGAAAATGCAGTTATTGCTAAATGTGTTCATTTGAGAGGTTTGCTGTTACAAATATGAAGCTTCAAAAGCCATGGAATTTAGCAATAGCCTCAGTATTAGACAGAAAGTTAATTATAACATCTATCACGGAAGCAAAGTAACTAAACAAATCTATGTATCTCTTTGTTTCTGGCCTGTTTGACTGAATGCTGTCAAAAGGAATTTGCCTCAATGCATTTGTTTGTTAGTATTATCAAAGTGGCTTGTCAGGCAGAGTACTTGAATATTGTTCAGAGGCCTGAGTAAGTGCATTGGGATTGGCAGAGACAGTGACAGAGGTGGCTATGGTAGGTCCTGACAGTTTGAATACAGACTTATACAGAGCAATGACAAAAGTGCTCAGTTTATTTAGACTGGGGAACAGGACGTGCCAGAGACAAAGGAGAAGCAAAGAAAAGATAAAGTTACCAAAACTTTAATTGAGCTCTGAGTGACTGGTTTTGAATAATTGGTTGGGTCAAAAACGTAATGGTCACTGGCTTGGAACGCCAACCTTTCACCTTTAGGTCATTGGTTCAAATCTGGCCTATGCTGGTCTTAGTGGTTGATGTTCAATACAGGCTAATGTGAAATGAATTGGTGGTCTGAGTTCAGTTCCTAGTGAAGTGTCTGCATCACAGATGGCACTAATTGGAACTCTTGCTGGCAATCCCAAAAGAGGCAGAGACCTGAATGAACCTTTCTACTGTCATCTACAGACCCTGGAGAACACTGGTAGAGCAGAGCATGAGATCGTGCACTACTGCTGTAGGTGCTTTATTTACTCAGTGGAGAGAGAACTTTACTCCTCCATATTATTAATCCAGCATCTCCTGTGTGCATTCAGTGAAATCTTTATTGACTGTAAGGGCGTGTCTTGCCACCAGCTCGGTGACTTTCCAAACCACATGACTTCCATAACTACTGCAAGGAAAAAGAATTCTTTAGGGAATGGATACATGAGTCTCACTCCATATTTGGAAAAAATATTTTTAATTATTATGTTTTTAGAGACATAATTATATATTTGTAGTTGTATGCACAACATTAACCCACATCAGCCCCCAAACCATTCCTAGCAAAATCATGCCATTCCTTCTCCCACAGAAACCAGCAGGGGTTATGGTCACCCATGCAGTTAGTCAGAACCGTAGGCCGGCCAGTGCTCTAATGATAACACAGATCACATCCTGTTATCTAGAGTAGCTATTCCACAGAAGATTTTCTTCACTGCCGGCTGAATAGCTGCCATGTCACAACTCTGATGGGCTGCTGTGCTATCAATAGGTCTTAGCAGGTTTTGAAAAAGTCACCTCCTCCAGTTTATTTCTGTCCACCCCATAACTAACAAGAAACAACTACTGTGGGGCTGCTTGTTTTATTATGAATCTGGACTGGGATTTTAATGGGAGCTGGGAGCATAGCTCCCTTTGGCTGCTTTAAAAATCCCAGCCTGAGTCTAACGATAAGCAAACCAGTTTAAAATCCGTAATAAACCTCTGAACCAGTGCCCATTGTTCCTGAAGAAACCAGCTCGGTTGTGCCTGCTGAGGGTATTGAGATGGATTTATGGTAGCTTACGTTGGTCCAAGATTGCACTCCAAATACATGTCCATAGGAGTTTTGCCATTGATTTCAGTGGCGCCAGGATTTCACCCTTGGACTCAGAAGCTCGGTGTATGACTGTAGCTTAATATCCTCCGTCTGAGTTTTATGAGATCGTGTAATACTTTTTGCTATGTTCTGAACTGTTTGGAGAGGATTTGTTCTGTAGTCTTCAATCAGAAACTAGGAATAGTCATTATAGCACTTCCTATTCAGCTGCATTATCCAGACAGCTATGTCTTCCTGCAGTCTCTCATGGGAATAATGCAGGTTCTGAACCAGGCTATTTCACTGGCTTTGTTGGGCCTTTCTGGATATATTCTAGATGAGAGTGCTGGCATTTGAATGACAGTAGGTCTTGTCTATGCTCTCAGGCCGTTTGTAGTCCCCAGATTGTCCAGTGAGATTTTCTTCCTTTGCACATGAGTATGATTACAGACATGTAAACGTATATTATGAGTTTTGATACGTGTTTGACTTCATCCATTTCTGATTCAATCTGTGGTGTGTTTTCTGGATTGAATTAGGTGATTGTGGCATGCAGAAGACAAGAATTCTCCCTCCCCCTTTCCCACACTTTATTTAGTATTTTGCACTATGGTAAGCTCTAAAAGCTAGTGGAGGTCTACTTGAGAAGATTCTGCCTTCTCTGTCACTTATAAATTTGCTGCGGGTGAGAAGGCAGTGTTTGGTATTGTTGTAATATAGTGGAAATCCCTTTGTCTTTAGGGTTTGAGAGATGCTATATAATATGCAACATTATCCTTACAAAATACTACAGTATTTCCCCAAGCACTCCAATCCCACTATGGTAAAATACAGTTATACCTTTTAAGATAAGGATTATGTTCATATGGGGAAGAGTCCACCACTGACTTGCTATGTGACCTTGGGCAAGTCATTTCCCCTCTCTTTGCCTCAGTTTACCCTTCTATAATATGGGGATAATGATGCTTAACTTCCTTCCTTTCCTTAGTATCTGTGGATGAAAACAACTAGTTAAGGGCCAAACAGTGCTATTATTTATTCTTAAATTCCAAGGAAAAAATTTCAATGCTTACAAAACATAAGAAAAACCAATAGCCAGAAAAGGATTTTGAGAAGCCCTTTCTTAATCTCTGACTAGTGGGTATCATTCTTTGTGCAAAGAGAATTTCTTAGGGCTTGAGTCAGTAACATATGTCCAGCCCCCGCATTGCAGAAGCCCAAGGGAAAGGGCAAGTACAGTTTGAAAGCCAAACATATTTTCTGATTAATTAGACCCTTGAGGCTTTGGGTGACATTAAAGAATCTGCCAGTCATTTTTCTCCCCTCGTTTTGGATGATGAACCATAAAACTCAAAGCCTCCTTTTGGGGGTTTGGTACAACAAAAATGCTTTATTTTAGAGGCTTTATACCTAACCTGCTGGACTCATGCTGGTAAGGAGCCAGGTGAGCAGGCTGAGGACTTGCTCTGGCTATTATAGAAATACAAGTCATCGCTCTCTCCCGCTGTTCAGAAGTACCTCAACTATTCAGTACCTGCCACATAACCGATCTGTTCTTTACCTCCCACTGGTCCCAGGAGGTGGATTTTTGGAACACAAATAAGGGAGTGCTCCTTGCCAAGGACACAAAATACTTACCTGAAGTACTATGGAGTTAATAAACACAGTGTTAGCCCTGCAAGATCTTGCTGCTGCTCCTGGTGAAGTTCATGACAACACCCCCACTGATTTCAATGGCGGCAGGAGTGAATTCTGAGTGCCTTCCCACACCTGCAGGAGAAAAGCCCCCATCTGATACGCAGGGTCCTATGTAAATTTTGTCCCCTATGGACCTACTGCAAACAACAAAAGCACATGTATGAGGCATGGCCTGAGGAGTATCCCACATTTGGCTCAGGGGGATTGTATTAAATATTCATAATAAAGAAATGGCACAGTCTGTAAATATGCAAAAGCCACAGTTTTGTGTTATTTGCTTGTATAGTCAGCTAATTTCCCCAGCAAAGCCAGTCCCAATAGGATTGACTGTCTGAGCAGCTATACTTTTTCTTTAAAAGGAAGTTCTGTCTGGTATTTTTTTTTAATTAGTAAGTGTAATGTAATTAATTACCCTGGTTATATATATCAGGAATTCTGCCACTTCCTGCCTTTATTTGATAGGGGCTGCTGCATCATTTGGTTTAATACCGGAAAGTCTGTCTCATTCATAATTTCCCTAGAGAAATTACCTACTTTGTTTCAACTGACAAGCAGGATTCAACCCACGGTCTTGTGGCCTTTTTTCCACCTGAAATAAGAGGGGAAAAGACCAGCATTGCATCGGACACTATGGCCATTTGTTCCATGGGATTGTGCAGCAAGGGGTTTACATTATTTTTTACATAGAGCAGATGGGTGAACACTAGTAAAGAATACACACACACATGTGCACGCGCACTCTCGCTCTTGGGTCCACTGACAGTCTTGTAAAATTCCACCGTAGTTCAAGGGAACTTGAGAGAAGATATATGGCTATTAAAGTAAAACATAACTGCCTGTCAAAGAAAAGTAGTGACAACATGTACCAAAACCGCCAGCATCTAATGTCTGTCAGCAGGAGCTGGTAGTTTTTAACATTGTTCGTATTCCTGAGTGAACGCACTTGGATTGGCAGAGACAAGGATAGAGCTGACACTGGCAGGTCCTGTCAGCTGAAATCCAGAGGTGAAATGTGTGCATTTGAAATCAGGCCCTGACAGCTGCATTGAGACATAGACATGTTTAGGAAGCAGGGAGTAAGTGGCGGGGAGCATGGGGGGGATGGGGGGTAATGAAGGGAAAGGATGCACCAAACAATGCCTCTTGTTATCCCGTTGAGACAACGTCCTCTTCTTTTGTCAAAAAACAAAAACAAAAAACAATGCCTATTATGTTTCATGTCAATGTTGCTGTCATTAGGTAGTCGGAAAGATTTCAAACAGATAAACTCCCCTTTGGGGTGGCAGATCATCTTGGCAGCCAATTTTAGGCCTTGATTTGATTGATAAACCCTTTGTGACAAGGGAGGATAAAAGAGGCCTCTAGTTTGGTACATATAAAGAGGAAATTAGCTGGCAAGGTTGTCAAAGATAATTAACTCTCTGATTCTGTGTGTCTATTCAGGTTGACATACTGAAATTATTTAGAAATGCACATGTCAACGCTCTGACAGAATTTGGTGCTGATCAGATAAACAGTTTTTGAGAGGCCTGATTGTAAAATGATGTAAGAGCTTAGCCAGTGGTTTGATCATTATGCATTCTCTTTAGCAGCAGCAGGTATCAAACGGCCACACCATGCTTTAATGTGAGAGATTCAGGCATCAGAAAGTAAAGTCAAGCACTGTACTTTACAGCAACACTTTTTTTTTTTTGTGTTCCTAGCCTTTGGGTTAAAAATAATAATAATAATGTGCTAAACTCCTGGGTGTTCGTCTGCTCCTCATCCTTTCCCCGGGCACATTTGGAAGTTGGAGAGATAAGGGTCTATAAGATAAAAGGTCTGAAAGCCACAGCATTTTGTTAGTATTTCAGAAGAGAGAAACTACTCACTGCTATAATCCAAGTTCAAAGGTTGGCAAAGTTAGGCGAGTGCAACAGAGAAAGACAGGGCCTCTGCAAACCATCTTTTTAATGGCTCCTATTAAGGCAATTGCAAGCAGCAATCACTAAATTTAGGGTGGGAAAACACAGCTTCCTGTCCTAAATTTGTGTTTTGTCTAGAATGGTGTACATAGCTATACTACTACATGATGGTTTTGAGCATTGTGTACTGCACTTTTAAGACTGAGATTTTCAAAGCTGCTATTTTAATGGGAATTGGGTACACAAATCCTATCAGCATCTTTGAAAATCTCAGCCTAAATTTCTAACTATTCATAGGTGCTGCCACATGTACAGAAGAGGAACACATACTGTGCTCTCTTGGAGACTTGAGTTTAGTTCTTTCGTCTTGTTTTTCTTCATCTAAACTAAGTAATTGAGACTGAAAACAATACGGCTGCTCTTTGTGCACGTAAAAGTACAACTACCATAATATCTACCTTGATTGTAACATGTGGAGCGGGGAACTTGGTGTCCCTATCAGTCTGCAGAACCCTTAGCATGTACCATGGGTCGCATGGCACTTCCCACTATGAGCAGCAGTACCACGCCAGTTCTGACTTTGGACGCACATGCGAGGCTCCCACTTAACAACATTTACACACAAAATTCTCCTTTTTGCAAGGTTTGTAGTTCTTGCATTGCATATTCTACACTCATCTTGTGCATGGGACACTTTTCTCTCTTATCTTCTTAGGCTTTTCTATGGTGCTCATCACTGTACTTATGGGGCATAGCATCCTGTGAGGTAAGAAAATATGATTTCCCCATTTTACAGATCAAGAAACCAAGGCCCAGGGATTAAATGATCTTCTGGAAGCCACACGGGAAATCTATGACAGAGCTAAAACTAAAACCCAGGGTCCAGATTTTCAAAGTGCTTAGCACCCAGGACCTACCGCTGAGATCATAGAATCATAGAATATTAGAGTTGGAAGGCTCAGAGGTCATCTACTCCAACCCCCTGCTCAAATCAGAACTAACCTCAGCTATATCATCCCAGCCAGGGCTTTGTCAAGCCTCAGCTTAAAAACCTCTGAAGATGGAGATTCCACCACCTCCCTAGGTAACCCATTCCAGTGCTTCACCACCCTCCTAATGAAATTTTTTTTCCTAATGTCCAACCTAGACCTCCCCAACTGCAACTTGAGACCGTTGCTCCTTGTTCTGTCATCTGCCACCTCATAAAGTGAAAGATCATAAAGGGAAAGGAGACTGTGCAAACAGAGGATCACGCAGAGGATCAGAAAGGCGAATTTTGTGTGACACTCCCATAAGGGAGAACTAGGGATGTTTCTGGGTGCTGAACAAAATTGAAAATCTGGCTAGGTCTTTTAGGTGCCTAAAAAGGGAGCTGAGCTCACCTCAAAAATCTGGAGCCAAGTCCAAGCAAACGGCCTTAGTCACAAGACTGTCTTCCCTGTCCTTGGGATCAGATGGGACCTGTAACCAGGACACCTGCCGGTACTGTGGCAGGTTAATTATTCGAGTTATCATCCATCTTTCCTTCCAGGAAAATCCTTGAAAAACTAGGCTGTTACTTCAGCAAAAGGCAGTTTAGTAACTAATCATGCCACGTATGTTATCATCGGCTCGGTTTTTCAGTGGGTATGAAAAGCCCTTTTTGAGACTACAATGAGTTACCTGAAATTTCCTCTCCATCAGCTATTTTCCATCATCCTGAGCAACTAGGCACAGCTGGAGCCAGGAATTTCATTTAATGATAAGGTCTTAGTTTTTCCATTTCATACTTCTCCCGCTAATGGGAGAATTACAGTGTGATCCTGGCACTGGATTCTTAAAAGGGGAATGGTCCATTAGCAGGTGAAGGCTGTGCGGATTCCTTTTCTGAATGCAGGGAAAGGAGAATGTCTTAGAAAAAGCATCCCAAACATGGATATTTTGCCTGTCATCAAGTCTAGTTCTTGTAACCTCCCAACTAATTGCAGTTAAGGTGACCACCTGTCCCGAATTGGGTAGGACAGTTTTGAAATGCAGAGTTCAAGTCCCGGGCTGAATGATTCTGGGTCAGATTCCCTGCGGTGCCACTTTGTACCTTCCCAAGGCTCAGGGGTGGTGCCAGCCTCTTTTTGGTGGAGGGGGCGGAGGTGGACCTTAGCCCCTCCCTCACCACAAGGCCCCACCACCGGCTCCTCCTCTCTCCTCTGAGTCCCCACCCTTGCCCAGGCCAGAAGTTGGAGCCCAGCAGTAACAAGAGATGCCCGGGTTGCTGTGCGGAGCCCCAGACCTTCCACTTGCACTAGGCGGCATGCTCTGCGGGAGCGGGAACAAGGGCCGGGAGCTGCTCTCAGGCACCCTGGCCTCCTGCTTATGGCAGATGGAGGCCCGGGCTTCCTGGGAAGCTCTTACCATGGCCCAGCTTCAGTTTCTGGCCTGGTCAAGTGGTGGAGCCTTGAAGGGAAGAGGAGGAGCAGGGGTGGGGCCCCATAGGAGGCAGGGATCCTGCATGTGTCCCACTTTTGCCTTTTGAAAAGGTTGTCACCCTAAGTGCAGTGTAGTCCCGTCCCTGCTCATGGAGAATCTGATACCCCCATGTCTAATGCACTGTTATTTAATCTGTATATATCTCTGGTTTAGGATTAGTTATTACAGAGCTGTATGTGCTGGTGCTGTACTGTATCTGTCTTAGAATATATTTGCAACTAATTGCAACTGAAACAAAAGGAATAAACTTAGGGGGAAGTACTCTGTGGTGCTGTTTCTTTTGAGTAGTTCTTGTTAGAGCTAAGTCGAAGTGTAGCTCTCATGGAGATTTTGTTTAGACACAATTGGATGATGGAGATTCTGCTGCAGGCAGCCTGAACACATGAAAGAGGCTTTAATCACAACACTTCTGCTTTCTCCTTTGGGAGCTGTAGCTGTGTAGCACCTTGGAAAATCAAGCCACTTTTAGTTAGGAGCCAGAATGTGAGTGCCTCAGTGTAGGCACCCAGGTTTGAAAAATGTGTCCTTATATATAAGAACTGTTCTGGAGCATGAGAATATACAACATTTCCTATGTGACATCATGAAAACCCATGGTATGGAATATTCTTTTTTTAAAAAATAACCTATCTTTAGAAAAAGCATATTATATCCTGGAGCAGGAGTAACTTCCTTGTAACTTGTTGGCAGATGCTTCACACATCTGTTTGCTCTAGACTTCAACTGGAAATACATTCCCGTTCCTGCATCATGTGTCAGATACTGTTTCTAGGATATTAGACAGATGTTTTCACTGGAGAAAAAAATCCACAAGTGTGTGTCATGGGCTTCAGTACCTTTTACAGTGTATTAATGAGGAAAAATAAATTACTTTTAATTAACATATTTTCCCTATATGTAAAATAATTTCTGATTTCTACAGGTTTTCTTTCTTTTATGTGTGTGTATGGAAATACCAAGTTATATTTGCTTTACAGCATGTGTGTGCACATGCACACCTGCATGTCACATTGTGTGCATAAGATCTCATGATATTCTTGCTACATGGACATCAGGATGCATTCAAGACACTTGCTTTCAGGGTTGTTGTTGGTGGTTCTGATGATGCTCACGCCGTGCATGGTTCTTAGGAAATCAGGTAGTAATGATTCTATTGTATTAGACTCAGAGACTTTAAGGCTAGAAGAGTCCATCATGATCATCTATTCTGATCTCCTGCACATTGCAGGCCACAGAACCTCACCCATCCGCTCCTGGAATAGACCCACAACCTCTGTCTCAGTTACTGTAGTCCTCAAACCATGATTTAAAAACTTCAGGTTACTAGTTTAAACCTGCAGGTGACCCGTGCCCCATGCTGCAGAGGAAGGCGAAAAACTCCCAGGGCATTCCCTTTCCTGCTGCCCCCTACCTCTTTACTGATTTATTAATGGGAAATTAATTACAGCAGCTGTAGAGCAGGCTGCAGCTCCCTAGGAGGAAAACTGGCAGTCATATGAATGACAGGGCAAGCTCTGTCCATGCAACAATAACTGTGGAGGAGTAGGTGCCCTGGAGAAATAAATAGGGTGTGAAAGATGTCTCTTGCTGTTCTCCAATTCATTACTCTTGCGGAACACAGAAAACAGTAGCTATTCCTACTTTTGAAAGAACCATTTAAATTCCATATGTTAGCCAGATGATCAGGCCGGCTGTGCATATCCTATTTCCATTTGCCCATATTTGATTTCCAGGCACAATTCCATAGATTGGAAAGGGTCAGCACATTTCACTTTTTGTGGGGTTGGAGGCTTGAGTCTCTTCACGTGGCGTGCGTAAGTTTTACTCACTTGCTGACCTGCCAACCTTTCCCTACCCATTTTTCCGCCCGTCTTGCAGTTCTTCAGCCAGGATGAAATATGTGGGCTGTAGTGAGCCCCGATCTGCTTCACAGATCACCCAATCATTTGAAGTGGGAAAGGGATCATCTAATTCCTCGCTATGCTTGCGGTGTTCAGAGTCTGAGCTATTGGTAGCTCATTCCTGCATTCTCCAAAAGGCACCAAGTGCAGCTCATGTGTGACAGAATCTTTATCCAAAGGCTTGGGCTGAATGTCCCAATGCCAGCTCTGCAATCTGAATCCAATCCTGACTCGCTGACAGGTGTAGAGGTTGCTAGCCAGTGTCATCTCATATTATGTAATAATAATATATTGGAGTTGCCGTTTAAAAGTCAATATTTCCCAACCCTTCCCACATGCCAGTACATGAGATACCACAGCACAGAGAAATACTTTTGCGTTTCAGATACCACAGTTCGGTAACTGTTGGCAAATGTATTTGTCTAAGATTCAGAATCAAAATAAAGGTTCTTAGCAAATATTAAGGGTAGAAATCTTGCTGAATTTAAGACCCAGTCCTGAAGTCAATGGCAAAAGTTTCCTTTGCGTCTGTGGTGCAGGTTAGGTCTTTTGAGCAGCTCTTCTGAACCTAGGGATCGTGACAACCTACTGTTGCCAACCGTCCTGATTTTATCAGGAGTCTCACAATACTTGGTGTTTTTCTTAAAGCCCCAGTTGCTGGAATGAAGAGGTTGCATGAGAATCTCCGTCTGGTTTTTTTTTTTTAAGTAGGTGTCTTGGTCTGAGGGTTCTGAAGAAAATCTTGAAAACGTGAAACAAGTGCAATCTAAAAGCTCAGAAACCAGGAAGCAAAGAAAAATAAAACACCCCCAAAATGCTATTTAAAAAGATCTCCTAATTTTTAAACTAATCTCATGGTTTGGGTGTGTCCTGACTCCTGGTTTCTGAGCATCAGAGGTCAGCAGTTCTGTAAATGCAAATGGAGTAAATGTTTTTTTTGTTTTTGTTTTTAAATTGTGTTCTTCGTTATTCCTGAAAGCAACAGACAGGAATATTACAGGTTGCAATGGCTGTCCATATTGATAAACAGATGAGATTCTCCTCTCATTTACATTGGTGAAAATCCAGACTAACGCCACAGAAATCAATAGAGCCAAAGGGTTTCTTACATTTTAAGAGAGCCAAGATTTCACCTAGTATATCACCAAAGCGAACGTTACATCTGGATCGGTTGGGTAGGATGTACAGGTGGGATATGATGTGCAGGTTCTGCTTCTTAGATCCAGGCAAATTAAAGATGGAAAGGCTGGCATGTTAAAACTGATTAGTTGAAACTTTAAAGAGTGGCAAGGTAATATGTGAAGGTGTCTCCACTGTAGTGACAACGTTAATAGTCAGATTGTAAATTCTTTGGAGAAGGACCATCATTTTTTTGTGTGTTAGTAGAGGACCTACTTCAATGGGGTCAATGACTGGGGTTCTCAGGTGCCACTGCAATGCAAATAAAATAAATACATTACAAATAATAATAATAATAAATAAAAGGACTGATAGTCACAATTTATCAATGCATTTACAACATGCATCTGGATGGCAAAACGTAGCTGGACACATGAAAAAATCTCACCCTTTTCCAGTTTGATTTTCATTTCACTGGTGGAAAAGAATGCCTCTTCCTCCCCTGAAAAATACACTGTGCATAATAAATGTGTTCTGCTCGATCAGCTTTTTGATGTTTTTGAGGTGACAGCAATTGATATAGCCCAGAACAGCTATGAGTTTCTGAGTCCAACACATGCTAAGAGAAGCTGAAACAAGGAGTGGATGGAAAATCCATTAGAGAAAATCTATGTGAAGACAAAATATTTTGGTTTTCAGCAGTTCTCAAGAGGTCTGAGTGGAGTGGGCAAGAGTTTATGATGGAAGTCAATCAGTTCCCAAGCTCATGTTATTCTGTTTTTGTAAGAGTATAAGATGTTAGAACAATCAATTCTCTTTTTACTGAGTAGTTCTTCTCAGGAGCTTTTCTCGAAGGGAACTGGTTTTGAATTGTAGATGTGGGGTGGACATGTTTTAAAGTCTACATAGCTATGGCAGAGTAGATTTGTTTTGCAAAGACCATTACAATTATTTCTTTAAAAGTTTTTAATCATGTTTGGATTTCAATTTTCACATTCTGGTATGTTTTTTTGTTTGTTTGTTTTTTGGTAAAGTTTCTTGATTTGATGACTGGACTGAATCCAAAACATACGCACATTTGAAAGGAAAGGCAGCATGATTTGATAAATAGCACAAGGTTTTGCTACTCATTTGATGTAGAGGTTTGGGCAGGTTTTGTAACCTTGGTGCCTCAGTGTCCCCCACCTGTAAAATTAGGATACTTACCCTGTATTGTAACATGGTTTGAGGTCTTTGGAGAAAACGCACTATACAAGCGCTAGCTTAAATGCAGTGTAAATGCTTAGATAACCCTGTCCCATTAGAAATAAATCAAATTTAGGGGCCAAAATCTAATCTCTCTCTCAGAGGACTTTTTAAACTGTTATTCTTTGCTCATTTGTCTTTACCTTCCAGAATCATCTAATGCTACAGCTGTATTGGGTCAACTTGAGCGGTTAGATTTAGTTTCAATCTAATTTTGTCCTGATGCAAAACTGTCAGTGTCTGGTATTTTCAAAAGGAAACTTTTATTTGAATGCAGTAGTGCCAGCAATGATCTCTTGCTTTTTGACTCACTCTGTAAGCCCACAGGTTTATATATGTATTCACTTATTTATTTTGATCTTTAAACCAATATTGCATATTGCTTTTACCATGCTGCATAATGTAAAACAATGGAATTGTTGATGTTGATTGGTCTAATTTTACCACATCATAAAAAAAAAACCAACAAAAAACAAATCCTGGAGATTAAAGGCTGTTGGATAACATAGATGGGATTTTGCAACAAGCAACCTAGTTAAAGGAGTGAAAAGAAGGGATTTGGCCTGGAGCCTAATATTCAAAGCTTTGCACAACCAGCAAATTGACATAAAATACACATTCATCTGTTGCACACCCTCAGATTTGCCTGCACAAATGTGTATATGTGTGCAACTATCATTACAATAAGGGGGTTTTGTGGGGCTTTGCAAGCGTTTATACTTTGTAAGGTTCATCCATTACACTGGCCTTTGAAAATCTGGACACCGAAATCTACATCATTTTATGACACGATTGGTCATTAAATAGTTTCTTCAGGCCTCATGGTGAAGTGTGAAGAGTAATTTTCATATTTCATTCACAACTGGTAGGACCCTGTGTGAAAGAGCTTTAAACAGTGGAATCCAAAAAAGTACTACATCTTGCAATCTTGATTTGTTCACATAATCATTTGTTAATTCAAGTAGCCAATATTCCCCTCCTCCAATGCAGAATCGTAACCTGTGGCATACTGCCTAGTGTTTTCTCCAGTCTAGCTTTAAATGTCCCAAGAGATAAAGTTTCAGCCTAAAGTATCTCACTTATTCAAGTCCTTTTAATTGATATCCAGCCTTGATTTTTCCTTTAATACTGTCATCCCATTACTCCTGGCTATCCCCATTAAAATATCCCAAATAACATTTCTACAACCTTAGTCTTCACACCTTTCTAATACCTGTAAACAGTTACTCTGTCCCTCCCTCCAACCCTCTGCAATTGTCATTTACCCAAGGTTTTTTTTTTTAAGTCTTTCCTTATAAATGGGTTCCTCTGATCTCCCTCCTATTTATTAATATCTTCCTGGTTCTGAGGCACCCAGAACAGAATGCACTGTCCCAGGCACAATTTCATCAGAGACAGAGAGAAAAATTATCACCTCTATAAATGGATGTTTCTACTAGGCTATCCCAAATCACTTGGGCCTTTCTTGCTGCCATGTCACTGCCTTGCAAACTCATGTTTCATTTACTCCCCTCCATCACCTTCATCCTCTTTTAGCAAAACTCCTTTCCAGGTTTCTCCCATGCAATGGGTTTTGGTCTAATTATCTCCAGATATATTTAGCTTGCAGTTCTTCAGATTGCATCTCATTTTGTTTTTTTTCTGTCCATATTTCCATCCCCTACAGGTTTCTTTTTATTATCTCTCTGAGATCATTCTTTTTCACCCTACTTCCCAATTTAGTATCATCTGTGGATTTCATTAGTGAAACCCTCTTCCAAATCATTACTAAAGTGGTTAAGAATGGCCCTAATACCATTCCAGTGTAGCACTCTGCTAGACACCTCACTACAACATAATGCATTGCTGTTTATAATTACTTTTCAGGCAGTTTTCAATCCTCTGTTTATACACAATGTTTATATCCAAACTAAGTTGAATTAGTTTTGCAAGTCAAATCTTGTGAGATGCCACATCAAATGTTTTCCTAAAATTCAACTCTATTATTGTATCTTTCATCCGCTTGTTTTGTAATTCTGTCCGAAAGAGATCAGGTTTGTCTCACAAGATGTATTCTATGTATCTATTCTCTATGCACCCTTGCTGCTCATTGTTCATTGTTGACATATACTCTAGATCATTGTTGACTTATCCTCTAGAACAGTTTTCCATAGTGAGGGGTCCTTTTTCTATACCAGGACCTCCCGACTATTTAGCTGAGATATACCCAGGATCCCCTGTTAATTAATGATGCCAACCTTCTACAAACACTGAGATTATATTGCACTTCAGCTAGCAATAATACTTAGGGTAGATTCTGATAACCTTATTGATACTGAATAGAACTTTTCTAATTGCACAGCCCTTTTGGGAAAAATGGGTCTTCTCACACAGCAAGATGCTATTCAACATCAATAAGAATATCAAAATCTATCCCTTAGTATTTAGCATCAGGTTTTCTCATTTTTACTCACGTTGAGTAGTACCATACTCCAAGTGAAGCCTCATTAATTCAAGTAGGACTATAAGGGAGCCTTTGAGATAAGTAGGAGTGGCAGAATCTGTATATCACACTTATATTTTCAGTGTGCTATATAAATATTTTATTCAACACAGCATCCCGAACACCTAGGTAAGTTTTGTTTTCTCCATCTGAGAGGCAAGGAAGCTAATGGAGAGAGGTTAAGTAACACAAGCTAAGATTACATGGTAAAGCAGAGTGCTGTATATTCTGATAACAATATAAATAAAATATGAAAGGCAGTAATTGCACAACACCACACAAAATATGTTGCCAAGGTGAAGTTAAGGCTTTCACATCTAAGGCTCTGGAAATACGAGGCCCAGTTCCCAGCCCTGCTGTTCATTTATATGATGTATAATCTACAAGCATGTTTAAAATGCCATCTGATTGAGTGTTTTGTTCAAAGGGAAAGTGAAAATGAAAGGTGTGGCTCCAAACTGGACCATCAGGAGAGCTGTTCATTGTGACTCTTGTATGTCACGCCAGCAGCACCATTCTAGTCAGTGTGAGACACTGAGAAGAAGGGATTAGAGTGGGATTTTCCCCTTTATTCTGACCACCGTTGGACTGCCAGAGAAGCTCAATTCAAAAGGGGCTCAGGGAAAATCCAGGTTCAGAATAGCTCTGTACAGAATCTATGGTTATGGAGAAAGGTGTGAGGGCGTAAACAAGCCTTCTGAACCTGGAAAGAACTCTGGGCACCTCAAAGCCCCGCCTGCCCTCCTCCTATGCTGGATGGTACACCTGGTCACAGTTATTTTTCAATAAAAAAAGAAATAGCCTTTCCCCCCTGAAAGGTGAAAATTTTGTGTGAAAATAATAATTTTTTTCCAAAAATTTCCATTTTTCCGACAAAATTGGAAAATCAAATATATTCAGGTCTCAGCTTTTCCTTTGTTCCTTCCCTTTCTCTTTTCTGTTTGTTTTCCTTTCTCACTGACATAAAATAAAATTAAATAAATAAAGGGGTAAAGGAAGTGAAGGAAGGGGACATGAAAACCTGAACATTTTCAATAAAAATGTTCATGGAAAAACTGGGACTAAACACAGAATCATAGTTTTTCCAAAACTGCAGAATGTGAATGTTTGTTTGTTTTTTTTAAATTGGGAAATATCTTTATCATTTTTATAACCCACTCTACATGCTAGCATGATTCAAGAGCCAGGCTTCACCATTGGGAGTTGAGCGTGCTGGTCATAGGCTCAGACCCTTCTTTCTACCATGTAGAGACATGTTTCTCTAATACACATAATAACTATGCCTTATGTACGTCGCTCCATCAGGCGCCTTTTCCAGGGTCCTATTCTGTCATTATTATTATTTCATTTTATTAATTTGAGCATTGTTTTGAAAATGTTTTTAACAAGTTCAGGGATTGACTTATTTGTAAGGGAAACAAAGCCAATAGGAATCTCTCTTTCCACGCATTAGAATGAGTCAGATGGCTACATTTTAACCCTTTCCTTTAAATACAAAAAAAGTGCAAGTCAAAACATATTGGGCTGGATCCTCAGCTAGTGCGAACTACTTTAGCTCCCTTGACTTGGATGAAGGCAGGCCAATTTACACCTCCTAGGCATCTGTACCAATTCCAGTGTTTTGCAGCCCTCTATCTCAGGAAAAAAGCTGCTTTGTAATTCAATATAGGTGAATCCCTTTCCCTGTCTGAGAGACTGCAGGAGGCTAGGATCCTTCCATTTCTCCTCTTCTCCCTCTCGCCCCACCCCCACACCTTAGTGCCGAGATGCTAAAAATCATTAGTCTCGAAATCAGAGTAACATCGTCAATCTCGATAACATTCCTCCATTCAGACGAGCATGAGGACTTGCCCTCCAGGGAGAAAATAAACAAGGGGAATTCAGGTTGATGTTCCTGGAGAATAGGGAATCTGTTTCTCCACAGCCTTGTACCTTTCATATAGATTTACTCCCTGTGCAAAGCGAGTGTAAAATACACTGGCCTAAATATTACCTAACATTGTCAATAACATGTGACACTTGGGGGTGAGGAAGAATGGTTTTAAAAGGGAACCGGGAGGGATGGTCCAGTGAGCTAGTAGTGGCAGGACATCATGAGGGAGATAAGCTAGGGACCAAACACACATCAAGCCCTTGCTGCCAAAGGGAGTCCATGTGTTCTTTATTCATTACCTATTTGATGCAGGGCCAGCCCTAGACCAAATGGTGCCCCAGGCAAGGAGTGTCCTTGGCACCCCTCCCCCTCCATTTGTTAAACTTTTGAATGTCTTATTTTTGTATTGCATTTGTAGCCCATATCATGACTTTGATGAATGATTTGCATGCATGATTTATCCCTGTCATATAAAACGATACATTTGCATGCTAGGATCCGTAAATCTATATTTATTCATGCCATATATAAACAAATACAAATGTGTTTCCTCTAGGCTTATAGACATTTTTTAATTTTAAGAATAACTGAAATAAACTCACATCAAGAAATTGAACTCTGCACCAACCTTGGGTAGACCAGGATTAAACGGTGTTACAGCAGGTGGTGACAGCCTTAGAATGTTAACCCTAGTCCTTTAGTTCAAAAGGTCACTTTTCTCACCTTTGCCCGTGTGAACTCAATTTTTTCTGCAGTGGGATGATTGCTACTGTCTAAAGCCGGGTCTATGTTGTTCTGTTTCACATATTTTCCCATCAAATTTGACCCTTGCTGCAAAATAGATTACAATTGAGTGTTTTGCTTCCTATGCCGAGCTCCTGAAGGCTTCTTCAGGGGCATCTTTTATTTTTTTTCGGGGGAAAAAGAGAGTATTAGGAAGAGCAAAGGTCTATGTTTCTCAGTCTTAGAAAGTCATCAAACATTACATGTTAAGCATGGCAAAATAAGTAACAGTATTTCTTTTATATTGTTGCATAGATAGGGGTTCAATATATTTTTCTGGTGTCTTATTAAATATATCCTTTATTAGTTACTACTTACACTCTTCAGGTCTTAAAACACAGTTCACTTCCACAATTACGCAACAAGGTTCACTATATCGCAGCTGGGCTCTCATTTCACTTCACTTTGTTGTTACATCTCTCTGACTGACTGGCAACACTCTGCCCCTTATATACCCGCGAGGGCATGGCTGACAACATTCTAGGAGGCTCGAGAAAAATTTAGTTCTCAGAAGGTCTGGAAGGTTCCATGAGATTCTACAAAGGTCCAGAACATTCTAAGAGGTTAGGGGAAAATGAATCCACATACGGAATACCTGAAACATTTTACTTCAAATAGTCTATTTTGCATTTTGTCGCTAACAACAAAAAGAGAACCTCCAAGCCTGGCACCTCAGGTGGTCGCCTGGGTTGCCTGCCTCTAAATCTGGTTCTGATTTGACAAATCCAAGAGTGCTAGTCCTAGTTCAAAAAGACAACCCCGTCTGGTGAAGACAGCCCAGCTTCACATGGGTCCCAGGGAAGAGGGAATAAAAATGAGTTTTGGGTTTGATTTTTGGGAATCCTCACTCTTTTGGAAAAGCAAGGTTGCAATTTTGTTTGGTTGTGTTGTATTGTCTCCTTTTAAGAGAACTGAATCATCCAAGCCAGAGTTTCGGTCTGTATTATACTAGTACCCCCTATTCCAGTGGCTGTCAACCTTTCCAGATTATTGTATCCCTTTCAGGAATCTGATTTATTTTGTGTACTCCCAAGTTTCACCTCACTTAAAAACTACTTGCCTACAAATTCAGACATAAAGATACAAGTGTCACAGCACACTACAACTGAAAAATTGCTTATTTTCTCATTTTTACCATATCATTATAAAATAAGTCAATTGGAATAAAAATATTGTACTTACATTTCAGTGTACAGAGTAGTATAAACAAGTCAGTGTCCCTGTGAAATTTTAGTTTATACTGACTTTGCTAGTGCTATTTATGTAACATGCTGTAAAACTAGGCAAATATCTAGGTGAGTTGATGTACCGCCTGGAAGACCTTTGCATACCCTTAGGGCTACATGTACCCCTGGTTGAGAACCACTGCTCTACTCCCCACTTAAACAATATACCATATCTCTTATCTTGTCATCAGTCCAGAACATGGCTATTATTCTTCAAGATTTGCTGCCTTAGGGTAGAGATATCTGACCATTTTCTATCACAAGGCTATTGGCTTTCATTATTCCTAAAGGCATTTCCTACTTTTCTCCAAAGTTAATGCCAATAGCAGCAACGCAATGCAGTGAGTCAACTGGTGAAAGCTGGAGGAACAGGGATTTCATAACCTGTGTTTGTTTCTTTCCTGCCTCTTTCCCAGAGATCAAAGACACGTTTCCTCCTGCTGAGTGTGAAACTGAGATAGCAGAAGCTCTGATTTTCTTGGCAGACATTGGAGCCTAGGTTACATTTGTTTAGATGTCTTCATTACCAAATTAAGCACTTCTCTTTTCCATCACCATTCATCATTCTCACTGTTTCCAAACTTTTCCTCTTCTCATCGCCACCCCGGACAGACAAAATACTATCTCTGAGCATTATCCAAAAACGATCTAAGCAATTTTTATAGTTCCAGGCCTTTAAAACGATGTTGCTGTTCAGGCTTACAACTTTGGTTCTACATGTTAATGCAATGAATGATGCTCAGGAAAAATGTTCGGTTTAGCATTTGTAGTAAAGGCTGTTTCAGTAAAGACTCAGCTTAACTAAGGATGAACGCACTGCACAAAATCTAGCAATCCCTAGCATTTGAGACAGAGATCCCAAATTATCTCCAGTTTCTCTGTTACTGAATTGCTGTTAGTACTAACAGAGCTTCTTTGTAACAAGCTATAAATACAGCCGTGTCTATTTCATTTTGCCCAAGGGGTTGTACATCATAGTTTACTAAATTTTAATCATGCTAATGTTTGCATTTATGTGAGTTCACATGTCTCATAAAGCCCTTAATCTTCAGTTTGCCATCCCAGGCAAAAGGCCTGGTCTCGGCTGGGGCCTTCCTAGCAAACACTGCTGATTCCATTGACTTCTCACCACATTCTCTAATGCATTTATGGATCTGATAAGAGCTTTGCTAGAGATCTGCACTCTTTATATGAGGGATATAAGCTGCTGCTGTTGATGATACTGGTTGTTAAAAAAATACTATGCAAACATTCTGTCAAATAAAAATGAAATTCATCCTTCTCTCTTGGTGATATAAAAAAGTTTATTCATATAAAAGTGCAAACAAAATTGACAGCTGGAAAAGACTACATGGAGACACTGAATTTATTCTAAGTGGTTTGAAAAGCAAGTTATAATTATTGTTAGAATCTTCAGTATATAGTACAGCCAGACTGCTCCTGATTTTCAAACAAGTTAGGTGTTCAATTTTGTGCCTAATTTCTTCATGCAACTACCATAATTGCATGTGCAAATCACATAATTGCACATGCCAATTATCAAAATTATCCATTTGCTTGTTAAGTTACCTGATTTGCACACAGTTGTGGTAATTGCATATGCAAATTAGAGATGCAGTTGCACACACATTTTTGTTTGCGCTTGTACACTTAACTTGTTTGCAAATCTGGCCCTATCCCTTTATGACCTGATTTTCAGAGGTAAGTACTTATCATTCCAACTAAAGTGAAGAGCAGCTGTGGAAAATCAGGCTCTTAGATCCCAAATGATAGATGATAGATGTTTGTTAAGAACAGATTTCCTCTGAAAAAGTCAATGAAATTCACCAATGCATACATGTAAGAAAGGGCATCATTCAATTTAGCTTATATCAATGCAGCAGAATCTGGAACTTGGCAGGTAAGAAAAGGGAGACTTGATTTATGTTTGATTCACTGTGAAATGTACCAAATTTACTTGCAGGTTTCCCATAAATTGTAGGACGTCATCCCGACCTCTACTTTCTACTCACACACAACTGCATGGGCACTTTCTAGGCATGAATAGCTCTGCACATGGTTGACAGACTCTACTTGTACATGTGCTTGCTAGGACTTGCCAAGTCTAATAGGCAAATGGGTTGTTTCTTTGAAAATCTATCCCCGGCGTGTGCTAATGTTAAAATCTATTGCTTGCATGCATGGTGTTAGTATGGGGAAAGCAAAAAATATTATGTGCACAAGCCAGGATCTGATTCCAAAAGCCAGGCTCTTCTTTTCTTACTGCTGAATCTTAAGCAGTTAAAAACCTTTACAGTGCCCTCTTCGCTTAATATTATTTACATTACTGTCACACCTACAGGCCCCCACAGAGATTGGGGTCCTAGACAGAAAAAAGGAGAAACAATTTGCCGAGGATCACACACAGCAGAGCCGTGCAGAGCCAGAGCCAGGAATAGATCCCCAAGTCTCCAGACTCCCTTTGTGAGGCCCGCTCACTTGGCCTGGCCACATTTATGTTCCTTTATTTCTGTGTTCCCTTTTCTCTATTTACAAGCTCTGGTAAGCAAAGGAAATGGTTTGTTCTTGCTTGAATCTCGTAAGTGGTCTCCTTTCTATCTGTTCACACACCAGCATCTTTTATGTTAGCATGCTTTGGTCTATGTAAACTCCAATTTATCTTCTTCTTAAGCTCCGGAGGAGAAGACTATTAATCTTTAGTCTCCTTAATATGTTCTTCTCTCAGTAGCAGATTGATTTTTTTTTCTTTCCTTTATCCTCAGCCAGATCTGGATAGTTCCGTAGTTTCAGAGCTAAGCTAGGTCAACTGGGCAGATGTGGTGTGCTTGCCTTCAATCCCTTACAGAGGTGCTACTGAATGAAGCCATATAACTGAAAGTGGTGATGACACTGTAATGGTTTAGAAGTGCCCTCTGTTTTGTGTGATATAGCACTGGTACACAAAGGTACAGAATGGTTTTTTTTTTAGTTAATCAACAAAAGATGGTGTTGGGGAGGGGAGGCTTTGGCTGTGGGATTGTCATAAAATTTAAGGCTAGATGGGACCATCAGATCATTCAGTCTGACCTCCTGTATATCACCAGCCACCAACCCAACAACTAAAATTAGACCAAAGTATTACCGCTAGGCTATTATGTGCTGCTGGCAGAGAATAGGAGGAACTGAGGTCCCCATTTTCTGAGACTCCCACGATGGCAGGGAAATGATTAAATGAAGGAAGGGAGAAAAAGGAAATAAATGTCAGTCTCCTAAAAAATTCCGGCATGACTATTTTATCAGTAGTTAAAACAAAGTGTAAAGTCCCTGAAGAAAATATTTATTAAGCCACAGATGGCAAAGCTGAGCCTCTGATTTCCCTAAATCCCTAAGAGGATTGTTGCATGGCTTATAGGAGCATCTGAGTGGCTGGATGCTCAGCTTCTTATTAGAGATGTCACATGTATATCCACCCACAGTAACTTGTGCAGGGAGAAGGTGCTTTGCTAATTACTCACCTTAAATTAGGGTAGCAGATGAGGTTTTTTGTTTTTTTTTTTTTTTTTCTGCTTGCATGAGCTCCCAGGGCTCCATGTGCAATCTCATGAGTTACAAACCTATTTTCTCTTATATATGGTCATTTCTTTATTTAGTGATGCAATCCAGAGTAGCCAGTAATGGAAATACAGGTGCTTAAAATAGATGTCCCCTCACTTTTCACAAAGCTTATAATGGTAGATGACACCTGCCAAGACAGTACAGTAAAGTAAATGAACACATATAGATGAAATTGTATTCACTAACAGCGGTGTGTGTATCTTCTCTGGACAATTCCCTTCTGTTTCTTATTCCCTTGTTTGCCTTCCATTTTCTTTTATCTATCCTATGTGCTTCCATTCCTTCTTTGTTCTTTCCATTTTACAAATGGGAAAACTAAGGCTGAAAGTTTAAGTGATTTGACACAAGAATCTGTGTCAGAGCTGGGAATAGAACTTTCTCCAGTTCCATTTTAGTCATCTGCATCATGCTGCCTTGCACACTGGTGAAGTCCTCACACTTCTTTGTTAATATGGATAATAATGGCTGCTCTGCAAGGAACTAGATTAGATGCAGACAACTCTCTCTGCCTTCCATCAAAGGCAGCCTGCGTGGCACTCCTTCCTCAGACATTAATTGATCTGTTTCCTTCCAAACTTCAGGCACCCGCAGCTCTGTATATCCTAGATCCCAAAGGCAATCGCTTAGCTGCAGGGAGGACCGTGAAAAAGGTGTGAATCTTAAAATTAGTTACTGGGCCAAACATTCATCTCTAGTGATCTGCTGATATTTCCAAGTTTCCTTGAGATGAAAGAAGCTTGGAATGTATTTTGTTTTTTTAAATGAAAGCTGAGATTAACCTCGACCCTTCTAAAGTAACAAATATCAGTGGGATACGTAGACCAGTTCTGACTATTCCAACAAATATAGGAGAAGCTTATGCTGGGAAGTGTATGTACTCAGGCTACTTCCCAGTTCCCATCTTTCGTTTGGCATTGCCATTGGACTAGAATGATGTAGATAGGTATTTGATATGGGTATAGTATCACTCTGCAGCATGTCACATTACACTCTGAGACTTGAATAACTTTTACTGAAGAAGTCAGTGGCATAGAGGATATTTACCTACTTGCATATGTTTGCTGTAAGAAGTCTTAGGGTTGGTTATACTGTCTGTAAATTAAGAACCACCTTTTGATTGTTTTCGTGTATGTGCATTCTTTCCTGCATGGTTTGCCAGAGTTTTTTCATCTGTGACTGTGTTTTGCTTGAACAATCTCACCCTCACTACAGCTGTGCAGAGGATGGAAATTTCATTTAGCGAATATTGAGGTTTTGAGATTAGGCTTCATTCTGAATTGGCCTGAAACCTGAAAAAATCATAATTCTTTGCAAAAGAAAATTCTGAATTTTTTTTTTCATTTTGGATTATTTGAAATGTTTGGATTTTATTATTGACTTTTTTTTATTTTGTATTATTATACAAATACAAAACTTTGAAAAATTCAAAATGAAAAGTTGTTCCAAAATGAACCATTAAAATTTTTCATTCTGAAAATGTCAAAATGGGACATTTCAACAGTATTGAAACATTTCCCCACAGTTTTCCTGCAAAACAAAATTTTGATGATTTTTCTGAAGCATTTCTATTTTGATGGAACTTCATTCTTCGATCGAAAATGGTTGTTGAAATTACTCCAACCAACTTAACTTAGGCATCAAGGTCAATGATCAAGTGATACAAGTTCACTTAAAAATTGTGCCCTGAATCTTCACATCCTGCAATTAGCTAGCTAACCTCAGTTAGTTGGCCAGATTCTCAGCTGGTGTAGATCAGCTCAGTTGGATTTCAATGGGGAATGGCTAATTTACCCCATATGTGAAGCTACGCTTATAATTGGCCTCTGTATAATGAAAGTGAATTCAGCAATACCATTGGTCACCTTTGAATTGCCCCAACACTAAAGAATTGAAGAAAATACTTTAAAATGTAATGATAAACAGAAGAATTTAGCTCAATTGAATATATATGATATGTGATTTTTCCACTCTTGTAATAATGGAAACATGATAGCAAATTCACACTGCAAAAAAAGAGTACAACAGTAATTCACAGAATTAATGATATTTTTCCTCACTGTGACATCTCAAACTTCCCAACTCATGCAAAACATACTATTTTTCTTGTGTTGACTTTAAGGATACATTTTATATCAGAAAATCTACTGGAAAATTATTCTAATGACCCTTCCTGAGATACTAGTTTAAGATACTTTGGTTGTTATGAGGGAAAGAAAGTGCTGCATATTTGTGAATGGCAAAATAATTTTGAGGTTTCTGGTTAGCTCTGAATAGGCCATCAAGGATGAGTTGTTCCTTAATAGCATGATTGATTATATCATGAAAAGATATACGTTACCAGACAGACAAAGCAACCATACAATTACTGAATTGAACAGTGCTGAGAATGTATTCCTTCTTGCCAACTAAAAGGGAAAGTGAGTAAACGTCCTGGAATTTAAAGCTACATTCTGTAAAAGTGAATTCTGTTTGCCAATGCAAACCTATTTTGTTTGATAATTTGTAAACTGTAAATTTATCAATAGCAACAATGTTCTGGTGATAGGAATTAGAAGGAGAGTTCCTAAGTCAACTACTTTTCTTGCTTGATTTAATTTTATAGGACTGTTTGAGACAATTTTTTTCCAGAAAAAGCAAGGTGAAACTTTGTGGTGTTTGCTCACCCACAGCAGAGATATAGCCAGACATTTGCTAGAAATGATATGAGACCCTTTCCCCTAATTAAAAGGGCTTACTTACTTGATTTTGATTTAATGAATAATTCTTCTAGAAACTACTTATTCTGAGATGTCTTGAGAAATATAAATCCTGCAATTTATTCATCCTTGTAAGATGATTTAGTGATAACTTGATGATTTAGGGACCATCTCCAACTCCCATCAAAGTCAATGGGGGAGTTTTCTCCTCAATGGGAGGTGATTCAGACACTCAGTCCAACCAACAGGTAGAACTTCCATTTTTATTTCCACACAGTTTACTTTTCCACAAAAAAAGATATGATATTGTTATGTAATACCTTAGATTCAGGGCCTTTTATTGATGATTACTGGCTAAATCATCAATTCTTATTTTAAACAATATTTTACATTAGGAATGGCACAAAAAACAAAGACACAAATTCATCCCCAGCCCTTCAAATTCTGTGGGATTCTGGGTTTTTGATACCTGGATCCAAACTGCATCTTGTGGCTTTGGATCCAGATTAGACTGAAAGTGCCTAGGCCCTTCCAGTTTCCAGTTTGAATATAGGGCAAATTTTTATGAGATCTGTTGGTCAGGAAATACTTGGACACCTGAATGGGGTAATAAAATCCGTTCAGTGTTGCAGGGATGAAATAAAGTGTATATCATGATGATATTTCAAGCAGTCTGTTTTCTAGGGACAACAGGAGGAGAATTCTGCCAGCAAATCCCTCAGGTTTAGCAAGTAAATCTATATTTAGCCATTGACTCCAATAGTCATATGAAGAATTGGTAGCCAGAGGGTATGTTTACGTTGCGGCTGGGAGTGAGCTTCCCAGTCCGAGTAGACAGATGTGCCGCTAGCAGGGCTCAATCTAGCATG
Source organism: Emydura macquarii macquarii (assembly GCF_026122565.2). Taxonomy (NCBI): domain Eukaryota; kingdom Metazoa; phylum Chordata; order Testudines; family Chelidae; genus Emydura; species Emydura macquarii. Next base: position 10,679,738 of record NW_027130698.1, on the reverse strand, counting down.
CTAAAAATAGTTGTTAGGACATTGCGGCTCTGGCAGAGACTGGGGCTAGGCACCCTAGCTCAGACCACGCAAGCCACAACATCCAAATGGCTATTTTTAGTGCACCAGCTTGAGCCCTGCTAGTGCAAGTCTGTCTATCCATGTAGGGAGGCTCACTCCTAGCTGCAGTGTAAACATACGCTGAAAGTCCACCAGCTATTTAAAGAATTGTCTCCTGGGTTTGGAAATCCAGGACTTAGAGAATTCTGCCTATCACTTATAAGCTGCCTCACTATAGAATTATTGGTGTCAGACAGTCGCGATCCAAGAATGCTGACAAGGAAGCGAACCTGATAAGGAACTTGGGAAAATGCAAACAAGATATTTTTGGGGGTGTGACAGATATATTTGGCCGAAGAGCTCTTGAATGTTACCGAGGCATCCGATCCCACGGTTCTGACAAGGCCATGGTATATACCCTGCAGTGTTATGCGCTGTGTTTCAGTGATGAAAGCATGTCCTCTTGATGTATGCATATGACAGCAAAAGACTGATGATGATAATAAGGGCTAGATAATGTGGGACAACCTCTAGCCTATGTTGAGGACAGCATGGAGCCATGCTATCCTTGAGGGATCTCCAGGAAGATGTCTTGATTTGTAGAAGCTGCTAGCGCATATAACAAGCACAGTGGTAATGAGTTAGAAACTCCTGCTCAGGCGATGTTTTACCAAGTTGTTTTCCTCTTTAGATTGTCGCTTGAGACTCAGATGCCTACTTATTGCACAGACACATCTCAGTTTTGTAGATGGTTTTACTGGTTTAAGGTCTCTTTTCTGCACCTGAGATCCTAATCCAAACAGAAAATGAGAGTATCCAGAAAAAAGCCAACATGAGAGCACAGGTAGATATCGAAGAGGTGATGTACTCTGCTTTGTTCCAAACAACAGGAGCCAATTATGATCAGTCAAAATTACACCTACCCTAAGTTATAGCAGGTCAGGTCAGACTGTATTGTAGCCTGCTACCGTAAAGTGAATAGATAATACCACCTGCAATAGGCCGAAGCCTCAGGAACTGCTTCAGGTGGATGAGCGCCTATGGAGGGTAACAGGACCCCTGACTGAGGAAATGCTGTCAAAAGGCAGAAGAGTTAAACCATGATTTAACCAACTGTAGCCACGAACTGGAGGGGAGGCAACAGGAAACCACCAGCTGCATTTTCTCTCCAGGAGAATTATTGTGGTAGAACAAAGTCCAAGCAATCCACCTGTGTTCCTGGAGGGTGAAACTCCCAGGCCAGGAGGTGCAACAAATTATACTGGGGAGGAGGGTCTGGCCATTGAGACTATCAGTTGCAGTGATGATGGTGCTGTGCCAAATCCTTCAGGAAGTAAAGTGCTTGATGTTTGCACCAAGGATAAGAATGACCTGCACCTTCGTAAATGAATCATCCGCGTAGGAACATGGAATGTGAGGAGTGTGTATGAAGGAATGTCTGCCATTATGATCAAAGACGTGGACAGGTGTCAGATATATGTGTACTCTCACAACTGTGATAGACTGCTACGGCTCATTTCAGGACGATGGCTCGATATGTTCTGTACTACTCAGGAGCTGAGAAAATGGGATTGCATTTATTTTATCGCTGGCAACATCAAACGATATGTTTGAATACAATCCAGTCAACAATAGAATCATTACAATTCACCTTCAAAGTCAGTTAATATGTCGGTCCTACAGGTTTATGCCCTTACGACAGCAGCTGACGTCACTGCGACGGATGAGCTCTGTGAGTAGATTGAAGAGACACTCATTAAAACACCTAGCAAAATTGAATATCCGTCATATCATAGAAGAACGCATGGAGTATAATCACGTATTGATTAGGTCTTTCATTGACTGCTCCAGAGCATTTGGTACTGTCAGACATGGCCGTCTGTGGAGGATACAGGCAGACATGGGGATTCCAAAGCATCTCACTGAACTCATCACAAGTCTCTACTGTGAACAATAGACTATGGTACAAACAACAGTAGGTAACAGTGCGTGGTTTTCTACTGGACAGGGTGTGAGACAAGGGTACATTTTGTCCCCATGTCTTCCTCAATATGTACACAGAATTTATTATGATACCAACCCTGAAAGGTTTTGATAAAGTGAAAGAATCTGGGATTTTCATTAGTGGACATGTATTAACCAATCTCATATATGCTGGTGACATGACGCTCTTTGTTGCAACCCTCTATGCAATGCAGTGAATGTTGAGGTCTATATAAACAGTTTGTAGAGAGTATGGACTATTTCTCAGCGTGGCAAAAACAAAACGCAGATATGTTGACATGATCAATAATAATAGGATGCAAGTGGACATCACGATTAATGGTCAAGATGTAGAGATAGTAGATTAATTTAATTATTGGGATAATTCACATTCATCTTAGGAGGCTGCTCTAAAGAAATCTGAAGACTAAAGATGCTCAGCTTTGGCCTCCCATATGAATGTGTAGAAAAACTCTCTCATCTTGAAATGTATGAAGGTTCGACTGGGGAAAAACTTAATTTATTCCATAGTGACTTATGGATGTGTATCCTTGGAAACTAATGATGCTGGGAAAAATAAATTTTTGAAGCTTTTGAGATGTGGTGCTGGTGAGGATTCTTGCATGTCTCCTGTATGGAAAAGAATATGAACATTTACGTTAGAAATGCTATTTGAGAAAAGCGGACTCTGCTCTTGGAAATCAACAGGTGCAAACTTATGTACTTTGGTCACATTAGATGTACAGATAGAAATAACCTCAAACAAGTTATTATGGAAGGACTGGTGGCAGGTCACTATAGCAGGGGACAACTAGTGAGGAGACGGTGTGCGGTAGAACACTGGGAGGTCAGCTGGTGAGTGTGGAAGTTTAGTGATGGATTGAGAAGGCTTCAAAAAATACTTCTCTGATGGCATCAGTATTCACACATGAATAAATTGACTTTACTTTTTTTTTTCTTGTACTTTTACTAAGTTATAGGCACCTTTCATGGTTATTCCACACACAACTGAATATTAAAGACAAAAAGCAGCAGAAGCAGCAGCCTCCATAATATACAGCAAAGGAGAAATGAGAAAGAAAGTCCCACACTGCCCAGAGACATGGAACATGATAGCCAGGTTCGTATTGGAAAGAATAGTATTCACCCTCCTGGCCAGAGACAAAGTAGCCTCCTGGCTACTACGGGAAAATGACTGAAGAAAAGTTATTGAGAATCTAACCAAATTTCCTATGTTACGAATGTGGATAGCAAATGGTGGATGAACACCCTCAGAGAGGTAGATATGATCTCTGTTACATTCTTTGGTTGCTTTTCTCAACGCACCATCACCTCTGGACTAAGTCTCATCCCTGACTCAGCCTCAGCCAGACATGGTGAAAGATGCTCGGCTGTCCCACCTGGGTCAGGAGAGAAACCAAGATAAAGCTGTGTATCACTGGCAGATTGAAATCACCACAACTCATGTTATCTCACTTAACCCTGTGTCGTAGGGTGTGCCTGCACTGCAATCCCCCCTGATAAACTAATGTGGTGCTGCTGTCTCAGTTTTCCTTCTCAGGAAGTCAGTTACTCCACTGCAGGTCCTCTTGATTCAGTAATGCCCTTCTTGGAGCTGGTTTATTATTAAAAAAAAACCTTTACAAAATAGTCTGTAACACAAAGTCCCAAATAAACAGAAGGTTCTTCTGGCTCCCAGGGTTTCTTTCAAGCCCACCCTCTGAGCTCTGTCCCAAATCCATTCAGAGTTATCCTGTCCTTATGGCAGGAGCCCCAGCCCTCCTCCTGGAGTGGGTTTGTTCAGACAGTTGTTATCTCTCTCCTTAAGCCAGCAGTTCCCAGCTCTCCTCCTGGAGCAGGGTACTCTTTGATGAAACAGTTACTCTGTGTCTTTACAGCAGAAGCCCTAAGCCCTTTTCCTGGGGCTAGGTAATTCACGTAATTATTAGCCCTCTCCTTAAACAAGGAGTTCCCAGCTCTCCTCCTGGAGCTGGTTGTAACTAAGCCTGCTTCTCCCTCAGATGACTTCTTTCTCCCCTAATTAGTCCTCAGGCTCAGGGTTTCAGCATTCCCATCTTCCCTGCTGGTTGGGTGAGAGGGGAGTCTTGCCCTACTCTCTTTTCAAGGCTCTGGGTCCTGAGCTGTTAAAGAAACTGTAATGGGATTTCCTTCTGAATGCTACTTATTTCTGGGACTGCTTCCTTTCTCCCAATATCTCCAAAGCCCTTGAAGATATCATTTGAATTTTCAGACTCTTAAAGGGCTAAGCCACATGCCAGGATGGGATAACTAGTAGGCACTACAATAGGCATTACAGACCACACCGTCTTAACAGCCCCACATGTACATTGAATTAAATGGAGCACAAGATGGAACTTTGTAAAATTCCATTTCAGAGCATAGGAAGGTCAACAGATCCTCCAGATGAGCAGCGTCAAAGGCATCTAAGAAATCTAATAACATCATCCCGGTTACTGAATCTTCATGTAACACAAGGAAGAGATCATCAACACAATTTGCACAGCCTTTGCACCAGGCTTAGTTTGGTGCTTAGGTACCACAGCTGGTGCCACAACCTTTTCACAATAATCATAAGCACACAGGGAAGATGAGAAAATAAAAAGCAAATTGCCTCATTGTACTTTACCTCCTGTTGGTTCTAAAAGGATATCACAGAACTGTAACTGCTTTGTGAAAATATATAGTAATATTTCTTGGATATTTGCAAATCCAGCTGGAGATTCCTGCAGTGTGAAATGGGGCTATGCAGAATATAATACATTTTGTTTAATATTACTCTTAATAAAGTGCTTGCTCAGGTCATACAGCTGATCATGAAACACAATTTTTCTGGCCGTGTTTTAATTCTCAGATAAAAACAAGTCCTACAATAATACAATGTATTTATATATGGTATTTCACCCAAAGATCTGAAAAGTGCTTTATGGTGGTAAATTTAAACCCCATTTTGCTGAGGATAAACCTGAGGCTCAGAGAAAATAAGGCCTGTTGCATGTGAAAAGTCTGTGACTGATTGCAAAAAGTGGGCACTTATATATGTGCAAACGTCTAGTTAGAGACATAATTGGTCATTTTTAATAATGATGTATTTTTATGTTATCCAAAGCACTCATCGTGTGCCTGATATCACACAAACATACGGGGAGGCATGGTCCCTGGCCCATCAAGCATACAACTTAAAAAAAATGATAATCTGCCCAATGGGCTGTAAACATCAGCTGCACAGGGGAGACAAAAGAGATCTTCCCCTCCCTTTGGCCAATAGGAGGTGAGCTAATCTTGCTTCACCTGTAATTTGAAGCCCTTGGTATATTACTGAACAGGCTGCAAAAGAAGTGAAATTGAAATGATAGTGAAGTGGTTAATGTTTGTTAATATCCTGATCCTGGACTTTGGTCCTTTTGTCAACACCAACTATTTTACATTCCTGAGGACTGATTTTATTCAGTGAGATAAACAAGTAGTAAAATGATAAATGTTTCAACCACTCTCCATGGAGTACAATGTGTTCTAAGTAGCTTAAAGATTAGGAAACAATTTTATTAGTTAATTACAGTTTGAAGAGATCGGTTTATAGCTGTAGAAATCAGACCCATAAGGAATAAAACATCAGTTGACCTGGGCTCTGAGACTCATTGAGGCAGCTTTGGGTTTTGCTTTGCACTGAGGACATACCCTTGGTTTCTGTGAACTCTGTGGGTCTGTATTATTTTATCTGGGATTGCGTCATTGGCAAAGAATTGACATGGCATAGCTCGGTGATCTGACTTCTGTATGCTAGGTTAGGTAAGGTTTAGGGAGCATAAGAAGCTCACATTTACAGAGATACAGTTGTGTTAGATCCTCCATTATCAACTACTCGTACTTCTGTACTATAAGTGGATTTTCACTGCCACTGTATGTGCTTAGGATTCTTATTGGGTTCGAGGCATTGCTATCAAACTTTGAAAGAGTCAAAAAGCATAATAGTGACCCTATCCTAGCTGCTATAAAGACAGCAATGGCAAAACTGTCACTTAGGAAAGTGCCAGCTAAAGACCTCCACAGATTTGTCTGCCAGTTGATTAGAGAGGCTGTCAGAAGGTAATAGACTGAAAAGTAAACTGCATTATGTTCAAAGTGACACAGATTGTCATAAGAGCAGTGGTGGTGTGGCTAAATCCTTAGTGATGCTAATAGCTGCCAGCGCTCAGTTAAGTGGGAATCACTTAATACCAGTGTCTTGTCCTGGTTTTTAACAAGCAAGCATGTTGTTTTCAGTGGCACAGCAAATACTGGACAAACACAGTGCTGTTCACAGGATGCAGATCGGTGCTACACGCAGCACAAATGGAAAAGAAAATATCTGCTATTTTCAGTGGTGGGGGAGATGGCAGCTGTATCTCTGCACGGTGGCCAGAGAAAATAAGTGTGATTGACTGAGATCAGATGCTGCCAGGGCCATCCCTTGAGTGCAAGGAGGGAATGGGGAGGGGTAATTGGCGTGGATACCCATTGTCTATGGCCCAAAAAGGGTGTGTCTAGCAGCGATGTCAGTGTGGCTGCTGTCTTGGGCATACACGCCTACTAACTTCTGGCAACAGGTGCATGAGGATGGGAGGAGCACAAAAAGAAGTGTAATGAAAACTGGGGTTCCTTCCCTTCCCAGATCTCCCTGGGAGGGCCTGTATTGCAGAGGCAGAATGACTCAATCCACCACTCAGTTGCTGCAGCTGGGCACTCCTTTCCCCAGAAAGTGTGCCTAATAGATTCACAGGCTTAATTTAGATATGTGTGTGTGCACACACAGGACAGGCTCGTTTGAAGCATAATCTAAATAAGCTTCCCAAGCTTTTCCCAAGAATTTAATAAAAATATATGCTTTCCATCCCAAAGTTGCTGTCAGCACATACACCTGGTACTTTATATATCCAGGATAGCTCATTAATATAATTTTAAATCAAAATATGATTACAGTAAACCTAACCAGTTTAGCACAAACCCTGTGGAGTATTTGAATTTTAAACATAACCAATAATTAATAATACCAGAGAGAAAGAAATAACAATGATGCAGTCACTTACACATAGGACATGGAGTATAACTAGTTTATAATTCTAGAGAGACCCTGTGAACTCTGGGCAAATATTTTCAATAAAGTTTTATTCCCTGCACACCAACACATATGAAAGTCACATCCACTAAATCCCTCTCATGATTTCATCTAATTCCAATTTTGCAAACACTTTAAAAGGTTGCACTTATGGTAGTTTTCCAGTTGTCTGGTACAAATCCAGTTGTTTATTCATGGATGAAATCTGAACAAGATGGAGGATTCTACAATGAGTGGGATTACCATTGGTTTTGTTGCGCTGGTCTATAACTAGAGGGACAAAGTAAATCCTATTCCAGATAGCTTTCCCCCATCCTTTTTAATTTTTTTATTTTTCCCTCTCCTCCATTCTTTATTTCTTTGGGCACTTGTCAAATCCACAACTGCTGCTAACACTGTTCCTTGTCTGAACATTAAATGCATGTTTCTGCACAAACTGCTAAATCCTCCCTACCCCGCAGTTGGGTGATATACTCAGATTATGCTGGCTAACACCTAGGATTGTTCATGTTTCTGGAAGATCCCAAGGGAAATCCCACAAAGCTTTTCCTTTCCGCATCATCCAATGGTTGTTAAAAGTTGGGTTGTTTTCCAACTTCTACTCTATAATGTCTGTGAGTTTCTAGTTAAACATGATATTGATATATTATTCAGTTTATAAAAGCACCATTAGTGGTCTGAAGAGTATTGAACAATATATACTTCATGACTAAAGTCAAACAGGAATACTTTCCTCTGCCATTATCTTCTACATCATCTCCTTTCAGGCAAAAGTGTGCCAGTATAGCTAGCCATTATCCCATGCACTATCCCACACCCAGTTGACATCCTGCACCAGTCACAGAGATATGGTAATGGAAGTATGTAATTTGTCATTTCTTTATGTACAGAGGTGACTCCCATAGAGTAGCTGCAGCAAGACTGGGAACTGCTGCCCCCATTGAGTAGATGGAACGCTTCTCGATCAGCCAGAGCAGAGAAGGATGGGGAGGTGATAATATCTTTGGAATGCAGAAAGTAAATACCTATCTGGTAGATAGTTGGTATACATAAATTGTTCCATTCCAAGCCAGTTAGCAAGGTAGACTATGCTTCTAGTGGAATGAATCTTTACTTCTATAAAAAGACTAAGACTTAATTGAAATAACTGAGGATGTCTGGGACTTTCATGCCATTTCATTAATATTTATTAGTTAGCAAATGCCCTTTGTGCTGTAAATATATGTGGCATTTCCAAACATAAAACATGACACACCCCCTCTTCGATAAGTTTACAAATCTAACCGCCAGTGGAGATTCACATTTTATGTAAGGTTCTAGTTTATTTATATAGAGATTTTACAATCTGGAGGTTTGGAACTATTTCCTGATGACATTTGAATAACTGAATTCAATGTTTTTTAGTGTTTGAACCTGCTGGTTAACTGTAGCAACTGTTTATCATCTGTCAAAGAGATCTTTCACATCTTTCTATATAGGAGAGAAGTTGGTTATCAGCTCTAAAATTATTTCAGCCTTAATGAACGTTTCTGGGTTTCCTTGACTCTCAGCAAACTTAGAACAATTTGTTGGTGTTAATTAAGAAAAGCAGGGGGGGGGGGGGAGTGTTAATATCTCTTTTGCTATATGTTTATATGTTAAACAAATAAGCAAAAAAACTTAAATCCACAGATAGTTCTTGGAACGCTAAAGTTGTGAGTGTGTGAGAAAAGTATTGAGAAAACATATGAAGAATTATTAAAAAATTGCTGAGCTTAACTTAATACTATTTTCTGTTTCTCCTTCCACTTTTTGTCTATCTTGTCTGTTTAGGCTGAGCTCTTCAGGGCAAGGACTGCCTCATACTCTGTGCAGAGCCTAGTCCCAATCTTGTTTGGGGCCACTAGATGCTACTGGAATAATAATAAATAATATTTTCATCAGGGGAAATAGTTAAATGGTTCACTGCATTTTATCAAAGTGGACTACATTTATCCTTGGTGAAAGTCCATTGAAATGAATGGAAAGATTCCTGTTGATTTAACTGAAGCTGGATCAATCTGAGCATGGGCATCAGGATTAGATTCATTAATAGGACTAAAACGAGAGTCCTGTAGCATTTGAAAGACTAACAAATTTCATTTCTGCAGGCATAAGCTTTCGTGGGCTGTAACCCACTTGTCAGAGCAGAGTGGAGGAAACAATCCTGGGATTACATGTGCCAACAGTGGGTCAGTGAAAGCCTTGTACTACTGCTTCTTGCATCTCTCTACCCTGCACATATGCCCTTCTGTACACTAGATGCTCTCTCCTGCCATCACCAAAGTTGATGGGAGTTCTCAGAATTCAGTGGGAACAGGAACAAAATTCACAGCCCATCACTTTTACTTCAGCAAAGGAACGTAATTATTACTCTCCCCCTCTCCCCCCTTCACTCTTCTCATTGTTGGTTTTTCTACCTACTAGTTTTTTCAAATGTCATATTTAAGTCGTTTTGCAGTGAGGTAGCTCTAGTAATCAGATATTAATTACTGGCAAGAGCAAGGTTCAAAGCAGTTTACTGTATTTTTTCCAGTTCATCTGGACTACATATTGTCTTATCTACGGGACTGTCTAGGAGCTGTGCCTCTGCAATATCTGGGAGCTATAGCCCAAGATCTCAGAAGAAACTTTGGACCCACTAAACTAGTTGAAACAGGTTTTTGGCCTTTGGCTTCTTTAATCTTTTCCAGGGCTCAGTGTTAGATCAGAAATGCTGCAAAGTGCGGTAAAAGCCTGCAAGTTTGTTCCCTTTTGCTCTTGATCCAGTTGTCATTCCTGCAGTTCTTACTCAGGTACATTTCCAACTGAAATTAAGGGGATCCTGCAGATTGCAGTATACCTATGGATGTGCAAAGTACTGCAGGCCCTCCGCTCCGATTGACTTCAATGGGAATGGAAATCCCTCTGCACCTTGCACAAACAGACCTTGAAAGAGCAAAGCACATGATGGTGTCTTCATTTGAACGAGTACCTGATTTATTACAATTAATAATGACTTTGGACTTTTACACCACCTTTCAGCCAAGCACATCAAAAGGCTTTACAAATAATAGTTCACACTGGGCCAAATCCCACTGAGCATCACTGCAGACCTGCAAAATAGTATCTTATCCCCAACAAAGTAAAGTGACTTAACAGAATTAATCTGTGTAAGAGTTGGGAAAAGAATCTGGAATTCCAACTCCTTGATTTAACTAACAGTCCATGCTGAGGCTTTGTCTACAGTAAAATTTCAGCCACCAATGCCAAATAACCAGTGATGATTTGGTTTACAGCTCTGCAGCTTACCCCAAATAATAATAATAAAAAAACCAAACAAACAAGAGAGAGGCATGCAAATAAAGATATCACTTGGTCTTGTAAAATTTAAAACAACTCAGGTCTAAATTATGTATCCAAATGTAATACTTGAACAATTTCTTTGGAAACAACTTTTTTGTAGGTAAGAAGGGTTGTGTTAAAATTGACTAATTGCATGGGGTGAAATTTTCAAAAGTGCTGAAGTGATTTAGGATTTTAAAGCCCAGTGACTTCAAATGAGCCTTAGGGTCCTAAATCTCAGATTTAGCGTAATCAGAGATTACTTAGGTGCTATTGAAAATATTACCCCGTGACTTAACCCTTCAGTCTTTTGCCCATATAACTCCCACCAGTTTCAGTAGGAATCTGCTCCGGGCTTGGTTGATATGGAATAATTTGAATAGATTCAATTAGGTTGTTTCCAAATTGCTGTTCCCAAGTATGTGTAAACAATAGTTGGGATTTATGCATAGTAGTTCTTTTCATCTTCAAATGCTGAACGTATATTAACTAATTAATACTCGCAACCCTATGGTTATTCAATTAACTTTTATTCTCATCCTTATTTTACAAATAGGGCAACCGAGATAAAGATAAACACTCCCCAAGGCAGTGGAGGGAGTCAGTACCAAAGCTGGGAGTTTGTGGCTCCCACCAGGGCCCAAGGATAATTTTTTCAGGCCCAGTACAAACTTGTAACGGGCCCCTCCCACACACATACCACAATCCCTGCAGCCTAGGCCTTCGTGCCCTGGTAAAGTGTACGCTTCCCCCCACTCATGTGGGGCCCTGGCTCCCACTCCTGTAGCTAGATCAACAGCCCAAGTGTCTCCTTATTAAGATATTTTTCAGCTAATGAGAAAGATGAAACTGATTCTTTCCAATGGACAGGAGAATTAACAGCTGACTCTGGGCCATAATCAGACCTAGTCTCGCTCTGTGGCTTTTGATGGATGAGTTTGGCCTTATATGGAAGTTTGAAGATGTCTTTGGCCCAGCTGAGTAAACCAAAGCAAAATGGCTCACTTAGCAGGTAAACCAGTGTGAGTCCTACAGGCCAGATCTCAGCCAGTACAAATCAGAGTGGTTCCATTAAAGTTAATGACTCACACTGACATCAATGGGAGTCCTGCTCAGTGCAGTCTTGACTTCAGCAGAGCTATACTGACTTACCCCCACTAGGGATCTGACCTTCATAGTTTGCTTCTGACTGGTTTGCAAAACCCCATTTTAGTTCTTCCAGATGTTGGATGACACTACGCTGGGCCTGCTTGAGTGGCTGTTTATTTTAATTGTTCAAAGGCAGCAATGCAAAATAAAAATTATAGAGCAAAAATATCCTTGTTCCCCGAGAGCAAATCGTATTTGTGAGTATAATAAATGGTAATGTACCTAGCGCCGGTAACGACTGTATATAGGTTTGGAAGGTGTATAATACAATTAACAGTTGCTGTGAGTTGCCAGATGACAATAAGGCAAGATTTATGTGCTTGCTTTTTACATATTATGGTTTAGTTTGATAAGTACAATTCTGAGAGAAGAATTAATACATAATGTATTGGGCAATCCTTTCCCTGTGATCCTGAAATCTGTATTACCCCTTAGCTCCAATTATATAAAATTACGTTGCTTTCCCCTTTTTTCTTGGCTATGATTACCTCTTCAACTGTTCCCTACCACCCTGGCCAGAGGGGTGCAATTATCCCTACCAGTTCAACCTTTTGCAGGTGGAGGAGAGATTGTGTAAACTTGTTGCCAGTGTGGCAGCTTGGTGAATTGAGCCGTCTGCACTTGCATAAGTTCTTTCAAGAAAGGACCCAGTTGTTATTCTGAAAAGTCCTTTGTTGTTTAGGTAAGAAAATGCCTGGTCTGAAAGGACTAGGGAGCTCTTTCTGTGCTATATTTGCTGTAATATCTCCCCATTATGTCAGGGTACCAAAGCTTGTTATTGGGCTGCCTGGTAACACCCTTGGATGCTCTAAAGGTGCCATAAGGAATGTGGGTCTATATTGACTCTCCCAGTGTTTAGCTCACTCCATCCTATGGGTAAATGGATTTGTCACCACCACAGAGGCATTGACCCTCCCCCCATCCCTCTCCTGACCCCTGAGGGCACATAAGAGATCTCCATGGCTGCTGGAATCTGTGTTGGTGGAGAGGTTGGAAAAAGGGAAGAGCAAATGGTTTCTCATGGGCCCTGCAGCTCCCTTCTGCCCACATGAGCTCTGTCAGTGAAGTTCCACTTGGATTATCTCCCAGGAATGGAGGTGGGGTTTCTGGAGACCCAGTGCTGGTGCAGAGGCAGATGCTCCATGGATCCATAGATCCAGTTGGATCCCTCTGAATTCCAGTGGATCCCCAAGATTTGTAGGCCAGTCCCACCATAATTCCCCATGCACCCTGACAAAACCGTTGGGGAGAACCCTACGTGGAAAGAACCTCATTGAGACTTCTACCTTTTTAGCCTTCTGGGGGTAGCTACACTCCAGAGGCCGTGGTTTGAGATCAGTTCCTGTGCTGGCAAGGAAGAGGACCTAGCACCGTACAGCTCCACTGTGTTTAGGGGGTGCAAACTCCCAGCTGTTGGGGTTCCTCACTTCTTCCTTCCTCTCTGTGGTATTAGGAGCTGTGCCTTTAAGAGCTGAGCTCTCCGACAGAGAATCTGAGAGGGGTGCTGTGAAACCCTTGTTCTTACTCACAGCCAGGTGGAAGCAGACACAAAATAAAGCAGATCTCTCCAAGCCCCTTGAGCACTGAGTGATCACTAAACACCATGCTTTCCTCCCGTGCAGTGAAACCAGACTGGCTCTGCTGCCTTTCAGACCACCTGTCCCCACAGAGGGGATCCGGATTTGCTCCTACCCTGTCCTGAATGTGCAGTGAGCACCAAAATAACAATAAAAAAAAATCTATTACTAAAGCAAATGAAAGGCCATTTGTCTGAAACCTCCACTCATTACAGCACTCACCGCATGAGGAAAACCCCTTTAACCTGCCAGCTTTTGACTCTATTGTACTGGTATTTGTGCAGTTCACTGATTAGAAACAATACTAGATGGACATCCGATAAACTCTTTGGATCTTCAGTCTCTGCATAGTTGTGCTCATTTGAAATGTGAAAGTAGATTATATGTTGTGCAGCACTATAGGTCTCAGTTAGGTAATGATTAAAACGCCAAACAAAGATCATGCCAATAATAATAATTAAAAAAGAAAGATGTAAGAGGAAAATCTCTTGCGTAACCTCCATTCAGTTTGAACAATGTAAAGATTCACACTGAAAAGCTCCCAGTTCCCAAAAATCAGAGTGGGGGGGGGAACCCAAACAGGCATAGATACCATTTAAGGTAATACCGAGCCACTTCTCTGAAAAAAGGGGCATTCTGGAATTCTGTTTTAAAGCAGTTACTATTGTACAGTGTGCTAAGCATTGTCAATATGGACACATGGGTCTAATTCCATGAAGTTGCAAGGGATTTAAGGCTTGTTTATTATGCCTATCTTTATTTATAAAAGCACTGCTGTTTTCTACATTAATCGTTCAAAACATTACAGTTGAGGCCCTGATTAGCACCTGGCTAATTTTTACAAGGTGAGTAATCCCCCAGTTCCATTGTCTTCAATGAGATTTGGCTCTAACCCCATAATATAGAGACAAAAAGATACTAAACCTAACCCCAACCTTTCCCACTTAGCTATTTTAATAATATTGGTCTTTTTAAAAATCTCAAGATAATGTAGGTCCCAGGTCAGGTTACACTGAATACTTTCTGCTGACCTCAGTGAGAGTTGGATCAGGGCCTTAGTGAGAAAAATTAAAGGAGATTAAATGGTAAATATACCAATTGAATATTTACAGGAATATTTCAGTTGCTCTTTTATTTATTACCAGGCTCTGACATAAGATGCTTAGGAGATCTGTACATTACTGTACACCAAAGCTTTAATTCTATCCATTATGTTTTACAATACTTTTTCATTGGGGAAAAAAAAAGTAGGGAATTTAAGAAAATACAGGCCATGTCAACATAGTTCAGTTTCTTGACATGTCATCCTGGTTCAGTTCTCTCTGCCAGAGCCTGCAGAAGGCCCTATGGCCAATTTGTCAGCTCTAATCTGCCTTTCTGTTCCTAGTGGGTATTTTATTAACACTTTTTTAAAAATGTTTTTTTTATTTATCTTGCAGGATACATGCTGAGGCAGCAACCGGTTTGTTTCGCTGTCTTTTTTTTTCTCCCTTTCCCTTCTCTCTCGCTCACTGTTGCATGAGAGTGAGGTTAGATCTTCTGGCACCAGGGTCCACAAATCATTGCAAAAAGGATTATTGCAGTTTGCATAAATGTGGTGTTACTTGAAAAGTATAGACTGCAACTGCTTCTTGCAGTTCTGTGGAATGGCTATAAATTGGGGTCTGTATCTTTCGAATGACATTCATTCACGCATCTGGTTTTTAGGAAATTGGAAGGGAAATTAAATAAAGGCAGCGAGGTAACTTTCTTTTCATGTTTGACACACATTTCTGAAGTCCTTATCTATCATACTCTGGTGAAACGTTATCGACTTGTCAGTGGATTTAGGTGTTGGTGTTTGGCAGGAAGTACATTTGTCTGCTCCAAGTGAAATGTAAGAATCTGAATAACAGGGAGGTACAATACCTATTTCTTCACATTAGACTATATGTTGTGTTCATTCTCTTAAAACCTGGATTCTTGCATAGTTCAAGGCAAGCCTGTCTAAAAGAATGGAATAGCTTATGCCATCGCCTTAGTTAAGCAGTAGTTTGCAAAGAATATTAAATAGCAAAACACGTAGGGCTAGATTGTGGCTTAGACCACACATGTGGGCGGCAAAGTAAACCGGAATATGAACCCTCTCCTCCCCCCCTTACATACATCCTTGCATGGGCTGCTTACTCTTTCCCCAAAGCAGGTGGGTGGAGAAAGGCAGAACCTTGGTTTCGTACCCCCTTACTCATTGGCCTACACAACTGAGCCAGTGCATGGGATATTGTAATTTGCTGTTATAGGTCAGCTGTAAATTACTAACCCTATCTCACACCCCCAGCAAAGGACGGAATTATGACTCCAAGGTATGCCTCTGAGATTCAGAGCCTCCCTGGGCTATTCCTTGGGTGATACACTTGACTCATCCCCATTTCCTCAGGGATATGCCTAAAGTCATCACCTAGCCCTGCAGATGTGGCCTGCATTCAAGTCTGATTTGATGGGAAGAGCTGCTCACCTAACCGTACCTTTCTCTATACCACAGACCTTACTTAAACCCTACAGTTACCTCAGATAAACTCGACTTTGACACTCAGAGCAGTGAAAAATCTCTGTCTGGAGATGCCCTTTTATATCTGTTCTACAGAAGAATAACACATTAGTTCTGGCCACAGCCCTTCCTCTAGGCCCACACCTGAGACACCGCCCCATATAAATAGAGTTTAAACAAGCACCTGCCCTAAAGGATAGGAGGGATTTCCCACACCCCAAACACGGGACTACTTTCATCCAGGCTTTGTTGGAGCAACTGGATTATTTCCCTGTGAGGTAAACAGCCTCTGTGCTATAGTTTGTACCACTGAGCAATATCTACTCCTGAACACTCTCTATTTAGCAGCAGGAAATCAGGCAGGAATGAACTGTATCCCACTGTCCAAAGCCAAAGGATGAGGGTAAGACATAGAATTGTGCAAATACATGAAACTATTGATTTATCTTCACATTGGTTCTCAAAACGAGAACAGAACCCTGACCTTGAAAGAATCGCATGTCTCCAGCCCTCTTGGATGTGTTGCCAGAAAAAACAGCACCTTACCTAAAATGCAGAATGACAATTCTTTAGACATCCGTAGTAAGAGCTGTTAGGGCTTCATCCTTTAACTAATCACTCCTTCTGACAAACTGATCGTCACTCAGCGTTCCAGCTTTACATGGAAATCCTCAGATTTAAGGCCACAGTTAAAAACATGGAGTGCCTTACATTTGGTATTAATTTTGATTATTCAAATCGAAGGGAGTTTAAAAATAGAATTTACCTTTGATCCTTAATGCTGTTTGTTTGCTTTTTATTTTGCATTTCACTTAGCTCAGACAATGAAAGCAGAGAAGTCCACTTTGCTTTTTTTTCCTGTTGCTTATTAGTTCTCAATGCTGCAATATTTAGGTTGCAAATGATGCCAAGGAAAGTTTAACTCCAAATCAAGAGGCTGCTTTCACTGGAATTTACAAAAATAATCACTGAAACATTCTATTGCTCATATATTTTTCTTTATAAATTTCAGTTTTGGGTCAACTCAACCTGACAATGTTTATCTAAATAAAAGAGTGCTACAGTTGTGGAAAGAGGAGCTGGACTGTAAGTAAGAAAGGGAGGAGGATTAGATTAGAATTTGGCTAGGAAGAATGAAAGCTTCCAAAACAGTAAGATTTAAGGGCCTCTTCCTATTTCCATTTAAATGAATCCGAGTTTTGTCATTGACTTCAATGGAACTAGGATCAGACCCTAAATTAGTATTCTATGTTACTTCATAGGTCTTACCCAAATCTGGCAGTCCTAGCTAAGTACAGTTTTAGCTATATAGCTAATCAGTGGGGTTATTTAGAGATGATTTAAACCTATATGCTGTTAAAGTCTTAAACGATTTACTGGATGTCTATATACCTATAATCCTGGAATTAGACCTACGGGGATATAAGTCCCTGAAACTCACAAGCAGTTAAATAAGGACTAAAAGAAAAAGACCAATACATACCTAATCTCCACTCCATGTTAAGGTATACAATGGAACAAAATTCATCTTTCACACTAAATAAAGAATGATTACAAATGAAAGCAAGAACATTATCCAGAAAGTTTAGAAACTAGAGAAACAGCATGATCAAATAGATAGCCCAACAATTGCTGAAATAATAGGAAATCTCTGTAAATATTTTTTCACATGTTGTAATGGGTTTGCATCAACAGCGTAAACAACCCTTTTAGGCTCGCTTTCAAAAAACATTCTCCTTAAACCTAGCTCCATGCCCTGAAAACAACTCGTTAAGAGGAGATATGCAAAGTTCTCATATGAATATTCAAATCTTGAGACAGGTTTGCTAAAATTTGTGATGCTTTTGGAGTGAACCTTGACCAATTGCTGAGCCAACCTGGGCTGAATTGTTTGAGTTGGAAGCTAATGTCCTAATCCAAAGTCTATTGAAGTCAGTGGAAAGACTCCCGCTAACTTCAATGGTTTTTGGATGAGGCCCATGATGATCTCAGTGTTGCTCTTTGCTTTGCACTGTAGATGGGCCTACATTTAACTCCAGTTATGAACACTCCAGGCTTTGGAATGTTCATATCCAGATCCTCAGCTTCACTATGCTGACACTCTTCCACCTTCTGGACTCGGTTGGCCAGTTTCAAAGGAGTGACAACAATTGTAGGAAAACTACAAGGGGACAAAGCTTAGTTTTAAGTGACAAAGCCCTATGATGCTTTATTCCAATCATGTCCATTACAAAAAAATCACGTTTATATTGGACTGTATGGTTCTTTGCATAGTTATGGCTGAAAAGGGACATGTATTGACTTGGTAGAGGGCCTGGGACCTAAGGCACCAAGTAACGGATGACTCTTATAAGGGCCATTGTGTTTACTATGGCTATCGTCTGGGAAGTGAGTAGGCTTCCATTTATCTCCTGGGCTGTTCATAGGGGACCCAATGGGTCATTGTGTCTTCTAGTAACTCCTCATAATGGTCTGCTAGTCTCTCTGAGGTTGATTTCATAAATATTTCATGAGTGTAGGATGGGGTATCAAAGAGGAGGAAGGATCTATGAACAACTGATTCCACCTTTGCTATACAGTACATCGTAACCACCTTATTATGTCAGAAATCCAAGCCCGACCCTTCCAAAAATATCCCTTGTTCGACTTACTTCACATTAGATTACTTATGTGAGTCATGACTACTTACATGAGTAAGGGTGGCAGGATCGGGCCCTGCAGTGCTGGCATATAAATGTGACCTTGTGTAACATAATGACTTTCAGCTTTCATTTGGTATCAGTGGATGCATTACTTTGATCATTTAACAAAATGAGCAGAGGCAGGTAATTAATTGTGGTTAGTAAGCATTTGGCCAGTATTTACGAGTATGAGTAGATCATGGGTATTCTGCCTCTGGGCCTCTCTTTGCATAATTTCCTTTGTTTGGTAATATAATTTGCATTCCTGGCGCCAGAGAAGAGTCACGTAATCCTTTTATAGTGGAATCTGGGTGTTTACTAATACCAATTTAGAGTGTCTGTGTGTGTGCTGCTAGACTCTGCCCAGGTACCCCGTGTTCTGTATGTGTGGATTAGGAGTGCACCAAAAGTATCTCTCCATCTCAGGAGCCAGTGATCCTTTGGCTACGTGCACTGCTTTGAAGCCATGCATGCACCAAACCATTTCAAATGTCAAGGCAGTTTTATGTGTCCTGCCTCCAAGGGATGATTTATTTTAGCAGCTTGTCAAGTCAGCATTTCCTTTGATAAATTCTGTTCCAGGATATAAGTTGTTGTAATTTAGAAGACATTGCACTTGCCACACTTCAGGATGCCTGCCCACATGCACTGTATCCTGGGTATTATTCACTGGAGATGGGATATTTAACCCTTAGGACACGCAGTGAAGTCATCACTGACCCCAGAACACCTTGACTAGTTGATAAACCAGCAAAGCTTCACCATATCTTTGGTAGAAGTGTGCATTCTAAATGCAGACTTTTCTCCTCCTATAAATACTGATGAGAGCAAAGTAAGAAAAATGGTAAGCTCTTCTTGTATTCCACAAGTTGTCCCAACTGGTCTTTCTCTCTCCCCTCCCCGCCCCCCAGCCATTACCCTGGGGCAGAAGGCTGTGTTCCTCTCCCCCTCATCACCCCCCAGTAATAAGAACAACAAAATCTTTGAAAGTCAGAAGGGAAGGGGGGAGAGAATTGCCTTGGAATGCTTTAATCCATGGAGTTTAGGCTATTGCCCAGAAATCTTCACAGGATGCGGAGGTAGCCTAGGTCCTTCTACGCACTTTGGGTGAAATTGTGCACAAAGCTTTATTGCAAGGCTTTGCACTCAGGTGAATTCAACGTTAGTTTCAGGAGCTGTATTATAGATTTTAGGGCCAGAAGGGACTATTATGATCCTGGTGTCTGACCCCCTGCCTAGCACAGGTCCAAAGAATGTCACCCAGTGAGTTCTCCATTGTGCTCAATAACTTGTGGTCAAACTAGAGCATGCAGTTTTGAAATACATCCAACCTTGATTTAAAGACTCCAGGTGATGGAGTATTTTGTCCTGAATACTTTACTGCCTTTCCTGGGTTGTCCTCCTTGCAAATCAAGAGACCTGACTTACAAAAGTTAGTCTCCATTTAAGAAGCCGCAGCAAACTGCAATAATGTTCCTTCAATGTCATCACATCACCTGAAACCTGAACCAGCAGCTGTGTGTTCCTGGATTTACCTTCTACAAGGCAGTGCACAAATGGTTTGCAGAATTTGAAAAACATAGTATATTAAAAAGGAATCACTCTGTTATATCTGGAATTTATTTTTAAAAGTAATCTGAGTGAAGTTCATAGATGATGATGATATCGCTTTGTACAATAAGTATATGCTTTTTTCTGGCAGTTGAAGATAAGGGGCAGTCCTCTTTGGTTTCTTTATTAATATCCCTGGGGGCTTGGTTTTGGTGACAAGCACAGTTAGAAGGGTATAAAGAACCTCTTTTATAACTGTAGGTGCTGTTTAGCAAATGAAAGCTTATCCACTGCTTGACAGTTTGCCCTCAATAGAGGCACATTACACATACTCACGAAGAGGAGCAGGATCTACGTTGTTTGTTGTGCTTTAGTCAACTTCAGTGTAATCAGAAGATCTGTGACATCCGCTATGATCCAGGTTATCCAAACGGTCAGCATGTGAGCCTCCCCTTCCAATGGTATTTTGATTCCCATACCATCAACTCCTGACTTACTCAATGAAATGTGGTGTTGCCCAGGCCGTGTTGGGACTTGGGATACCAATGTATATTCAAAGGGGAGAAAGAGTCCCTGGCCTCCACTTGAGCATAGCCATTTTCAGTGCAATAACCCTTTCAAAGGACCGCACTGGTCTCAATGCACCATGTAAAGTCTAGGTTAAAGTCTTATTGAAAATAAACCCCCAATATACCTGGAGTGTACTGAATGGATGACGTATTCAGCCACTGCAGGTAATTGAGAACATTAGGTAACTATTGGCATTGATCACGCTCCTTAACAGGTTTTTATCTGGGGTTGTCTTATCAAAGTTCATGAAGGAAGCCTATAGTAAGTGAGCAAGGTGAAAAACATCTTATCAACTGGAACCAAAGTTAATATTTGTCAGTTTATTTAAGGCTTTGCCTGTGGATCAGAAGAATAATTGTATCAGGAGTCATTAGACATTAATATGTGTAACTATTAAACCGTGCTGAATTTATAAATAGACCCGATCCTCAGCTGGTATAAATCTGTGTTCCTCCGTTGACTTCAATAGACCTATCTGGGTTTTCACCAACTAATGACCATTGCAACCTCTTCTGAGGTTGCTGATGTTATAGCTGAACCTCACACAGACACCTAGAAATTAGAGCTGGGCAGGAGACAGTATTCCCATCCTGTGAAACTGGACCATATCAACCTGCTTGCTTGGAAATATATGCGGGAAGAAACAGACCTAAAATCAAGGGAAGCTAGAGGTCCTCAGTTCCTCTGAGAATCATGCACTTGGGCTGAAATCCTGGCCCCATTGAAGTTTATGGAAAAATTTCCAAGGTGTTTCAAGGCGGGGGGAGGAGGCACACAATTATTGAGCTTTTCTGAAAATGTGACTGCCTGATGTGACCCATTCAAATGACAATGATCAAGAATTCTCTCAAAACCTCATTCATTTCCAACTTTAGTTGTTGCTCCCAATATGAATCCCTAACTCACTGATTTCACGGTCCCTACATAATGGCTTTCATAAACATTAAGGAAAGGACACATCTGACACAGGCTTACAGGGTCTACTGGTTTTTTAACTTTGAATGGCCAACCTCCAACTGGCTTCTACCTGTGCTATTCACACAGGAAGAGGAAACCTCCTTACATAAACTTCCTTCTACAGCTAATCCTCACTCCACAAAGGAACTAATTGAGACTAACATTTTGATATGGTCCAGTTTCAGCTGTTCATCCACTGGGAGGGTTTGACATAGATGGTTGCTGCCCTTTTCCTTTTAAATGGCCTGAAATGAAGTGACTGTCCAATGCACTATGCTACCAAACGAGCAGTCCCAAAGCAATTGTCCTTCTACTTCTTTCCTTCAGATTGAAAAACCAGTATGTTCTAATTTTGCATTCCACTTTTGTCTTTTCTCCCATTCATTTGCTAGAAGGGATAAACCTAAAACACAGGTGGCAGTTTTGGTTCTTTATTTCTGCCAATAGTCAATTTTTTTATTTATTTTTTCAGGAACAACAAGTATACTCCTACTTTTGCATGATTCATCTGTTGCGTGACCCACATTATCCCTTTAGGCAACTACAAGTAGGCTATGACCCCACATGCATGAAAAAGTTTAACATATTTCCCCAGACATTAAAGGGGGAGTAGGAGAGGAGATGTTCTTTCTATCAGAAAAAGATGACCTTTGAGTTAACTGATTTAGAAGGAGTCGGGGCTTTCACATTTAACACTTTCTGGGCAAGACCTTTCCTGGTATATCCAGTCCATATGGATTTCGTCACAGAGTTTAGATGGGAAAGCTACATTAGGTGACTTGGTAGGATGCGGAGAGGCAAGGACTCAAATGTTAATGCTATTGGAGTTGACAGACTGATATCACTGGCTAGGCCAAGGCACAATCCAGAAGGCTCTGTTCAAGTTCTTGCATGCATATTTCTGCCAAAGGACTTCAGCCTTCACTTACAACACCCTTGTTTTTCCAGTATCAAGATTCTCCTGAACAGACACAGCCAAAGAAATATATGAACACAGGTGTGCTTGCCAGAAGGTGCAATGTATGTCTATAACCTGGAAGTGTGTTCATCATTATAAAACAAATGATGGCTATAAAAGGATTTGTTTCTCAACAGAATAAATATCAAATACTTTGCTTAGTGTTATTTAGGTCACTTAATTCATTACTTAAATGTGCTATAACTAGGTGCTGTTTCTCAAATTTAAAATCTTCCTTCGTGATCTTTTGTATTTTCCTCAGCTTGATTTTGATCCAGGTCAGGTTGCATCATAAAGCCCGGTGGGTTTTTTTAGGTATTTTTGCCAGCTAAATATAAGTAGCCCCCTCAACCATAATGTCTGCCTGTAAGATGGATTCACTGCCAATATAATAATGATCATAATCATTTTCATCCCACTTCATCAAGGAAGGTTGCTTCTTATGTGAAAGATTTTTCCCCATTCACTTTTCTGTATAAGTCCAAATTCTTCCCCTGGGGAGCAAAAAGTAGAAGGAGGCTGCATAGATGTTGCATTGCCTCCACTTCTCCAACTGTGTTTGACTAGAGCAGGTCAAAAATGTTTCAAATTCTGAAAAATTAAAAGAAATTCTGAAAAAAAATGGCCAACTATTTGTGAAAAAATTCACTCATTTTTTTCACCCACTACAAAGCTGGCTGAAATTTTATAAAAAAGAATATCCCCAAATTTCCCGCTCACCCTTTTCCCATCAATTCTATGTAATATGACACAGGGTGCCATATGTGACGGAGGTGTCCTTAGGTAGGAGGAAAAGGGATTGAACAAATCTGAATATTATCTGTTTCTGAGAGGAATATGCACAAGTACTAAGACTATCAGAATATGTGAAGCTCATTTTCAGAATCCAACCTCTGATGCATTTAAGGAAAAATTCAGGCCCAAAGATGTGACTTTCGGGAGTCATCGTTCTACTGGCGTGGACATGAATTGGCAGTCTCTAGTGGTTTATAGAGGATAAGGCTCAAGAGGGCTGATCATAGACCACCAATTTGAGAGGCTGAAGACCAAGTGGCTTAACCTAAACACTAGAGCTGGTCAAAATGTTTTAGTCAATAACTTTTTTTTAATGAGAAATGGCCTTTATTTTCTAAATGAACGTTTTTGTTCATCTTCAGTTGTTTTGAAACTTTCTGGATTTTCAGCCAAAAGCTGAGAGAACTTTTCACATCTTGATAGATGGATTTTTTTCAATTTTCAGTTTTTTTAATTTAAAAAAAACCTGGAAAAAAAAAATGTCAATTTCTGATTTTTTTTTTTAACAGAATTACCATTTTCTGACCAGCTCTATTGGAAACTTTTCTCCTTCTGGGCCAGATATCCCCTTTCTTTGGAAAATACCCAAGGGAGAGGACCAGGAAAGGAAGACAATGTGAAGAGGGTCTCTCTGCGGAGTTTTCTGCACACCATTGCTCTAGGAGTTCGGGAAGGCACTATTTTTGGAAACCTTGTCCCTTCTTAAGTAATCATGTTGAAGGAACCCATCATCTCTGGTAAGACTCGAACTATCCTTCAGGAATGCTGTTCCTCCATTGCCTCCCTTGTAGGAGTCCTACTGTCAGGGTCCCCCATAGTTACCTAGAGAGAGGTGAGAGAATTGAGTTCTACTGCTTCCTGCCTGAAATTCCACGTAGGAATTCCTGGATGTTGCAGCAGCATGGTAAGTTATCTTGCTTTTATCTCTCAGCAAGGGCTTGACCAGAATTCTGCTCTTGGTACCTTTGCTGTGCCCCACGCACCACAGGCAGAAATAATTTCGGATAACTCTGTACAGAAGTTTGGTTTAATAAATCCCTCTTATAAGTGCAACAAAGGAACAGAAAAGGAGCCCTTTAGTGGCTGAGCCAGCTTAAATGAGCAGAATGCTTTATAATTAACAATCCAGTGCTTCGCATCACATGCTTTGCTTTATTAAGGGCAAAGAGGAAAAATGTTTTTAAAGCATGCAGATAAATCTTTGTTTTAAAAGAGTGTGCAAATTCTATTGTAACCAGCCGACCACCATCAGTGATCTAGGAGCTATACCGCACTAGGTTACTTGCACAAAATGGATGCCAATATTTTCTCAGCAAACTCTCTATTGATTGCATAAATACAGTACAGTACCCATGAGGTAGTGTTGACCTGTCACACAGTAAAGATGTGGCAAGCGCCATAATTCATTACCAGTTGGAAATAGAACATCATTGGAGAGATAAGGATAACAATGACTTTCCATCCAATGATAAATTACTAGCAGCTGCATTATTTTCCCTCACTTATATATGGCTTTCTTTATTGAATTTAGCTTGAGATAAATAAATGATCTGCCAGAAGCCTGGTTAATATTACTTCTCTGGGACCCATTTTAGGCCCAACTAGACTTTTGCTGATAATATCTTTAAGCTTTTCAGTAGGGAGAGACATAACATTTGTTTCTGACAAGAACCCTATGTTGCCTTATCTATTTCATTTGAGAGGCCGTCGACCTCGGCTTCTTTAGTTAAAATGAGAGCTTTACTGTAGAGGCTAAGTTCTTGAACTTGACTCTTCACTTACAATGAGATTATATGTCCTGGTTGTAAATTTGAAGCCACACATGATATACAGCTATTCTTAGCATTTCCTGTTGATCACAGGGTGGTATTGATTGCCCTGCTTTTGAATCCTTTTCTTATTGGTTTGAAGTCAAGAAATTCCATTTCTTTTTTTTCCCCATAATAATCTGCAGATTCTTCAATGTACATTTATATTTTATTTTATTTTATTTTTTTCCTTTTAGACATGAAAGTAATTTTTTTTAAGTGTCCCCTTTTCTTCACCTCAGGGAGAAGACAGCTTAACAAACATTTTGACTTGGTTAAAAATTTTAAAACCATATAGCAACAAAAACTTAATTCTTCCTATGTATCAACATGCCAGGGAAGGTCCTTGAACTCTTGAAATTCTCTTTCTTACCATTAAAAATGTAACTGCTGCATCAGTGCTTCTGGTCTTTGCAGACGTTGTGGAAACAGACAAGGAGGGAGGGGCAGAATGGAGGTGTGAGGCTGAGGCATAATCAATCTCTACTGCAGCCCTACAGTAACTGTTTGGATACCTTGAATGTAATATTTGTGTTATTTCTGGGAAGACCTATCTTTGGGTTATAGATTAAAATCAGACAACTGGCATTTTTCATACCATGTGAATTAGAGAAAATTAAACGTGACAGCTCCTGATAAATCCTCTCATAAATAAATTAGCTGCTGGTGGTAATATAAGACCAGCCACCATTTGATTCCCATTCCAGAGAATATAGAACAAGTTCTCTCTGTTTTTTAACTCATCCTCCTTATTAGTATCAGAATTCATTATATGTACAACAGTAATTGCTGGAGGCCCCAACAAAGGACGGGGCCCCCTTGTGCCAGACACATAGTAAGATTTACCTCAGAGAGTTTACAGTCTAAATAGACAAGACAGATGAAAGATGGGAGAAAGGAAATACGATCATTCCCCTTTGTCTTACAGAGGGGAAACTAAGGCACAAAGAGGTAAAGCAATTTGCCCAAGGCCACACGGGAAGTCTGTGGCAGAGCTCCAGTAAAGTCCCTTAACACAAGACCATCCCTCCTCAGCATTTCTTAGAACTCATGTTGTTATGCTTCCCCCCTGGGAAAAAGTGAAAAGATAAAATGGAGCAATAGCAGTAAATCTCCACTATCTGATTCTAGAGCATCTTGCATAGGTTTGTATAAGTGAAGCTATAAACTGTGCAAGTGTTAACTCTAATATGATAGACTGCCCGTCTTGAAAAAAGAATAGAGTATTTGCCTTTTCTCTGTGATAAAAATAGTTTTTACCTGTCCTGATCACTTCCCATCACACAGTAAAATACAATATGTTGCAAAATGTTCCTTTTTTTCATATTTTGAAAAACAAAAGGAGTCTTATTCATCCAATCAGAAAACAGAATAGTCACATGGCATATATGTCCTGTCATAACTAACAATTTCCTGTGGGCTTCAATGTTCACAACAAACTGCTTGACCTTCAGACTGAGACCTAGTGGCTGTAACTATTCAGAGAATAATTTCAAGTAATGAGTACATTCACCAACACAGCAAACAGGAAGACGGCTGATGTTTGTCAGACAAATTATTTGCTGCCAGTTAATACTAATGCATTTTCCATTTATATAGTGCCTCCATTCTGAGGATCTCAATGCACCTGCAAATGCTGTGACGGTATTCTCTCTCTCTTGCACGCACGCAAGCAGATATCTCCACAGAAGATTGAATTTATTCCCTGACACTTGTTGAGAGAGGTAAGTGAAGGGGAGTAGGGAGAATGGAGGGGAGAGGTGTGCAGTGCAGCATCCCTGGTGTTAGTAAAGCCCAGAGAAACCTGGAACAGTGATCTCTTCTGCTCTGCACTTTCTGTGGGGTTTTTGAGCCACTGGATCCAGTAGCCCTGTCCCCAGATTTCTTTGCCCTCAAGGCCTCCTTATGGGCTGGCCTATTTGGGGCAGAAGAGGAGACTCTCTGTGACACACAGAGATCATGTGGACTGGCCTACCCTCCCACAGCCTTGTCATAGCAACCTCACCATGAGGATGAAGAGGTGCAGAAGGTATTGTGTGTGATATCTGTCACAAGTGAATTTCACTCACTAATGAACTGTTCCTAATTAGACTTCTGCAATATAGGTAAGTACTATTCCCCCATTTTACAGATTGCAAAACTGAGGCATAGCATGATTAAGTGACTTGACCAAGCTCTCAGAGAGAATCTGTGGCACTTGTGGGAATAAAACCTAGGTCTCACCAGCCTTAACCACAAGACTGTGCTTCCTACCTATGCAGTAACTGCTAGTTATTCTTCAGATTATTACAGGCAGTAAATCTGTCCATTTTACCAAACAACCAGTCTATATCTATCATCCTATTCTTTGCATACTAACTAAGATTAATAATAATGCATGTGTAGTGAATAAAATTCCTTACTACATGTTAGTATATTGAAGGGAAGTGGTAATAATATTCCTGTGGAAGGACAGGATAACATGATGCATTATTTATATGATACTCTAATGCTGTTCTTATAGCTCTTATTCTGAGTTGCCATTTTGAGTAATGTCCATATGCATAATATGCATCATCAGCCACTCAGCCCACTGTGAGGTGAAGGACTCTCCCATACACTTCCCCTCCACTCTGCTGAAGGATTTAGCTGTAATTTTGTCGCACAGGTCGTAATGCATTGCCAAGGATATACCACTGCAAATCAGCTCAGTTTCCCCTACTTATCCTGAATTTATAAGAGAATGTAACCTGTGGTGGTCAGATTGTTGACACCAATACATCTCATATAAGGTTCTTTCTCTAACATCAACAGAATGAATATATGTTGGGCATTGGCATTTACAATCTTCCATTTCCATGCCTCAGTCTTAACTTGGAGGGACCATGTTTAAGGAAACCTATCCTTGGCCATTCTGCTAAGACTACCATGGAGAGTGCCAGCTGTAATGGCTATGTTAATGATGTGGACAACTGTCCACACGAACTGGACCAAGACCAACAGTTCATTTTGCATATCCCATTGAGCAAGTATCACTAAGAACACTTGGTCGCTATTGACCTTTGCCCCAGGTTTGAAGGGCTCTGTATCTGAGTACCACTCCCAATAGCTATCTATGCTGTCTTGTAAGAGGTGACCCATACCTGGAGTCTACTTGGTAAAAATTCCTTGACTTGGTTAAAAGAAAATTTTGTCCCTGAGCAATAAATTCCTGAGTGACAATAGTTTGGTTTGACTTTGTTTTCACATTCCCAATAGCCAAAGTCACCATTATGCGCTGTAGTGACTTTTTGCCCATTGCATTCGTCTAGTTGAACAATAACTTCTTGTTCATATCACACTTTCTCTTAAGAAAATCCCATGCTGTCTAGCTGCAACATTCTTTGCTAGGTTCCAGGGGATGGCAAACGTGTATTTGAATTGAAAACCCCTAAGGAAAAGCCTCCTCTGATGTGGTACATCATGCTCAGTGGGACCAGTGCATGCAGCTGCATCACCTTGGGTAAGAACTACAACAGAACTTCTTATAAACATACCTGATGTTATTGCACTGTGCTGAACTACCAGAAAGACATGGGTGTTTATATTTACAGACCAAGTATTTATCTGTATTAAGTGGTTGTTCACTGGGTTGTTCTAATTAAGCAATATTCTAACATGACTTGATCCAGGATGAAATTCCACCTCTGCAAAAAATGTTTAGGTGGACTATGTTTTGAATGATTGTAGCCTTCTATTAGCCTGAATGTTGGTACAGAGATATAAAAACATTTTGATGATGTAAGAGCAAGAAACTCTATTAAGGAACGCTTTCTTCCCTTATAACCATTATTGCTGAACAAGTCATTCTGATGATTTACCTAGTAAGTCCTAAGTGTCCTTATAAATGTAACCCCCCATCCACCCACCCACCCACACTTTTTTATTCTGAGCAGATGGAAGTCTGAGATGGAAGAGAATAAAACCATAATTTGCTGGAGCCCTCAATTAATCACAATCAAGTTTGTGCATGTTATACTCTACAAGGGTAACAACAATGAAAGGCAGGGAGAAAAGGATGCTTTCCTGAGGCAATGATGAAGACACAAAAGCAATAAAGGATCATACTTCACAATAATGTGGAGATAGATGACAGCACTAAATAAAAATGTTCCTTTAAAAGTACTGTAAAAATAAAGATGTTCAGTTAGATTTATCAGCCCTGTTACAAACTCAAAATCCAGGAGAAACTGTGGGCCAAATTCATCCCTTGGGGATGCTACTGATGCCAGCAGTTACTCTAGGGATGATTTTGGACCAGTATTTTTTCTAATTATTTTAAAATGACTTCATTTATTAAAGAGTTTTCTTTCTTGTTTTAAACTGGACAGGTAAGCTAATATAACACTAGAGGATCCTTTCATTTGATATAAATGATCAGCTATTGTACTCCCCTTACCCCTTTTATGACTGAACCATCTATCAATAAAATGTATGGAGGGAAAAATGATCAACCTTTGCTTATTTGCCTGGAATTAGTAATGATTCCCATCTGATCCCATGAAAATACCAGACACAGCCCATGTTGTTTTTTTTAATCCAGTTTTTATAATGGCAAAACATACTGATTGAAAATAACACCCTCCTCCCCCATCCCAAAAAAATCCTAGCCTGTTTGGCTTCTGAAAATTCAAAAACTAATGAACTTAATTTCTGGGGCCTAATTCAACCATTGCAGTGGGTACATGAAACACTGTTTTATTTGTAAAATGAGATTATCCCTTGCAGGGAGATAGGAGGATACTGCTTGCAGAATGCCACAGGGACAAATTTTTGGCAATAATATCACAACCCTTATATACATGTTCAGTGCTGTACATGCAGTCAATTCATGAAGGTTTTTTTTTTTTTTAAATTACAGAAAGCGCTTCATTAATTGCTTTGAAGAAAGAGAAGCAGCAAATATTAGATTCTGTAAGTGCATTGGGCGTAGGACTCCCACTGATTTCAATGAGAGTTCTGGACTGGGGCCCTGAACCAAAATAGTTGACTTCAGATTAAGCCCAGGGAGTGCCTGAAGGGTCAGACTCTTGGTGGTCGCTAAATAATGCGACTCTTGATGAATCCAGTTTGTTAATAAAAACCAGATCATTGGATGCAGTCCTGAAATTGAACCGTGTTACCCAAACGTGCAAATTTCTGCCTGCTCACCACACTAGTTTTTTAATGGGCAGGTACAATGTTTTTGGCACATTGATTATCATCAATCATTGTAGTAAAAAGGAGTCAAGGATATTTTGGGGAAATGTATTATTATATGATCATTCTTATTCTTTAATTCATTCCTGCTGTTAAAGTCGTTTGGGATCGTTGCTATAGAAGTATAAAGTGCTGGGATGATGTGAGATGGTGTTATAGCTCTATTATGTGTTTATATCTGCTATTTTAAGCATGCTAGCTTGAGCCCTACTAGTACAAGTCTGTTGACTTGGGCTGGAAGAGTCACTCCCAGCTGCGGAGTAAACATACCCTACTGGGCATAGGAAAACTCCAGTCTGATGAGCACATTCTCCTTTTCTGCAATTTCTTCCTTTTCCAAGCTCTACATGAGTCAACTATCGTTGCTTTACCCTCATTCCTGCACTAACACATGATGCCAGAGATGGAGTATTTCAAAGGAGCAGGGCCAAATCACAGCACCAATAATTAAAAAAAAATTTTTTTTTTTGGCAGAGGAGACTGAGTAGTTTTTACACCAGTGACCGTAACAATAAAAAGCAAATTTCTTGTGCCCTCCTTGCAATCAGCACAACCCCACATGATCCCTGATCAACAACGAATTGATTTATTTAAATAAAAATAATGATCTTCCTCTCTCCCCTGTCCTGAGTCCTAACTGTGGAATCCCATGCAACTCTCATCAGCAAATTTATATACTGATCTTCCTTTGCCCTCCCTCCTCCAAGCCAAGAATCCCTCCCTGATCCCCAAGTAATAAGAAAATGTTTTGTGCAAACAAAAATAATTACCTTTCTTTGCTCTCCACCTTCCTAGCTGCATAATCTCACCAGCTTCTTGTTTAATAAATTGATTTATTTAAATAAAACAAATGGCGATCTCCTTTTGACCTCCGCAGTACATCTCTGCTGAAGATTCTTATCACTGTCCTTACCTTTCTCATATGGCAAAAAGGACAATTAAAAAAAAACAAAAAACAACCTTATACCTCTCCTATGTGACCTACCCAAGAGAAACCTTGCTTTCCCTCGCTGGGCCCAATCAACTAAGAAACCTTCTAAACTGGGAAGTTCTGTCACTGGGGAATAGACCTAGGCCGTTCCAAAAAATAAGCAAAGGAAATCACATGTACCATTATCCCAATGCTCTGTGCCAATCACAGCTGTTAATTCAACAGAATAGCTCTTTTGTATGAAGGATGCATACAGGGGTAGCTGCTTGAGTGTCTAACACACTGTGTTTTCCAGTGGGAAGCTCCAAAGCAGTAACAACCCCGACTGTAAACCCAGTGGACAGCTTTCCACAGTGTTCTTAATTCGCGTGCACATGTGCAACTCTGGTGTGCTCCCACAACTCGCCTAAAACGCTAACTTAGTGCCACCTCATACCAGCCTGCTCAGTGTCAAAAACCAGCAGCAGATGCCACTCTGCCATGTGCCAGCCTGTAAACTTATTCATCAGAGTTCAAAAATCTGTCAGACACCCGATTTAGGAGCCCCTGCAGTTGCAAATGAAGCCATATGTAAAACTTCCATTGACAATGCTGGTAGAGTTTGTCCTTGGACAGGGGAAGGCGGTAGGTAAGTGGTAACATAAGGGTCATATTATTTAGGTTAGTGTTTCTCAACTAGTGGGCTGCAGCCCTGGGGGAGGGGGAAGGTTCACGAAAGACAATCAGGGTGTCATGAGGTGTTGAAATTTTAATACAATCTGAAGCAGAGAAAATCTTGCTCCCCCATTCCCCACAAGCCCTTACCCTTCAAGGTCAAGCAGTCGCTGTCAACCTCTTAAACACTAACATAAATAAATGATGTAGGCTTTCCACTGTTGATACTGATACATTTTTACTCTTAATTTTATATGTAAGGGGGGGTAACGAAAATGTTTGACTTTGAATAAAGGGTCACCAACCTGAAAAGGTTGCGAAACACCAGTGTTGGTCTGTTCTGACAGAAGCCTCATGGTTATATAGTTGTGTTTGCACCTGAATTTACTTAGACATGTGGACTCAGACTGCATTTGGAGTTAGACATCTCCCAGTTTGCGTCTGTTAATTCAGTCTGCACAGTTTTGGGGTCTGATGTAGTTCAGTTTTATATTCACTTCAGTGGAGTTCCTCACGGCTTGGCTAAGGAGAAAGTGGAAGCAGAATCAGGCTCCAAGTGGGTTTAACAAATATAAAGACAAAAATTCTCCTTTAGTAAGTTGTACACGCAATTGCAGCTTTGAAAATACTTTTTCAAGCTCCTGTACACACAAGTGCTGAACTGAAAATATGGCCCTGAATTTTGGATAGCCTAAGAAGATTCTTTAGGCAAATGTTGAGGTGGTTCAGGATTAGCAGAACATGTCAGTGGTAATGGCAACAGGATTAAGCAAGAGTCCTGATGGTATTGAACAGTTAGCAGAAAGCTACATTGGTCCACAGGTGAGCCCGGCAGAGTTCTTACACTAAGCAAATGCAGATGTGTATTTCCTTTTCATGGTCATCACTGCATGCCTTCAACATAATCTTAGACTCTCAGGACTCAATGACATTTTTACAGTCTGAATGTTAAGACTTTTTTTTTTAGATCATTAGTGGATACAGACAACCAAATCAGTTAGTAACATGGAAAGAAAGCAGGAAATCAGGACCCAGAATATGTATTTTAGTGCAATACAAAGAAGCACTGAATGATATCATATATATCGTCAACTACTTAATTGCCTCTACGTTTTCATCATTGTACTTCTATAAATGTACATGATGGTCATCTGACAAGTCTGTTGGGCATTAAAAGTCATTTAAAATATCAGCAGCTTGGTGAATCTCTCCCCCAGTCCAGGCTCAGATATTATCAGCATGAAATGAAGCTATATAGTTATGTCTTGCTTCATTAAAATGATTAATTTTTTTTTGTTCAGATGCAAAGGTTAATTGCAGTCTGTTGGAATGACAGAAACAATGCATCATCCATGACCAAATGGGATTTTCAATTGCCAGCAAAACTTCTCCTTGAAATCTGATGGAGCTCAGATCTCTCTTCATACGAGTTGATTTTCATGTATTTTTGCAAGTCTGACTATGAGTTAGTAGTGGCTGAACTTTAAAGGTTCAAGGGTTCACTTCAGATCAGCACTCCCAAGCCTGCATGCTTATCCAAAGCTTGTGAAAACCTGTTGGGGCTAGAAATTGGCCAGAAAATATTGCAAGAACAGTCTGTTGTGCTCCTTCTTGGTTCCAGTACGGCGAGAAATATTACACGGAGAGACTTCTTTGCAGTCATTTAGTATTTCCCCTTCTGCTTGTTACTGAAACCAGAAGGCAGAATGAAGAAAAGAAAGAAATAAAACATCAGTGACAATTGATGTTTTTTCAATGCACAGAAAAGGTTGGGGTCAGTTCTTGCTTTAGCTAAATAGGTTTGTCTAGAATGATCCTGAAAACTATCATAGATCTCAACTAACCTGGGTATAAATACAAGAAGCTGTATGGCAAAGGTATTGTTACTGCAAGTAAAAGTTATTGACAAAGAATTCTAGCAGGAAGGAGATAATAAATCACATGATAAATTATATAGTTTGCAGTCAATAGTTGTTTAATATGATGCAAATTTTAAGTGAAATTTAGAGCATACAACTGCTCCACATGCAGCCACTTTCTCCTGCTAGGTGAAATAAACATGCAACCAGTGAATGTAGCAATGAATTACATTCAACCTCAGAAATGCTTTAGAATGTCTTCAAGAGCGGCTGCCTGCTCCAGTGATGGATTATAACTTAGCATGAGATCCCACAGGCACAGTAAGAAATTTATGTAGCCTTCTGATTGCCCAGACAGTTGGAACAAATGTTTAGTCAGTGCTAACAGAAATCAGAGCATTACTAGTCTCCCTGTCCCTCCCCCCCTTCCCAGTTGCTGGAGAATTATAAACTGCCAAACACAACTATGGCTGGAAGATACTTTCCAAAACGTTTTACAGTGGATCTTACTGACAATGCGTAATTATTCCACTAGTATTCCCATTGACTTAAATGGAACCAGTGGTGGAGCAAATGTAGTAAATGTATCACAATCTGGCCCAGTGTTTGAAATGTAGAAACAATTAATTTACTGCTCTGTTTTGGAATGAGTGTACAGTTCAAAACAGATACCCCCGTCCAAATGTTTAGTAATATTACAGGATGCTAATGGAGCAGGAGGGAGACTGACTGCTTTACTGGAATTCATACAAGCATACTTGTCAGGTATCATCCTTGTAGACTGTATGCCTTGAGTTTTTCTTTGAGCTTCACTTTTGAACTAACCCACAATCATGAAGAGAAAAGAAAAAAGCGAGCGTCACATCAGATGCAGAGAATGTCAGATGATGTTGATTGAAAGCAAATATTAATCTGCCCAGATTTGGTAGGCACGGAGCCAAGGTTCACTCAACAGCTTGGTGAACCCTGGTGAATCTTTCTAAGAATCTGTTCTGTGTTTTGAGTTTGTAATGTGATCTGAAATCAACCGAGTTCCATGTGGGTTTGATGCGCACCTTTTGGCAGGCTCAAGGGGACAAATCCAGGGAAATACTGATGTTGTATTTGCATGAAAGAGTGAGGTAGCTGTAAATTGTCCTCCTCGGCGTTCCTTGATGCCAAAACTGGACAATGATGTTGATACTCTCAGTATGATTTTAAAGAAAACAAGCACAGTAAA
This sequence comes from Emydura macquarii macquarii, assembly GCF_026122565.2. NCBI lineage: Eukaryota > Metazoa > Chordata > Testudines > Chelidae > Emydura > Emydura macquarii. The sequence continues at coordinate 10,644,808 of NW_027130698.1, read as the reverse complement.
CTGGCTTCTAGTATTCTTGTTTCTGGAGAAGGTGGTGTTTGAGTTCTAGGAGATGCTGTAGGCATTGCATCATAAATAAGAGCATCTCTGAGCTCAAACACATCATGCCCCTCTTCCCTGGTTTCTGTTAATTGTCTCTAAACCTGTACTGCATGGAGAAGTTGTGGAGGTGTAAAGAGTATGTCCAAGGTACATCAGTATTTTTCATGTTAATTGGTTTCAGATAGTTATGTATTGCTAGGAAAGTTTATATCCTTTCCGAACAGGACTACGTTTTACTCATGTGCTTAGGTGGGCAACCTATGTTATGACTGGGTCCTCCGTGACATTTGCATTTGTAATATAGATGGGACTGGAGAGTCTCCATAGTTGAATGTAAAATGTTTGAATATTTTCAATGACAGTCTTACTGCCACAAATATAGGGTTTTCCTTGATCCTGATCAGGCTGGAAAAATCATGAGAAATGACAATCTTTTTCTAGCAGTTCCATTTCCAGCCCTGGCCAGAATCTGGATGTGATGAAATGCAGATGTAAGAAAATGGGAGGTGGGGGGGGGGGGGGAGTAGTTAATTAGAAAATTCAGAATTTTCAAAGTGTTTGGGTTCATTTCTACAAATGGGCAAAAAGGTGAGTATTTTGGGGGTCAGGGTGGATGACAGAAGTTACTTTTATTTTCTACACCAAGGAGGAAGTTTAAAGCCTTAATTAGGCTCGATACAGGAGTAACTGGGTGAAATGTAATCCCCTGTGATATACAGGAGATCAGATTAGAAGATCTAATGTCCCTTCTGGTGCTCTATGAATGTTATACAAAAGAACTACAATTCATGGTTCCCAAATGTAATAGGTAAGAACAACTGTAACTCATCTGCATGTCCTTTAGTGTCCCTGAGGTTCTACTCCTTCCAGCCAGACGGGCAGATTGTGGTAAAGCAGCAAATTGAATAGTTCTGTCAGTCAGTTCAAAACTACAGTAAAAGAGAAGAGCACATTTGTCAATAATACTCAGGCTGAAGCTGACATCTTTGTTCCCCTATTAAACAGTTGTGTTTGCACCTGCTTGTATCACTTCATTTTTCCGCTAAGATTGTCTAACTTATTTAACTTGACAGACTGAGCACCCCTCAGAGGTCTTTGAGATTCAAACCAGCATTGGAAGTGACAACCCAGATAACACAGGTAATCATATAGGACCTTGTGGGACTTCACTGACTACTTTTTAATTGATATTTCCAAATTTCTGTAATAAATTTATTTCTTAATTATATTCGCCATGTCATACGTGGTAGCTAGTGATTACCACTAATTTAAGTTTGCGGGCTAGGAGGAAGTAATGAGCTATAATATTCCTCACATTAGTCTCTGGGTCTGAAAAACCCATTTCCCTCCCTGAAATCATGATTATTTTTTAAATTAAGATTTTCTATCAAAGAAAATGAACAAAAGGTGCACATTAAATCCACTTCTTCCCAAATAAAAGGAGGCTTTATAAAGTTAAAATACTGAATTAGGTAAGTGTTTTTAATTAGCTGATCATTTCAGAAAGCTCATAAAACATTTAAATAACTCTGAAGTTATGTATATTTAAGCAGTTTAATGGAGAATTAAAGTCTTAAGTGGTAAATTTGAAATGTAAATACAAAAGTCTATAGAGGAATGTTAATTGCTTTTTCTAAGTTTCCTACCTGGACTGGTATGTTATAACCCCTGATACATTTTGTATTTATAATAATAATGTGTTGGATTACGCCCAGATAATTCCTTTAGGTGTTTAACTTCATAATTCTGTGACAAACATGGAAGGTACTTGCAAAAATAATAAATCAAATATAAATATTCTAGAATAATACATTTCTTTAAACGCACTGAAGTCAGGGAATTTAGGGACAAATTCACCATGGGAACTCATCCAAAACCCACTAAAGTCAATAGAAACCCATTGGTGCCTTCTTTCAAATCCCTTGATTTCAACACCTAACAGCCTTTTAGCACCATCAAACTAACTTGCACAGGGATAAAATCTTACCCATTGGAAAATGCCGTTGAATGTATGTAAGGAAACATCATGCCAACAGATGGGATTAGCACCTACATGAATTCTCATTTGCCTGTAGGGAACTTGGTAATATTTTTGCTTTTCTTCTGACTTGACTGGATTAAATTAAAACCTTATTTGAGAGTTTAGAACCCCATAATGCTAGAAGCTAATTAAATGAAAAAAATAAGTGTAATAGCTGGGTCTAAAAAGGATGATTTATGTATATAAACTGATCAGTCAGTGTTATGCTTTGAGTAGAGAGGAAGAACCCACTGGAAGAGGGGAAGTGGAGCGAAGTCTGGAGGTGACTTAAAGAGATTTCCTGGAACCATTCTCTCTGCTACATGTGGTTTGAGGGGGCCATGGAATTTGGAGGCTGTGTCCCCTTCCTGTGCTGTGGATGTGCAGATAAGAAGTGCCCCCCCTTCCGTACAAAGACAGGAACCTCTCTGCATGGACAACTACTGTCCTGCCAAGTTCTCACAGGAATGGGGTTGCTATTGTCCGCGCGCTTCTGTGGCCATGTGGTAATAACCAAGAGGGAAAGTCCAAAGGAGGCAATGTAGCTCGTAGCTGTGTGATGTTCCAGTGGATTTCCAAAATGAACCTGGGAGGATGGTGCCACAGAGAGTAGCTCCTCCCATGTTTTACATCCTTCTGCCACTCTCACCAACACCATGATTCTCTATCCAGTCTGAGCTTCAGCAGAGCTCCACCAATGCAAGGAAAGGAGAGGGAGAAAGGGGATCTGAGGCGGTCCTGCTCTCTCCTTCTGTGCAGGCATGGGCAGATCAATACATGTAAGATTCCCACTATGCCCACATCCCAGGAGGGATGATCTAGACCCATATATTTGACTTCTCTGTGCCTCTATTTTCCCAGCAGTGGAATGGGGATAGTAGCGCTCTCTTATCTCTGGAAGGGTTGATTATTTTTGAAGCCCTATGGGATTTTCAGATGCAATGTGCATTAGAAATGCAATGCGTTATTATAAGGATAAAGAATAATTGTATTGCTTCACATTAATGGTTAATATCGGCACAACAAAACCTCCTTGATGACATAAAGATTCTACTAAGCATTTAATCCTAATTTGCAGGATGATGCATATTCATTTTATTTAGAAGATTAATTTAGTCCTCAAAGGTTAATCCGCCTCAGGTTTGTAATTAGGCACAGCATTGTCCTGGCGTCTCTGGACTCACCCATTTTGGACTGGGTTTTCCTAGTGGGCGGCTTTGTAGCTGTAACCCATTTTCAGCTTCAACCAACAGTCAGAAAACATAACTTGGAATCCTAGAAGCACTGGCCAGTTCATAGACTTTGCATCTAAGTGGCAAAAGGGAAATACAAATACATGAACAACCCACAGAGTGAGTTCCAAAATTCTTTCATTATTCACTAGTAGGGTTTCTCTTCTTCATTAAATGAGAGAGGAAAATTGGAGCACCCCAGACTAAACATCTTAGATTTTTTTATATTGAAAAGTTATGCAGCTTTTAAAATTCCAATGGTTCACTAGTATGAATACTGCCATGTACTATTTCAGTGTTGTTGTTTATTGTGATGCAGCAGGAAATGTATGATTTTCTAATGTGTAAACCAGCTATGGATGTCCTGCTTGAGACCTGGGGCCTGATTTTCCAGGGTGCTCAAACCATAGCTCCCATTCCCTGGGTCCATCCCCTTTGGAGGAAGGGGGGGTCTCAAAAAGAACTGTGGCCTGTGGGTGCTCAACACCTCTGCAAATCAGGCCCTCAATGTCTCAGATTGGGGCCCAAATTCAGAAAATTTAGTCACTTTAGAAAATTTGGTCTTTATGTGGAATGAAGATGATAATATTAATCTCACAGATACACCATGATGGTTCATTAACCAATGGTTATAAAGCACTTCGAGATCCTCAAATGGAAGATGTTACCTAAGTGTCCACCTCCCAATGTATGTCTCCTTGCATACTGAGTCTGATGTTAATCAAGAGCTTGCGAAATTGACTAGAGAAAAAAGCCATAAGATGAAACAATCATCAATATATATATAAAAGAGTACCAAGAGATACCCTGGATCCTTCACTGATGAGGCAAGCTGACAGCATGTTGTGCCTCATTAAAAAGGTTTTTGCATTTAATATGTATATGGCCCCAGATCCTGCAAACACTTCCGTAATTACGTGAAAGAACCTAGCTGTAAAGTGCTGGTGAGCAATACTTTATTAGACATGAGAGTATCTTCTAATTAAGTCTAGGCTCTGAAACGCATGTTATGGTTTTATTTTGTGCGCGACCATTTGTTTCCAATACTTCTACTTGCTATCACTTGAATCTCTATTCTTTGTGAAACAAACTTTTACTTGCTTTCATTATAAACATAAACATTATAAACATATCTAAGTCCTGTGGGTGAAGCGGAGCAGTGATCTGAGGTGGAACTGGTTAGCGGGGGCGTACTGCTTCTTTGGAAGCAGTGGATTGATGAATACTGTGAGTGTCCAGTGGGACAGGGCTAGGTGCTGAAGGAAGATGCTCAGAGGACTCAGGGTTTGTCGTGAGCCTATCGCTAACCTGTAGAGAAGACAGTAGGACCTGTGAGGCCAGGCGGAGAGGGCTTTTGATGCCCGTAGCCGGTGGAGTTGGTGAGCTGACCCCCAGCAGCACAGCTAAGAGTTCCTCATGCTAGGTGGGAGTGTTTGCCTCACACCAATGGGTGCCCCTGGGAAGTGTCACAGGATGATGATGGACTTATCTATTAAACACTCAGAATATTTTCCCTTTGTACGTGTGGGGTGGCAGGCTCTGTGATATACAAGATTACAACAAGACATTAGCTCAAACTCTTAAATAACATGCTTAAAAACTCATGGCACATTACCTCTGGGATTCTTCATTTGTCCACAAATATACCAGTGCTTAACTTGAGCACACTGTACATGGGAAAAGGAGATATCAGTGATGCTTCTGCTACAGTGGCATTAACAAGTCCTGGTAATCTTATGAAATCACTGTAATGAAATTTGTAGCATTCGCACCATGATTGGCAGGAAGAGGGTTAAAACCTCCATCCTATGAACAGAGAGTCTTCATCAACTGCCTGTCCTCACTGCAGGGATTGCCTGTAATTCTTATGGTAGGGAAACTGCTGTCTCCTCTGGGGGTCTTTGTGCCATTATAGAGAAATCATCATCATGGCCGATCCCAAAGGGACGCAGCCTCCTGGCAGAGCTAGTGCCACCTGGATTGATCTCTGGGTAGGACCTTAAGGTGGTGTAGCTGGATACTCATTTATGTCCATCACTAGCACTCCTATTGCACCACCAACAATTTTTGGCAATCACCATTAGTTACACGGAAATGAGGGACTATAAAAGGTGATCACAACTGAAGCCGTCAGTCTGTCTCTAAGTTTGGGTTGACTTGAGACTAAGCCCCACTCTGAGACTGGCTGTGAAAAGTACTTTTATCTTTGGTTATTTAGCCCAGTCATCTGAACCTGAATTTTGCCATGGCCTTGGCCACCAGACCTTTGTGAGTAAACGAACTGTCAAAGTCAGTTTCTGGTCCCATTTCAGCACCCATTTGTAGGCCTATAATTAGGTTATACAGTTTTGGTTGGGGTAAACTTGCCTCACTGGTAAAAATTATTTTCCCCAATCTTCAGTTGCAGAAGCACAAATAAAATTTGGTGGCATGGAGATGTTCTAGCTCCTTTGTCAAATGTTTGATCACAACGCAGGCCATGACCTTTTATTTTTTAAGCTGAAGTGTCCGGAATCAGTGGTGGATGTGCATGTGGAATATTTTTCATAGTGTTTCAGGACACATAGAGTGGTAAATTCTGCCGCCATTTATACAGATTTGAATCCAGAATACCTCCACTGACTTCAGAAAAGGTACTCTGGATTTATATCAGAGTAACCAAGAGCAGAATTTAGCCCACAATACATGTACCTCCTCCTAAATTATATTTAACTCCAGACTTTTCTGAGTGCTGCAGTTGATCATTATGACTCCAACGGATGGTTCCATTGAGTAAATATGCATTTTTAAAAACTGGGCGAATGCCTATTTAGTTTACACAATTGTCTGTAAAAACTCTGAAGGCCTGATGCAGTCCATTAAGTAAATAACTAGAAATAAAACACGCTAAACATTCTTTAACTGTGCATTATCCCATTAAAACTATAATGGTTGGAAGGAGCTGTGGTATTTGGGGAAAATTATATATGTGTTTTTAACAATTGTCCAAATACATTTTTACGCATATTACAGATGTACACAAACCATCCCGATGTCAACTCTCAGACAAAAAAGCCTTATTAAGCATTCCTCTAATGTAGTATTTTTAATAGCTTAATCACTATAAGGAGACAAAAGCCACAAAAACATCAGCTTAAATGCTTACTCCTGGGAAGCAAAAGCACAAGGCTTGCTTTGAATCTATGGGTCTGGGGCCCTTAAAGTCATTAATAATGTCCCTCCAACTCACATATGAAATAAATGATCTCAGGTGGCTTCAGGGATGGTGGCAAAACCCTGGAGTGGAGCTAGCTGATTAGTAGGGTCTTCCCATCTGGTGACCAGACTTACATACATCCTTCATATTAATTCAGCCAAGACTGGAACCATGACCCTCATGACCATGACCATGACCATCATCTTCTCGTGTAGGTAGCTATATCAGGTGAGACTAAAAGAGCCCCTCTCTGGCCAAGAACTTTATTAGTTGGAGCTTGGCTTTGAATAAATTCATGCTAACTGTTGGACTTTCTCTTTGTAAATACATGATTTGTGACCTCATAACACGTTAGGATATTTGGTGACTTAGAATTTGCTGAGTCCCCAAGGACTTTCTCTGGTTTCAGATTTTGAATATGGGTGTAAATATTTATGTGTTACTAGAAAGACAGACAGACTTTCCTTTAACTTGGCAGCTTTTCAGAACAGGGACTTGGCTTTCCTGCATGCCCAGGTTGTTATGAAACAATAACCCTTTTAAAATGGTTTTAAAGGAGATAATAGTGTAAACAAGACCAGACTGGTGGAATATCTGCTTAGCTGACGGTGTTCCTTGACTGTGGAACTGCCAAGTTGAGAAGATCTGGCATTCTCTTGCTGGCTGTCTTTAGTTCATGTTGTACATCCTATTTATGTCAGTTGGTCTGTCTACAGGGGTGGGTGGGAATTTGTATGTAGGCTGTTCAGCTGCCTCCTCCACCATCCCTTAGAGCAGAGCAATGCACTGGCCAAGGCTTGGGCTCTGTACTGCTGCCAAGAATAAGGGCGTAAGAGAATACTCCCTTTGATTATAAAGTTCTGGAATCAGTTTCTCTCTTGTTGGCACAGATTCAGTTTGGTTCATATTGCACCTCCCTGCTGTATCCCGGTCCAATGAGTTGTGCTGAGGAGGGCTGGGATTCACTGAGAAGGGGCAAAAGGCAGCAGCGCAAACCCTCCCTTTGGGTTTCCGCAGGAGGAAGTTATATGTATGTTCTGCAATGCTCCATGGGCCTTATCCATTGCTCACTGATGTCAATGGAAAGATTTTTATTGCCGGTAGATCAGACCCACAGGAGCTCAACCAACACAAACTCCTGAAGGGATACACATGCAGGCAGTCCTAACCATGAACCCACCCCAGCCAGCAGACCACACTTTTGGCCTTTATTGTCCATGTGACATTTCCCCAGAATAATTGCCTGGGGGCCCTTCTGCCTCTCGGGCTCCTCCATCAGAGTCTGTGCTGGGAATGAATGAGGCCCTTAGGTCTCCTCTATTTTTGGTCAGTTATCAGAAGCCCCCGCTAAAAGCATGTATCTGTTTACTGATTACAAAGTTGTTTCTCCTTGCTGGTCTGTTTTCTTATTCCAAAAATTGATATTTTTTTGGCAATTGCTAGGTGAAAATATGTAACTGTTTATAATTACAAAATGCTGTGCATTTCTGTCCTGTGACCCATTGCGTCTAGTTGGCATCAGAGATTTTGGTTCATTCTTGACATAATTCTGTTTCATGACACGTTTTGGTGTAATGTTAATTATCATGTTAATATTCATTCCTGTGTTGATTACCATGGGATCATATAATTGTGCATGCCTCCAAATTGATATTCAAGTGCACACCTGGGCATACAAAAAGCAGCGATTGATTTCCTTGGACTTTTTTGTCCAGCTTTAAATAGAATCAGCTTGTGTTCATTTTTCCCCAGCAGATTCCTTATTGAGTGGGTTTGAACTCCAACATAAGCTGCATTGTGAAAGAGGATTCATTCTTACGAACAGGGTGCACACTGTTTCCAGTGCTGCTTCAAATGTTTCCTGTGCTTGCAACCAAAGTCTAAAGACAAATCTGCCACACTAACTTTACTTTAATTTCCTAGTTTGCATCTGCCATCTCAACAGAGCAATCTGGCTGTGCCATGCTCTGAGGAAACTATCGCATTGCCAGTGGTTTGGATTTTTCACTTGATAAACAACAACATTGACTCAGTGGATCAGCTTCCTTAATGACTTCATTCTGGATTTAGGGTACACCTCACAAGAGTGCTCAGCATCTTTCTGGGGCAAACTCTTTATGAATAATCATGTATGATACAAACATCCATGTCCATGTAGCTCTTTCTCCTCTGAGAAAGTGGGGGTCCTGCTAGACTCCAGATGCTCTATATAGCGTTGAATGCTTTTCTCAAATTCAAACGAGAATGAAAGAAGCTGCAAATACGTTATTCTTGTTATTCATTTTATTTTGTGTTTGATTCTTATTGCATGGGACTAGCATTCAGTGTCAATGGAAGGAAGAGGGATAGCATTATGTGAAGGTACTAAAGCAGTGTTTTTCAGCTAGTGGGTCAAAGTGTGTGTGTGTGTGTGTGTGTGTAAAATTTAATTGTACTGTAAGGCAAAGAAAATTTTGCCGCCCCCTCCCCCCCCCCACACTCCCAGCATACCTTTACCTTTCAAGGTCATATATTCTCTGTCAACCTCTCAAAACACACAAATGAATGCTATAGGCTCTGCAATGTTATCATTGATTTTTTTTAACTCTTATAGTAAATGTAAGGGGGAGTGTGTGTGAAAATGTTTCACTTTGAATAAGGGGTTGCCAATGTGAAAAGGCTGACAAATACTGCTCTAGACTTTGACCCAGTAGACCTGGGTTCAGTTCCCAGACTTCCTGGATTGCCTTGAAAAAGTCACTTAACCCCTTTGTCCTTCAGTTTTCCATCTGTAAAACAGGGTTAATATACTTCCTTTGGTCCATGATATTTCTTTCTTGTCTTTTTAATATGTGAACTCTTCAGGGCACAGGCAGACTCTCAGCAAGCATTTGTACAGTGCCTAGCACAATGGAGCCCTGACTTGGTTGGCTCACGTAGGTGCTATGTCAATAATAAAAATAATTCAGGCAACATGTACTTTTCATAAAGTTATCTTGTGGAGTACTGAGGCTTATTTCAAGGTGATCAGACTTGCTTTGAAGACAGCCCTTTGAGAGTCTATGAACTAGCATATTGGTAAAAATGATTTGAAGGAGGATATTTTGAACTTCCTCTTTATTTAAACAGACAGTGAACATTTTATCTGGATAATAGTCAGCGAAGGACTGGTTCACTGTGATATATCAAAGATTTCTACAACTGCATTTAGGACTGATGATAGAATAATTGTTTTCCATCAAGCAAACCAAAAAAGAATTCATAATAAAATTTTACAAGTTAGCTGCCACCAAGAATAAACTAGAGAGCACTATATGAAATGAATTGGGTGCTTTAACTGAATCTTCTCTCAGGACAATAACTCTAATGTAAAGCCAAGGTCTGAGGAGGTCGCCTGCAGAAAACCCTCATGGGGCATTTCAGAGGAGAAAGAAAATATTCTCCTTCCTGTCAAGTTCACTTCATGTCCTAATATGTCTGAGGATGTGCATTGAAAACATAATACACAGCCACCATTATGGATCAAGGTTTAGATAACAAGGGCCATTAAGAAATCTCCAAGGATGAGAAACTTAACCCTATGTGAACTTTAAAGAGAATATGTAGCTACTAATGCAAGGAATAAGTCAGGTTGATTTTAATTGTGACTGAACTAAAATGTCACTTGCCATTACAGTCAATTTTGTGTTTTTTAAAAAAATACTACAATGTTCCTTTTAAAATGTATATGGAAGCTCTATCTGGCATCCATTGAACATAATCTATAGTGATTTCATCTTTTCCAATAAATATGCTAGAACATCTAGAGTCTCTATTAATTAAATCATTGCCCATCTTTAAGGCTCCATTTATGTATCACTTGTGTGCATTAATTCCATGCTGGAGCAGAAATTACAATATGCATTGAGAAATCTCCATATTTGTCATCATGAATATGTGTCTGACCCTCCCAGTTTCTGTGCAGGCACTGGGATAAACAAGGTAAATGTGTATCATGACTCATCCTACGTACAAAAGATGGTGATTGATTTACAAGGAATGTAGAGTAATCTTGGTTGTGATCAAGCCTGGACTTTGTATTGTGTTCATCACACCACCTTTCCACTAGATTGCCTCATTAAAATCACACCAGTGGTGAAATTCATACTTCCTCGTATAAAAGGTTGAGTAATTGGTCTTTGTGTGGGGTACTAAGTGTGGGTTCTGGGGGGACTGAATCCCAGATCACCCCTGGCCAATACAAAGCTGTCAGGATAGAATGGTTACTGTTGCCCTTCTGCATCCCCTGGGATGGCATTGCCCAACCACTGGATCCACGTAATTATGTTTCAACCCGTCCTCAATGCTCCTTCACATTGACCTAATTAAGATCTAGACTACTGCATGCTTTTGAACCAAGTTTGGTGGCTCCTTTCATATCCCTTCCCCATGCCCGTCCTCCAGACAGGGCTTCTATGGTACAGAGAAAACCATGTGGGTTAAAATCATAGAAGATTAGGGTTGGAAGGGATCTCAGGAGGTCATCTAGTCCGGTGTTTCTCAACCTTTTTGATAGCAGGGACTGGCTTCCTATACTGTGTCAGGGAGCTCTCAATGACCGGTGCGGCTCCATAGACCGGTCATTGAGAAACACTTCTAGACCAACCCCCTGCTTAAAGCAAGGACCAACCCCAACTAAATCATCCCAGCCAGGGCTTTGTCAAGCGACACCGTAAAAATCTCTAAGAGGGTTATCCCAAGGGGATAATTTCTCCTACGTACAACAATCTCCATGCAGCATCCTTCAGATATTTGCTAAGGGCTTGATCTTCAGTTTATGTAAATAGGTGCTGCTCCACTGAGAAGGATGTGTCCTGAAGATTGGGATATTAAGTTTGAATAATAACAAATTTCAAAGGCTGTAAAACATACAAGCAGCTCTTAGTAAATGCCACTAATGAAAGCAATTATTTATATCCTTTACATTGTATTTTCAGTCAGGCTGCAGCTTCTCATTTTGTTCCTGCACCTGTTTGCATGTATCAACCCGGTGCGTGGAGGCACTCATAGATCAGGTTGTCAGATATGTGGCTACCATGTCTGCTTGCCTGCATTCCCAGATGACTGTGTGCACCAATGAAGAGGCCAATTGTAGACTGGCTGAAAATGCAACTTTTAACGTACTGTATTTATCGTTTATCTGTGTGTGTGTGTGCGGAGGTTATGATTACAGATGCATGGGACTGAAAGCACTGGCTAGATGGAGGGTTAGGATGGATTGTGAGATTTCTTAAATCCAATTTCAACAAGGGTGGGTGGAGTAGGATTTTTTTTTCCCCATTCTGAAAGAATTTGCAAGATTTTGAAAGAAATTTCCATCCCAGATCGGAGCAGGAAAGTCGAAAAATCTCAAAATTTTTCAAGAACTGACAAACCAACAACTTTTAGTTTTGAGCTTGATCTTTTTATTAACTTTTTAGTATAAATTGTTACATTTCAAAATAACGTCATTTTGACACCCCCCCTCCCAAAACCCACTTTTTTGTCAAAGATATCCAAACCCAGAACGTTTTGACAATTGAAAATCTTTATTTCAACTTTTTTTTTTAGTCAGGAAATGGAGTTGAAATTGCCCCTTTCCTGTGAACAGTTTAAGTTTCGACAAATTGGCATTTGTGTTGAGAAAATATTTTTGTAAAAAATTTCTGATCAGCTCCAGTTATTAGCACAATCTATGCTAGAGTTGCCAAAGAGCTAATAAGGGATGGACTGCTTGGGTGTCTGTCAGAGGTAGGTATGATTTAAAATCAGGGTTGTACACTTGCATCCATTTGCCAGCAGTGTCCGGGCCGTATCTGCTATCAAGTGGGTATATAGCACGATGGCATCTCTCTTCTTTCTCTCTCAGTTTTTCCTCATCTGTTTTTGTTTAGAAACCTTTTCTGATTCCTGATAATTGGAGGATTGTATATATTTATTTATTTATTTGCATTGTCATGCGTTTTGGACATAGCTGTGTCCATTTATACCTTGTTCCCAGCTACGGTATCTTGACAATTACACTAACCAGCATAACAGCCTTGTGATGTTAGCAGCCCAACATCTTCCTCACTTGTGATCCAAGGCAGATTTGAAACCAGGTTTGCCAGGATAATGGACTGGTGGATTTATGCACTCTCTGGGTGTGAGTCTTTTCTCATCATCCCAGTGTAAATCAGCAGTACCTCTATAGCATAGTTTCTCAACCTGTGGTACGCATACCCCTGGGGGTAGGTGAGACACAGGCAGGGGGTACCCAGGGAAAAACAGAGTGAAGGGGAGGCGGGCGGCAGCTGCCAACTTATGGGGAAGCCGGGTGGCAGCTGCCCGCTTCCCATCCTGTCCCAGCTCCCAGCTGGGAGGTGGGTGGCAGCTGCCGGCTCTTGGGGGAGGCAGGTGACAGCCACCCACTTCCTGCCAGGCCCCAGCTCCGAGCTGGGAGCCAGGCAGCAGCCGCTAGCTTCTGGGGAAGGTGGGCAGCAGCCCCCTGCTTCCTGCCGGATCCCAGCTTCCAGGTGGGAGCTCGGTGGCAGCCTCCTGCACCTCGTGAGCTGGGCTCACAGCTGGGTGGCAGCCACCCGTGCTGTGGCTCCAAGCCGAGGGACAGCCTCCAGTGCCCCGGCTTGAAGATGGGCAGCAGCCGCCTGCCCACATCTCTGGGTTCCAGCCAACGTGGAAGCCTCCTCTGCCCCAGCTCGGATTGGGTGGCAGTCGCCCACCTCCTGGGTTAGCAGCCAGGTGGCAACCGCCTGCAACTTGCCCAGGTGGCAGCCCCGCTCCCTGGCTCAAAGCCCAGTGCCCAGAAAACTTGTCAATTTCACTGCTCTATGACAGCCCCAGATTTTACCAGTTACCCTCTTTTCCTGTCTCTCTCTCTCGCCCTCCTTCCCCGTCTCTCTCTCACCTCTTCCTCCTCTCAAATCTATGGCAAAAAATTTGGCATGGCGCTTTGTATTCCCCAGCATTGGCATGCCGCTCAAAGCCTCCGAGTTTTGACCAACATCACCTCTAGGCCAGGTACATACTTGAGTTGTGCACCTCTGGTGTAAAGGTGGTAATCCTACCCCCAGTAGGTCTGACATCTGTCATATCATGGCCTTATATACTCAGCCCTCCTTCCAACATATGGCTCACATTAGTCTGTTAATATAAAATCCCGTGGAGTATTGAGTGTGGGGGTACTTATTAAAATTTTCAGAAGTTAGGGGGTACTTGCTTCTTAAAAGGTTGAGACACTGTTCTATAGGATTTAGAGGAGTTACAGCTCTGGTGTAAATGACAGGAGGATTGGGTGCTTTTGCTCTCTCCAATGCATTCAGCCAGTTACACTTCCTTTGTTTCTAGAAGTAGACGTGAATGAGACTGTCATGCAAATAATAGTTCAGTCTGTGGGGAGTGGGATACAACCAGGCTGCTAAGGAGCTGCCCGATGGTCATGTCTCCCTAAATCAGTGTTTCCCACCTGATGTGCCATGGCCCGCTGGTGTGAAGTCAGGCCTGAGCAGGTGTGCCAGGGAATTTTTTGAAAAACTACTTGAAGAGTTCTGGAGTAGCTCATGAATATTGATGAGTTCATTTGGAGGCTATATGGCTAAATAATTAAAGGTATCACAGTGAGAAAAGGTTGGAAACCACTGCCCTAAATGTCACTTCCCTTCAACTCACCTTTGATTCCAGAGGATTTGTCCATCACTCTTCACTTGTAAAATCTATAGCCACTCACGTTCACCACCGAGAGTCCTACAGGACAATTTTATGCTTGAAAAGGGAGAATTGCTTTACAACTATCTGTGTTGTCTGTGCAAATGGTTTGGATGCTCGACATCCTAGGAATAATTCTATTCATTCTGTGCTTCACATTCTCAGTGCCAGGAAGAAAAATATGCACAGTTCTGAGTGTTGAAAATCAGAGATCGACTTGATATATTAACTTTTTTCCCCCTGATGTTATGGCTCAACTTTGAAATTAAGTGCACTACGGATATTCACTTGCAGCACATTGCTGGCACAGGGTTTATAAACTGCCAGAATTTGCCAGCCCTTGATTTTTAAATTCCCACTGACAGCAAGAAGCTGACCCTAATCAGCTCCAATAGAGTTATGGCATTGCGTACCTTCTTAAGGAGAGTACTGTAGATATACATCTAAACACACATAAAATAGCAATATGCCAGAGACACTTTACTCTGAGCAGAGGTTTTATATTTTAACTCTCTGTATGTTACATCGATGGTTCTGAAGAAAATTGCCTCCTATATGACAGCAGGTAGATCTATATCACACAAATCTAAAACTACCGGAATCACAGTTTAAATATAACTTTGGCCAGAGTGGAAGAGTATTATTGGTGACTGTAGGCACTGTAAAGTTCAGTTGAGGGTCTCAGCCAAGTCCTCCAAATAGAAGAGAACCAGCAGGTGAAATGCTGGCCCCATTGAAGTCAATTGGAGTTTTGCCTTTGATTTCAACGGGGCCATTGTATGTAGAACAACCAATGCATTTGAGCAGAAGTGTCATTGAGATTGGCTCGAGTCATGAAGATCAGTCAGAAACAGATCAGGATATGATCTTCTCCAAAGATCAGCAATGTCATTTTGTTGACTTGTGAAAGGAAAAAAAGAGTTCTGATCTTTTTTCTTCAAGTGGAGAGACTTTTTTTTGTAGATTATTGGGGGTCTACTGATTGCATTTCTGGGCTTTTGCCAAAGCTGTTCACAGATCCTTTTACCAGAACCCCCAGCATGACTACGTAGGGCTGAAGGCATCATCCAAATCAGAATCAAACACAAAATCAATTATCCCTATAGTTCACCTACAGCAGCAAAATTCTGCAGTGCTGAACCCTTTAGAAATGCAGTTAGCCAGAAAGGTGTATGTATGCAAAGGAATTCATGTGAAGAGCTCTGTTCTGTGGCCATGTGGCTGTGGGGGGACAAACGGGGGTGCAGAATCCCTCTGCATGGGTTCTCTGCTGCCTGGGCCACTTGCAAAGTGGAAATATTTGATTTCTGCTGTCTTTATCTCTTACATACCCGCATACAAGAGCTCAGGACTTGGGCCTAAGTTCTGCAGAGTGGATATAAAACATCCATTTGGTTATATAGCCACACTGAAATCACAGACTGCACATAAAATAAGAACTAGCCTGTACCTTTGCCCAAAGCAAAACCACAAACCTTCCTTCGGGTTCCAAAATATTTTTTTCCCCATTATTTTTCTGTTACTGCAGCATCTCAGAATTCCCTGGTTCTTTCTGGCCAGACCCGAAATAGGAAGATTCAAAAATGCCCTGAGAATGCAGGATGTGTATGAAACTTCAGACAAAAGCATGGGCATGTGAGATTTCTAGCCCAGCTTTGAGATATGAAAGGTTCAGGTCAGCATTTGGGGTGAAGTGCTGACCCCACTGAAGTCAACGGGAGGTTTGTCCCTTGCTCTTCTGGTGTTTATTCCAACCGGCCCCAACCTCTGAACCTTTTCAGATTCATCCATCACTAATGCATAGGCAATGGCTGCCATCTTTGCTGACCGTGGGGATTGAACCTGCAAGCTCTACAGCTAAAAGCATGAGCCGCTAGAGCATGAGGTAAAGAGCCAAGACTCATTAACTGGGGCTGAATGGACTCGTATGCTCTGCGGACCAGGCATGGCTGAGAGACCACTACCGCACACAATTACTGTGTGATAGCAACAGCTTTAAAAACAACAATTAAGACCTACGTTTTCAAAAGTGACTTGTGAGTTTGGGTGCCCAGCTTGAGACACCTGATTTATGTAGGGGGGGTGTTCAGCAAGATGTCTCCAGTTGGACACCAAAAAATAGAGACATCTTAAATCACTTCACGCTTTGCCAATTAAGGCTTGTAGCAATGGGTTCCTTCTTTTTGTGTCACAGAAGTACTGAAGAGACTGCATCTGCGGTAGCGCCTGCCACAAATCATTTACTCCATTGGAGTTGGCTGGGTAGAGAACCAACTCTTTCAGAATTCGGGTCAGTTTGAATAACCAAATGGAAATTCACTTCCTAATATCCTTTTCTGGTAAATCCACACAACACGCAGCCTTTCTATCTTCTTTCTCTTGCTTCTGCTCCTGCACCCATAAACAATGGCAAAACTCTATTGGCTTCAGTGGTTACAGAGTCTATTCCCACCAGGGCTGAGTGAATTCAGTCAGAGCTGAAGATGCTCCATTCATTGTTGGGATAAGACCCCTCATGTGTGACTTCAGACTACAAAGAAACATTTCTTTTGAAGCTCAGTTGAACCTTGCTACTACACATCAGCATGCTAAACTGCACGGAGTGTATCAAATGTGATTTTTTTTTTAAGTCTCTTTTCCCTCGGAACCTGTAAATATCCTCTGGTAGCAAAACCACAGAGGAGTAAATTCTCTTCAATGTATTTACAAATGTGAGAAGCTTTTCAAGTTGTATTTGCAATTCTCTTTCTCGCAATGACCTCTATTTTCATAATCCTTCATGGAATATCATGGTTTAAAGAGCTTTCTCTCCCTGCTGTTTTTGTTAAAAGGTTTTTGGTGTGATGTTTGGAAAGTCAAATTCTGCATTTAAATGTTTTCACAGATATAATATGAAAGAGGCCCTAGTTATGGTTCCTCCTCTCCCCCCCCTGTTTTCTGGGAGCACCAATCAATTCCACTCTTCTGCGTGTATTGTTAACTAAACCATGAGAGCATATGGAAGCTTTAGTAGTAAAGCAATTGTGATTACATCTTGCTCGTAATTACATTTATTTCATCACATATGTCCAAAAAAGCAAGCATTAGTTGGCCTGTATGGGCATGTGCTTATGGCAGGAAGGGCATCTGGCAGCTTGACAGCATGGAAAATAGCTTACAGTCACTTAAAGCCTTTCATGTCATGGACACTTGCAAAGAATCTGAGTGCTTATTTTTTTGCTTGCCTGCTTTTAAAATCAATTGTATTTGGAGGAGGAGGAGGGGGGGGGGGGGAAACTTATTATGTAGTATGGAATTTGCATCTAAATAATCAAAATATGAAGAGCTACAAATAACTAGGTGTGCATGTGTGATCAGAAACATGAGAAATCCAATAGGCGCCACATTAAGGGATTGATTCACGAATGGTTGGGCCCCTTCAGGTTCTTTTATGCTTTAATGGCAGAAACAGCGGGAGGATTTTCAGTTGGCCATGGAAAATGAAGTGTGAGGTGGCTGGGCGGGGGGGGGGTGGTTTGCAATCTCCATAGACAACAACGAGTCACTGACTGCAGGCTAGATTCGGAGACCCATGCTCACATTGAATAGCAACTTATTCTATGGATAGTCCCATTACTCCACAAGCATCCTCCGGGAAGCCACAATGCTATTCGGAGTGACCAAAGGGACTCACAATCTGCCCCTTGAAAGCAAGGCCTTGCCAGCTACTACAATGTGCAGCACCAAATGCCAACAGGGAGAATGTTATGTTCACGGGGAAAAAAATAGTCAGGCTGGAGATTTTGCAAACTGCCCCTTTTTTCACGACAAAGCCAGAAGCACGGGAACATTCTCGGAGAACATCAGTACCTGACTTGAAACTGCAAAGAAAGCTTTACTCTGAATCGCGACAAAAATGTGCAAAGATCCCCAAGGGGTGTTTCAAACTCCCCTGGCCTGCTGCTGTGGTTGATCCTGAAACTGGATGAGTTTTGCACAGCTTGGGGGTTCACAAGTGTTCACAAGCAAGTGTGAAGAGGGTCCCACTCATTTGGGCACACTAGTGGGAGGCCCGTGCTGCTCCTCCTTGATGCTGCCGTGGGGCCTGCTGCTGCACAAGGGCTTCACCCTAGGTGCCTGCTTCCAGCAGCTCATATCCCCCGCCAGGTATAGGGAGTGGTGCACCTGGAGGGGCTGAGCTGTAAGGCAGGGGCTGAGCATGGTGTGGACTCTAAGTGAGGTGCCGGAGCCAGCAGCGGCTTTGGTTCCACAGGGATTGATGACGCATACCAGGAGAAAAATGTCTGGAGGTGACCCCTGCCTTCACATAATTTATTGGGCAAAAATCACAAAGAATAGACTGTTTTTCCCACTTGAATAAAATCCCACCCATAATGAGACTACAACTCCAAAAGGCATAAGCGCATCACATCATTTTACATGATTGAAATATATTATTCACTGTACATTTATAAATCTAAATGCACGTTAATAAAAACCAAATGCTATTAGATCCTTCACAGGTAAAGAAAATATGAATAAAAATGCAGGCAATATACAAATATAGATGGCAGATTGGGGCACTGGCAAATAGACTGTGAAAATTCTCAGCATTAATTGATCCCCCAGCATTAAGTGACACACACTATATTAAACTATTATATCATGTAATAACTATATTAATGTATATGTAATAACTAGTAATATAAGTCCATATCTACTGCAATCTCTCTGTAACAGGCCAAAATATATTAAACTAGTTGCAATAGTAATTGTTAGTGCTCCAAAACAGTGCACTAAAGTTGCCCTTTTAAACTTGCTCTTGGTGTATAGATGGCTTTTCATGAATATGTTTAGAGCTATTAAGCTGCTGAACATATACAGTATGTTAGCAGAAGTGGGACAGGAAGCAAAAATGGTGAGTAATGTACACGGAGGAGGAGCCAAGCAGAAACTTCAGGTTTAAAGCTTCAGTCCCCAGTGTTTGGGAACATTTGAATTCAGATCTGGATCAGAACTTTGCTGCTCAGGCCCATTTCTAATTTCTTTAAGTACTGTGGATTGGGAGCTGCTGGTTTGTCAATGGCTATGGCCAACATTTTCAAGTTTGGGTGTCAAAGTTAGGTTCATAAATCCATATCTAGGCCCTTAAGTCAGAGTGACCTGATTTTCCTGATGTACTGAGTACTTGCAGCTGCCATGGGCTTTAGTGGAACCAGTGGGTTTTAGAACTCTGAAAAATGAAGCCCCTTTTACTTAGGTACCTAAATATGGATGTAAGAGTGTTACTTTACAAAGTTTGAAGGTCAAAGGTACACAGAACCAGTTTTTCACATTGGTCTCTTCAGTTGCACACGCTCAGTCGATGAGTTCTACTGCATCTGCGTGTGCACAACCCCCTCGAGCACCCACAAGACTAGACTGTCAACCTCAGCTGGCCTCAACTTCCATTTTCGGGTGCAATACTGTACCTGCAAACGGTGATGCCTCCATTTCTGTGGCCACAGTTAACTATCAGCTGTCAGGTGTTTACTTGATTTGTCTATACAAACTGTTAGGGGTCTAGCTGTCAATATTTGCACTCCGTGCACAAAATTATGACCCCAGTTATAAAGATCACTATTGAACATCCAGTTCCAAATGACTAATTACATGCACACATGCCAAACTGCATGCACAGCTCAGCATCTGTGTGTACAATCTGGCAAAACTGATTCTCTACCTATTTTGACATTTCCCAGGCTTCACTGAAGAGGCCCTATGATGGGGGTGTATAAACCCCATGCTGCTTAATAGCAGCCTGAGACCAATTAGGCCATTGTGTGGCACCTGAGGGGTGGGGGGGGGAGGGGGGGAAGAGGAGGTATTATGCCTAATTGGTGATCAAACCCAGCTGGGGAGGAGCTGGGGATTCACACAGGCAGGAGGAGGAATCCTCAGGAGAAACATAGTTGGGAGTTTTATCTACTGGACTAAGGCTGAGAGAAACCTCAGAGGCCTGAAGTTTGAAGCCAGCCCTAGAGGTCCTGAGCCAGGAAGAAAGCCGGGAGGCCAGGGCAGTGAAGCCTGGGGTGAGAGGTATGTTGTCTTTAAGCCAAGCCAAGACAAAGATGGAAGCAGTGAAGCCCAAAGAGCAATGACAGTAACGGCTAAGGGCCATTTGGACTGAAGTTTGGGAGACTGTAGAGAGGAGCTGCGCAAAGGGAGAGTCTCCTGCAACAGCCTCTGAGATAAATCAAGGAAGAACTTGAGGCATTAGGCATTAGGCTGAGCCCCAGCAAAAGCCCTGAGGTAAGGCAGCCCAGGAAGTTGGGAATGTCAGGGAAAGCCCTGGCTACAGACAGTTAAAAGAATACAGGAGATGGTAATTCTTGCTGTAGTGGGCCTGAAAGAGGGTTCAGTATGGAGCTGAGCCAAAGGAAGTACCAAGATAGTGAGACACACAAGGTTCTTGCTGTGGCAAACCTGACAGGGTTTGATGAAGTGCTGGGAGTTGAGTGGGACTAAAGCAGTGAAGTTGAGATTTCTTCCAATGGCTTACGTGGAAGATCCTGGGTGAGGACCTGTAGGTTTTAATAACCCCCACCCCCCAAGAAAAGGGGCTGATGAGACTGGAACATTGGATAATGTTTTCTGTGATCTTGAGACCCCGAAAAAGGATGTGGAACTAAACCTGGCCTCAGGGCTGAGTAATGGAAGAGGCAGACCACTGTGGGAGCAGAGTGACTGTGGCCAGAGGGTGTTAGAAGAGGGAAGCCTGCTATGCTACACCCAGACATGAGGGGGTATGCCTGCGGTGAGTCAACCCTTCGACAGGCCCCCCTGAAAACACATCCCTTAAAACAACATCCTTAGGCTAGTACACTCGTGATGATAGAAATAAAAGGGCAGACCCTAAGCTGCTGTCAATTTACCAAACTCTACTACAGTCAACTGTGACTGGGCATCATTGAGTTATAGTGACTTATACCAGGTGAGAATCCAGCTCAATGTGTTTTGCTGAGTAACTAGGACAGGCAGACAGGGTAGGCAAACACATACTCATAGCATCGGGATTGATTCTGCCTTCTGGGCACCACAGACAGATAGAAACAACAATAGAGAGAGAAAACAACAAGAGTCCTGTAGCACTTTAAAGACTAACAAATTTCTGCAGGCATAAGCTTTCGTGGGCTGCAATGCACTGATAAAGTGACTCCATGGGGAAGGCATTTTATATTTTACCTGGGAAAATAAAATCTCTAGGGAAAATGCCGGACCATAGGTAGAGGCATAGATTCCAAGACCAGAAAGGATCTCTAATCCAACCTCTTGCATAACACAGGCTATAGAACTTCCCCCCAATCATTCCTAGATCATGTCTTTTACAAAAAGATGTTCTCATCCATCTGGTGATACCCACATTCCTTTATTTACTCACAATATTGCTATCCCTGAAATCTATTAAAGTGGGAGTTGTGTGACTATTCAAATTGGTCATTAGAATAAATCCCATAATTGTGCAACTCTTCTGATGGCTGAATTGATTGAATAGATTATTCACTAAAAATAGTTTCTAGTTAATACGTTTGGTGAAAGGACATAGCACATTAGAAGCAATCTGCACCCTGAACTCCTACTAAGTTCAGACAGTGTGACAGCAAGGATATGGCACTATACTCTGTATAGGTTCATCAGATCTTTTTTTTCCAATAACATACTCCTTCCTACCAGAGCATTGTGAGCAGTGATGAAAAGAAGGTGGTGATGAGTTCCTTAATGCTATTAATAGCAAAGATACATGAGATGGGTTACATAATAGACAAGCTTGTATTTTAATTAGAAATTAGCCCAAACGACAGCTTCGTGTGTGCGGGGGGAGAACGGGAGAGGGAGAGAGGTAGAAGGCAGGGATTGAATTTGGAGATAGCTAAAAAAATTTGGATTTAGATTTAATTCTGGGTTTGTATTCCAGTCCCAGTAATTGTGGGTGGTTTGAATCCAGAATTTTGGTTCCGGACTGTCTGTTTTTAATCAAGACCCGTACAATGAGTCTGGTGTGTCATAGCTATTACACATTAGCATTTCCATTCTGCCAGCTGAAAATGTTAATATTTGGGGTGGGGGGTTTTATAAAAACAACAACAACGAGGAAAATATTAACAGGAAACAATTTTGATACTACAGGAAATTACAGCTATGATGGCAGTTTCATATTGTATTAGTAGAGGAATGAATGAGGCTTCTGCCTGCCCAAACTTCCTCATCAGTGATGGGAAGAAATTGTGTTTCAGCCACTGTAGACATGCTTGTAAACAGTAAACTTTATCATAGAAAGGAGTTGTTGTTTTGGAGCTTTACTTGGAAGGATTCATATTTCTTCCATCTCGATTAACTTTAGTACTGGTTCAAATTCCAAAACCTTTTCACATTTGACAGAAAATAGGGTCACCCTTTTTCTGGCCAGTTCTTAACATATCACCTTATTTAGCCTACTCTGGCTACAGCATTCACATTTATCATGAGAAATGAGACTCCAAGGGACCACAGAGTCCTGTCCCTTGCTATTGCAGGCAAACCCCATCTTAAAACTAGTTAGGTTGTTTACCTGTTCCAGAACCTCACTCCTCTAACAGTTAGAAACCTTCTCATTTCCCGCTTAGTTTTATTCATGGCCAAGTTATAACCATTTGTTCGTGTGCCAACCTTGTCCTTTAGCTTCAATAGCTCTTCTGCCTCCCAGGTGCATTTATATGAAGTTATGTGGGATTTCCTTACACAGCTTCTGTAGCCATGTGTGGTCCACCTTAGGACTTCAAGGAGAGCTTGTATTGCACAATGGCATTATTTTAAACGTTACATAACATAGCAATGATAGCCTGCCCTAAATTTCAGCCAACCACTGTCTGTATTGAGCCCTGCAGTCCAGAATCCCACCTTCCAAAAGGGAGGATGAACTTTACTCTCTGTAGCCTATTCTTACTCCGCAATAATAACTGCTCCGCACCCTGAGGCTACAGCCCCTGAGCGCTGTGTCTCACATCAGGTGTCTGGAACGGCTACCTGGATGACCTATATTTTACTGCAGCTGAACCTTGGATTGGAACTTATGCAGCCTAAAGGCAGCTGTTTTACTGGGGGGGAGGGGCCGAAATGGAGCCTCCCCATGTGGCATTGATGTGTTAAGCTTGTTTTTTGCCAGAAATCTCATGCAGCTTGAAAAAGGAGTGGGGCTGGGGATGGAAAAGCTTGTACAGTGGGATAACTTGTGAGGATTGCAGTGGATGGAATCCGCCACAGCTGCTAGAACCACCTCAGGCCTGAAGTAAATGCTGTTGCCACTGTGTCCACCCCCTGTGAGACAGGAGAGTTGCTAATAGAAGAATTAAGGGGCCGCTATCTATGCCACATACATGCTCCAAAACCAGCCCTCCTGCTGCAAGTGAGTTGTCCCTGCAGATCCCTAGTGTAGATCACCACCGGTCTACACTGCCTACAACTGCTTCCCATGCGGAGCACTGCATCGATTCCACTGCAATGCTGATCTACCCTGGGGTGGGGGTGAACTCTTGAGATGATCAGACACTATAACACAGCTTCTTTCTGCGCCCTCCTCCCTTAAACGGACAAATATAGCTGTGGTCTCCGTTTTTCAGCCACATATTTGTCCTGTTCATAATTTTAATGTATGTTTATATAAAGCACCTGGGAGCTCTGCTAAGCACATTTGGTACAATAAAAATAAGCCAACTTTTATAGGTCAATTACCATTCTCCAAAGATCACATTTTAACAGGGGACGTTGAAGGGTAATAGAACGTGGTTGCATGAGAAGGAAATGGAAAAGCAACTCCTCCTTCCTGGTGTCAACTATCAGCGCTAACTAAGAATGTTAATTATTCCTGAAAGTGGGAACTGATTAGTTTAAGTGACCAATAACAAAGCAGCACTCTGATTTTATTTCTGGAGATAATTCAATATTTTTTTACCAATAGGAAGAAATGGACAAAGCCATGTCTAATGTGTGTATGCCGTATGTCAGCTTTTTCTGAGATGCTCCAGAAATGCACTTAAACAACATTCTAAGATTGTAAGGAGCTTTACACAAAACTATGTATTGCAAGCACATTATGCCTGCTTTACAGTAGCAAAACCAACAAAATTAAGGGGCACCTGAGGAGCATAGATCATTGTGACACTTTCTCAGGGTGACCAGAACTGTAAGCCACTGTTACCCCACTACCTGAGGAGAGAGAGTTTTGCTGGAGATTGAACTGTCTGTCAGCTCCTTGCCACATTCATCTGTCTGCCTCGCCAGTAAACTCTGAGACTCTGCCACCATTAATCTTGCCTTGTGGGTAGCATGCAGTGAAACCCAAGGACCCCACAACATTCTTCTGCAGGATCCAGTCCCTATCACTGGACACTCTCAGAAATTACCAAGTCTATTATCCTCCAAAGAGAGACTACACACTGGCCTGTTTGCTCAACTGGGAATTCACACCTCATTTTAATATAACAGCAAATTTATAACATTTTTATTAATAAAGAACAGATTTAAGTGATACTAAGGCAAGATGATAGGAACAGTAAATATTACTAATAAAACATGCTTTCTAGAGTGTCTAAAATGTAACAGATTGCAATCCAAGCCTGAGGCAATTTCTTACCTACAGTCAGCTCTCAGCATCCTCCACCCACATGGTTGGAAGATCCACCTTTCATAGATTCCAAGAGCACTGGCCCCTTTTGTTCCCTTTTATAGTGCAGAAAAGATTTGAAATGTATTTGAAAACTCAGTCTAGGCAAAGTTTCTGTCCCCTGCTGCTTACTATTCAGGGTGCCCCTTCTTCATCCTCTGGTCAACTTGCTTTTTCAATTGGCTTGATTACTTTGTTTAGATGCAAATGTATCTTATTGTCATTTTGTTTGTAATCAAGCCATGCTCTTTTCTCATCTGCCTGTTAGCTTGTTCCATGAAGACAAGGAAATCCACATTCCTTTGTCTAGGTCAGGCTTGTCCATCAGCTGCCTTACATGTATTTTAAGAACGTATTTCCAGAATACATACATCATGCAAGGATATTCATGATCAGCATGTCTCCAGTTTTCATATGATAGATATTGGATAGATATTGTGACAATAGTGTGTTGGCATGGGGAATTTGTCAGATCATCTGGGATTTCCAGTTACATAACAGCAAGCTGGCATAAAGGAGCTTTTAGTGCCACATTTACCAAAATGAGAAGGCAGGTTGAAGGAAATAAAATCTGGATGGAGGATTTATTTTCAGATTTGAACATCATAGATCTCATTCTTCTCTCACTTACACCACTGCCACCCCCTAGCACTCCGACCCATGCATGATTTGAGCTCTGGGTGAGAGGAGAAGCAGAATCTCTGCATGGAAATATGGCTTTTAGCTACATCCCATTGTAGAGCATTACATGGTTCCCTCACTCCATAGGCAGCATCAGGAGCCACTGGGCCTCAAAGACAGTGTGGGTGAAATCCGAGCCCTGTTGAAGTTGCTGGGAGCCCTTATGTGGATTGCACAGAAGGAGGAGCTTCTTGTGGCCTTCTCACCCTTATATATGCTTTCAGGGATCGGCGACAGCCTGGCCTCCCTCTTCTATTCCCATTCTTGGGCCATGTTACTCCTTTTGGGTCCCTTCACTCTCTTCTCCTTACCTTCCACATCAAAGTCAAGCTTCTCATATTCAACTTCCAGGATCTGTACAGGTCCTTTCCTGCTACATCTCTCTCATTTCCTCCACCTGCCCCTTCACTTCACACAAATTCCCCCTCTAAATACCCTCTTGTGCATGTCCTCCTTCCACTTCAGTGTTCTTCCCTTTTCCCATAATGCCTCTTCTCTATGGAGCAGTCTCCTCCTCCTTGAGCACCATTGTCTCTCCTTAAAGGTCTTCTTAAAACACATTTGTTAACATGAAGATTTCCATAATCCCCCCAAGAGACATTAACCCATCTAGTACCATTTAGAGGTTGGATCTTCCAGTGTTTGAAAATTTTGGCCTTCAAACACTTGGGTGCCTAAAGTTCATCTAAATTAATAATTAGTTTCCTAAATAAGTGGCCTAAATTTCACTCACAGCTCCCATAAAATTCAAGTTTTTGGTTCAGTGCAATAATTCATGAATAAAGGTGAAAGACTGGGCCTTTGGTTTCCACATTAATTATTTATTAAGCTTAGTGTGATCAGTGAAAACAAATTAATTGTATATCCTCCTAATCAGGAAAAAGGTTATTGTTCTGGATAAAAGCTTTGCTGAAAAACAACTCCAATCTCTTTAAAGATGTTCAGAATAGCTATAAGTATTTGTTGCAATGCAAAATGTTATTTCAAGAAATATGGAACAAAATAAAAACCAGTCCTCAGGCTTGCACCCCCCCAGATTATTTGAGTTTTGTAACTGATGTTCATCATGGCAGGCTGTCTACTCATCAATGGTAGTTCTAAACCTACACATTTCCATCACAGTCACAGATATTTATTCCTGCTTCCTATTTCCTCATCAAGTATGTAAAATGAGCAGTGTCATATAATCACATGAAAGAACATGATCGAAAGCGTACTGTCTTCAGTGAGGGACTTATTCTTAACTGATTTCAGTGGGCATTGAATCAGACCCTTGTATTATATCCTCTGGTCATTCCAGAAAGCCAGCTGCAAAGATGCTATATGCTATCAGAGGATAGGAAGTCAATGCTTGAGAGCTCATGGATTTTCATCAAACAAACAAAAGAAAAAATCCAGAACCAGTCCCCTACCAAAAACCCCATGAAACTACTGCATGATTGACTTCTATCATGGAGTGCAAAAAGAAAAACAAACAATCCCATGCTTGAATATAGTGAGATTTCCTCTAATAATTTTCTGGATATAATAAATTAAACATAGTATGAAATGCAAAAGGTTACATTGAGACATATAATATTTGAAGGTTTAATTCATTTTTCTAGTGTATAAGACACAAGGCTATTAAATTTTTAAAGCAGTGATCTCCTGAAGTCCCTACTTTATGAGAGCTTTCTTCATAAAGATAAATGGTTTCCTTGCCAAATCAAATGCAGATTTGAAACAAATTAAGTTAATGTTCAACGGTACAAGGTAGAATGGATGGAGGAACTGTTTTATTTTGCATTGTAATAACCATATACACCTAAATCAATAGCTGTGGGGGGAAAAAAGGCAATAATATCACGTAACTGCAGGAAATGAAATATAGTGCGATGAGGGGGGAGCGGGTTGCAGAATGAAAGGATTTGTATTGGAATAATGACATTTCATTAAAAAGGGAAGGCGTGCTATTGAATATAAGTCCATACCAGTAAATTCTATTTCTTATAATAACACTTGAGATGAGTTAAAGTTGGCCAGGTATTGTGATAAAGTATCATGCTGCCGGATTCCTTTCTTATAGTAGGTTGTAATTTTATGTTAAAAGAAAAATTTGAAATGTTAAAGAGGCAGTGCATGTTTTCCAAAGTGCTCTCTTTTTTCTCCTAATGTTTCATTTTACTTGTTATATTATCCTGTGATTCACCATCGGGGCATGAATGAGTTTTATCATTTTCATTCTGCCATAAGCTCATATCAAAAAAAAAAAAAAAAAAAAAAACCAAGTAAAATGTGAATCCAGGTCTGGTGAATGGTGTGATATTTCTTAGCCCTGCAAACAAAAGCCCTCTATATTCATATGCCAGGTAGTGCATGGGTGGCAATGGCACATGTCTCTGGCAAAAGTAGGTGGGGTCAGATTCTCAGTTGATGAAGCAAAATGGACGCCCATGGAGATGCATTGATTAGCCCTGGATGAGGGTCTGTTCCATAATCTTTTTGAAAGGTTTTAGGTAAAATCCTGGTTCCACTGAAGTTAATTGCAAAATTCCCATAGACTTCAACAGGGCCAGGATTTTACACTTAAGATGTGTACACTGAAAGTGAAGGGGTGATTGTACCATGGGTAGGCACACCCGTGCTAGCTAGCACAGGAAACTGTGTACATGTGTTGGCACAGGATTCAGCACAAGCTAACAAGCAGAATACGTATCCCAGGCTCCCTGGAGGGCCGTATTCTGGTTGCTGGCCCGTGCTGAAGTTTATGCTACCATGTCTACACTGCTATTGTTACCCCTGCAAGCTAGATTCAAACTAACATTAGCATGCCTACCTATGCTACAATCGCACTCTCTCTTGCAGTGCAGACATACTCTAGTCTTTGTGCCACTCATCAGCCCACCAATGTGCACCAAATCTACCCTGAAAGGACCACCTCTACATATAGAAAGTAGTCCATGTCCATTCAACCATTTGTCTCTCTGCTGGGACTGCCTGCAAGGAGACCAATTTCATTGATTTTTAGATTTGATATGCACATGTCTACTAGAAATTGACATGGGACCACCTTACTCATCTCATACATCACTCAAGAGTCACAATGGTAAATGAATTTTAATAACAAATACAAAGTAATGCACACTGGGGAAGAAATTCAAACTACTCACACATCTTACAGGGTTCTAAATTATCTGTATTAATCTAAGAGAGTTCCAGACATCCCTGTAGACAGCTCAGTGAAAATCCCAGCTCAATACACTGCTGCTGTTTTTTTTAAAAAAAAAAAGCTAATGAGGTGTTAGGATACACAAAGAATGGGATAAAAATAATCCTGAATATATGATAATGCCGGTATATAAATCACTAGGGTGGACTCATCTGAAATTCTGTGTACAGTACTGGTCACTCTGTCCAAAAAAAAAAAAAAAAAGATACTGCTGGAGGTTCAGAAGAGCAACAAAAATGATCCAGGAGAAAAATTTCATATGAAGAGAGATTGAAAAGACTGGGATTGTGCACCTTGCAAAGCAAACACACTAGAAGTGTATAATCTAGAGAAGTTAGATCTGGAACTTCTGTTCTCGTTCCACAGGACCAAGGATTAGTCAATGAAATGAAAAGGGTGGAAATTCAAGACTGATAAAAAGGAAATATTTTTCACACAACAACATTTGATTAAACGGTGGAACTGGTTGCCACAGGATGTCATTGGGGCCAAGAATTTAACAGGGTTCAGAAAGGGATTAGGCATTTATATAGGTGACAGTACATAATAACAATTTTGAAAGGGATATTGATCCTGGTTTTAGGGGTTCAGCCAGGCTCTAACTATAAAAGAAGAGGAGGAGACCAGTGTGGGTGCAGATTTTTCCCACATCTGCCTAATGAAGGATTCTTACACCTTCCTCAGAGCATCTGTTTCTAGCCACTATTTGAGACAAGATACTGGACTAGATGAACCTTTGATCTGCTCCACTATGGTAGTTCCTTTGTTCATCACTTATTGAATCCCACTGTGGTCTGGACTGAACAGGAACCAGAAACTCAGAGACGAATGGACCAGTTTTCCATTAAACTAATTCTTAGTCAGCCAATTCATTAGGGCAGCCCTCCTCCACCCTCACTCTAATTTTGGTTATTCTTTAGCTTGTTTAGGAATTGAGTTGTACCCCTTTGAATAACCTGTGCACACTCAAAAGGGCCTCCCTGTCTTCTATTGCAGAAGCCAATAGAACCACGCTAGAGCAGCAGTTTATATAGGTAGCTAGGCCTCTGGAGAGAGTTCGGAAATATGGCTATTTGGAACCCAGCTGTATCTGTGTGGCTTCCTTGTATTGTTAATGTTGTGATCTACTCACTGCTGGGATGGCAGCTCCTTCTGGTTGTTCAGGGGAATAGCTCGCAAGACTGATACCTCTGTTTGTCTCCCTGGACATGCAGCAGCCTCTTTGTGACTCAGCCCTCCAACCAGGGCACTGTAGGCATTTTCCCCTTCCAGGGTGCCAAGTCTTCCTTCAGCAGTCCTAGGCAGTTTTCCCAGTTACTGCCTCATAGTTCCACTTCCTCAGTAGCTGGCAGTGGAACTCAGGCTCCACTCCAGGTTCCAGCTCAGGGACCATCTAGCCAGCAGGCAAGGTCTGTTTCCTTCTAGAGTTTACTGCTTTTCCCTGAGCTCTGTCCCTTCCTCTAGGATGCCAACCCAAACACACCTCCCTTCTCCCAAGGAGTGACTATGCAGATTTTCCTAGCTGCCCCCTCCATTTCCTGCCTTTATAAGTCCAGCCCTGCTCCTTCCTTCTCAGCTGGGCTCCCTCTCTGTCAGGGGCATGCTTAGCCACCTGATTCATCTCAGCTGTGGCCTGTTGGGTTAATTAGTCCCTTCTTTGTCTTCATTAACACTTTCAGGGCAAGTGTGGGGTGAACACCCCATCAAAACTGTGAAACAGATCAGATAGAATAGTGTTCACCAGGAGAAAATGGGTATGTTGTCTCACATTTTCATACAATTTCCACCCAGCAGGGTAAGTACCAAAGCGGGCATCCGTTGTGGTATTTCTAACATGATCAGTTGTAGAAACCAAGCTTTGTTCTCCTTGGATTTCCCAGACCAATTCTGGAGATCAGCCTGGTCTGAAGCTCACTGAAGTTCTGACAGTTTGGATAAGATTTGGATTAGCTTCTAAAACATCTGGGTGCTTATCTAACCTAGGCCTCTGAAAGCTTGCAGGCTAGCACAATGCTACAGAGAAGATCCATTTTTTTTTTTAATTTGTGGCTGTTGGGCTAATTCTTTGGAATACTTATCTGGACTTTCCTTTATGCCCAGTTTAGGAGTGGAACCTGCCTGCATACACAGGTACGCATCATCACATATCCTACATAATTTGCATCTGTGTGCGCCCCACTCATACCACACAATGATCTGTCCCTTAGTGTTTAGCTAGTAGGGGGGCTTGCTTTTAATTATTTTTCTATTCATTATAAGCTATTTGCTTGTAGTTATCAGTGTGCAGGGCTTTTGGATTAATTTACTTTAATAAACACGAGTCAAAATTTTTCCCAAACAAATTTCAGACACTATTCAGCTTGACGAGAATCTCATCTCTTGGGGTGCACTGAAAGAATGTAAAGCACTGTACTTCAGATTGTCTGACTTCCTTAGCTCACTTCAAAATAAGAGCAGAATATGAGCTCACTGAAGCAAAACAACTTTTCAAAATTGCTTATTGTCAAATCAGTACCCATCTCTATCAGCAGGAACTGATATCATTATCCATAAACATAGTGCTAGTCCAGGTCCTTATTAACATGCCTCTACTAGGCTCATCATGGACTATACTTATGCAAAATATATCTGTCGCAAGAATACTGTACATAGTCCCCTTTATTAAGCTTCTGGGCTAGATCCTCAGTTGACATTAATCGAAAAGCCAATGGAGCTATGGTGATTTACACCAGCTGTGGATTTGGCCCTCTGCCTTTTTGCTTTCCTCTGGAGTCCTGAATGAAGAAGTTGCTCAGTGGAGTGAAATAAATTCAGAAAAATTAAGACCGTTGGAAAAGATTGTTTCATAGTGAAAGGAGCTAAACTTAGCCAGAAATGGTTTAGCTAAATCCCCTTCTATGGAAGTGGTGAAATTGTACCGGAATTGAGCCTTTTGCAAACACACAAAAATGAGGTGATCTCCAACTCAAGACAAATGTTATGGTTTATGGGTTTTAACCACAGCCTAATCCTATTCTGGCACCACCGTAACTAACATCCCACCAACTCTCATCTTCTTCTTGGCCCTTTGATTTTCCCCGTGTCTGCTCGCTATAGTTTAATGGTAACACAACTCACTGGGTTAAGACACCTCTGTCAATGCCTCTTGACTGAGATTGGTGTGTGGAACTGGAAGTGGGGAATCAGGATATTCTTTATCCTTCAGCATCTCTCTTTAGAGATTACAAGATGCTTGTTTTGCAGGGGATTTCTGTGTGGAATTGCCCAGACAACAGTAATCTGAACCCAAACAGGATTTATGAAAAATAGAGAAAAAAGGGCAATAAAATAAATAGTTTACTTATCTAGTTTAGCTATGAGAAGGGTTAAGACATTTTCAGCTTAGTTACAGAGGAAAAAGACAAGGGATCAACTTACATCTCAGGAAAGCAATTCTCTCCTGTGATCACCCTTTGGTCCGGCTGTCAGTATCACTTGCTATCTAGAGAGTAAGGCTTAGATCCTCAAAGGTCTAGGTGTCTCTCTACAATCTATTATTTTTTTTCAGTGGGAGTCTGAAGATCGGGGCCCCACTCCTTGTTGTGTCAAGATCTTTATTGATTTATGTATGTATGTATGTATGTCCTGGCTGACCATGTGTTAGAGGCCATTTGCACCTCAGGATGAGGTTTCATTAACATTTACACAAAATATTCTTTGATTAGACATCCTATTTGGGAAGGGGAAGGCCATTGTCTCCTAATTTCCTTCGGGAGTTCCCTCCACCCTTCCTACTCTGAGGCGGTCATGTCTATAGTTCCAGGGATTTCAATTTCTTTAGAATAAGTACAGTTGACCAACTTTTGATCTGATCCCCGACTCTCTGGCTGAATACACCCAGTATCTACTTCTTCGGAACACAGAGATAACTGGGATATGATCCTTTTAAAATTTTTCTCACCATGAAACTTTAATGACAGACCCCCAGATCCTGTGCCCATTAACCAACACAATACAGATTTCTAATTGTACATTGGCTAGTAATATTCACCTCTCACATTGGATCAGTTAGCTCTATAAATCATTCAGTCAAATAACAGAAGCAATATCCTGAGGCTAGTGTAAATAACCATCACAACTCAAATTGGGAATATTCACCATGAATATTTTGTGAACAATCCGTCGCTCAAGGAAGGTTTTACTGCCGAAATTCACAGGTAATGATTTTAGATAATGGTTAAGTGTAGGAATTTCACACTGTGTTGGAGGAAAAGTTTAAAAAAAGATGAAATTTATTGAATAATGTATTTATTGGGAGCTATTCGCTCAGCTCAGTGGTACAATCAATTTTTGTCTCCCTATATAAAAATAACGCAGTCAATCATGATTAGTGAACCTTTGAGACTTGCATAAAGGATTTTATGAGATGGGTGAATAGTGAAAGCAGTATTCATGAATGTTCAGATTCCAACTAGCTGACCTGTTAGTCCATGTTGGGCATCGTTTTATCCCCTGTTAACCTTGATGCAAATGGGATTTTGGTGGCACATGTGTTTGGAAATTGGCTGTTCTTCATGCACATTCCTGTATTCATATGTAATTATGGATATTTGCTGGTGAGCCATTCTGGCCCATCTGTTTCTTCAGCCACCAAATCAAGGAACAGGAATAGTAGATCATGTGACTTAGGTGGCCAATAACACAGCTTGCATTAAAAAAAATTGGAGAATAGCTGAGGCAAATTGTTGGTGAACATCCCACTAGCTGATATCTGTTTGCATCAGGTGTTCGAACAATTATGAAGCATGGAAAACGTCATATGAATGAGTCTGCCAGTAGATAACCTGCTAACAGAAAAACAAAACAAACACAAAAAGGCTGAATTTACTGAATAAATTCATCACTATGAAAAGTTTGCCGGTAACCACAGCTGGACAATCAGTTTCAATTAAGTAAACACAGCTCCCAATGGCTTCGGTTGGAACCACATAAAACATACCTATGGGCAGAATTTGGCCCTAAATGATTTTTTTAGACATGGTGGCTCTCTGGTGATCTCAACCAAGTTGGGGGCTGAAGATGGTCACAAGTTTGAACTGCAAATTTAGATTTTGTTCAAATAGGTTAGTGAATATCGGAACTCAAGGCTGATTGACACAAATGTTTTTTAAGTGACCCTTCTCTTTTCCTCATGAAACGATACATCCTAGCTTGCTATAAATTAGGTCAGATATCAGCAAAGATTTTTTGTGGCAGTTGCCACAAAATAAATGATGGACAATGTTGACTATATATAAATGATGGAGAATGTCAGTAAAACTTACTACAGAATATCCAGAGAGTACAATGAGCCAAATTCTTTCTTGTTTCCACACAGGCAACCCTACTGAAATCCATGGGGTTACTCAGGTGTAAAACAGAGTAGAATTTAACCCAGCTTCCAAATTGAATCAGTTATTGCTGTATTGATTTTAAAATGAAAAGGGGAGGCACAAAGAGCTTTACTTCAGATGTATTATGCTGCTAAGAAGTTCTCTCTGCTTTGGGCCCTTCCGTTGTCACAAATGCTAAGTGCTCACTGAAATTCACAGTATATTTTTCAGGAAAATATCAAATTAGCATTTCATGACTAATTTAATATTTGAGCTGATTGTACATTTTTCTTTTGCGGGAGGATGAGAAACAGAGGAATTAAGCAGGAAATGCATTAGCATTAGTAGTTAACAATGTGATGAAAATCCCATGTTGGCTCCAACAAATGTTTCTGTGTATTTTCTCTGAGTTCAGTATTATTTATTTTTCTTCAGTCTGACACCTGCTCAAAAGCAGGTGTACACTTTGTCAATTAGCAAATAACATTCTTTGTAAACTGCCTCAGTGTGTATCATTTGCCCAGGAATATCTTCTTTAAGTCATTAATGCAAATGAATCTGTGTTTGTAATGCCGAAAAAAATCTTGCAGGGGTCTGGCAAATGTTGCACATTAAGCCTATTAATACGTGTTATCTTTTATAAGTGCTGTTGGTCTAATGAGAGAAAATTATCAGTTCACATTTTTGGAAAATAGATCAGTGGCACTTTGATTGTGTAATTTTTGATTTAGAAAGCTTTATGCATTCATTCAGAAGACCAGTGGTACTGTAACTATTTTACCACTTATTAATAAAGCACTTAAGGCATTGCTCAATAAGCCATTCACATTGAAAATGTGTAAGTAGTCTGAACCTTTCCACTCAGATCTAACCATGTGACTTGCTCCAAAAGCCACGTATCCACAAGCTGGAGTGCTCTGAGGAGTTAGAGCAATGCTGCACTGCATATTTCCACTCTCTGCTCTACTGCACATCACAAACACAGAAATGAATGAGAGTTTTATAGTAGTGGCACCTTACAGCTCAGCAGAATGGCTGGACTCTTCTCATTCAGATAGCAAGGGGAAGTCTTGGGCTGCATAGGAAAAGTGGCCAGGAGGTCATCTGCTTCAGGAGCAAAAGGATGGGGAGGTGCTAGCTTGGGTGAAAGAGTGGGATGAAGCGGTCACTAGCTTCACGAGACAGGGAGCGTTTGGTTGGGGGTGGGAGGCGTGGAGGAAGTGCAGGGAAATGGAATCATTGGGACACTGCTTGATACATCCAATCTGGCAATTTGATAAAGTTGTCCAGGAAGTTGAAACCCATTGAATTTTGGCCCATTTGGGTGCAATTGTTTCATCAACACAATATGGGTCCCGATTTTCTCAGACCTGCCCTTCCGTGCCTCACAGAACTCCCTTTAGTGGGACATTGTCAACTTGAAATATAGTTATTTTTTAAAAAGAAGTTAAACATCATTTCATTTCCTTCCCTGAATCCCCTTGGCAACTTTTGTGGTTTTACAGCCACATTTTCCTATTTATTTTCTAAAAGTTTTTCCTCTCATCTGCTGCTCTCTGAAAGACCCAAACAATAGGAGAAACAGACTGTCAAATGTACAGTGTGAACTTAAAATATACAGATGTATTCAATCTTTGTCCGTTATAGTCCGCTTAGGTGTTACCTGAAGCAAAATGAAAATATTCACATAGAACCAGGTTGAGATTTTCAAACAGCTCAGGGAATTTAGCCACACACCTCCCATTAATTTTAATTTAATGGAAGATGTGAGGCTAAATCTCTGGCACTCTTTAAAAATTTCATCCAGGATTTTTAAGCTTCTAGTGTTCTTTTAGATGCAATAGAAGCAATCAGTTCTGAGCTGCTGTGACAGTAAGGCCACTTACATAGGTGTCTCAATTTGATCTTAGCTGCTTACATCTGGGCAACCAGTTTGAAAATGTTGATTACAGTGTACCCATTTCTCTGGTGCTTTCAGCCCTAACATGTACTTAACCTGCCTTTACAACTGTACATTCAGAAAACATTCTGTTTAAAGGGATAAAAGCCAGTGGTTTTTTTTCCCCTCTGAAGAACAGTAGTCGAACAATCATAACAGTTCTTTCAATAAATGTGGCTTGCGCTTACATTATAACTTGCTTCTCTGGTGTTTAACTTGTGTTTCTTTTTCATCCCAGTTTAGAAAACAGAAAATACACAGCAGGCTTTAGGAACTCAGAGCATCTCCCGGCCCATCACTCGGTGCCACTAATCAGAGCCTGGCAGATTGTCTGTCAGGATGCCTGAAGTTTTCACCACTCAGGGAGGAACAAGTTTAAACTGAAAAACCAACAGTTTAGAAAGATGCAGTTTTACCTCCTCCCTCCCCCCTCACCAGAATGTTTTAAGAATTTAAAACTCGATTCTGATCAGAAAAATCATACATTTTCCATCTGAAACACCAGTTTATATACCAGTGTCACCTGGAGTGGCATCACGGGACTGAATGTTCAGAGGAGGACAGCATCCATTAGTTCTCATTGAAGGGGCTTCTGGATGTCCAGTGTTTTTTTAAAATGGAGCCACTTTATTTCATTTGTTTGTTTATGGAGATCTGTGCACATGTACACTCACTCGCGCTAGGGCTTCGATTTTCAAAGGAGCTTCAGCAAATCCAGTGAGAGCTGGGTGCCTAATTGAAAATTCCAGCCTAAACGCCCTTGACATAACTTAAAAACACAACAAAATAAATACCAAAACACAACTAAAGGACAGCATTAAGATAACTCACTACAAGCAGATTAGGCCAATTACTCTCCATTTCTCCAGCCTTACTCTACCCATAATTTTCAGCTGCCTGGGAAGACAATGAGAAACAAGATTTGGTTTCCTTTCAAAATCTACCCACCTCTCTAGACCTTACTTTAGATTGTAAGCTGTCTGGGGCAGGGACTGCCTCATGTATTTGTACAGTGCCTAGCACAAGGTGGTCCTGATCTCTGTTGGTACTGCTAGGCACTATTGTACTACTACTGCTAACAGCAGAGGAGCTTTTGGGTGCTTATGAGCTTCATGCAGTCACTACCAGTATCAGTATCCAGAAGCTTCTATAGAAATGGCCTGCATATATTGCAAGTTAGCACGGGCTTTTGGATTCACTAGGGTCTTGTTGTGTATTGTGTATTTATAAAGCAAATGTAACGCCGTACCCCCTTCCCTGAAAACATTTTGAAGTTGATTTCTTAATGGAGGGCTTTACTGCTATTTACATAACTCATTTTGCAATCAGGAAGTGGTTAGTAACAGCATGGGCCAAAATGTCTGTCCTGGTTGCTGGTCAGCCAAAGCACACTTGTTTTATGGTCCGAGAAATAACGAATGACCAGAAATCCTTATCTTCCAGAACAGATGAGCTGTGTAGCAATGGGCCTTCTCTCCCTTGTGCTTTGGGATGGCACTGACTGACTGAGACTGAAGAACAGTGGTAAACAGATTTTTTAATTTAAAAATATATATTAACAAATCTCCTACATCAAAGCAACTGGTCTCCATCCTCCTAGCCGGGGATGCTTGACACTGCTAGGGTGCTGGACAAACACGCATCAGCACTGTAATCTTAAGAGGCTGTGGTATCTTTCAGACAGGCTCATTCCTGAGACTTAATTAAAACCTAGTTCACTCCTTTATTCAATTTATGAGGCCTAGCCAGTAGGATTAAGCGATTATAGGCAAAAAGCCCCATTTGTGAAACACTCATAAGCTCAAGCTGCTAGGCCGCTCAGTTGTACTCCATTAAATTAATAAGGAATGAATAGGCTGATGCATTATGAATAAAGCTGTAGGGAGTCTGAATATTGCTTCATACTCTCTGCACACTCCTTGGAGAACATTTGTGTAAAATGATTATGTTCATATTCATTCAATTGGAATTCTATAACAGTGGACTGCATAAATTACTCTAAAGATGGGGAGTTTATCTTAAACATTAACTGTGTGTGTGAATTAATAAGACTATTATAAAACTATTAGCATTCAGTGTATTTACCTACATATGCTGCATACCTAAACCAAATTCAGCGATTGCACCTAATTGCTATTCTTGTTGTGTGATCAAGCTGTGGTTCATTTTCCCTTGTAGTCATAATATTTATGAATTGCAATTTTTCTATTAAAACTTTTGTGTCCTTTCCCCCAGCTTTACATTTATTTCTGTAGGTTTTCAAATTACAATTGAATACACACAAATGTTATTGAATGAGAAGGAAAGGAGCAGCGGGTTTGTATGGAAACAAAAGCACTGTCAGCCGAACTTTTGTTTTCATGCATGGTAAGGCCAGAAGGGAGCACTGTGATCATCATTCTAGTCTGACCTACTGAATAGCACAGGACATAGGACTTTCCTGCATTAATTCCCGTTGAACCAGAGCATATCTTCTAGGAAATCAGCCTTTTTATTAAAAAGTTTCCAGTGATGGAGAATCCACCATGACTCTTAGTCTTTTTATGAACTCCTTGTAAAGAATGAGGGCTTGATCCAGCTGATTTCAGTGGAAAGAGTATCATTGACTTCAGTGGTCATTGGAGTGGGGACTAGGAAAGTAGAAGAAAGGAGGGGGAAAAGGGACTTATGACAGTAGTGGAGCACTGCCTTAACTCTGTAAAACAAGGGGTTAAAACCAACTCTTGGCTTACACAGGTGCTCCAGGGTGAGACTATAAAAGCAGCTGCTCCAAGAACAGGAAGAGAGATAGGTAGAGTGAAAGGTTGGGCTCTAAACTGAGGGTTAGAAACCATGCACTGGGGAGCTTTACTTCCTTTTCTGAGGTTAGCTGTTAGCTCTTTCCTTGATATATACAATTTGTCCTGAGAAAGGGACATGACTGGCAGACCCTGTGAGTTTTTTGAGCTGAGAAGATTTGCCAGCCTGCAGGGCTAAAGCAGATAAAAAGAACCCATTATGAGGACTGATTCCACATGATCACAGTTAAATGGCAATGAGAGATACACAGGGATAGTGTTATTTTCAACAGTGTTGCTGAGCAGTGTAAGGAAGTTATGTGTTAGTAGGGGTTAGCTAGCACTTCTGACCTTCATTGTTCCCAGTGGAAACAATGACAGTCTATAGTCCTCCTCGAGGGATGTCATCATCTCACAGCAACCCTGAAAATCCCTCAGGATATCAGTGGAACAACAATAATTCAGAAAGAGCCGGCAGCACGTTAGAGCTGTGTGAAATGTTTGCACCAAATCTTTCCGGGGGGGAGATAGAGGGTTGATTTAGAACCTTGAGCTTCATTAGAAAAGTGCATCTGCCTTTCAAACATCTGTGACCTGTTGTGAAGTTTGCAACAGACAATTATATCAATTTAGCTCAAAGGGAAAAATTCAAACACAAAACCAGGTGAAACACTGCAGTTTTAAACCTAAATTTTACTTTGACTTTTTTTCCCCCCGATTTTTAAAGCTGAAACCTAAGGAATTCTATATCCACATGAACTCCTACAAAACAACCAAGCCACAGAATGCAATGGAGCTTTACAGAAAATTATTTAGTCCTATCAAAGCAGAACCTCATGTGAGAAGGAAATAATTACTGTAGATTATGGACAAATACATCTATGGGCGATTCTGACACAAAATCTTTCCCCCTCTCAAATTTTCTCTGTTGGAAAGGGGTGGGGG
This sequence comes from Emydura macquarii macquarii, assembly GCF_026122565.2. NCBI lineage: Eukaryota > Metazoa > Chordata > Testudines > Chelidae > Emydura > Emydura macquarii. The sequence continues at coordinate 10,605,062 of NW_027130698.1, read as the reverse complement.
CGGGGAGTAAGAAGCCCCAGAAATCCAAGCTGGAATAGTTAATTCTCCAGCACTGGTCTTCTAAATGCTCTTCACAGTACAATGCCCTATTCCTTCCAGAGAGCCCTTGGTCCTTTACATTTAATAAACTTTCTTAATCACATAAGATTTCATGTGGTTACATTATATGCCCTGTCCTAAGAAGGTACCATCCCTATTAGAACTTCAGTAGGAGAGATTGAAACCTAGATAAATATTTTTTCATGGGCACCCTAGGCCTATGTAGTTAGATGGAGATGTAATATTAAATATCTTCAGGGTAACCTCTTTCTGGCATTAGGGAGACTTTGGATTGGGAAGAATATCACAAGAGAAAGAGTTGCCTGAGGTCACCAAGGCCCATGAACTACTTAAACCATGCTTGACAGGAAGGATTAATAAATGAGTTCTTGACTGAACCTACACATAAAGTCTGTATTGGAGAAAGGGTTATTCTTTGGCCTGACTCCAAAAGAAACTAATCATCATGAACTTCATGCAGATTTACAATTATTCTTTCAATAGAAAGGGGTTAGGCCAGTGCTTCTCCGACCATAATGAAAAAGCTGCAGAAAGTGCTACATCTTAAACAGCACATATAGGGATTACTGGATTGGATAGTTTGCGATGTTACCCTTAGATTTGTACAGAAAATTAATGTAAAGGGGCTATTATATATTGAAGCAGACAGTATCGCCAAGCTCATCTTAGCTCTGAGGGGCAGTAATATCATATAGTCTTATTTTCTGAGCGAGATACTATTGCTGAACCAAGTGATAAGAAAGGACATTACCGAGATAGCCTGAAATATATATAATTCATACACACTGCCTTTAACGGAGTAATCTTTTATATCTAAAATATTACCCAAAACATGAATTACTCAAACACTATTCCCCAGTAATACTCTCTTGGGGCCTTGTCCGATGCCTGTTGAAGTCAGTGAAAGGAATCCGATCAACCTGAATGGGCATTCTGATTGGGCCTGTAGAACACTGGCAATATCTGTAATATACCAGGGAGGCAATAAATAAATCATGATTAATAACTAACTTGTTGATAAGCTCCAGTCTTTGGAATATACCTGAAAAGCAAAAATCTCAGCATGTTTACCTAGAATTTCCGACCTTTGTGAAAGACAGCTGAAAGCGTTTAATTTGGTTTGTCTAATCTATCTTCTGCTTTGGGAATGGATGGAATCCCTAACAATTTTTTTCCATCAATAACTCACAGGACTTTATGTTAATCTCAAACCTGGAGACATTCACTAAAACCACAAAGCTTTTTCACAGAGGCCTTCCTTTGGCCTTTAGAGCACATCCTCCCCCCCCACTCTTTCCAGGATACTCTTTTGACCTGAAAAATGAATTTCATGCTGTTTACACAGAAGATATGTAATGGAAGGAGAGAGCTTGTGCATGGGCTGTAGAATTCTTTACTTCCATAGCACAGCAGACCAATGGTCTATGTGATCCAGTATCCTATCTCAGAAGATGAAGAGCTCCATCATGCACCTGGCCAGCTGTACTATGAGGGAAACAATTCCTCTGACGTCCCAGCTGGAGCAATTTAGTCCCAGTAGCATGAGGATTGATAGCCCGTATGACTTTTTAATCTAGCTAGTGTAACTGCAAATGTTACTCCTATTCATATAAATGTCCAACTCTTTCTATATTCTCATTGCATTATTTACGCCTCAGTAATCAGTGACATAGTTTGTGCACTAGATTGCATGTGGCCTGTGCATGGACATACAGGGGTAAGCAAGAAATTTCCTTCCTCTTGCTAGGCTGCACACAGCTGAACACAGCTGGATAGAGCATTTGAATGGTTGGAAATCTCTCCCAAAGGTGGTAGTCTTAAAGGTCATGAATAGCTATAGTAGGACATGTAAACTTGCAGCCGTATTTGATAGATTGGGCAAAGGGCAACTGCCATATCTGTCCCCGTGTTCAAGCCCTTAGAAATATTCCCCATGACCTAAAATAACCATGTATCTACATTTATAATGGTGATCCCACTGCATTATAATATAATCTTCCTGAGGCACTAGAAGCGCAAATGCCAGCTCTTTGAAAGAGAGGTTTGATAAACAGTGACTGGGCACGCAGCAAATATCAATATATAACGTATATTATAAACTAATCCATAACATACACTTCAGCGTAGTGGGCCTTACATAGGAACGGTTATACTGGGTCCGACCAATGGTCCATCTAGCCTAGTAACCTGTCTTCTGACAGTGGCCGATGCTGGCTGCTTCAGAGGAAATGAATAGAACAGTGAATCCTCAAGTGATCCATTGACTTCCTCGTGTTGGGCTAATATTTCCATTGCTGCCTCTTTTTAATGCTTAAAACACTGCTGCTGAAATCAGAAGGGGACGCTGTCAAGAGGAGGTATACGGCTAGTGTATTGAGGCACTTCTCTTTAATTGGTAGGGACTGCACCAGCTCTTGTAAAAGTGACTGGTGTTCTGCCCTAGCCACTCCAGCCGGCAATGGGATAGGAAGTCGGACCAAGATGCTGGGCTTTAGAGTAAGGAGAGAGAGGGTAGATGAGGCCTGCTGTCGTGTTCCTTCCTTTAACTCGTTGACCAATATATTACTTCTTCTATGAAGAGGTTGAAATAACACGCCTTTACCCCCCCCAAAACAGTCTCAGTTAAGCAACAGCTGTTGACATGGAAGCCCATTTATTTGAACAGCCTTTTAATGTTCACATTCCAATTTTAGGCTAGCACATTGACTCTTCCCCCACAAAAAAAGAACCAAACCAAACCACCCAAAATGATTTTAGAAAAAAGCAGTCACACAAGGCATGTCTTTATGGCACTGAGTTCTTCAAGGGGTTCTTCAAGGATGCTGGACGTGTGGGATTAATATGTTGTGCAGCATTAGTCCCCTGGGATGCTGTGAGAGACCTAGAAATGCAAGAAGGATAGACTAACCCTCGTAATCTAAGAGAAGACTGACTGCAGTTGCAACTGTCAGAGGAGAGGATTTAGAGTACAAAGTAACCTATATAGTTCCAAAAGACAGCATTTTTGTATGGTGTACTACCCATCATAATGCCTGTTGAAAGATAAATTGGAGGAAAGAGAATATCTATCTACCTGCCTGACTCTGAAGTACAGCTTGGGTTTGCCTAATGTATTGGATACTCTATTCAAAATGAGTTCCTGTGAGAACATATGGCCCCTGTAATGGTGCCAAGGTCAAGGAGGTTAAAGGTGGACTTGCTGCATAAACGGCAGATGTGCAATAGCCCAGGAGGAAGTTCTATGTCACACAGTTTTTCCAAGTTTGAATACATGTAAGTGACCTGTTAGGTCACTTACTTCCCTTTTAGGAATTTCTCACTGTCTTTTTTGGATATATTCTCCTCTCGGTACATACTGCATCTGGCAAATTCTCCTGAATATGCACCAAATGCTCAGAGACATTAAGGTTTGTAAAGCAGATAACCACATTATGCTGGGTTTTTTTTTCCCCCTTCATTTAAATTGCATGCAGATCTGGACAGGGCACAGGCATGATCAGAGTTGGCACTGTAAGCATCTTGCCAGTTCTAATATTATCATGTTATGTTTTCCCGTGGCTTTATTGTGATTTAAAGGATTGGCAAATGCTATCTTTTTTGGTCTGTAAGCATGTAATACCAATGAGAAGTATCCCCCGTGGAATAATAAACTCTTTAATAACAGAAATGTGGCTACCACAATCATGAAAAAAGTGATTACATTCTACATAAAAATATAAAAGCTCATTTGATCCGAAGCTCCCCAGTGGCAAATTACCTGGATTTTTATTTAAACTATCACATCCCTAACTTACATCACATTCAGTCCCTTTGTTAATACTAATATAAAATATCAGTAAAATTGCCTACAGAGGAATATAATAAAGGATCACTATGGGTCACTGATCCAAGCTGTTAATTCTGAGCCCTCCTACAAATCTGACCCATAGAATGCCTAGGAAAGGGGTTAGAACCTGCTGAGCATTTTGACACTGAGCCAAGGTTTACACACCCATATACAGTAGGAGTGAATGCAACCAAAAATGACCCTTGCTTTAACAGCAGGCTCCTTGTCATTTTCTTTTCACAGAGGTGGCACATTTAAAGATGCACATGTTCAACAGAATGTGGGAGCCCTGCTGGATGTGACTCTATAAATGCCTCTTTTCATACCCTGTTTGGAAACCATCATAATATGAACTAACTTACTTCTGACTTCCCTTCTGCTCTCATCTGCCTGCTTTCATTTCCTATTTCCCCTTCACTGTGGTTAACTGCCTCCTCCCTGTCTTCCCAGTTCCACCTCTGGGCTTTCTTCTGTGCTGCCCTCTACTCTTGGAACCATTTCTCGACTTAGTTTGCCATGCTGCCATCCTGATGCCCTTCAAGTCCCTCCCTAAAAACATCTCTTCCAAGAGGCCTAGGAACCCTTGCCTTCCAGCAACGCAATACTAGCTAATTGGTGATGACCCATCAATGCACTATAGAGAAATACACAGAAAAAGAAAACATAAACACACACTCAGCTTCGTTGCTGACTCGTGCATCTTTTATGTTATTTGCCAGCCCGTGTTCTTTATTTGCATATTGTCTTTAATTGTAAGCTCTTCAGTGTGAGGTGCTTGTCCTGACACGTCTCTAACACCTAAGGAAAGATGAGGGGAGAGGAAGGATGGTCCTTTGGGAAAGGTGCTGGGCTGGGACTCAGGAGACCTGAGTTGAATTCTTGGGCTTGATACAGCCTTCCTGTGTGAACTTGGGCAAATCACTTAGTCTCTCTATGCCTCACTGGCCCATCTGTAAGGCCAGGGTTAATAGCACAGCCCTACCTCACATGGGTTTTGTGAGGATAAATACATTAAAAGATGGTGAAATCATCAGATACTATGGTAATGGGGCCCATAAAAGTACCCTGGGTGGAATGATGCTATGCCTGCAAGTAATAATAGCACAATAAGAGATATTAATGGTGAACATATCCGCTCCCCTTGTTGTTAAGCTTATGAGAGGGCTCTGAGTTTTTAAAACAACTTGTCACTGCGTTCTGATGAGAGGTAGCTTCATTCTATATATTTACATTACCAATCACTGCCATCTACATACCATCCTTTCCCTTGAAGTCTGGTCACCTCAGGAAGCTGCAGTTGATAATTGATCAACGAGAGCTGAGAAGGGGGAGGTCTTCTCTTGTCGAAATCACTTCAGCATTCTATAGTGCTGGCCCCAAACTCTGTAGTGACATTACTGTAAGCTGGAGAGTGGGTGGGACCATTTCTGCAAGAGGTTTTTTTTTATGTTTCTTGTGACTTATGAAAATACAATTTTCAAGATAGATTAAAAGGGAGGGGAGAAAACAGATGGGAGAAAAATGGGGAGGGGGGAAGAAAACACAGGCTTAGCCTCAAATTTCTTATTAATTGTTGTTGTTAAAATTATATTTTATCTAGGATGCTCAGATACCATGGTAAGGACCACAGACATAAGGACCCACCTACCTGAATCAGAGAGAACTTCACCTATTCAAAGTCTGAGACACAAGGTGAATAAGGTACTATCTTTTATTGTACCAATGTTTGTTGGTGAGAGAGAGACAAGCTTTTGAGCTTACACAGAGTTCTTCTTCAGGTCTGGGAAACATACTCAGATTGTCACAGCTAAATATAAGATGGAACAGAAGGTTTAGCATAAGTCGTTAACACATATTTCAAGGGACCATTCAAGGCGCAGTGGCCTGTTAACACCCTTCCAGTCATAGGGAGGAGGAAAGGAAGGGAGAGGGGGCAAATGGCAGGTGTTTGTTATTGTTGTAATAAATTCAGTCCTTGATTTTTAGTGTCTAGCAAAGTTATGAATTTAAGCTCCCAGGCTCGTCTTTTGAAGGGGTTGTGCAGATTTCCATTGAGAATGAGAACTGATATATCAGATATTGGTGATCGTTTTGTGAAAAGTGTTCACCCACCGATGATATGGGGTTTCTTTTATCATTTTCCTGTAAGAGCTCAGTGATTGTCTGGATTCACCCACATAGTTGTTATTGAGGCATTTATTGCACTGGATGAGTACACCACATGTTGTGATAAGCATGTGTAGGTCCCATGGATCTTGAAAGGTGTGTTGTGGGAACTGCTGAGCATTGAGCTGGTGTGTCTTGGTCTGTGAGGAGCTTGCTTCTGATGATGAGCGTGGAGAGGCTGTTTGTGAAATTTACAGTTATTGTTTTTCCATTAAGTAGCTGATATGAAAATGTGTATGGGTCAAATTCTGTTCTGTAAATCCAGAATAACTTCATTGACATCAGTGGATCTACTCCAAATTTGTGGTGGTGTGCCTCAGAGGAGAATAAGGCCCTATATCTGTAATATTTATTGCAAAAAATGACCATTGACTTTTCTATACATTTTTTTCTGCATATAAAACAGTTTAGAGGTTTATGTAGGGAACGCTCACTTTCTGGTGGTACCAACACATGGGCAGACTTGGTGACATTCTGAAACCCCACAGCAAATCTCTGCTGTGGATCTGGATGGAGATCATAGCAGAAATATATTCAAAATCTTCTGTTTCCTCCTCTTATTCTGCCAACCCCCAATGTTCTCAAACTCTGGCCAGCCATTGCCATTACTGAGAAACTAACCCCATGCTCTGTAAGTGAGAGCTAATGGAAAGTCATACCTTCCAGGCGAGTCCGTGAGAGGGACAAAGTCTCAGTGCAGAGCGTTTCTTTCCTGTAACCAGCACTCGAAGGTGTTGAATGGGAGCAAGTTGTCTTTAAGGTTTGTGTTCTTAATCCAGAGCCAGATCAGAAGATCTAGAACATGCCTTAGGAGGTAAAGTACATTAGATGATCCACCTTGGAGGCATAGCAAGATAACTATGGTGAACCAAGTGATCGAAACTACCCCACGTATATAAATTAGAGTTGGTACCTGCATTTGCACAGTGTGCCAGTGTTCTCAGCTGCCAAAAAGAGAAGCCTAACTTAGCCTCGAAGTACAAACTTTGTTTATACAAAGTATAGATGAGCTGAGTTAGATACTGTGACCCGTCCGTGCCTAGGGTAGCCACCTGAAAATGCTAACGTCAGGGCAGGCTGTAAAAGGAGAACAGATTCTCCCAGCGCTGGTGGGTGACACTGAAGTCAGACTTCCCAAACAGCCACAAACAGTGCTTCTGATTCCCCAAACTGGTTATCGAGAAGCCAAAATAAAAATATACACAGGCCCCTTTACTGTATTTCAGTCTCCGGCTCCCAATCAGCCATTAGGTCCAGTAAAGTGACCAGTTATTTAAAACTCTATGCTCTTTACCAAAAAGATTTCTCCTGACTCCAAAGGGTCAGCCACAGTACCAGATCAATATAAGTTTAGATCTGACCCAAAATACCACGCTGCCAACCAATCCTTTAATAAATAAAACTAAAGGTTTATTATAAAAAGAAAGAAACAAACTATAAGAGAAATATTAAAGGATTAAAGCAACCAGACACATACGATTGATTTGAAAGTCCATATACATCAGGTTTCTAATAGAGTTGTGGAGTTTGCAGGCTTGTATAGTCCCTCTGGTGTACATCCAGTACCAGGATGGATCTCATTCCTTTGTTTCACAGCTTCAGTTCAGTTGTAGATGAATTGATCCAGAGGTAGGCTGAAGACTGAAGACCAAAGACAAAATGGATGTGGTGCAGCTGCCTTTCATGTCCTTTGGCCTTTGCCATGCTGCTTGTGGAAATTTACAGGAATAAGATGGAGTCCAGAGTCACATGAGTAAGTCCTGGTGACTCATCTGGTATATCCCTGGCTTCTCCCCCCTGGGCCCATTGTACCTGTGAATTTATTTAATGGGCCATTAAGCAGGCTAGTGCTACAGCCATCTTGTCTGGGGTGTCGCCCAGACACAGCACAATTTGAAATACAGATATATCAACCATATACATAACTTTCATTACACATATAACACATGAACATAAACATGATCATCTTATTTAGCACTTTATAGCCTTTCTAACAGTACCTGACATGGCATATCTCACATGAATTGTTATGATTCTGATGTATTGATGTTAAACAGCATAATAAATGGCCCCCCCAATCCAGCCAGCGTGACAGATACCATGAACCAATGCCCCCCCACTCTTTGTTCTGCAGATTCAGCGGCATTAATTCCAGCATGTACCATTCATACATTTAATAATGGGCCCCATTCTACTCTCTGGGGCCCAGTTCCTCAGTTTGTATAATTCATCATAGCTCAGTCAAAGTCAGTGGCAAGGTGACAATTTCCACTAGTGAGGTTCTGTCCCCCTGGTATTTTTACAAAAACTTCATACAAAAATTAGAGCTTTGGTACACACTGTGAACTCATGGCTTTGCCACACCCTCCCTAACATTTGTTATAGTGTTGAGAGCCACTGAGCCCCACCTTCTCTGGCAATGATGCCAGCCTTCATTGCTTACTAATGACATTTTCCAACAAATGTCCTCTTGCTTTCTCCCATGCTAGCCCTTAGACGTAAGAGGAGCTCCCTGCAAATATCCTCAAGACCATTATCCTCCTTCATATCTCTCCTTAAACCCCAACTTTGCTATGGTACCTAAACATGGCTAATGACAAGGCAGGAGGTGAACGGCGTCCCAGCACATTACACTTATTATAATCTTCTCACTATTATCCTGTGCTCCACTCCTGTCCATTAGCTGTACCCCACCTGTTGTCTCTCATCTTATAGTTGGACTGTAAGCTCGCTGTGGCTCTTTTTGTTCTGTGTGCGTACAGTGGCACAATGGGGCTGCCATGTCTAGGCATTACTGCAATCCTACTACTAATAATTGTATAGACTGCCTGGGCAATCATCCTAAAAATAGCTCTCAGTAACGATATTTATTAATGGTTCTGCTCTCGGATTAAAGGGTGAAAGACTATCAATAGAAGGGTTGCTACATAGCCTCCCCACCCTCACTCTAAAGCAGACTGCAACATCAACTAGCATTATAACAAGTGTTTGTTTGTTTTTAAAGTGATAGCACTGTCCCTTGAAAGCTGTAATGTCCGCATAGCTCTACTTAATAGACCCTAGGAGCTGAGTGAGACGTACTCCCGTGCTCGTTCTCTTACCAGCCGTTGACTGGAAATGGTCATAAAAGAAATAAAAAGTACATTTGCCTTGTTAATACAATTTGTATTACATATTCATAAACCATTTGATAAAACTCCCAGGGAAAAAATTCAATTGTACTGAAAGCACATAATGGTAGAGCAACCATACAGAAAACAGGCAGCATGCTACCAAATTAGCTGCACAATGAATGAAATGCTATGTCTATAATAAACCCATTCAGATATAAATTATGGAAGAATAGATGAAATGTTTGTTAAGCAATAAAGCTTGCAACCATACATGTGAAATTGAATGGGATTTATTATAAAATATTGTGGAGGAGATGGCCTGAATATGTGTTACAAATTGACTGAATTAAAAATAATCCTGAGAAAGAAAGCTTGCAGGAGACTGACATTTTGGGAAATTAGTTCATAAGCTATTTAGCTGTGACCCAAGTTCCCTGGTGCCAAGAAAGAGATTTAAGAAAATAAGAACTGCTTGATTTCTGAGAGGACCACAGATATGTTGTCTTAATTTTAATGTCCTAAATTTGATAAATAATCTGACTCCCTGTTGGGTAAAACAGCATCTCACTGATTGGAGCAGAGGATAGGGAATTTGGCAAAATCAGTGTTTGGTTAGTATGATTTACTGTGGAAGATTTTTTTCTTGAGTTGTTTATCTCAAAAAGGCTGCTGTATTGAGAACAGGATAGATGATATTTTGGTTGGACTTTAAAGGGATATGTGGTATGTTTTCCCAAAAGACTTTACCAGATATCTCAACACAAACAACAAAGTTGCTAAAGAATACATTCCATGGGTTTCCATGTAGCCTTTAGCTGGTCTTGGCTGCATTCCACTTTTGAAAATTGCATAGTCTAAGCTTTCTTTGGATCCTCATTACTTTCAAAAATTGTAAATACTTCCAATTTTACAACATGATGGAAATATTGTACATATGCTTAAAAACCTTAACAGAAGCCTCAGAAATTATATTTAAAATTAAAAATAAATATTTATGGTCTCTGGGGATATATGGGAAACTGGATAAGTTGCAGCCGCAAATAACATTTGTAACTATGGAAATTAACAGTAAGGAAGAAAATAAGGGTAATCAAACTCTGTAAACTCAGAGCTTGTAACAATCAAGAAGGAATACCCTTTTTCTCCAATACACAGCTGGGCAAATGCATCTCAGCATGATTGTCGCCTTCTTCTGAAACATTAGGCAAAGACTGTCATAGGTGGACAATAGAAATAGTTAGATCTTTAGGGCCAGATCCTGAGTCCTGAGGGACAGAATGTAAATCGGTGTTTCTCTGTTCACTTCATTAGAGCTACATTGATGTATGTAAGTTGAGAATCTGGCCTATAGTCTGAGATGAGAGAAACCAAACTCTATCTATCTTCATGGCTTACGTGATATTACCTTATTTAGTGAAACTAAGGTTCCTATTACCTTAAGTACATTTTGGTTTGTTGGTGGTTCTGTTTGTTTAAAAGGTTTGTTGGCCTTAAAAAGTGGATACATAACTCCAGTCATCAAGTTAATGTATCCAACTGACTAACCAACTTCTCTTAATCTTGTTGACTGTGCAGTCCACTAGAGCACTTCTGTTTGCCATTGCCTACTATACAGTAAGTAAAGGAATTCCCTGTGATCTACCGGATGAGAGCTCTCTAATTTAGTTGTTTGTTTTCAGCTAACATTTCCATCTCATAAAGCATAAAACATTCCCTTTCTGGCAGAACAGTAACAATTAACCCTGCATTTCTGTGCTAGATAAAGGTGAGAGCAAGTTTTCAGCAGTAGAGTCTCTTGTTGCCTTGCAAAATGGGTCTAAAAGCTCTCCCACTTACCAACCAGCTCACCCATGAGAATTCTACCGGTTTATTTTATTTTTCCTCCCAGAAATACCACATGCAACACAAATATACTTCAGTGACATAGTGCACACTGAAAATGGTTGGTAATCCTATCCCTTTAAGGCATGTGCACATTGGAGAGTGAGTTTATTTTACTCACAGAAATGAAGTCTATCAGAAGCCTCTTTTCAACAGAGGAGGAAAAGCCTGTTAACTTGTCAAGCCACATCTGAAAGGCCTTGGGTTCAAAGCTGCTCATCAGTGTTGGCTGACATTCTCCTTTAGTGCCTTTGGAAATATCGAATTTGCCAGGTATTGACTGCATTGCTGAGTTATCTATTGTATAAGTACAATTTCCAAAAAGGACTTAAGGCCAGGGACGTGTTCACCATGCATTCTAAAACATGGTTGATTTGATTTTCTCATTCTTTTCCATCCCCCCACCCTCAACGTATTTCCCTCAAAATTAAACACTAAACTGTAACAATATCATTGACTGTTGTATTTGGGAAGTAATAGCATTTGGCATAACTTTTCAGGCATTTTGCTGAGAGGTATGAGTTCTGGGAAGAAGTAGCACAATGCTTAGAGTGTTTGAATGACCTTTTGCCCCTAGAGACGAATACTTCACATCAAGGTTAAGGTCACAGGCATGGCAGCATGAGCAAACTTGTCTGGCAGCTCTGCTGAAGACCAGATCTCTTTCTATATGGATTTCAACTCTAGAGCTTAATATTTAAACTCTGTGTACACATGTTTCTTAAATAAATTAAGAACAAAAATGCCGCAATGTTGAGTTGATTTTGGGAGGCACAGAAGTCTAATTTCGGAACATGAACATCATAAACTGAACTCCACAACGCACAATGAAAAATATACTTTGGGTAAAACACATGGGCAGAGAAAATGTATGAATTCTCAAAATAATGCCTGCAACCATTCCAACAGAAAACATATTGTGGACTAAAACAGTGCTCACTGGTAGATTCAATCCTGCTTTTCTTCAGACTACTTCAAGAAGTTGGTCCAATACAAGATATTACCTCACCACCTTGTCAGTTTAAGATATTGTCAGTCAAGAGGCATATGGTTCAATGCAACTTCCATTCCATTCCTAGATATATGCACACATTTATCATTGACCTGTTATATCTGAAAACAGAATTGATTTTGGTGGGAGCTATGACTGAGAGAAGGGTCTCACACAGTTTGTTTTACATTCTTAACTGTCGTTTTTTTAATGAGCCAATCATGGGGGTTATTACTGATAGATCTTTCAGTGGATATGTCACAGTACAAAAAGTAGATGATAAAACTGATGAAACAATTTTTTTTTCAACTAAATACATATGTCAGTGGCCCCCACTCAAGTGGCAAAACCTACACATAAGTCTGAAATGAATGAGAAATGTTTATTAACAAAAGAGGTTTAAGAAACCCTGTTAAGAAACACATGGACACATTAGCAAGATTTGACTTCCTCTGGAACAATTAGCAATGCACTCTCCCATGCCAGATATTTGCCCGTTGCAAGAAGTAAACCTGAACTAAATCTTTTTTTGAGGGTTCAGCAAAGTAATGACGATAATATTTTGTTGTTCTACAACAGCTTTCACTTGAGGATTGCAGAGCACTTTGACAGACAATAATAAAGACTCGCAAGACCCTTGTAAAATCTGAAGCTATCCCTTTTTGCAGATAAGGCAGGCCCAAATTATCTAACAAGTTCAATGTTCTTGAGTGCCCGAATTGAGCCTCCTGTGACCTGATTTTCACAGGTGCTGAGTGTACCTTCCCAATGGGGATCTATGTTAGGATTCTGGACGCAGATTCTGTAGCTCTCAGGCTTTCTAGCTCTGTGAAGGAGGAACACCGCTCATTCTGCATAGTTCATGCTGGATGTGCCTAAGTCTTGGTCCAGAATAAATTATCATGATAGATGGACTGGGCTACATTGAGCACCAGCAGTGCCCATTGACTATATTTGGAGTGGTGGATACTCAGAACCTCTGAAAATCAGGGCCTCGGTATCTCAAGTTGGGTACCCAAAAACTTTGGCTCCCAAAATTCATGAATAATTTTGAGGAATTTGATTTAAATAATTTGCCCAAGGTTATCCAGTGAGTCAGTATCAGAGCCATGAATAGACTTTTGGCTCTTTGCTGTAACCACTGTAGCTGGCACCAGAAGTGGAAGTGAAGAAACACTACAAGAGAAACTTGTTTACATATATTTAATTTTTTCCCCCCACCCAATTTTGCAGACTCGATGTTTGGGTAGTTTTCTATCATCAAGAAGTGGTCGGACTGACTCTGCTCCTGGGACTTTCACCTCTATGAGTAGGAAATGGGAGGCTCTCCTCTAATTCCCTCCACTGGTGGCTGGGGGTGCATGTCAGGCTCTGGAGAGCAAGTAAAACCAACTCCTTGAACTACACACACAACCAAAAAAAGATGTGAAAGCTTAGTGACCTCAAAATCTACTTGGACAAGGAGAGTGGGGGAAACTGGCACACCAATAGCAGCCAGTGGGTGAAGTCCCAGTCCGTGTCATCAACTGGCCAATCATTAAGGAAAGGCATTTGTTTGTAGTTAATGGCAAAGGGCCTGATACAATAAAAGGCATGTCTGCCTACTGCAAATGCGAAGCTGGCAAGAGACTGTGAAAGACACCAAAGAAAATCAATGTTATGCAGCTTCGGTGGCTGGTGCAGACCTCTGCAGTGCCAAAATCCAGACATACGTCTTATTGAACTGAGTCTTTGTATGTTTTATTTATAAATTACTGTTATAATTTATAAAGGCGACACAGGGGAGCAGGGAACCCATAACCTTGTCATTCCTATTCTTTTTAAAGTGACAGCTACTAAAACCAGGATAATAAATATTTTTCCCCAGCATAAAATGTAACACGATAGAATCTTTTTTTACTTTGTGTTTGTTCCCTCTCGCACTGTTACTACAGCAGATCTTCCCATAGTAGCACTCATGTTGTCTATCATTCTGCAATTTTGGTATAAAAATCACTACATGTCAATCATTTGATATAAAAGAACTCATCTCAGCTGTTATTCATCTGGCATGCCGTGTTACAGTATAGGCTTTTATAACCCAAACACTGAAGGTGTGAAAGAAAATAATTGCCAGTGTAATTTCCCATAAAAACAAATAAATATTAATGCTTGCATTTAAAATCATTTGGAGGCTTGATTTTAATTCAAATTGTACTTCGCATTAGTTCGAGGACTGGCCAATGCTGGAATTTTCACTACAGATACTGACATTTCTGATTGTCACATATTTTAAACATTTGTATTGGGATTTCAACCACTGTCATAGGATAATCAGACTATGCACAATGATGTATTAAACATGACAGTGGCATTCGCATCTTAGCTCTAAGTGCAGGAGGACATTAATAGAATGTAATACTTAGCAGTATTCAATTTTCTTGGGGTCCAAACTTCTGTATTGTTCTTACCGTTGCACTGTGACATCAGGACTATGCTTTCACTCTGGTTGAATGTCAGGCATTTCTTCACTGGACATCATCAGTAGTCACACTACAAGGCTCAAATGAGGTAACAAGGTGCAGGGTTCCTGCTGGCATACGTTCAAACAGATCCGCTTTTCAAAACTAGCCGTGCTCAATTGAATTGTATTTGAAAACTACAGATAAAGAGTTTGCTAGGAAAAGAGCACACGTGTACAATGCAAAGGGACTAATGATGAGCGAACCTCAAAATGTTTTGTTCAAATAAGCTGCCAAAAAAGGTTAAGAATCCAAACTCACATACATTCAAGGTTAAGCATCCAAAAGTTACATATATCTATCATCTGAATTACGCAAATTTCTTGCTTCAGCAGAATTTGGGCTGGAAATCTCATGGAAAAGGCTGTCTCGCGAGATGCTTAGAATAGTTAAATGTTACCATTTATATAGAGCAAAAGAAAAGAAATTCCATCTAATCCAAAACATTCCACATTTTCTTTAACAAAAAACTTTTGCTTCCTCATTTGTTTCTGTTTTTTGCGCCATAAATATGTCAGTTGTTTAAAAGATGTGAGTGCCCTTATAAATGTATGGGGAATAAGCCAGGTTGTAAAGGATTCAGGTTCATGAACTGTGTTTATGCAGTTCATTATCTAGTTCTCATGAATAATTGATTCTTGTCCTTCCTGCACACATATTTCTATCAGATACCATTCAAATTGATAGCAGGTGTCTGATCTGGTAAAAAATAAAGTGGCTATATTCTTTAACTTAAGCTGTACAATATAACTTTGGCGGTGGTAAACAGAGTGGAGTCACATTTCAAATGAGATTCATTGAGGGAGAAAGAATCTGATTAAAAATATGCCCAATTCAGATGTGCGGTAATTTCTCATAAATAATTGTCCCAGCCCATGTGGTCACATTGTATTTCAGTTACGTGTGCTGTGTGTGAATGTGCAATTGTGAATGGACTATAATTAGAACATGGCTTGTTATAACAACAGGTTAGGTTAACTAGAAAGAAAAATATAAGTGCATCTGGTAAATTATGTAACAGGATCATTACATCCTGGCACTTAAAAGGCTGACCATGCCGTCTCCAGAAAAATGTAATGACCACGAGGCATAGAAGAGTAATTTCATTACCCGGTGTGTCTAAGAGCCAGTGGGTGAGTGTCTGTTCCTTTTAAATAGAGAACCTCTTAGTAACAATGATCACTTTCTTCCACTAAAGGAGCAGTCAGTCTACACCAGTCAATTCAGTTCTGAGAGCCAAAGTGTGCATATGGGCACAACAGAGAGAAGGGCCAGAGCTAGAACACTCCATTGGGACTGATTCTGATCTCAGACCACTGTAACTCCATTGACTTAAGTGAAGTTGCACCTTGTTTTACATGGGTGTCTAATCACAATTAGGCTCAAAGGCATATGAGAAAAAGTACAGAAATCAGGGCCCAATTCTGCTCTCACTAAAGTCAATGGGAGTTTTGCCATCAACATCAATAGGAGAAGGAGCAACTCCTAGGAGAGTAAGACAACATCAAAGATCAACGATCTATGACTTGTAAGGTGTTCTGTGTGTAACAAACTGATATTAATAGGGACTGTTTGGAGCTGCTCCTTGTGGAAACATTTTTTTGCATATGTTTTATCTCCTTTCCATACAGATCTGTGGGGTGACTGCATTCACTGCCAGTTTTTGAACTGCAGGTGTTCAACTGGAAATCCCAGCATTCTGAAGGGCACAGAACATGAAAGTAGCATTGATATGCATATATTTTACATCAGGGACCCAGTGCATTACTCTTCAAGAGAGCACGGGGAAAATCTTTGCTCTGTGGGTTCTAACCCATCACTGCTCTACATATGGTTTATCTGGATGTATTCCCCTTAGGATATTTTTAGACTATTTTATTTTTCATGTCATAGAGGGTACCATATGGAGAAGCCTGGAGACTGAAGTCCTCTTTCTTGATCCACAAAACACATGCAGTCTTTCCAGATTTCTCACTTCACAGCACCTCTTTTCCTCCCCCTTCTGCACCAGTGTTCCTCAATAGGGATGAAAGAGGGGCTCTGTCATATGGAAGATGGTACAGTTTTCACATTCAGTCAGGCTTTGGCTGTGCTAGTGAGATGACCAACTGGATGGATGACATTTGTGATGTTTACAGCTGCTGACAGGGGACTGGACTTAGACACCAAATTCCTTTTGCACAAGCCAATGAACAGCAATATGAGAGGAATAGCTTTCAGTCACTATTAAATTTATACCATTGAACTAAGCAGATATTCTGTCGTGTTTTGGGGTGCAATCCAGACTAGAGAGAGGTTGTGTCACCACTTGTTTTATAATCCTGAGTGCCTTAAAATAAAGTGCTCTGTGGCTGTAGCTTCTTATCTGGATGCTCCCAGCCAGCGGACAAACATACACTGCGGGTCTGTGTGTTGAGCAACCCTGATTCAGCAACTGTGTTGTCATGTCACCTTCAGGAACCTCAGATTTGATAAATGTAAACAGGCTTTGATCTGTTCACTACCTGCTTGGGAAACCCTTGAGGAAAACCTAGATGTTAGAAGATGGGTTGATTCTGTAGGTGGCATTCTTCTCTTTGTAGCAATTTCGCAGCGTGGGTGCTAGGGAGTGCTGATTATGAGATATGGTGTTGTCGCATTCTGGGATGCAATTCAGACAGTGAGAGGTTGTGTCACTACTTGTCCTGTAACCCTGAGTACCTTAAAACACTCTGAGGCTGTAGCTCCCTCTCCGGATGCTCCTAGCCAGCATACCAGCATGCACTGTATGTTAAACAGCCCTGCTTCAGCAACTCTGACTCCAGCAGCCCTTTGAAGAGACAAAAGCACAGCATCTGGGTGCTTTACCCGGAGTTAATAATCACGTCAAATCAAACACAGCCCTGGGTTGATTTAGAATAAAAATAAAACAAGTTTATTGGATCAAAAGCAGAGAGGTATTAAGTGAGGTCAAGTACACGGGATAAAGTCAGAACCAAATAAAAATGAAAAACACTTTTTAGTGACTAAGACTTAACAAAGCTACAGTCTTGGTTCCTGGTAAACTTTTTACCAAACCCCCTTGGTCAAGATCTCCCACAAAATCCAGCGTGCTTGGTTCCTGTGTCTTAGGTGAAAGATAACTTGCAGTTCTTTTCCCCTCACTTTTATAGTCCAGTGAACTTTTTCAATGTACCCTTCTCGAAGGCCGGTGCCCCTGCTGTGAGGAAAGGTACGAGGGAGTCTGATGGAGAAGATTCCATGCTGGTTTTCTCCCAGCCTGTGCTTTCTACTATACAAATTGATCTGTCCCTGCAGTTTCCGATATGCCAATGAATGGCCACTTGATGACAACTGCCAATTGTCTGTGAGTGCACCGTTATGGAGCCTTTCCTTTGTCTGGAAAAAAACCTGTTTATCCACTCCCCAGACTTGTCTGGTTCAAACACATTTTCATTCAATATTTCCTTCACATTTGTACAGTCCTTTGAGCATTTACTTTACATCCATCTTGCAAGGATATTAACGATGACTCTTGATATTGGTTTTCCAATGATACCTTAAACGATGCCTGTTAGATACAGTTTATGACATAAATTAATTTGGGTTCACTGAACTGGTCAGGCGAGATGAAATTCACTATCTGATATCAGGAAGCGCCTTGCCATCGGGCATTGGGCTGATTCACCGTGAATAGTTCTCCTAGCTCTAACACTTGTGCTTTCCCAAAACCTGTACCTACCCTCCAGTGCTTTAGTCTTCATTGTTTATTGGTGCATTCACTGCAGATGGGAATTCTTTAACTCGGCATATCTTTGTGCCACGTTAAGTAGCACGCTCTCTTTCCCTTATCTCACAGTCCTCCGTCCTGTGTATCCCTTTGTTAATCAGACTCATCCAATTTCTAACATTTAGTTCCCCAATCCCATGATTAATAGCTAGGATTATAGCGCCCAGTTCCAAATAGAGATGAGCAAGAATTACAGCTGCAGTGCTTGCTGCCAAAAGTGTGTCCTGTTTTTTAGCAAGTATTGCTCTCAGCTGGGCTGGAACACAGCTTTCCATGTTACTTATTTGGGATAAAATGTTCTTCTTTAGAATGGTTTACAATTAAAAAGTTCACCCTTTTTTGAACACCAGGAGGCTCATACAAGTGCTTTAATTACACTGTGTGAGCTCAGTATTCCAGGGCATGAAAACTGATCCTTTTAGGAAGAGTAACCAATAGCATACTAAAAAGATCCATTGTCCATAGATATTACCCTACCCTGGACCTTCCTTCATTTTCCATGCTGGATTCTACTTCTGAATCTATTCCTTTTGAATAAGCAACAAAATCCTGTCCTGGAACAGAGAACATGGATACACCTTGCCAGCTATAGCAGTTCATAATGTATATATTATTGAAATATTGGCAATAGTGTCTGAAACCACAAACAGAATAAGTTGTACCTAGAGAAACATACTTTTTTTCCAGTGGCTGTAATAACCGACAATTACTAAAAATATCCTCACTCTTTTTATATGTGTGTGTATATATATGTAT
Source organism: Emydura macquarii macquarii (assembly GCF_026122565.2). Classification (NCBI taxonomy): domain Eukaryota; kingdom Metazoa; phylum Chordata; order Testudines; family Chelidae; genus Emydura; species Emydura macquarii. Next base: position 10,585,999 of record NW_027130698.1, on the reverse strand, counting down.
GTATGTATGTGGTGTGTGTGTGTGTGTGTGTGTGTGTGTGTGTGTGTGTGTGTGTATAGATATCTATATCTATAATTTCAGATATAGCATTTAGTGCACAAGCAACATGAATCAGCTCTTCACAAAGGCTGTTCAAAATATTCATATGGAGCAATGCGCAGTTCTTAAGCAAAGGCAGCAATTTCTTTCTGCTCTTTATTAAGAGAATTTAGTGCTAGATAAAGGTGCCGGATTGGTAGGCTTCATATCTGAAATTCTCTCTTTATCCAACAAACATAAGCACCAGTTCTGCAAACACCTGTCATGTGTTTAACTTTAAGCACATCCAGGGTCCCCTGGATTTGCTCACACTATTATAAGTGTTATTTATATGAGAATGTGCCTACAAGTCCGAGCAGATTGGCATCCCATAGCACTTGTCTCTGTTGACACACAGACAGAGAGATAGTCCTTACCCTACAGAGCTCACAGTCTAACCAGATGAGACAGGAAAAAGGAAGCAGAGCAGTGAAATGACTTGCCCAGGGTCATGCACCAGGGAAATGGTAGAGCTGGGAATGGAATCTAGGTTGTCTATCTTGCAAGTCACTGACCACGCCGCCCCCTGCCTGGCTTTTGTCTGTTCTAGAGGGATTAACTGGGATAAGAAGATGCATCTCTTTCATGCCTCCAAAAAGAGTACCAAAGGTGGTGAGGAGGTGGTTTTGGTGACACAACAGGAAAGGTGCTGAGACTACCAAATCATTGTTAGGTTGCCAAACTCTGCTTGCTGCCAACCTCAGCTGGATTCCAAGTGGTGATCTGGATTTGAAAGGTTCCACATGCAACCAACTACAGTGCAATTTATAAAGTTTTGCTTACATTGTCTGTATGCACCCACTGCATGGGCATCTGCATATATTGCCCCTGCTAATCAAGAAACTTAATCTAGTCTAGGCTAGTCAGGTTCTTATACCAGGCTTATCACCATAGGTGAGCACCTTCCAATAGTGCATTAAGCAATGTGACCACACATCCGTCACGTGTTGTTTGTTCTCTCACCCTCTCCCCAGAGGGAGAAGCGTGTGCTATGGAGTGTCTTGTTCCTTAGTAGTTTTGTGTGTGTGTGTGTGTTTTAATATGCCTGTTGCTCATGTGTTTGTTAGAGAAAGCACTTCAAAGAAATAGGCCTTTCGAGAGGAAAGTGGAGAGGTTTGTGATGTTCCTTAGTTCCTGGTGGTGTTCATTCATTGCACAGCCTCAGACCAGCCCCTGAGAAAGTTCTCTGTCCAGCACAGCTGAGTTTTACCTTTATTGTGGCGAATTCCATTGTACCAGAGGAGTGTAGCTGTCAATCAGTCTTCGTCCGGGAGCTTTGAAAGATCTTTTAGAGATCCTGGGCCCAGACCATGGAGAGCTTTGAAGAAAAAGATCAATCCATAGTCAGTAAAATGCTGCCTGCAAAGATATGCTGTGTACCTTTCCAAGAGCTCTCTCTGGAAAGCGTTAATGTGTAATGCTATACAAGTGAGTCACAATAATATTAACAAATAATACAATTTTAGTAATTAAATGAGTGTCAATGATATTTGGTGTGATGGGGTGCTATCACTTTAAAAGCAGGGCAGGCTGGGAACCTTAGAGAGTCCTTACAGAGGATACATGCTGTGATGAAGGAAACTCCTACTGGACCCCGTTGAGCAACAGATTTTGAAAGCATGGGTTGTGCCTAAATTTTTTCATTTGGATTTCTTGCTTCCTTTTGTTGCTAGTAAACCAGGATTTGGCCTAGTATTCCCTGCAGCTCTTACGCTCTGACCTTTGGAATCCAGCGTGCTCCTGTGTCAAACTCTGGAATTAATATCTGATTTTAAAAAAACAACCAAACATGAAGCTATTCAACCTGCCCAGTGATCCAATTCCCTGATGCTGACGATAAATGTCAGTGTACCTTGAGCATCATAAGAGCAGCTCTTTCAGAAATAATAGAGTAGTCTGGGTTTTAATTTAGCAAACCTCCTGACAAGAAGAGCCCAACAGAAAGTAACACATCAGAGGTGAAGGGGGTAATTTTGGGCAACCAACCAATGGCAGTGACTGCATCATGGTTATATCTGATGTTATTGAATAGCTCACCTGACAAGGATATGGAACTGTGTTGCTACTGGTGTTCCAAAAAAAAAAAAAAAAAAAAACCCATTCATCGTAAGTAGACTGCAAATGACATAGGGGGGAAGAAATTGTTTAGAGTGTATAGAATGCAAATTGTACCACAGCACAGCTCTTCATTTATTTATAATGAAAAAAGTGCCATTATTTTTAGCATCAGTTTCATTTGTGATGTAATAAAAGCTTAGGTTTTTTTAAAGCAACGTTTACTGGGTCCACATGCAATTTTAAGCCACATACGGTCTTCTGGGCCGTCTAATAATGGGACTATAAATGCAAATTCATTTTAATTTGCTTCTCTTGGAATACCCTTACTGTTTGTATTCCAAATCTCAGTATAGATCTCAGAGGATCAGAGCAAGTATAAACATGTATCAATCATTTTAAAATGCTCCAATTCATATTTAAAACCTGTCTTATGTTCTCTGGCATGGCATAGTATTCATTATTTAGACAATGCAGTCTGGTGGTTAGAGAATTTGACTGGGACTTAGGAGACCTGGATTCTATGCCCAGCTCTGACACTGGCCTACTCTGTGACCTTGAGCAAGTCACTTTAACAGTCTTGTGCCTCATTTTCCCCATCTATGAAATGGGGACAATTATATTGACCTCCTTTTAAAGTGGTCTTCTGAGATCTTCTGATGAAAAGTGCTAGACAACAAATAGTTATTATATGTAGCCAAATTTTTTTGTACAAAATTTAGGAATGTGTAAAAAATGTAAAGCTAACTCAGCAGACCCCCATATCTGTAACTGGGAACAAAAATTAGCACCTACGTGCTCCCAAACTCATTTTCAGATACCATTCTGATTTTCTATAGCACCTGTTAGCTCAAGATTTCAAAACACTTTCGTAGAATCATAGGAATGTAAGGTTGGAAGAGACCCCAAGAGGTCATCTAGCTTCCTGAGCCGAGACAGGACCGAGTATACCTAGACCTGACAGATGTTCCATCCCTAACCTGTTCCTAAAATGACAGGGATTACGCAGCCTCCCTTGTAAGCCTATTCCAGTACTTAACCACCTTTATAGTTAGAAAGATTTTCTTAATATCCAGCTTAAATCTCCCTTGCTGCAGATGAAGCCCATTACTTCTTGTACTACCTTCAGTGCACATGGAGAGCAGTTTATCACCATCCTCTTTATAAAATCCATTAACGTACTTGAAAAATGTTATCCCCCCCCCCCCCCCCTGTCGTCTTTTCTGAAGACTAAACACGCCCAGTTTTTTAACTTTTCTAAACCGGTCAGGTTTTCTAAACTTTTTAGCATAATTGTTGCTGTCCTCTGGATTCTCTCCTCTCCAATTTGTCCACATCTTTCCTTAAGTGTGGTGTCCAGAATTGGACACAGTACCGCAGCTGAGGTTTCACCAGTTCCATGCAGAGTGTGACAATTACCTCCTGTGTCTTGCATACAATACTCTTGTTCATACACCACAGAATATTAGCCTTTTTCGCAACTGTGTCACACTGCTGGCTCATATTCAATTGGTGATCCACTCTAACCCCTCAATTCTTTTCAGCAGTATCACCACCTCGCCAATTATTCTCCATTTGTAGCTATGCATTTGATTTTTCCTTCCTAAGTGAAGTATTACTTGACTTTATTGAATTTCATCGTGTTGATTTCAGACCAATTCTCCAATTTTGTCAAGATCGTTTTGAATTCTAGTCCTGTCCTCCAAACTGCTTGCATGTCTAACTGATATAAGCCTCACAAAAGCTTTGGGAAGTGGGTAATTATTGTTATCCCTATGTTATGGATGAGAAATCCGAGGCACAGAGATGTCTTCCTAAGTCAGAGAAAGAACCTAGGCCTTCTCAGTGCTAGACCAGTGTTTTAAACACAATACCAGTTCTCCAGGGTGAGAGCTGATATGAACACCCAAATAGTGGCTGCCTTAATTTAGGGATCCAAATGTGACAATTTCTTCTCCATCCAAACCACACTTCAGAGTTTATTCTTCCCCAGTTGCTTTTTTGGCTGAATAAGGAAAATCCATATGGGTCAGATGCATTTGCAGTGGAGATGTTCAAGGGTACAAAGGACAGGTAGACACCCAAATCTCATTGCAAGTCAATGGGCAGTAACTGCCCTTTGTGCCTAGTAAAATCTCCCCCATACTTCCCACACATAGGCCATATATGCACAAACTTGCATGCCACAATGTTCATGTTTTTAAAGTCCTCATTTGTATACACATATACTGTGATTGATTGCACAAGAAGCTGCAGAAATTGTGTATTCAGATGATCTATTAGATGCATCATTGATCATTTATGTATTCTAAACCTATCTACCAACTGTGTGGCACTAAATCCACAAAATACATGCAAACTTATGGACATAGTGGGCAAAATATCATATTGTACAAATACGGCAGGACACTGAAGCTACTAAGATCAGAATTTTGTTCTGTTGAACGTAACAGTTCTTAATCAGACTTTGAAATGTGAGTAGCTAGTAGTACTGTAGATGCAATGTTCACTAAATTATACGTAGGCCATGTGTAATGATGAACTACTGGGCTACAGCATATTACTATGCTGTCTCTTGATTATTCACATTTCCACTTGCTCACCAGCCGAAGAAAGAGAAGCAATGGGTCTGAAACCTCAGCTGGCCTGACTTAAAAAGCTCTATCAATAACAATAATCAAAACCACATGAAACATCTATGCAGAGTCTAATTTAATTTTTATCAGTTGCGTTCAGAAGTGCTGAACTCTCATTTGTGGGTTTCTAGCCTCAATGTATCACCAAATCGTGCAGCTAGTGAGGATGATTTTTAGCACCAGAACAAGTCCTGGTGATACTATATATCTCCAAGTACTAGAACTAAGCGAATAAGTCGCAGCAATTAACTATCTGTAAGAGGTTAGACTTTAGTTTTGTTTGTGGAAAGTCCATGCGAAGATCATGTTTTCCTCCAATGTATTCATTACAGGTCTAAGCCCAGTGAAATCAATGGGAAGATTCCCATTAGACTGTGGATCTGGCCCTATTAGAAATTACTCAACGGGCTTCTTGTGATTTGCTTTTTAAATTTTACAGATTCCAAGCCTTTGACAGCGAGGTCTGTAAACAGGATTGGGTATTTTAGAAAATTATGAGCCTTTTTTTTTTCTGGGCAATGCTGGCACTGCCTGATGCATGCTGTAAAAATTAGGCCACTGCCAGTTGCCATCTGAGCACAGACTGACTTAATTTTTCTTTATTCTATTCACACAAAGTGATTACATTTGTTTGCACAGTTAGCTGAAAAGGGTGGGGTCTGACCTGGGTCGTCTTTAGCTCATTTAATCACCTCTGTGCCAGGAGCCTGTCCCCATTGTGTGGTAAGCAGTCCCATCCTGTATGAAACATCCATAAATATTCAAGTGCATGAGCTTAAATGCACGTCCCGTCATGTTTCTTTCAGTAGAAGTCTGTTAAAGGCAGGATGTTATTAGTTAGATAATGAACACATTATACACATTGAAATAAGGAATAAATAAAATAAATTGACTAAGTCTGTCTAAAGTTGCTAACAGGCCACTCCCACTGGGTTATTTTATGTTATGGCACAGTCGTTAAGCCCTTGGGAAAACCAATAAATACCAAGTGAGAGTATAATATCATTGTGTGCCGTAATTCTACTTGTCGCACTTTTAAAATTTCCTCTCTCTCTCATCTTTCTTCGTAATTGGATGCAAAAATATTAAAGTGTAACTACCTCTACAAAGAAAGATGAGAGAGAGAAAAATCTGAACAGGTCAGCAGGTGCACAAAAAGTTCTGCAGTGTGAAAATCCAAAATCAGCTAAATATGGAGGGTGTGTGTGTGTGTGTGTGTGTGTGTGTGTGTGTGTGTGTGTGTGTGTGTGTGTGTGTGTGTGTGTGTGTGTGTGTGTGTGTGTGTGTGTGTGTGCGCATACATATATATAAAAATAATTAGGAACACAGGTTAATAAAAAGAGCTGACTTTGACCACTTGCCTATTTTAATAGAAAAAGCATTTTATAGACCAGTGCACTGAACATCTGTATTGGATAGGTTCTGGGTAGGAAACAGCAGCAGCCATAAAATACTCAACCACATCCTATATATAACAATGAAGGTTTGAACACAAGGGCACTAGGTTATAAATGAGACTTTTTTTCCTTTAGTGAGCACTTGCTCAACAACAAAATGCAGGCAGAGGAGAGGCTGATGTAATGTCTCTTTGAACAGATATCACCTTCCATTGGTTTTGGTAATTCATTTTCCCAAAGGTGGGGTGCAGTGATGCTTAAATTTGCAATGACTTTTTAAAAAAGACATGCCCGCACATTTCTGGGGCTATTACAAATCTGCCAGTCTATGGCATATCGTAAAAACAATTGCCAACTCCACCAGGAGTTCAGTCCTGTGGTAGATGCTTACTAGCTGAAGAGCAAGGATTTCAATTGCCTCTTGTCTTCTGAACATGACATACAGGTGAGCAGGCACTGCTGATTACATGATGTTGATGGACAGATGGAAATAGGGTGGGGGTGCTCTGATCTTTCCTGCTTGGTGCCTGGAGCTGACCTCAGACCCACACAGCGTACATAGTATAATTAAACCACTGTCTTTCATACAACCCATTCTCTGGTGCTGGCTCTTCGTTTCCTTTTTCAGTTGCCTGGCATTCAAAAGGACAGAACATCCACTGATTTTCAAGGGGGACTGCTGGAGATTCAGCATTTTTTAAAATGAGGCCACAAGTATTGTGATTTCAGGCTATGGTGACGGGGGGTGTGTCTGAGGTCAGGTGTAGCTTGATATAGATGTCCCTGGGTATGGTGATTTCCTTGGAGATACAGGACCTTTCCCACCTCCTGAAGGTTTGGAGTTATTTATTTGTGTTTAGTTGGTTTTTGGTTTTTTGGGGGGTTTTTTTTTTTGTGGGGGGGTATGAGCTCAAGCCTTTCCACATATTTCCATTATATATCAGTGGCATATTCAACAATACAGGTAGGCACTGCTGTAAATCACAGCCCAGATGTGGTTGTTGCTAAGTAGTCAATATTTGCCTCCAATCGCCACACAGAGATACTGTATCTAGTATCACAGTATATCTCTATACTTAGAACAGGACATCATTATGGTGGCTCGGCTACGTGATAAATGCTGTTTGTATGGGTTCTTTTCTGGCATCTGCTATAGCTTGACCTTGATTCCTGGGTGTATAAGTTATCATAGTACAATAAAAACAGAATAACAATTTTACTGCTGAGTGCTGAGCAGTTCAAGAGTTCATAATGATATAGAGGGGTAAATTTTCAAAGAATTGCATGACATTTCGAGCTACTTGACTTTCATTTACTCAAACCCAGAGTCAGGCAACTAAAACCCTGTGCAGGACTATGATCATCTACCCAAAGTGTCTAACTCTATAGTACTTACATGTTGTTCATGTGAATGAAGTATCTTCTAAATTATTTTGGACCTGTATTTATTGTGTCTAGTGCTTTGGACTGTGTCTGAATCTTATCTACAATGCCACCAATTCCTAAAGTACAGCTGAGGGCACACCCTTGACTAGATATTGTTCTGAAAAAAAAATACACAGAACATCAATGGTAGAGATTTCCCCCAGATGAAACCTCAGTCAGATAAATTCACCTGCAACAAAGGGTTGCTAGTCTTTCACAAACTCCTGCTTCTGTCCAGAATTCCATTGGTCCAGTTATGAGTATTAACAACTGAATCAAGAAACCAGGCACTTACGGCATCGGTGTCAAAATTCTTCAAGCCTAAATGATCACAGGCAGCAAGTTAGTCACTCTCCAGAGCACATTTTCCAAAAAAGGGAATCTGCAAATGGCTCATTTTCTCCTTTTAAATTATGTTCACTTCTGTAATAACCTGCTCTGAGCTCATATTTTGCCCTTTTAAGATAAACTGTCTTCACAACCAATTTTTTCTCCTTAAAAAGAATTGTATATATTCACTTCTTGTAATTTGAAATCTGAGAGACTCATAGAATGAGACAACTATTTATGGAAAAAATCAAATGCACGTAGTTTAGTTAGTTTGCTTTGGAGTTTAAAAAAAAATATTTTATCAAATACTTCTGCTATTTAGGTTTTTTTGTTTTTGTTTTGTTTTTGTTTTTTTGTTCCCCATGTAAATTTGGTAAATTTGTGTATTTTCAGAGGCGGGAAGATGGAATTGGTGTTTCCCCTATAGAAAAATGTAACCAACCTTCTATTTACAAACACTGAATAAAACAAATATTTTGTATCCTAGCCAAATAAAATAGGAATACTTGATAAATTCTCATTATGTCCTTGTACTTCTCGAATAAAAAAATTCTTGGCTTCTGTTTATGCAGTTTCACTCCTCCTTCAATAACTTACATTGCACCATTTTAAAAAAAGGCATTTTTGTCCTTTAACCCTGTTATCAATATCAATATTATTAAATACACAATACAGTCACTACAATTAACTTAGAATGAATTGCATTATTTCAGATGCATTGTACATCACATGGGACACAATGTCAGCCCAGGGTTGCAACTCCAACTCAAGTGTAACCTTTCCTTCCTTTGACACACAAATTGTGCTAACCCACAGCTCAGATCTGGGGTTCCCAATACCCCAGGTCAAAGAGGGACCCAGTGTTCAAGCCCTATTGCTTTTCAATGTAGATGCAGCTCCACTGGACTCATGCTCTACAGGTGTGCCAAAAGTAACCCACAGTCCCAGGGGCAGACTTTCTTTGTCCTCAGGACAGTCAAATTTTCCCACACTGCACCATGAACAAAGGGCTACAGTAGCCAATTTTGGGAGAGCACTAGGAATTCTGGGTTTTGAATGACTGGATTTGGGCCCGAATAATGTAGTGTAGACCCTGGTTGGGAGCCAGGGTGCAACAATTCCTAACCTGGAGTTACAAATGAGTGTAGATGCTCAAGCCCTAGGTTAACAAACCCAGGGTCTGCTAACTTGAGTTCTACTAACCCTGGGCTTACATTGCAGTGTAGAGATACCCTTAGTGTTTGACATGATCTTTGGGAGAAGACCAAATAGCTCTCATAGTGTATTACAAGCAAAGATTTACTCTCCCCTAGTCCTTAAGGGAAAAAAGGATTTTTAGGACATTTAGAATTCACTTGACCTAATGGGAAAACGTGTATCTTTCAGTGTCATCAGTATTATCTCACTGTGGGCCTTAGTACCCAGAAATGGAGGTCAGAACTGATGGTGAGATTGTATCCAAATGGGATAACTGTGTCTGTGTCCTATTAAATGTATCTTTTCAAAGGGGAAGGATATTTCATTCATGTAAGTTTCACATTCTCCATTACAGAGAAGCAGCCTAGCAAAGGGATTTTACATTTTGGGCAGATCTGCTGGTCCTGTAATGGGTGACTTCTCACATGTATCTAGCAAAGCGTGCGCAGTTTTGGTTGAATCTACAATGTCGTATACTGCACAACTCCTGTGCACCTCTCTGACGAGGTCTACTTCCATGTCTGTCCTCCTCTCTGCTCCACCACCAATGACACAAGCCTTGACACTGCTTTTGTTTCTTTTACCTGCAGTTATCTCCAGGCAGTCTTCCGTGCTGCACCCTGTATGTGGGTATGTCCTTCACTTGCTTTATTCCAATGCTTCCTAATGCTTTATCTCTGACAGGAAGCTTAAGAAAATTGAGGAGGGTTCATCTTCCACAGATCTACATGTCTCATTGAGTAACTGCATGATCACATTATGCTCACTGTCCTGTGAGCATCGCTTGTTGTGTCGAGTAGAATGCTAGATTGTCAGCTTTTTGGGGCAAGAACAGGCAGTGAAATCCTGGCCTCAGTGAAATCAATGGGAGTTTTGCCATTGACTTGACTGGTGTCAGGATTTTACCCTGTCCCTTCATTTGCTGTTATGAGATCCCTAGCACAGTTCTAGGCAATTGAAATCAGTGAATGATAATAATACTGAACAATAACTTGCGGCGAATTTCACGTTAGCCTGAGCCAATGGATGAGCTCTGCAGTTCTTCCTGACTTTCAGGTAAAACATAGTAATATTGTGTGGATTTGCTTTTACGAGTTTGTTTGGATCAAAAGCATCACATGAACTCCTATGAACTACAACCACTGAGCTTCAACCACAGCCATTATAACCCATCTTGTCCCTTTATATTATTGTCTGAATGTTCAGGACGAGCTTAATACATTTGATTATTAGGTCCTCACTTCAGCAAAGTACTTAAAAAAAAAGTGCCTAATTTTAAGCGTATGAAGTCAATGGGGGTATTCAGATACTTAAGGATGGGTTGCGCTTACATACCTTGATGGATCGTGGCCCAAGGGCCCCATTTTCTCCATTATAGAAGCAACAACAATATTTTTTGCAAAGAGAAACACAAGCACATTAGTCAAGAAGCCAGAAAATCAGCACAATCAGTAACACCCTTGAAAGGAACAAAACCAACAACCACATTAACTATGTTTGAAATCCAGCTCTCCCCCCCTCAATTCACAAAATGATGTAGAACAGCTGGCCATGAAACCTGGCTGCATATTTGTTAAATGGGAACAGATTAGGAAATCAAATTTGTTGACCAATTTTCAAGTATGTGGCCTTGAGATATTTAAAAAAAAAAAAAAAAAAAAAAAGTTTATATGGAAGAGGGGGGGAAAATCCAATCCAATGTCCTGAACATTTCGTGCTGGTGGGTAAAAATACTTTTTTTTTTTTTTTTTTTTTTGGATTCTAATCTCTAACTTTCCTATGAGTACCCAGCTAAAACCTCAGGGAATTTTATATAGTGCATGTTGTCAGTATTTTAATCATCCCCAGCTGTCAAAACTCTTGTAACCCGCCTCTTCTATTTAAAATGTGTCTTCTAGGCATAAAATAATTAAAGGTGCAGGACCATAAGGTAGGCTCAGAGCCACTGCAATGTGACAAAACCCCACATATGAAAGGCATTATTTCAGGAAGTTTTAAATATAAATTTTGTTTTGTTAGAAGGCTGCAGGGCACACATTTTCTATACTGTCAAGCTTGATAGTAACAATATTTATATTTCAAATAAAAAGATTAAATTGCAGTCTTATGTGTTTCTGGTTTTCACATAGTTTTTATCCGTGTATCATAGTGTTCCATATCAGTATGTCATCGAAACTTTTTTTTTTTTTTTTTGCTGACACCAGTTTTGCTTTATTGTAATATTAAGTCTTGTACTGCCAGTCCCTGAATTGAAATAATGAGGGCAGACAGTAGCGCTGTTGGTGTTAGTTATTTTACAAATACTTCGTTTGACACGTACCTTAAAGCTACCTACCTAAAAAAAAAACAAAAAAACCCCCCAAACATTCAAACAACTAATTTTAAAGAAATATGTTTGGCTGATGTTAAGTTTATATTTTTAATTAAAAATTATTTATTTCTACAATTTTAGCCCCCCATCCACCCTGCGAATGCTTATCCAAGTACTTAACTCTAAGCATTTGAGTTTCCCCCTGGGGATTAAAGTTAACCACAAACATAAGTATTTGCAGGATGGGGAGGTCAGAGTGGTTTATAATTATTTTGGTCTCCTGTGGGATTTTTTTTTTTTTAATTTTAAAAAGCAGTAAGCCACATTGCACAGAATAAAAGTCTTGGCTGTTTGGAGCTTCAGTAACGTGCGCTTGGCAAACCCCTTTGTGCCAGTGCTTATTAGCTATTATTTGTGAACGTTCCGTTAAAGCCCAGCTCTTCCGTGTTCAGAGCTTTTCAGTCCCATGAGTTTCAGAGTCCCAGGGTTTGTTTTATGTCATCCATGCAGCATCGCACTAGACAGAACAATGGGGAGAAATGTGAAAAGGTCCTGACTCCCTCTGGTATTTGAACTGCCAATTGGATTCACTTACTCTGACAGCTGGGATTGGATTCACTCCTTTTGGAATGAAATGTGAATATTACAGAACAATCCCTTTGTATGAGCTCAAAACTGGAAATACCTCACTGAGAAAATTCCCCCATTTCTATCCTTTGGATTTTTTTTTTTACTTTGCCCACAGTTGGTCATTGCCATCTGAAACACCAGAAGGCATGAATTTATACATCCTCTGGTCCCATGAGGCATTGGTAAGCCGGGCCCAGCTAACAGTGTGAGAGCAACTGAAAATGTTGTGGGTAAATGAGGGACAGGTTTCCAAACAAATTCTGATTCTCCTCTCTCCTATGCTGGTTTCACACCAGTGTAACTTTAGCTGAGATACTCCTGCTTTAAGTAAGAAGTGATCTGGGGTGATAGCAAGGCTTATAGTATGTGGGATGTGAGGATGAGAACACAAAGTTCTAAAACAACTTTTCAGGGACTGGCTGTAAATAGTTCATCTCCATTAAGCCTCTCAAGAATATTTGGCTTCTCTTGTATTCATAGCAGCCAAAGTCACTTAATATTATTTACTTCTGTGCACTTTATTAGAGTAACAAGAAAATTAGTCTTGCAACACAAAATGCCACGTGCCACTGTGTGGTTGATCTGATCATGTGGTTCCCATAGCAAGCCATGCAGATAATCAATTCTCCCCCGAGTTTGAACACTCCCATTTTCTTGTGCCATGATATCAACTTTCTTTAGAGCTGTGTTATGAAATATTTACTAATGATGAAAATTTATGGTTTGGTGGATTTGTGATCAAGTAAAAGCACTTCTTATTCTTTGCTCAAAGTTTTGCAGAAAGAAAAGTGTTTCTAAGGGTGGTAACCTGACATTTCCCTCCCCGTCCTAAAAAACTGTGGTTTTACTGCGAAACTGGCCAGTTCCATGGTCGTGACAGTGGAATATGATACATAGATGATGCAAGGCAGGCAACTGCCAGTTTAATGCAACCGTCATGCCCAGGCAAGTACACTCTTGCCTGTTCCATGCATCATCTGTGCATGTTGACACTCATGACGATCTTTGTACTCTTGGCCAAATCAGCTGCACTAATCGAAGAAGACATTGCAGTGAGAGATCTTTAACTACTATTAAAAGTAAAGTTTAAATACAGAAAAATACAGACAAAGAGAAGAAAAAATGAACAGGGGTTGTTACGGGTCCCTCTACCCACAATTTCACCTTGTTTGTAATTCCTCACCAATTTTTTTTTTTCAGTTTGAACTAATGGATGTACAAATGAAGCTATTGCAGCACACACATTTCAAATGAGTGAGGCCTATTTCATGGGAAACATCTGGCCTCATTATACCAGGTAACACCTGCGTGAAATTACATCTGTGCTGAAGTCTTTTAACAGAATTTGGTAATTAAACTGAGGCAATCTAATCAAAGAAAGGCGTGAAGAAGGTGAAACATGACGTTTCATTCCCTGCCATGCAAATAAACTCCATTAGTATATTAGTTCTTTCAAGAAATAGTTAATATCAATAGCACTGAATGTTTGTGGTTGGATAGATTTCATGTTAAAAACAAGCATTAATAGTATATCCATAATATGCATTCTGATCTTCCAAATAAATGTCTAGGGTGCTGTTTGGATTTACTACACTTAATAGCATACTGTTTGGAGAGTTTTGTGTGTCATGCTGACTGCATTTTACAAGGATATTCTGTGTTTCAATTTCCTTTTAATATGTAACTGTGTTCTTTTCAAATTTTACACTCATAATAAAGCGTTGAATAGTTGGCTGCTCTACCATTCAGACTTTGCCGTATCAAATGGGTTCTGAGTTGCTTCGAACTGAGTGTAGTTGAGGAGCTTGCTCAGTGTAAGACCCATATGGGAGAGTGGGGACATGGAGATAGCTGTGCATGCTCTGTCCCTGTGAACTGGGTTTTAGCTGAGACGTGGATGAATTAGGTGAAATTAATTGAGTTTATAGCCTTGATTTTCAGTTGCCTGCGGTGATCACAAAAGAGTCGGTTGCAGCTCCCAAATCCCAGGGCTGGTTCTACACTAGCCTCTGACCTGGCCTGCTTTACATTGTACTATCTGAGTATGGCTCCCAAAGGGCCATGCATCAGCTGAGAATAACCAGAGTGCATTAGTACTCTAGGTACACCTGGACATGCCTCTTATGGCAGCATGTGCTGCACTGATCATCTTAATTCCAGGACTGGTGAACACAAAGTTTGTACTGAAATGCTATCAGTAAAGTGAAAACCGCTCCAATGACAATCTCCATTAGGCAATCCAATGATTTAAGCACCCATGTTAAAGTATCCCCAAGATTTTCAGCACATTTTTTTAAACTTTGAGTTGAAAAAGTTTTTGACTAAACAAGTGATATTTGCTGGACCCAGGAGTGGTCCTAATACAGAGAATGCTCACATTTCATTACCTAAAGTAGCCATAGGATTTTGTTTTTCGATGGAAAAACTGTATGAAAGAATTTTAGTCTGCTATTCAAAATTCCAAACAAAGGAGGCTTGGATATGAAATTTTCATGAAATAATAATCATAGCTAAAGCTTCTCATCAGTAGGTCTCAAAGCACTTTACAAAAGAGATCAGTATCATTATCCTCATTTTACAGATGGGGAAAATGAGGCACAGGCAAGCAAAGTGACTTGCCAAAGATCACCTGGCAATCCAGTGAAAGAGCCAGGACTTGAACCCAGGCCCCTTGATATCCAGTCAACATGTTTAGCCACTAGGCAACACCACCTTCCATTGAATACCCACCATTTTTCTAACAATACTAAGAAGAAAACCAATGAACTGACAAAAAACAAATTATTTTCCTGTTCATACTATAGATATAAATCTGGAAACTCAGCATTGCTTATTGATGATTGTGCTCTGTTATAATAATTATATTAATCTATTGAGTACTATAGAGTTATGTCAAATAGGTACCTCTTTTAATAGTGTACATCTATACTACAAAATATTGAGATGACTTTTTAATGAAAATGTAACTATTACAAGTTGTAAGGGTGCTCAGAGCATGGGAGAGGTGCCTATTAACTGGATGATTAAAAGCTTTACAAATTAATGAATGCATACATACATAATTAAAACTATTGCTCTACTGGACTCTATTCGAGTTTTGTGTACACTTTCTTTATCAGAACATATAGAAAAATAATGCATGCAACTGAAATTGCAGAATAAATGTTGCCACTGGAGTTGGAATTTGACAAGGACATTGGGGACATTATCTCTGGAAAGAGCAACACGGATTCTTTACAGAGCCGCTTGACTTTTTTTGTCATAGAAGCATTTTCTTGACGAAAAGTGACTTTTTGACAAAAACTAATTTTTTTATGGAAAATTTTGATCGTGGTAGTAAATGCCCCTGCATAAGATTAAAATAAAAAAAACAAAACAAAACCCAAAAAACAAAAACAACAAAACAAACCCAGCCCTTCTCTGGAGAAAAGATAGCTTTTGGAGCCCAACTGGAAGGTTAACCGATCTGGGGCTGTGGTGGGCGAAAAGGGAAAAGTAAATTCCAGAAATGAAGTGTCATCCTTCTGGAAGCAGCCAGCAGCCTCCTTTTATAAGAGGGGTGTCTAATGTGAGAGCCTGTGCTGATTGCAGCTGTGGTAGCAGGACTCATGGAGGGATGCAACCAGATCCCCAAACCATTTACATTAGATTGTTACATTCTTTGGGGGAACGGACTATAGCCAGAAATAGAAGCCAGGTCACACGTCTGCATGTCTAGCACCCTACCCACAGAACCACCCTGCCTACTAGAACCTGCTGCTTTCATCTATTATTACGAGCACAAGTCTAGACCGCTTCTCTCTGATAGCTCTTTTGACACGGGGCTCGAATGCTAGAGTCAAATGTGCCTGTGGAACTGTGACCAACACACAATCCAGGAGCTCAAAATACCACCTTCACCCCATGCATCTGTATATACAATGGAAATAGAGTGTTCTCTTGCCTTTTGCAGAGGTAGACAAAATAATAGAAGACGGTGGCAGTAAACTTCCTACAAAATCCTACCATACCGAAAATTTAAAGGATTGACATTGGCATTACATTTTTTCTCACCCAGCCCTCCTCATTAGCTAGATACCTTTATTCACTAAATATTTACCACCCAAACAAATGTACAGTTTAATTTGCTGTATGAAATCATTTATTGACTGATAAAGCTCATTACGAAGACCTAGCCCAGGCTTCAGCGTGCCCCGACAGTTTTAATTCTTGTAGCAGCAGGCTATTGCAAGAGAAAAACAATCCTGTCACATTAACGGCAGGGGTCTAAATAATTCAAATACACTAAATCCTCCCAGAACGGTTCCCCTGCTCATAATTTGTCTTTTCTAGTCAACAATTAACTAGCAATATTCAAAGTTAACAATGCCAACTATTTTGAAATCTCAAGGAACATGGAAACAAACACATGCAACAAATGTTCCTAGATAAGAATACATTAGAAAACCCCATGTTGGGAGACTTGCTGGAGAATGTAATTGTTTAACTGGAATTGTTATTCACTTCGAATCAGAAAGCATTTGTGGAATTTATAGGTTGATTTGGTTTTTTTTAGTGTCTATATTTTAAGGCCATATCCTCAGCCCATGTGAATTGATGAAGCTCCATTGGCTTCTATTTACATCTACAGGATTTCTATGGTAGATACTTGTCAAGTCTTTTGAACTTAGGCTATGTCTACACCGACTGCAGCAAAGTCGCCGCTGTCAGATCGACTTATCTGGATCGACTGAGAGGTCAGTGAAGACCTGCTCAGTCGATCCAGAAGTCAACGCTGTTAATCCACCCTGGCAAGCGGTGTAGCACTGTGTCAATGGGAACGCGGTTCCCGTTGGCACAGCGCAGTGAAGATGGCATGCAGAAGAGAAGCACAGCAGTCGACGGGAGTTATGCACGTTTTCTGCGTAGTTTGTGTAACTCCCGTCGACTGCCGCCAAATCGCTGGGGTAAGTGTAGACCAAGCCTCAGAGGAAGAAGTTCTTCTGTGTTTATTTCTGTCAGAGCTTTTGCTGATCTTCTTCAGTAATAATAATTGCAACATAAAAAAAAAAAGATGCAAACCGGCCTGCACTCCACATGGTGCTCAGTGAGAACCCTTGGATGGAAATTGAGGGTACTCAGCATTTTACAGAAACTGCATCTCATAGGGTCTTCCACCCATACTCCTCTTGAGTAGGAATTAACTGTGAAAGTAGTCCCATTCAAAACAATGGGGCAAATGGGGTGGCTGAATCAAACACTTACGTGAGATAACTGACAATGCTATGACAAAGCAACATTGGCAGCCTGCTCAGATTTCTTTGACCCCCTTAGTCTGGTTTCAGTTCTGTGCCCATTACTGAAAATGCGCTCTTTGCATTAGCTGTTGACATCCTGCTATTGAGCTCCAGCGTGTGTGCATGTGTGTGCGCGCATACACGCTGGAACCCACATTGGCTGAACCAATTGAAGCATGGCATAACTCCACAGAAAGGGGAAACAAGGGAAGAATTTCTGTAGGGGAAAAATGATTTAACACTAAAGAGAACCTTGTTTGGTGCGCCTTTGGGTGTGACTACACTGCAATCCAAAGTGTGATTGCAAATCATACTCGGGGTCCCTGTCGTGCTCGTTCAGACCATGCTGGAGCCCACCCTGCCACATCTACACTGTTAGTTGTGCCAACACAGATAATACTAGTGTGGGTATGTCTACTTGTGCAGTGCAGATTGCACCTCAGATTGTGATGTAGACACACCCTTTGTGCATATGTGCTCATGCACATCTTATACCATCTTTGATTTGTGATATCAAGTGATGTTACTGCCACACCTAAAATGTATTCCCTCTACATCTCTTTATACCCCTTCAGAAACGTGCTCCCCATCTCTTCTTTTGGCCTAGTCCCCTGCTCCCTTCGTTTGTTGTATCATGCCTGTGCAGAAAAAAAATCATGGGCAAGACAGTACCTGCAAAGCAAAAATGATGGGTCTAATTTGTGGCCGAACAGCTTTGACATTGCCTCTACATTTGCTTCAGTTTATAAACGACTTTGCTTTTTTTATTTAATCTTTTCATTTTAGGGCACATTGATAATGCAATAAATCTTTCTGCACCGTTCTCTGTGACCATTTTAACTTTCTCATAAAGCTCCGAATTTTTAACTTCATTATAAGCTTCTGTTTTATTGCATAACTTGAAGTGCTTTGTTTTAATGCCGAGACATCATGGTTTCCTGAGAATATCTGTAGAAATGAGGTTATAATGTATCATCTGTGTAATTCACAAGAGCTATAAAATAATTGGAAGAGTCGGTAGGGATGATAATAGTAAAGGAAGGAGTCGGATGCTTTAGTTTGTAGAAACACCAAGTTTATGCATATTTTTCTATTCATACAAGGCCTGATCCCATTTCACCCAAGAAGAGTCTTTCTGTTGACTTCATTGGGAGTTGGATTGGGTTGATATATACAACTCAGGTTCTAGAGACAAAAGTTATTTGATTTTTCTCTTGTGTTTAAGGACTTCTATTATTCTAGCCCATTCCCTGGACTTTGATAGGCTGGACGTAAGAACTGGTCGGGAATTTTCTTTAGAAATGTTTTTTCAATGGAGAGTGCAGTTTGCACAAAACCAAAACTTTTCTTGGGAAAATTTTAATTTTGCCAAATTTTATTGATCTTCTGTTAGAAAAATTGAAATGAAATGTTTCATTTGGGGGCAGGTTTATGGAACCAAATCAAAATGTCTGGTTTCAGGTCGGTTTGATGTTAATCTGCATTGCCTGAGCTGCTCTGGTGCCTCTTGCCTCCGTTCTCCTTACCAGCCTGGGTCCCTGTGAGGACGCCATCTCCCATGAAGCACTTCAGTATTCCCTATGATTAAACTAATGTGGTGCATCATGGGAGTCACATGACCGTGGTTCACCGTAGGAGATTCGGGATGGAAACAGATTTTGAACTATTGGAATTTTTTGCAGGATGGAAATTCCAATTTTCAACCAGCTGTGCTGGATCTCACTCTCTCTACAACTCATTTCCACCAAAGTTGCATAGATTTGTTAGTTTTGAAGAGGCTGTGAACACTGCCACCATCACTAAGTGCGTGGAAGCCATCCCATTTATGATGCCTTCTCATTCTTCACTAGCTCCTGGCCTGAGATTCACTCCAGCACCTTCAACTGTGAGTTAGGTATGTAGCCTTGTATGCCACCATATTCCCATCTTCCATGAGTGAGGAACTGATACAGTGAGTTTCATGTTTGCTCATTTTTGAGCGCTCCATAAGAAAAGTGGGGATGGCCTTCCCATAAGTAGGCCTGGTCAAGGCCAAATCTCTTAGTTAGCAAGCTGCTTTCTAAATGCCACTTCAAAAAGTGAGCTAGATAAAGCTGCAGTGGGTTTAACACCTGCACTCTTGTGAATATTGGATTAGCGCATGGAAATGTTAACACAGGCACAGGTGTTTCCGCCTGGATATGTGTGTATTTGGACTGACTGTTGAAAATTAGGACAAGTTTGTGCAGCACTATTCAGTGCAGCATCTGGAGCAGTGAATGCACGTGATGCAGAAAACAGACACACGTACTCACCTAAGGGTCATATAATTGCATAGAATAGATTACTGGAGACTGGGTGGATACACACACGCCTGCAGAAATAGGATTACACTTGGGCACTTCAGCTCCAAAAACCACAGGTCTCTACTGCTTGAACTAAAAAAGAATTTCTATGATGTGTCATTAGGAGTAGGGCTTTGATCCAGTTTGGGCCAGCAGCAACTTGACTGCTCTCTGTCATTCACTCACACACATACATCCGAAGCCAATACCTTACAAAAGCATCAGTGTGAACACATAGTCGCCCCTGAGACTAGGCTGCAAGCCTGCTCATATGTCTCTGATTCACATCCAGTGTCATGTGCTATGTCTGAGGGGATTCCAAAGTGCGCTCCCATTACTTTCTCTTCTTCCATACTTGTCATGTCTCCCGGCCATCTCCTGCTCATACTCTCAGCTGTCACGGCCTGTGTGTGCAGCACCATAGACATTGGTCATGCTTGAGCCAGATGTGATTATTCCAGGCCATCTACTGCGGGATGGGCCACTAAGAGGTATCAGTGCAGGTACTTCCAAAGCATTTTGCTCAATATCACCTCTTCCCTATATGGAACATCCACTCTCAGTGAAAACGACCTGGTCCCATTGAAAACGTGCACTGATTTGAGGTGTAGTACATTTGACTGTTTTGGTGTAAATTTGGGGGCATCTTGCTCCGACACACATTTTTACGATAGAGGGGGGCTGATCAGGACCTAAATGTCTGGGGAATGCTTTGGAGTTGATTCCCACAAGCCAGGTCCACGTGCACCATTGCACATGCAATTACTCACCAACTTTTTCTACACACCGCTGCATAGGCACATGTAAATGAGAGATGATGTGCATGTACGTGGCCAGATACCTATAGCCATAGCTGGTCTGGCCAGCTATGCAAGCAAAATCTCTGCTTTGTCCCTGCAAACACATGTCCATGCACACAGATTGGACAGAGGCTCCAGTTTCTGAAAATGTGCGTGATCTTATTCATCACCTTTTCCAATTGCTTCTTTCTACCTCTCCTCAGGTCAGTGTTCTCAGGTCATCTATGCAGCCACCAGAGCCTTTGACCAGTCATTGCGGGAGGATAGAAAGGAGCATCTGTCTCGGAAGCCTCTGAGCATGCCACTGGTGCAGTACCATAGGCTTCTACCAGTCTGGAGTCTATGGTCAGATTTATTGGTATAAATCAGTGTAGCTCCAACGAAGTCAATAGAATTACACTGATTTATAACATCTGAGGATCTGGCCTTATAATCCTACATCTGTCATCTAGGGATCCTTATATCCCTCCACAATGACTGTCATGTGCTGGCTCTGAGTCAGAGGGGACTTGACCCATGCTCGTTTTTTTCAGATGTGCCCACAATTGGAATAAAACTGGCTTCTCCAACCCTTCTGTTCTACTTCTGTGTG
Source organism: Emydura macquarii macquarii (assembly GCF_026122565.2). Lineage (NCBI taxonomy): Eukaryota > Metazoa > Chordata > Testudines > Chelidae > Emydura > Emydura macquarii. The sequence goes on along the minus strand of NW_027130698.1, from coordinate 10,564,948 downwards.
TGTGTGTGTGTGAGGCTTGGAGACTGAAGCTGGTTGATTCAGTGGTAAATGTGGTTTTCTGGGACATCTAAGGGTTATGTCACTTTTATAAAAATCTCTTTGATCCTGAATCAAAAGAAGGGGCTGGGTTTTTAGCATCTTCTAACTGTGTGGCTTTTACAAATTAAAAACCCACTTGAAATTGGTTATACAATATCTGCTTGTGTTTCTCTAAGGCTGATGAGACCACCTTTGACTCTAAGCTGTTTTTTCTAGCAGATCATCAGGAAAAATGCTGGTAACAAGCAGTTGGGGAAAGCTAGAGGGAGCTTTTGAAATAGGAACTGTGCATTTTTCTCTATTTTGAGAGTCTTGGCTCTCGTTTATAAGAAACAGCGGCTAGTGCACTAACTGTGTCTCATTGTCAGGGAACTTTATACTGAAAAAAGTAGTGGGATTGAATGAATTTTAATCTGTTTTTGAAACTAAAAATAATTCCACTTTTAAGCATGCCTAATCTAGGGCTTGATCATAGGCCTATTGATTTTAGGCCTATTGATTCGGTTGGAGTCTTTTCATTTTCTTCATTGGATTTTGGATCAAGCCCCTAGTTTCTCATTACTTTGTAGCTGTATGTATATATGTACAGTCACTGGGCCTGATTCTCTGTTTTACACCACATTGAATTAGTGTAATTGACTGTAGAAGGTGCAACACAGTGGAAAATTCAGCCCTGCCTGCGCTTAGTGTTCATGTGTGTGAAAGAGAGAGAGAAGAGAGGACAGGAGTAAGAAAGGGGGACACACACAACTAATGGAGACCAAGTTATGGGGTGAAGAACATTTCAGGAGGTGACTCTAGGTAGAGCTAGTCAGGAATTTTTAAAGCAAATATTTATTTCACTGGAAAATGCTGATTTATCAACTGTTTGTGGGAAATGTTTTCTTTCGATGAATTTCTCATTTAAAAAATATTTTGGAAAAACAGTTTTGCAAACAAACAATTTCAACATTTTCTAAATGAAGAATTCTGCTCTTTCGGTCCAAAAAGACTTTTGGTTTTGAAATTTAAGCTAAAAATATATTTAAAAGGTCAAAATCAAAACAAAACGTTTTAAAATCACAGAACCAAAACATTTTGATTGACCCAAATTGAATTTTTAGGGGGCTTGTTGGTTCATGTAAATGTTCTAGACTTTGACTATTCAATTTGGGATTGGACATTTTTACAAGATCTTAAAAAAATTCCTGGTATGGGGAAACCATTTGCTGCCCAGCTCTAGTTCTGAGTGATTTACTGGTTCCAAGAGAGTGGTGCCAGTGTCCCTGTAGTCCTGAGCTTTTTAAAATCTCATCTGCTGAGCCGAACATGGTTTCTGTATTTATCTACCATAACATCTAATATTCCCTAACTTAGACATACCTTCTCTCCCATTTTTTTGCAAGAATGATTTTGTAGAGAGATGTTAGGCCTTACATCCCCACTATTAAACATGCCCAAATCTGTGGGGATATATCAAAAATATCTGAGTTTTGCTTGGATTGAATTCTGCCCTCTGATATGAATGCATAATTCACAATGTGGTGTGAGGAGAATTAATCTGTCATTAACAATATTGGGTGTTGTGCATCTAATTCCCATGCACCACCCTGAAAATTTTCACCGCCCCCACAAATGGAAGGGAGAGAAAAAAAAAAAGAATATTTCATTGATTCTTTTTTATATGTAAATGAGACTTAAAACAATTGTTTGATAATGACATGCATTTTTTTATTTTGGAAATATCTCTTGATGATAATTTATCCTGCAATTATTGTTGCTTAGTACTAGCCTTATAATTAAGGCCAAGAAGTGTTATTCATCACCTCATTAAATATTTTCTCTTTCAGGATGCCTGACTCTCTTTAACACAGCCAAGAGCTGATAAAGCCACTTGTATGCAGAGCTGGCTGCTTGCAAATCTTTGATCTTTTTTTTCCCCCTTCTTCAAGAATATGACTTTGTGAAGTGGTTGCTGCTGCAGTTTCAGTTTGTTGTTTTAAACAGCTCAGTACCTATAAATACTCAGTCACTTTGATTTTCAATTGCCCTTGTGAGACAATTGTTTTTTTGTGAGTGCAGTCTCATTTAAATGTTGGATTCCCGTTGAATGGATAGAACGCCAGCCGTATTCATTCTTTTTATTTTATTTTGAAAAGGTAGATTTCAAAAATCAATTCACTTTTTTAAAAGAAAGAAAGTGGCTTCCATAGATCACCTCTTGGGGAGAGGAAAAGAACCAAGATCTACATTTGTTATAATGACTAAGAATGCTTTGCACCGCTATGATGCCTTTCATCGGATTTTATTGATGGGGAAACTGAGGCACAGAGTCAGTGGCTTGCGCAAGGTCAAACAGTAAGTCAGCAGCAGAACCAGGAGCGGAAGCCAGCAGTCATCTATATTTCTGGATGCATGAGCTCAGGCTTTAATTTATTCTATTGTATTTTTTGAAGTTTTCATGTTTGAAATGTCGTTGGTATAGGTTAGTATAAAAAAGCCATTTCCTGGGACCTTTCTGTTCCCTAAAATGTTAAAGGTCACAATCCTGCAGTGATTCACGCCCCTGAATATATAAATTCACATGGAGCCCATGGGAGTCAATGCATCTGGGAGCCTCATTTGCTGGACAGCCTAACTTCAGATACCTTATGGGGGCCAGAATTTTAGAAAGTCTATAGCAACCACCCCCAAATATGAGGCCTCTTAAAGGTGTCTGAGATTGGACACTCAAAAGAACTCATCCCTCCTCCTTGGAATAACTACATTTTCTTCAGTGGACATGTACCAGAGATGAACTGGTCCCATATGTATTAGCTCAAAAGTTAACAAATAAATGCAGACCTTAAAGTGAACATTCAGAAAAGAGTGAAACTAGTTTACAGCAGGCCCTGTTTATATTGCCTGCAGCACCTTGTAAGGGTGTGGTAACAACTGACTGGTGGACTCACAACCAATTGTTGTTAGCCTTGCTTTTCTTAGGAACCTGACACTGATTTTGCCTTCCCTTTACTGTACACCAGGCTAACTGTTTTAAGAAACTCCGATATCTGCAGGTGGTAAAACATAGACTCATAAAAAATGTAGGTCTGGAAGGGACCTCAAGACATCATCTCCTCCATGCAAGTAAATCAAGTCAAATGCCTTACAGAAGTCTAAGTATATTACATCAACACTATTACCTTTATCAACCAAACTTGTAATCTCATCCAAAAAAGATATCAGACTAGTTTGATAGGATCTATTTTCCATAAACCCATGTTGATTTGCAATAATTGCCTTGCCTTTCTTTAGTTCATTATTAATCGAGTCCTGTATCAGCTGCTCCATTATCTTGCCTTGGATCAATATCAGACCAACAGACCTATAATTATTCAGTCGTCCCATTTACCTTCTTTAAAAATTGGTACTACGTTAGCTTTCTTCCAGTTTTCTGGAACTTCCCCAGTTCTCCAAAATTTATTGAAAATCAACATTAATAGTCCAGCATGCTCCTCAGCCAGCTCTTTTAAAACTCTTGGATGCAAGTTATCAGGACCTGCTGATTTTAAAATGCCTAACATTTTTAGTTTCTCTTTACATCCTCCAAAGATACTAGTGGAATGGACAGAGTGATATCATCACCATATGATGAGACAGCACCATCTGTGTTTTCCTCAAATATAGAACAAAAATATTTATTGAATTCCTCTACCATTTTATACATCATTTTTGATAATTCTACCATTTCAATTTAGTAATGAACCAATGCCATTGTCAGGACACTCTTTTGTTCCTAATTCCTTTAAAATTTGTATATATTGTCCTTAACTCTGCTGGCCAGAGATTTTGCCTTGTGTCCTTTGGTTTCTCTTATTAATTGTCTCCAATTCTAACTTCTGATTTATATTCATTACTATCAACGTCCTCTTTCTTCCATTTGTTATAGATTATTTTTTTTATTTTTTACATCGGTCTTCACTGCCACTCTAAATTAGGTCAGTTTGCTAATCAATAGGCCCCCTCTTCCTCGATGGTGGGATTGTGGTTTTTTTTTGGGCATCTACTAAGATATTCCTAAATGATTCCCAATTACCATTCTCATTTTTCTGATTAAATTCTTCCTCTCAGCTGATTTGCCTCACAATTGTTTTCAGCTTTGTGAAATTGGCCCTATTAAAGCACCAAGGATTATATTTCTGGCCTAGAATGTATTCTGATTGCACATTATAAATAGGATCAAATCATGATCATTTGTTCCTAAACTGTCATTAATTTTTACGTCTGTGATCAGTTTCTCTTTATCTGTTGGGTCAGGGTCTAACACAGAACTCCCCCATGCTGGCTGAAATGTTTTTTTGAATTAATTTCAGTTATCAGGGACTGGAAGTAAATCAGCCCCTTCAAGTTCTCTTAGAGTCAAATGGATGGATTCTGATCTCCCAGGGGAACTCTCCAGCCAGCCAATCCCTACCCCAATGTTCCTCAAGGGCCTTCACTTACCATCCTCAGTGTCTCTGTGGTCAGTGTGACAGACTGACAGTTTCCTGCAATATCCTGAATGAACTTTATTGAATTAAATTAAAACCTTATTGAATTAGGGCTCAGACTGGTGAGGCACCTGGTATTAAAAACTCAATTCTGTGTGTGTTGTTGTGGGATCACATGTACCTTCTCTAGTAGGAAGGGGGTTTGCTACTGTACTTTCTCCCTGTTCAACCTTTGAAGTCAGCCCTTGGAAAGGTATGCATATTCCACTTCAAACTGGATTCTCCAGAGGCCGAAAGATAAAGAAAGAGCTGTTGGATAAATAGCTTAGTTTTAAACTGACTCATGGCTGCCTTCTTGATCCAGCAAATGGACAAAACTCCTTGACCAGGGAAGGCCCCAATCCTCAGGGTAGGTTTGGAAGGACTCGGTGATTGTTCTGAGCTGAAACTGTGATGAACTGATTATTCCCTTGGGGATTGAAGGACTGTGTCCTGCAGGCATCCATGTTAACTTTGGGGTTGATTCTGGTAAGCTTATTAGCATGTGTGGAAGTTCTTTTGTTATTTGTAATGTGTTTTCTCTGCAGTGCTTTTTACCATAAGAATAAAGTAGGTTTGCACAGGAAGTGCTCGCATAGTTACTTTACAGCTGTAGCAGTTACAGCTGTTCAGCATCTCTGAAGAGAAAGCAAGCTGGTGTCCTTGGGCAATCTGTCTGTGCTGAGACTACCACAGTCTAGTCATAGAATCATAGAATTGTAGGACTGGAAGGGGCCTTGTGACGTCATCTAGTCCAGTCCCCTGCACTTATGGCAGGACCAAGCATTATCTAGACCATCCCTGACAGGTGTTTGTCTAACCTGCTCTTAAAAATCTCCAGTGATGGAGATTCCGCAGCCTCCCTAAGCAATTTGTTCCAGTGCTTAACTACCCTGTCAGGTAGGAAGTTTTTCCTAATATCCATCCTAAACCGCTCTTGCTGCAATTTAAACCCCTGGCTTCTTGTCCAGTCCTCAGAGATTAACGAGAACAATTTTTCTCTGTCCTCCTTGTTACAACCTTTTATGTACTTGAAAACTCTTATCATGTCCGCCCCCCCAGTCTTCTCTTCTCCAGACTAAACAAACCCAGTTTTTTCAATCTTCTCTCATTGGCCATGTTTTGTACACCTTTAATCATTTTTGTTGCTCTTCCCTGGACTTTCTCCAATTTGTCCACATCTTTCCTGAAATGTAGTGTCCAGAACTGGACACAATACTCCAGCTGAGGCCTAATCAGTGCAGAGTAGAGCAGAAGAATTACTTCTCGTCTGCTGCTTACAACACTCCTGCTAATACAGCCCAGAATGATGTTTGCTTTTTTTGCAGCAGTTGACTCCTATTTAGCTTGTGGTCCACTATGACCCACAGATCCCTTTCTGCAGTACTCTTTCCTAGGGAGTCAGTTCCCATTTTGCATGTGTGCGACTGATTGTTCCTTCCTCTGTGGAGTACTTTGCATTTGTCCTTATTGAATTTCCTCCTATTTACTTCAGACCATTTTGAATTTTAATCCTATCCTGCGAAGCACTTGCAACCCCTCCCAGCTTGGTATCGTCCACAGACTTTAGAAGTGTACTCTCTCTGCCATTCTCTAAATCACTCATGAAGATATCGAACAGAACCGGAGCCAGAACTGATCCCTGTGGGACATCACTCGATATGCTCTTCCAGCTTGATTGTGAACCACTGAGAACTACTGTTCCGAACCACTGAAACTAGTCAGGGCAATGTGAAGCCTGAAAATCCCCTGGTCAGAAGGGGGATAGACAAGTGTCTTCACCCAGAAAGGCAATGGCTGGAGATCTGGAAGCCTGGAGCGTCCCTTTGCCAGCATACACGTTGCAGTTGCCATGAACTGTGACAGTGAGATCCTTTGGTTTGTGAGGAGTAGGGTGGGAAGAGCCTGAAGTTTTGTGTGGCACATTGCAAACGACTTTCAGGGTTTGTAGAGCCACCAGAACTAGTTTGGGCTTATGAACTTCTTTTCCCCCTGTCTTTGAAATCCACAATTTACCTCCAAGGTGATACAATTAAAAAGCAATTGTTTTCTAGCGGAAAAGCAGCCTATGGTGTCTACTCTATGAGGGAGTGCGGGGCCCCACACCACTCCGAAAAGCCAGGCCGGGACATGGGCACACCATGGCTATGCTGTATAGATGGGAGTAAGATTTTCAAAGGTGCCTAAGTGACTTAGAATCCCAAAGTAATGGGAGTTTAACTATTCAAGTCATTTAGCTGCCTTTGAAAATTTTACGTGGGATGTATTTTGTTCATTCAGAGTCTTTCTGCTTCCTTCCCATTCTCTTAAGTGTCTGCTTTGCACTTTGGCCTCCCCTGAGCTCCCCAGGCATTTAAGACCATTGGAACTTAAAGTTAAGCACGTTCTTAAATGCTTTGCTGAATCAGGGCCCAGTTGCATGGGACTGCGGGATTGTTCTTTCCATACGGATGAGTGCAGGTGGGGAAGCCTCTTAAACTGAAAGGAAGGGCAGGCTTTGCCATGCTAAGCCACTTAACTGATTAAAATGACCCCGCGATTCATTTCAATAAGAGACGACTTGCACAAGCTTGTAGCGCACTGTTGTAGTGGATCTTGACTATTCATGTAATCTAATATAATGGAATTTCATTGTTAGGGGAGACAACTCTGCTTCTGGCAGAAGGGTTGGTGTGAAAAAATAACACCCTCCTCCCCAGTGATTCAAGAACTTTGCTGCACAACTCTCCCCATGTAGCAAGAGCCAGATGGATGTCTTCCCCCCACCCCCTTTTTTTTTTTTAAATGAATGTTCGGCGGCAGGAATAGGATTTGAAGATGAAATATAATTATCTGTAGTGAAAACCAAGTGCTACCTGCCTTCGTCCAAAGGAAATGGGTGCCCTCCTCCGCCTTCCCCGCAGACACCGGAGTTCCTTGGCACACTACGGCTGCGGCTGGCCCCGTGGGGGCATCCACTCTGCAGGGTGCTGTAAATTTGAGCAATGCAGCTGGAGGTCTTGGAGTCGTCATTGACTAAAAAACTGGTGGTGCTCAATTAAAGGAGGGAGAGGCGGCTCTGCTGCTCTGGAGCTATTTCATTGTTACATGAGAAATAGTTAAAATATTGCTTGAGAAATACAGGCTGCAAGGAATTATCTGCACTGGCTGCTTACTCCAATGGGAGAAGACATTGTTCCCCTTCAACGTGCGGTACAGACAAGAATGCACCTGACAATCTACCCACTACGCAGCCTGTACGGAAGCAAAAAGAAATCAAATGATCTCCCACGTACTCTTACTTTTTGAAGAGTAAAGCAGCACAAAATACAGGACGAGCCACGGGACGTCAATGAGACGTGGAGAAGTATCAGGAAATGCTACTGCTATTTCTTCTGACGCCACCAGGATAAATGGAGCTACCCAGTGGAAGAACAGCATGTGGCTCCATCAGCAGGATATCATCTCTGTGTAACCTGTTTATAAAAGGCTATGCTGGAGATGATCACAGGGGCTCTGCAAGGGCTTCAGAAACAAAGAAATGCAATGAATGCAATTAAACATAAGGGTTTTTATGTAACGGTAATTGAAACGGGAGAGTTTAACCCTTGGAGAGAGATTGTCTTTGTGATTAGCTGGCCTGAGAGTGTTTGGTGCATAACTCCTGGTGCATTGAGCTGAGGTAATACACTTTATAGTTAAGAAATAAAAGGCTTCACTGTGATCTCGCTGTAGAATATTTTTCTTAGAGAGAAGCAAGGAGGAGGAGCTCTGCCGGCTTCTCACTAGGTGAAATGCTATGGTCTACTCTAGAATTCAGTTCAGCTTAGTCCCAACAGTAGATGTGTTCAGCTGCCTGACCCCCACTTGAGTTGGGGGCTGTAAGAGACCTCTGGCCCACTAGAAAATTCAAAGGCACCACTTTGCAACAACCTATGATTATTCCTAATTTCCTGGTGACAGCAAGAACAGAATATGGATCACCCTATTTCAAAAAGCATGGGTCCCTATCACCTGAACAGAGGGAGAATCTCCTTTAGCTGTTAGCAATATAGGATGTGCTGCACACAGCTGAGTACTTCTAATCCTGTCCAGTGGAGGCTAGGTAGAACCAAACTGCTCATTATAGTATCATACATGACAAATTCTCTTTGAAATGTACAAGTGAAAGGATCTTCCAAACTTGTGACTAAAGCCCCAATCTAAATTATGCCTCCTCCTATAATGTGCATCTGGTCACCCTAGCTTTTATCACTAAAGCTTCTTATATGAGTTGCCTGTGGATGCAAGCCAGTATATTTCAATGGCAATATAAATATAAATTGCACAAGAACTTGTTAAAGCAGCTTTGGTAGTAGCTACATGGTGGATTAAATCTCTCAAAAATTGGTTAAAAGCACTCCAAAAAGGAGTTGTAGTGCACCTACCCATGCATCTAACCATGAATGTGCTATGCACACAGAAATGTCATCGTGCTCCTCAGAGTCCTATTTTATCAGCTCATCTGGTGTACACCTGTAATTTGTTGGCAATGCAGCTACAGTTTTGGAGATTCACAGGAACAAATCTCATCTGTCATTTAGCTGTTTGCTTTAGTATGAAAGTGTGAGGTGTATTTTGTTTGTTACATTTAGAATTCTGTGTGTCCTTTATGAATTAATACATTGTAACACCATGTTGATTTCTTTCTTTCTTCCTTTCTTTCTTTCTGTGTGTGGGAGAGAGAGAGAGAGAAATATATATCTAAGAAGAAATGAGTGCTTGAAAGAATGACAAAACAGAGCCTTGACATGGTTTGGGTTTTACCAACCTAAAGCTGAAACCACAGGTGCCTCAGCTCCCCAGGCCTTATTCTATTTGATTTCCCTAGTGTAGATAAATGTATGGGAACTGGGGGAGAAGGGAATGAGAGTCAGGTCAACAGTTCCAGTTTCGGACCATTTCTCCTTCAAATAAAATCCAATGAAAACCAGGATGGTTTCTGCAAGCTGTTAACTGATGGATTTTTGTTCTGCAAAGCCAGAAATAAAGGCCAGATGGGCCCCCATGTTCCGTTTTTCTGGTATCATCTGTATTTAGGCTAGGTCTCCTTTCTTGGCCCACGTATATTGTACACCCAGATAAATAAATCAGCTCAGAAAGCAGAACCAGAAAGCCATTTCCAGGTGTTGAGAAACACGGCACTTCTGAATGTTGTATAAACAGGGGCTAGGCTTGAGAGTGATCCGTCATGACAAGGCTAATAAGGTGCACTGATCATGATGCTGAGCATTGCACAGGTCTTCGTATAAAAGCCATGAAGTGATTCTCTCGTATCCCAAAACACATTACGATGAACAGGAGTATTTAGAATTCTGTCTTATCTGCATATTTAGAAGTTGGCTCAGTGGATATTTTGCAGGTTAGGCATGTAACTGCTATTTGGATTCTGGTTCATATTATCAGCATGTCATTTTCAGTCTATAAGTGGAAAAAAATCATATTATATTCATTTTAGACAGCACAATGTTAAAGCGCACTAGAGACCCTTTAGTGCACACCCCAGGTTCTACATGGGCCAATTAATGTGCAACTTGTTTGTACACTCTAGAAATCACACCCCCACAGTGTGCGTTACCCCACCATGGAGACAAGCCCTAAGTCATTTTTGTTTTTCCACTTGAGGGGGAAGCATGACTTTGAAAATGTGGAGGACTGATAACCCTGGAGATCAAAGGCCTCTGTTCATCCAGAGACACAGTACAGCTTAGCACGGGCCTACTGATGTGCTGTGTCTGGAGAGACCATTATTAGAGGTGAAGGGGCAGTTTAGTTTCCACGCCAATCTTTGGCTCTGGTGAAAAATGCCTCTCTGAAGGGTGAATTCATGTCATGCAGACATCTGTTTGTTAGGAATTGATGTCGGCTCCACCAATTCATTTCACCTAAACCATGGAGGAGCACCAAGAAAGTAAAGGCTTTTAGTTGTGATCAGCCTGGGCTGCATTGGAACCAGTGGTGTGGTCGTAAAATACTTTATATTTCATTACCAATCCATGAACCAACTAGTTCCCCCTTAAAGTTAATTTTTAAAACCCATGATGATGACTAGTCCTGGCTAATTATTGTTGTCATGAGCACTAAACCAAGTGTGAAGCCTTCAGAGTACTCCGGGTCACACTGCTTCATTAATTATTATGTTCCCTCCTTAAAAAATGTGGTTCTGGGAGCAGTGGCTGTCGTCACATGTCAAGGACTTGCGGGTTACAGTGGACAAGAAGCTGGATGTGAGTCAGCAGTGTGCCCTTATTGCCAGGAAGGCTAACAGTATATTGGGCTGCATTAGTAGGAGCATTGCCAGCAGATCGGGGGAAGTGATTATTCCCCTCTATTCAGCATTGATGAGGCCACATTTGCAGTACTGTGTCCAGTTTCCTCCCCTCCACCCCCCACTACAGAAAGGATGTGGACAAATTGGAGAGAGTCCAGCGGAGGGCAACAAAAATGATTAGGGGTCTGGAACACATGACTTATGAGGAGAGGCTGAGGGAACTAGACTTGTTTAGTCTACAGAAGAGAAGAATGAGGGGGGGATTTGATAGCAGCCTTTAACTATCTGAAAGGGGGTACCAAGGAGGATGGAGGTAGGCTGTTCTCAATGGTAGTAGATGACAGAACTAGGAGCAATGGTCTCAAGTTGCAGTGGGGGAGGTCTAGGCTGGATGTTAGGAAAAACATTTTCCCTAGGAGGGTGGTAAAGCACTGGAATGGGTTATCTAGGGAGGTGGTGGCATCTCCATTCTTAGAGGTTTTTAAGGCCCAGCTTGACAAAGCCCTGGCTGGGATGATTTAGTTGTGGTTGGTCCTGCTTTGAGCAGGGGGTGGACTAGATGACCTCCTGAGGTCCCTTCCAAACCTAATCTTCTATGATTCTTTGATTCTATGATTCTAAATGATGACACTAGAGCAAAGCAGCAATGTCAAAATAGATTCAGTGAAATGGAAGAGGACATCTGTGATTCCAGACTTTGGAAGTCCACCAGTAGTTCCACATCATTAGAGCATGAAGTATACATGGGATATGAAAGTAAGTCATATTGTTCCCCTCTGCCACCTTCCACGGTGTCTTCTGAGCATCTTTCAGAATACAAGTTTCAGAGTCCTCCTGTTCTCAAGCTCACGTAGAATGGCTGTGTTTTCATTTGAAGAGGACTGGAGATGTTGCCTGCTGGACCCAATAATTACTGATCCTGAACCGGCCGGAGTAGTTGCAGAAGCGTGAGAGGAACCAATTAGGTAGAGGTGCTCTCTCACACAGCACTGCCAGAGACGATCAGCCCAAGAGACAATTAATGGGTCCAGATTTCCCACAATGCATTGGGACAGCCCTCTGAAATGGCTTTGAACTAACGTGGTCATCTTTCTCATCCTTTTTTTTCCCTGTTCTTGTTTCTTTTTTCCTGCCTTCCTTTTTCCTCCAGAATTTCTCTTCCCTTTTTCCTGTGTCTATTTTGCTCCACTTTTCTCTTCCTTGTGCCTTTCTCCCTGGGTGGTTTTTTGTTTTGTTTTGTTTTGTTTTTTTTTGTTTTGGTCTCTCCCCCTGTAATTATCAGGCACTAGCATCTGAAAAAAGAAGTCGACTCAGATCATATTCCCGTGCACTTGCATTTTACCTATGGCACCAGAGGTTGTGTGAAATTGACTATGGAACGTAATCCTAGTCAGTTTCACAGTACTGCTGGCACTGCCTGAGGGAAAGATCTACAGAGGAGTGCGATCAGAGTCTGTTAAAATAAAAAAGGGAGGGAGGAGAAGAAGGCGGTGCACCACTCAGTCCAACTGCATCCTGAGCATGTAGATCATCATAGTGGTCACACCCAAGAAAGTCCTGTGGTTGCAGGAGAGCTGTGTTTCCTGGGTGCTCTAGGGGGTGTGGCAATCAAAGAGTAATACTGTATGTAAGGCGGTGGAATTCGATCCTCAACATGTTGGAGCAGATTTTATATGTGGCACATTAAGGTGTATGTCTGTCTGATTTGCATGACAGTGTTTTATTGCCTGGGAAATGTGTAGGACATGGAACAAAATTCAGCCTTGGGGAAACTCCATTTTTATCCAAAGGAATGAAGATACAGTCGTTTACTAGAAATTGCTTCGATCTTTATTAGATGAAATGCTGGAACAGAAGCCATTGCTTTTGTTGTGCCTTGCCGATAGCAATAAATCACTCAGTGCACAAACTTGTAGTGCTGCTATGGGAGCTAGTCTCTATTGCCTCTGCATCATCCCACTGTTGTTCAGAATAGAACATCTCATGTTTAATTTTTTTAAATAAGCAAGTGCAATCTCCTTAAGTCCAGAAAAAAATTAATTACGGCTAAAATTGTGGCCCAGCCAGTATGGCAACTCACCTCTATGCACTTAGGTGGCCTCTCCGGACTTAGGTCCAGATGTGTAAGCTTAAGCAAGTACTACACATCTATTACTGTGCCACTCTGAGCAAGCAGGTGGAAAAGGGTGTCCATTGGCTTTGGCACTGGTACCCAACAGGCTGGCCAGTGCAGCTCAAATGAAACTGGACAGGAGCAAGTGAGACTAGGGAAGGAAAAATGCCTTTCTGAGGCAAAGAAGAAAATCTAACCCAACATTTTCAAAAGTGGGTACCTCAAATTAGGCTCCTAAGTACATTTTTAGGAACCTGAATAAATGGGAGTCACTGTTAGATAAAAGCATTTTCATTCAAACTTCTTTCTACAAAAACTATTTTGCCAAAATCAAAGATTTTGCTCCCTGAAAAAACCTGTTTACATAGAAAACTTGTGTTTTTTGCTGAAAAAGTTGACCACCTGAACGCAGATTTTGTTTTGGTTTGCAGCAACTGAACAATCTTGATGAAAACCTGAAAAATTGTGAAGAACATTTTTGAGAGAAATGGAAACATTTTCCTGAGGGAGATGTGGGGAGGGAAGAGAGTCATTTCCTGACCAGCTGTACTGCTGGGTGCTCAGCTCTTTTGAACATCAGGCCACGTAGTCAGAGGCCCCTCAGGGACTCAGGGGCCTGTGCTTTGGCACTCATTTTTGTCAAGGTTTCCCGTCTAATTGTATAGCTTTGTAATGTTTTTTGCACTCAGATACCTCGGTGATGGAGATTTTATATGGATGGGCCTTGAACCTGCCACTAGATTCACCTGCATGGATCAATAGCAGGATCTTGGGCCCTAGTGAGCTGGATGCCCTGCAGATGAAAGAATTATTCAATACCCTGAACAGAATACCTGTTATATTTCAGCATCCTGCCCTTGTCCTGCGTATTTCATTGACTTGTTTGTTTCTTTTCCCTCAGTAGCCTCCCACAAAATACTTCCCTTTGAATATCTGAGGATTGCAGAATTGATATAAACTGGCAGAGGCAGCTCAGAGTAGGCTTCCCAGTTGCCATTGACCTTTCCTGATAGCAGCTTTTTATCATGCCTCCCCCAGGAACGCCCACAATAGTAGATTATTTCATCTCATTTCTCACTGGAACAGTTCCTTTTGAATTCAGAGCTTATGTCTGCTCTGTGAGTTATAGGCTGCAGAGAATAATGAAGTCTTATGGGTTGTTCATGAACTGTTTTCTTTTACTTTTTTTTTTGTATGCGGTGTGTGAGTGGTCACCTAAGTCACATGATATTGTTTCTGCTTCCTGATTGGAAAATGAAACATTTTTCAAACCAGAGGCTGGCAAATGATGAAACAAGGGCAGAAATGGAATTCCCAAACTCCCAGACAAACCCCCTGCACTCTTTAATGCTGTCTGCAACTATCCAGGCAACCAGGCCTGCAACCTTGGTATCATATTTGGTTCTTCTCTCTCCTCTTCCTCCTCCCCATCCAGGCCACTGCTAAATCTTGCCACTCATTCCTTGCTAACAGCATTCAAATCCATCCTGTGCTCGCCTTCCATACTGCTAAAAACTTGATCCAAGCCCTGGTTATCTCCTGCCTTGATTCCTGCTACTTGTGTCCACTTTTTTGCTTTGTACCTTTGAGTCTTTGTACTTGATATCCTTTCTTATCAGATTCAAATTCCTCATCCTCACTTTCAGGTCCCCACAGCTGCTCTGCCCAGACCTCTATCTCCTCCTTTCTTGCTGTCTGCTCTTCTGCCCCTGCCCAACCACTACCCTGATCTTCTTTACCTACAAACAATTTTGTGTCTTGTCACATGCTGCCCCACTGGCTCTTGGGACATCCTTCCTGACCTCGTCTGCTATCACAACTTCCCTCTCCTCCTTCAGATCCCTCCTCAAGGCTCACTTCCATCACTGTCTTTCACCTCACCCTCTTTCCCAGCTTTAGGTCTTAATATTAAATATAATTTAACTAAGTTATATTTATGGTCTCTTAAAATAAAGAGAATCTAACCAAGGTACATGGATGGTAACGCAGCAATAGGAGAATCTCATGATCTTTCTTTCCTGCAACCTTTTTGCTTTCCATTCCACCTCCTCACAACCTTTGTTCATTGTCAGCCCTTGTTGTGCTCCCAGAATCTCTAATATAGAGTGGAAATTAGGGCAGCAACCTATCATATTTTTGCTTGTCTATACCTACACCAGTCAAGGATCTGGCCCGCTATATATGTGAAACTTCAGGGTAGAAATGTAGATAGGAAGAATCCATATCATTGTTATCCAAAGTGGAATTTTGCCAAGACACTGGACTGACATCCCTATGATTGTAAAAAGCACTAAGGTTTTTTTTAAAGGCCACAGGTGGTCAGGACACTAGTTTTAGCTGGCCTCCAAAAGGTGAAAACTCTTAACAGCAAACAATAGGCCGAGCCCTTGCTTCACAGTAGCTCAGAGAAAAGAGCAGCCATTGGTGAATCACCAACACTACTTCATGCAACGCCTGGGGGGTCTCCTTACAGGCTTCTTATCTAGGTAGAAACTAGATCCACTCTGTTTAACTCATAAGATCTTAGCCCGAGGCACAGTCTGGCTGCAGAGTATTCTACCTAAACACACTGCATGAAATGAACTCCTCAGAGGTCAAATTCTGTCTTGTATTCCATCTAGTGCAATCCCAGAATTTCACCCTCAGAAGTGTTTACTTACAATCAAACGCTATACTGTTTTATTTTAAACAATCCCAAATAATTGCACACTGCGTTAGCCACCTTCAACACAGCCTCATTTCATTTCTACATTCAGACACCTGAGATAATCAGACAAGGAGACAATTACTCAGCTGCAGAGCACCCCATTTTGGTATTTACTTCATTTGCTTTCTAGTTCTCAATCTTGATTCTCTTGATTGCTTGTTGTCTCTATCAAACTGTAAACCGATGAGATCTCGACTTCACCAATCATTAACAACTAGGCTGGAATAAAGGGCTAAGTCTAGTAATTGTACTTTTTTTATAACCCTTACCCTGGGCTCAGTTCAGCCTCACTGGCCATGACATGTCTTTTATTGCACACGACAATGAAAATAGACCCAAGTGCTGGAGGGGGGTGGAAGAAAACCCAATTTGCTCGCTTTTAAGTTGCTGAGAAGCCTAAGCCCATTTCTATTCCAGTTGGTCGCTAAGTGAAAATGTAACTACTTTATATATTTCACCAGAATTAAACTTACAGCTACAGAATTAGGTTTATTAATTTCTGTCAGTGCTCAATGGGGAAATAAGAGTGCCCATTCATTAAAGATACACAATTACTGCAGACAAAAATGAAGCGTGGTGCTATTAACCATAATAAAAATGTTGAACACTGTGGAAATTTTCATTAAATAGAATCCATTCTTTATATGACTCCACTTAATCCTTTCTGTCCTTTCCCCCCCTTCTTTTGTGCTCTCCAGCCCATTTTATTTTATTACTTAACTTTTTATAAATGTTTCTTAATGTAATTATGATTAAATATTTTTGGTAGAGAACAGTGTTATTCCATAAAAAAAATAAAAATCTTCCTCCACCTCTTATCTCCGTGAAAAATAGTCTTTGCAAACAACACAAGTACTAAGCAAGGCTTCATTATTATTTTAGATCATAAGTATAAGAGGGGAAAAATACGATAAATAAGAACGAGAAAGTATCACCATGAGCATTAAAATTCAGTTGCTTTCGTGGGTCAGATTCTCAGTGGGTGTAAATTGGTGTAGCTTCCATGAAGTCAGTAGAGGTACACTGATTTACATCAGCTGAGGATCTGGGCCCAAATTAATAAAAGCTAAATGCAGTTATCTCTAAAAAAAGTGTTTCTAAAAAATAATAAAAAGGCCAGGGTAGGACAGGATCCTGAGTACCTCCAGAAAGGGAGGATGCATTTTGATGGGGCATTCTGCGAAGTTTACACAGCTGCTGGCCAGATTGCCAGTTTTCCTAGAATAACAGACTCGGTTTTCCAGTATGATTTGTCCTCAATTCAGTCCTTTGATTCATTCATGTGTCCCCTAACAGCTCACTTGTGGAGCATTCCCCACTGAATTGGTCAACATTTTTTGAACATTTTTTTTTTTTGGTGAAAAAATGACTTTTTTTTTGCTATGGAAAAGAAACAGACACACACACAGCCATCTCCCTGTCCCCCCACCCCCCTTTAACTATTCAATCATAGTGTTGTATTTAACATATTGCTCTAGTATTTTTTAATCCAGGAGTGAGTTTATACAACAGTGGTTTATGGCTTTATTATGCTATGTTGATTGCATTGCATGATAGGGACAGATCCTCAGCTATTTTAACATGACATAACTCTGTGGTTGTCAATCACTGCAGCCCTGTTGCATTCAGTGGGGCTATGCTCATTTATACCAAATAAGGATCTGGCTCTACGTAGTTTAAATTATTGTGAAAGAGCCGAGTGCAGTGGATGAGCACTATTTCCTAAATATCTAACTACATAAATAACCTCACACCTTTGATCACTGATGGTTAACCAATCTAAGGGCCACATTTTTAGAGTCCTCCTTAAAAAGGTGCTATCAGGATTTGTCTGTGGCTGCCCCCAGGCCTGATTCTGCCCCCTTGAGGCCAAGGGGAGTTTTCCAGTTGACCGGACTCGGCTCCCTATCACAGGGTTTCTTAGCAAAGACTGCAGCACTATCAGTTATTTAGTGAAAGATAAACTCAGTCTCCTAAACTTCATGGAAGGAGTGATTAGATAACCTTTATCACCCGTGACAGTCTCAACAAGTAAGCCAGAGACCAGATTTTGGGACTAAAGGATGGCCTTTAGTATAAAGCGACAGCGACAACCGCCCCCACAAATGTCTCTTGTTTAATTACATCTTAAAAGAGTTTTCTAAAAAATGCAAAGCTACAAGTTGTTATTATTATGTGTATTACGGTACCACCTAGGAGCTCATGTCATGGGCCGGGCCCCCATTGTGCTAGGCACTGGACAAAAAAGAACAAAGAGATTGGTCACCGCACCAAAGAGCTTACACACTAAGTAAATCGTGCACATAGACATTTACATTAGCTGCCTTCCTAGAGAAAGGATGGCTAAGGCATTACATCCCACATCTGTAAAACAAGCCTCCCACCTTTTTAATGTCCCATCTACTTGGCTTGTAAGCTCTTTGGATGCCAGGAACCCATCTTCCTGTGTTTATACAGCTCCTAGAACAAGGGGGCCCTGACTTAGGTTGGAATTTGTAGATATTTCTATTATACAAGCGCAAATAACAGCTACTCTCTCCCCCCCTCTGCTTGTTGCTTATCTACACCTGTTGCATCTTGTCTTAAGGTAGATGGGAAGCATCTCTGCACAGGGGCTCTGTCCGCCTCTCTCTTTGACAACAGAGCCCAATGGGTATGTTTACACAGCCTATGGCAGTGAGCCTCATGAAGCAACAGACTTGAGCTTGTGGGACTGGTGTTAGCGCTCCAAAAATAGCTGCATAAACAACACTTTGGAGTTGTGGCTCCCGCTGGAGCTCAGACTCTGAAACCCATCCCCGTCCCTGGGCTTCGGTGCCTGAGCGGCAACTTCAAAGTACACAGCTATTTTTAAAGCATGAACCTGAGTCTGTCAACGTGGCCTTTGAGGCTCGCTGCCACGGGCTGTGAAGACGTTCCCAATGTGACTGAGACATTTGGGCCTGACAGTAATGCAAATAATAAACAGAATAATTAAAATAATAATACTGATCAGGAGCTGCAGGTTCAAATCCAGTGTTTTCTAAGGCCGGCTTTTCTAATAAAATCCAACATTATTTCGTCCCTCCTAACTTTTCTGCCTCAGGTCAATTTCTTCCTCCATGAACATTTTCTAAAGAAGAATTTCTGATGTTAAATTTTTTTTTTGCCTGCACCCTCACAACTGTTGGGGCTGGGAAACTGCCATTTGTTAATTTGTGCCATATTGATTGATTACCTTGGCAAATCTCTCGTGCTTTATGGGCTTTCAAATTCTATAGAATTTTTTTTTAAAGTATTCTGCCTTGATATAGCAAATTGAAATGACAGTCAGGGAATTTTTATGACAATGCTCAGGGGCTGCATTAAGGCTATTTAAAACATGCTACCTCACTGTGGACAGCTGTTTGGACACTCCAAAGCAAGTTTTCTCTTCTCATATTTGATGCTTACAGAGACATACAGACACAAATTTCAAAGGAATCTAAATTTGTGCTTTTATTTTGGTTCCTGCAATTTGTTGTTTGTGGATGCAGTCAAATGTGGGCACAAATGACAGATTTTTAAACACCAAGCTAGCTGATTAGCAAGGACCAATGACAGTTGTGTGCACAAATCAGGTAGTCATACACCTACATTCTACAATTTACACACATGAAAGACTGGCCCAGTAACCATTGCTGTAAATGATGCTGGTACATTCATAAATATGAGTTAGGCATTTTTAATGACTCTTATTTTTCCTTCATTCTGATGCCTCTTCATACTTTACATGTGTTCATTTGAACCTTTTCTTCCTTATTATAGGGATGACATCAAGAATCTCATCCTATTGTGTTAGCTGTTACTTGGTTTATTAACAGATACCTTCTTAGTTCCCTCATGGACAAGTACTTCCATGGTGGCATCTGCCATTGGTACCAAAAGCCTTTTCATAGTTGGTAAATGGCTTATTTATAGACCTGATTGACATGCAGATGGTCAAAAGGACTTAGCTTATTCTAAAGTCTTACTGTTTCCATGGCTGCTTGAAGTCCTGGTTCTTATTTATCTTTATTAAAAAGCACCTGGGTGCAGTTTGTTGGTGGTTGGTAGTGGGCGTGGGTGTGGAGGTAGCTGTTGAGTTTTGTTTGCCCAACTTTTTTCACCAGAAAGATGAATGTGACATTTGTTCAACTGTCAAGCATTTACATATTAGGAATAAAGTCACCCTGAGACAGAAAAGGAGTGAGGATAAGCAACTGTCTACCCCTCACATGTATTTTATTCAGTTCAAATGGGTGAAAATATTTCTTTTTGTGGCTGTCAAATGGAATAATTTACAACAGAAAAATCCATCACATATCTTAATGAGTAGCACATAATCAAGCCCTCAAATCTGATACCTTAACACACACCCCCCCAAATCCCTGTCCCATATGAAATTTAGATAAGGATGGGTTAGATTTGGGCTAGTCCAATGCAGAATCCAAACCTGAAGGCTCCTAATTTTGTTTCCTGGTGTTTCATCTCTGCCTGGACATTGGGTTCATCCCATCATCTCTCGCAGGTCCAGCCATCACTGCAGCCACTCTGCCATCTCTCCTGGATGACTGTATGGATCAGGAAGGTGGGAGCATTTCCACAGCAGCCTTTTCCCTTAAGGGGCTGGGGTGTGAAAGTGGCCATCTCAGATCCCCTTGAAGAACATGGGAGAAGACCAAAGAAAACAAGGATGAATGCTCAGGGTTTAACTGATCACCATGTTTGGGGCCGGGAAGGATTTTTCCCCCAGGGCAGATTGGCAAAGGCTCTGGGGGGGTTTCACCTACCTCTGTAGGATGGGGCATGGCTCACTTGCTGGTGGATTCTCTGTACCTTAAAGTTTTTAAACCATGATTTGAGGACTTCAGGATTTTCAGTCATAAGTTAGAGGTTTGTTACAGGAGTGTGTGGGTGAGGTTCTGTGGCCTGCATTGTGCAGGAGGTCAGCTTAGATGATCATATTGGTCCCTTCTGGCCTTAGAGTCTATGAGTCTAATAGGGAGGTGGTGGCTGGGTGGATTCTGGGCAAGGAGTGTGCTAGTAGGGCATGAAGCCTAGCTAGCTGGGTTAGAGGATGCAGAATAGGCTGAATGGAGTGATAGAGAGAGGGTGTGGAGAGTATCTGGGGACTGATGGAGTGTACATGTCTTAGATGGGAGAGAGGCTCAGGAAAGGGTAAACTGTCTGTATCCAAACTGTCCAAACTGTCTGTATCCAAAAGATTCCAGATAGAGGTAGCAAGTATTGTTACTGGCAAAGCAAAAGACAATAAATAAGGTTTTGGTAAAACCAAAACATGGCTGCCCAAGCCCATCTCTAGGTTAAAATTGGTTTGCCTATTGTTTAACCCAATTTACCCGAGGGTGGTTTAGAACTGTGTTTGAAATCAGTTCAGGTAACATGGATTTTGCCCAAGTATAGCTATAACCTTGACATTTCTAGCCTGCTACGTACAGAAACACACATGTATGTTCTCTCAACTCTTGTGGTTATTCAAAGGCTCATTTTTCCTGAACATTTGATGTCAAGTAGTGACAGGTGGTAGACCCACACTAAATATCAATGTTCGGCATCACATGCATAAGGAAAAACACTGTATGTTTGCTGACAGGCAATGGCTCTTGGTGTATTTTCAGCATCTATCTGGGAATTCCTGCTCATGAACCAATAACAGTGCTCGCCAAACATGTTTTCTACATCAGCATTGCAAACAACGGTGTGGTTGTGGGGGCGGCACTGCATATGTGACTTTGAGTTCTGTGCTGGGTGGAGAGATGCTGTCATGAACTTTTGGTTCCTGAGTAAGACAGTGCAGCAACTGAGGTGTAGATCTGTAGTGGCATCACAGCCAAGACTGCCTGTTTTTTTTTTTTTTTTAACAGATCCAGGCTATTTAGCATGTGGTAAACTATCTTAATAAAGGAGGGTGCAAACTCTCTATGGCACTTATTGCCTTGATATGGTTAACTAGTTGGAGCATAACCACAGAAGTTAAATGCACTTCAATAAATGGCTTCATTTTTACAGTAGATCCTGTACGACAGGTATTCTAAAATCTATTCTTCTGTAGACACATATTCATTTGCCTTCAGCATTAATTGTAGCATTGTTGCCAACAATGTTTCCTGCATTATACTCAGCTGCCTCATACTGTGGATAAGAGAAATCAGAAGGAGAGAGAAACAACAGAAAATACTAAGATTGCAGCTGCATCTCCTGGGGAAATGATTGCCATTTGAAATGTTACTCGGCTTGATTCATTATTAAGGGGAAGCACAAGAAACCTCCTGCTTGAAAATTGGTCTGCACAGAAATGGAAAGATGCTTGTATTGTTGCTATCAAGATGACGTAACATTATCAAAATATGCAGGTCTCTATTTTATTTCAACTAGAAGCATCACCTAGGGTATCCTGCATGGTGGCTAAATTAATCAGCTCTTTAGAGTAATGTGATTGAAATATGACAAAATGCTTCTGTTGTTAAAGAGCATTTAGCTGTTTTACTTTCATTTGCATGTTCCATAAATTGAGTAGCAGGAAGTGTGAAACACCTGAAGACTCTAGAATGCACAGATGTTGATTTTCATTATAGATTCCAAAGACTGGCTTCTAAGCAACACCACAGAGATTTTTATTTAACTTCATGTACTTAACCACCTTCCACATGAGTGCTGAGATGCAGTGAACTCTCTGAAGAGCAATGGCAGTGGATTCCTGCAGGAGCAATAATGACTGGTGTGCCGGAGTAGGATTTGAAGTGATTGTGAAGTAACCTTTTCATTACCTTTTTGATTATCTGTTTTGTTTATTTTTTTTTTTTTTTAACTAAGGTGCAAAATAAGTTAACGTGTTGAATTTCTTCTTTCAAGGGCCGTGGGTTTGAGTCACTGCACAAGCATAGAATCATAGAAATGTAGGGCTTGAAGAGACCTCAACAGGTAGTCCAACTCCTGGTGCTGAGGCAGGACCAAGTCCACCTAAACCATTCCAGATGGGTGTTTGTCTTAACTTGTTCTTAAAAACTTCTAATGACAGGGATTGCACAACCTCCCTTAGAAACCTATTCCAGTGCTTAACTATACTTATAGTTAGAAAAATTTTCCTAGTATCTAACCAAATTCTCCCTTGCTGTAGATTAAGCCTGTTACTTCTTTTACTACCTTCAGTGGACATGGAGAACAACTGATCACTGTCCTCTTTACAACAGCTCTTAAAATATTTGAAGATTATTTTCCAGTCTCCGCTCAGACTTCTTTTCCCAGAACTACACATGCCCAGTTTTTAAACCCTTTCTCATAGGTCAGGTTTTCTAACTATTTTATCATTTGTGTTGCTCTCCTCTGGACTCTTTCCAATTTGTCCACATCTTTCCTCAAGTGTGGCATCCAGAATGGGTCATGGTACTCCAGCTGGGGCCTCATCAACAGAGTGGGACAATTATCTCAAGTGTCTTACATATGACACTCCTGTTAATACACCCTGATATTCACAACTGCATCTCATTGTTGACTCATGTTAACTTGGTGATCCACTATAACATCCAGATTTTTTCCTACTGCTTAGCCCATTTGCAGTTGTGCATCTGATTTTTCCTTCCTCGGTGTAGAACTTTACAATTGTCTTTACTGAATTTCTTTTTATTGACTTCAGATCAAATCTCCAATTTGTCACGGTGATTTTGAATTCTAATCAGATCTGCCAAAGTGGTTGCAACCCCTCCCTTCTTGGTGTCCTTTGCAAATTTTATAAGCGTGCTCTCCACTCCATTGTCCAAGTCATTAATGAAAATACTGAATAGTACTGGACCCAGGACAGATTTCTGAAGGACCCCCACTAGCTACAGCCCCCAAGTTTGACAGAGAACCTTTGACAACCATTCCTTGAGTACAGTCTTTCAAACACTTTTGCATCCCCCTTATAGTAGTTTAATCTAGAGCACATTTTCCCTAATGTATTTATGAGCGAGTCATGTGGGACTGTGTCTAAAGCATGACTAAAATCATGATATATCAAATCTACATTTTCCCCCTGTACTGCTGCAGCTGTGCTACTGTAAGGTATCCCGTGTAGCCGCTGCATGCTGACAGGAAAGCCGTCGGCATAATTAAGCAACCCCAATGAGCGGTGGTTGCTATGTCAGTGGGAGAGTGTCTCCCGCTGACATAGCCCTTCCACATGGCACTTCTGTTGTTAAAATTTACGTTGGTCGGTGGGGGGGGGGGTGGGGGGGGGGGGTTCATGCCCCTTCCAACAAAAGTGCTAGTGTAGACAAAGCCTTACAGTAGAAGCATCAAGGAAATAAAGGCAGTCACAAGTGACACATTTTTTAGTTCCTCTGTGTTAAGAATAAACTGTTTCTGCTTGCCCAGAGTCTTGCATGTAGATCTAATGTGAATACCATGTCTGATGTGACTAATAAATGTATACCTAGAAGAGAAGACAACACACTAAAATCCCATTAACCCTAGGTGCTATCAGTCAGTATTTCCCAATGCAGCCTTTTAATGCAGAACCCTAAAGGCAAATTTGCAGTGAGGTGTGTGGATATTTTACGATTAATGGGAGTCTGGAGGGTAATTCCAAAGATAGGATGCTGGTGCCTATTGGCAGAACTCGAGTGAAGTCAATGGAGCTACGTTAATTTACACCAGCTCAGGATATAGCCCATAATATCTTAGAAAGACCATGGCCCAAATACTGAGCTGTGGCCAAGTAGCATTCAGCACTGCTCTGGCTGGGCAATGTTTTCACCTCACCGATCCTGGCCTAATCTGTACAAGGCAGGTCATTCAGAACAACCGTAAAGGCTGCTCTACGTTGCACAAGCTGCCAATAATCCTAAGAAACCCAAGACAGCAGCTGGGGTTTTCTTTATTTTTTAATCTGTGGAGCAAGAAAGACAGCACTGGACAGGTGTAGTGTTTGCGTATGCAGGTCGGTCTTTGTGGCACTAAATGACAGTTTTGTCAGACTCATGATACTTGACCTATCTGTGGCTTTCAACATACTAGACCCCATAGCGGGTATTATTAAACTATTACAACCCATGCTCAATGGAGACCACATCCTGAAATAAATGGTTCACGAACGCCCTCTTTTGGTCTTCAAACAACTCCCCAGTCGCGCTAAACTCATCATCAGAAGTAAGCTCCTCATAGACCAGGACACACCAACTCAAAATGGCACCCGACCCTGCCAAAACATTAGATGCAAAACCTGCAGCCATATCTCCACTGCTGTGATGAAAAAATACACCGCACAACACACCTTTCAAGATCCATGGAGTCTATACATGCCTATCACATGTGGTGTACCTCCTCTAGTGCACTAAATACCCCAGTAACAACTATGTGGGTGAAACAAGACAATCATAACACTCTTGAATGAGCTCACACAGAAAAATGATAAAAACACCATATCACCAGTGGGTGAACACTTTTCACAAAATGATCACTCCATATCTGAACTCTCAGTCCTCATCCTCAAAAGAAACCTGCACAACACCTTCAAAAGACAAGCTTGGAGGCTTACATTCATAACTTTCCTAGAAACTAAACAACATGGACTCAGTGAAAACACTGGATTTCTGGCTCATTACAATAATCTGTAACCCACTAACTCTCCTTTATCCTAAGACTGCAGCCGTGTTAACTGCCCACTTCACCTTGAATGGTCTCTTGCAACATGTGATAGTTGCTTATGCTTAAAAATCGGTTCCACCTCGTATTTAGCTTTGTCACTACTCAGCATACCTTTCCCAGAGCTGAAGAATTGCTCTGTGTAACTCAAAAGCTTGTGTCTTTCATCAGCAGACGTTGGTCCAGTAAAAAGATATTACCTCACCCACCTTGTTGCTTTCAACATAGTAAACCACAGAAAGCATCAGACCCACTCACACAACACTGCAGCAACAGATGCTGGCATAATGTGTAATTGCTAGTCACACGTTGTGTGTATGAATTTTTTTTTCTTCCTGAGCATTTACAGAAATTGTCTTGGTAACTGCCCAATAAAAAATTCTAAAAGGTCATAGCTTCTTTTTTCAATGGAGGGCCTGAAGGTTTTAAGTTAGTTCTTTTCTGTTCCAAGTACAAGTATATTTTAATTAACAGAGCAACAATTTTTCCAGTACAAAGATATTAAGGGCATATGACTAGGTATTATTTTAAAAGGAGGAAGGTACCAAGAGGCAGATCCATTGGGAGTTAGGCACTTGGATACCTTCAAGGATCTGGGCCTAAAAGATTAGCACCAAGAAGGAGCATAACTGAGTAGATAGTGGACGGGGAATCAGGGATCTCGGCCCCTGACCTGCTGTGACCTTTGGCCAATTCACATCACCTTTCTCATCATCTCCTGAAGCTGAGAGGGGAAAACAGGGATGGATCACTCTGACTGCCTGTTCTGTATATTCCCCCAAAGCTCTGTTACAGGCCGCTATTGAAGACTGGAATACTGGGCTAGATGAATCATTGGTCTGACCCAGTATACCTGTTCTTATGTTTGTTTCCCCTCCAGCCTTTGTCTGCCTTGTCTATTTAGATTGTAAGATATTTGAGGCTGGCCCTGTCTCTGATGATATGTTGGTCAGCACAATGGGACCCTGGCCTTGGTTGAGGCACCTGAGCTGCACCATAACATAAAAAACATGAGCAGCAAGCAAAGGACTTTTCATAAATTCATCTTGCAGAATACAAAGCACTTTTTGCAGGCGTATAGTTTGAAATGCAAGCTCTCACAATGACAGAAACATCATTCAGCATTAGACACTTAAAACTTCCACACACATGGAGCAAAATAAGTTTGCTATTTATGAAGTGCATTTCAGAAGTTCCCAATTTGGTGGAAACAGTTTTATTTTGGTTCACATTTAAACTCTGCAAATAGCTGAGTTAATTTAACAAAAATGAGTATTCTCAAGATAACCTGCCGGGGGAAGAAGGGGGAAGAACCTTCTTTAATCTAGAAACCATCAGAGCCTTCTTGACATATGTATTATTGTAGGGCTCAGAAAAAATAAACAGTTTATGTAGAAGATTAAGACACAGTGTGGATTTGCTTTTGACATATCTTGTCTGCAAATCTTAGTTGAGGATTTATTAGAACACTATCATGTCAAAGCTACCTCATTTATATGATAACACATCTGTAATGTTTTATAAGTGCAACAGTCCTCATTCAGAATGTTGCTTTTTAAGTCCTAAATTACAGTACCTGGAGAGGTATGCATAATTATAGTGCATGTTAGCAAATGATAGGATGCATTTTCCTCCAAGCTCTCAGCATTAATCATCAGTAGCGGCGATGCACTAAAATCATAATTGCTTCTTCAAAAGTTATCATCTAACTTATAGAACTTAAGTTAGTTGTATAGCAATGTAATGTCTACTGTCTGTAGCATACCAGCCTCCTTCATTTGCTTAAAATTAGGGCAGACTTTGCTTGTTGTAGAAATGTAATTATTGACATTTTCATTTGCAGTTTTGAGGCTTGATCCTCTGGTTTAAATCAGTGTAACCCCTTTGAATTTTAATGAAGCTATGCTGATGTACACTAGCTGAGGATCTGGCCTTTTAACTTTTTTGACTGCTTCTACGGGTGCAGCAGCATTACGTTTATTTAGAAATAGGTAAAAGCATCTAGGATGATTCTTGCTTTTTTATATGCTAGTTTTAGAGTAAAGTTTACAAGCATCATTGACAGATGATTAACCTGTTCTCCAGTTTCTTTAACCATCTGCTGTATCTGGAAAAAAGACCATCTCAAGGAAGGACATTAGTGTACGTGGGAATTCTGCTAATTGCTCTCTTGCTCTCTCAGATCTTTGATACCAGAAGAGAAGATCACCAAGGGATAGTTTGTACTTTGTAGGCTGAAGACCATATAGCATACAATAAACTGCCAATGTCTTATTCTTTTATCTGGAATTATGAGACAGGGATATGGATGCAATCATGCCAGTTGAAGTCAGTGGGAGCTTTTGCCATTGACTTTAATGGGTGCAGGATCAGCTCTAAAAGTAAATTTGTTGAAGCAGATGTTATCCCGCTCACCCAGTGGCCAGTGATATCACATGAGACTGTACAGTGCTAGGTCCAGGATGGAGCCACTTGAAGATATTAATGTTAACTATCAAGGTTGAGTCATAGAATCAAGTCTTCAGTCAAAGATCAAAACAAACTTTTAATTATTTTTTTTTTTAAACTGATGTAATCTACAGGTGCCTTGCAAAAAAAAATTCCGCTTCACTTTAATTCATTTCGTGTTAGGTCTCTGTATATAATCACGGCCACATCCTTTGAAGGTTGGTCAACTCTTTTCAGCCTTATTGCAATAGTCATATAAAGGCATGTCCACAGGGTCTGTTGCAAGATACCTGTGTTCCCAAAAGACTCAAGAAGTTAAAGGATGTGATAGTAAAGAAAGTTCATTCAGTTTTGCAAAGTTTTTTCCCCATCGGTTAGGGTCTGTAAATTAGCATCTGAACCTACATGATGAAGGCTGGGTTCTGCAAGCTCCGCACTCTGACTCCAACACAATAAAATTTTTAAGCACGTATTTAACTTTGAGCACATGAGTTGTTACTTTGACTTCAATAAGATGACTCGTGCTTAAAGTTAAGCATGCATTTAAGTGCTTTGCTGTATAAGAGCCAGAACGCATAGCACCTTGAATGATCAAATCCTAATTAAGCACATATATCTCCTATTAATGACAATAGGGTCCAGGGTTTCCAAACACCTCTTCTGGGATTGTTCATTTTATTTGCACAGAGGCATAAAAATACAGGATGCTTTGCAGACATTTAAAGACATGGAGGTATATCCTTAGCTTGATGTAAATTGTCATAACACCACTTTAGATCTTCCCTAATGTCCCTGATCTAAGGTCTTACAGTCCTTTTTGTGCATGTGCAATTGAGCATGCATATTTACATATTTTATCAGTTGGATGCGTGCAGGTACATGCACAAAACCTATTTGCACACACGAATTATTATGTATTTTTCGGTTTGTTTATTTGCATTATCATATCACTTTGGGGTCCTGATCCATGACTAGGTTTTTTTGTGCGAGGTGCTGAACAAACAGGCAGGCTCCGCACCAAAAGGTTTGCAAGCTAGGGCATAAGTGAGTTGAAATGATGTACGAATGGATTTGATATATGAATTTGATCCCATAGATGAGCAAATGTCAATGCACAGATAATTGTTGTGCCCAAACGCTATGTAGGTACAACTTTGTCCATTTGAAAATTCGACTCTGGCAGTTTTGCTTGAGTAAAGCCAGAGTAATTGGATCCTTCAGCAGTAAAAAATTAAATAGCAGACCTGAGACATGTAGAGATACCCCAAACCAGCATATTCTGATGAATGTTTTGCAAAGATCAAAATACTCGGTATAAAGGAGAAAATCTGAAAATGTCTTTTACACATTCTTATTGTGCTGCCATATTTGAGGTCTCATTCAGTTTTCTAGGAACACAAACACTGTTTCTAGAGGAATGAAGATGTTCATCATTTAGCCCAAAAAAGTAGAAAATAAAACAGAAAACAAAGTGACCACCCCACCAATCTGTCTGCTTTGGCCCAATTTTTTCAAGGATCTAATACAGTGGTTCTCAACCTTTCCAGATTACTGTACCCCTTTCAGGAGTCTGATTTGCTTTGCGTATCCGTTTCACCTCACTTTAAAACTACTTGCTTACAAAATTAGGCATAAAAAGACACAAAAGTATCACAGCGCACTATTACTGAAAAATTGCTTACTTTCTCATTTTGTCTGTAAGAATTTGTAGTTAGTACTGACTTCGCTGGTGCTTCTTATGTAGCCTGTTGTAAAAGTAGGCAAATATCTAGATGAGTTGATGTACCCCCTGGAAAACCTCTGCATACCCCCAGGGGTATGAGCACCCCTGGTTGAGAACCACTGATCTAATATATACGGGAGATCTGAATTTTGTTTCACTGTTTGACTTGCAAATCCAGAAATAGTGAGCTATGTTACACTTATACACACACACACATGCACACTACTCTCTGCATGTGAACTCCATGTGTAGTTTGGGGAAGCTATGCTTTTAATAAAAAAATAACATGCTGACATCATTTGGTAGGCTGTAAAAATTAGTATTAATTTATTTTAAAGTGCACCCCAAATCACAGCAATCTGGTGTGTAGCAGAACATGCTGCCAATTCCAAAATCAGGTTTATCTTTTCAATTTTCCTTTCATAAACAGTTGGCAAATATGACGTCAATTTAAACGATAATGACCACGTTTAATTTTCATTTTAAATTTATTCAGTTACTATATATTGGTATCCTGGCTGTTGCCAAGTCAGTCAGCCACAAGTCTGTTCTTCATTTATGTGCTGAACTCCTTTAAGTTAGACATACTCAAGAGTCCGGGTTTAATGCATAACCCTAAGTATAACTGAGATTTAAGCTACTGCTGACTGCAGCATTTTAGGGAGGAGAATCAAAGAATGTGTCTAATGAAAAAAAACAAGGCTCCACCCCCTGACTAATGTCTTATCTTTATACATCTTTTTACATTTTCTTTAGATTGAGTGCATAATACGGCTATAAAACAGCAGTTTAGATATAGTCAGCCTGTCAGTTTATATATGTCTACTTTGAGCTTAAGGGCTTTTTTCTTTACTTTGAATTGGGCCTCACTTCTCATTAAAATTGCTAGAAGCTTTTAAGAGATCATGCTAACATAGACCAGTGATAGCTCAACATGGTAGCGTTACTATATGAGCCTATATTTGTGCACTGGAACGTCGTATTACCGTTAGAGATGGTTGAAAATGTTTTGTAAAACTTTTTTTTAATGAAAAATGCATTTTTAACAGAAATTGACGTTTTCACAGGAAGTTGCTTTGCAATCCTGGCAAAAACCAAAAATATTTCATTTTTGATGCCAAAAAAAACCATTTCTCCAAAAAAAGTGTCAATTAACATTTTTCATTTTGGCCCACCTTTTACACAGCAAATAGAGTCCACTAACAGACCAGCTCTAGTGACTGTGTTGTCTTTCTGGGCTCTGAATGCAAGAGTGACTCGTTCGTCCACTGAGCATTCAAAGAGGCACAAAGAGGAAACCTAGTGTTTTAACATAAGGAACTTTTACTCTGAATATGACAACTGCATTTGTGTGCGTGTGTGGAGTAGGATTAATTCTAAACCTATGAATCACATTCCAAAGGTCAATATTAAATGTGTACCAGCAAGGTTCTACCTTAGTAATAAGTGAATAAGAAGATTACTAATCTGATTGGGAGGTTCTTCAAATTCAAATGAGAGTTTAGGAGGAAGTTCTAAAAGCAGGACCCTCCCTCTAGGAACAAGAAAGTTGTCAAATGTATCTTTTTCATACAGGGACACTGGGCATGATTTTGTGTGGTGCCAAAACTCACAGCCTAGGGAGACAAGAGGCTAAGGTGGCGTTAAGCCATCTTTGTGCCCTCCTAATTCTGAGCTGCTTTGGAAGCCAAACTGCCCATTTAGTAGAATTTAGAAAGCACAAGCCAAAGTGCAGCAGTGCCATGTAGCATCATCTGGTATGGCCCCATACCCAGCCGGCTCCCTGATATGCCCCCTACACTAGAAATTGTGGAGGTGGCCTGGTCAGTTTCCACAACAGGGAAATTCTTCTCCCACTGGATCCAGAGTTTTTATAGTCCCTTTATGCTGCCACCGCAGTGTAAAGAGGCTGTAGTGGTAAGGACAATCCTTCTTGCTGTCCTTGTAAGGTTGTGGAAACTTTGTGGTTTTGTTCTGACTTACACTGAGTTGAAACTAGCGTAGCTGCATCAAACTTCCCTGGAATTACTCCTGATTTATGCCAGTGTCTCTTTAGAGGAGATAGATGAGGCACTTTGCCAGTGAAACACATGCTGGGATTCTTACAGTGGGACTTCAGTGTGGGGGTGTTGTGTGAGCAGGATTTATTCTTTGTGTGGGATTGCAAAAGTTGCATCACTTGGGAACAGAAAATGAAAACACATGGGCTTCTGGATTACACATCTCTTGTGTCATCAGTGACAGTCACACAAAGCGGGTGTGAAATGCTACCACTCTCTTCTAGTAACATCTTACAGCCACTTTGCATTAATGTAAATGATTGCACAAAGTGAAGGACAATGGAGAATCAGGCCCCATGAGTCTAAGGGCTTGTCTATATACAATAGTAGCAACAATTTAACTGAAAAATTGGTTTAGTTCAACCAGTGTATATCACTGACTGGACTCACACTGGTTTACAACTGGTTTATATCAAATTATCTTAGATCTGAAAGTTACCATAATAGCAATATAAACCAATAATTTCTTCTTTACAATTTAGCTAATTAGATATAAGATGGGCATAACTGATATTTGTTTCTACACTGGCGTTTGCACTAGTTTAGCCAAATCAATTTAAAAACTGATTTATAGTTAAACCAGTGCAACTTTTGTATGTGGGCAAGCTCTCAAATGCAAAGCTTGTGCCGGCTGGGAACTGGAATTGACAAGGGATAATATTAATCTGATGTAGTTCTTTCCCTTTATGGTACTAGTCATGGAAAACAGAGGAAAACAAACAGACAGATGGTTTGAAACAAGAATGGAGTGCGAGACACTAATTTCGCAGAAGGGTTTATAGCTAAGTATGCACAAAAGAATTCAAGTAAATATGCCCAAAAGTCAGTCTTGAGCCTTGGGTCTGTGTGAGCTGTGTTTGGCACAAGGGATGGAAGGTGAGGAATAAAATATCTGTAAGCCTCCTTTATGCTCACCTCATACTGGTGCTGACCGGGGTCCAGTTTCAGCCACTGTGCAAGTTAAAGCAGCTCTGGGACTTCTTTAAATTGTACTAGATGATGATAGCCCTCCTTAGGCAGTCATGACAGCTAGTGATGGCTGGAACAGTGCCTTTCTTCCTGGCCATGCCTCTGATCATCCCTAACGTCTCCCTCCCAAACCTGGTGACCTTGAAGTGTTTGATGTAGAGTTGGCATAAAGAGTATGTCAAGGACAAGAATCTGGGTCTATTGGTGCACAATTTATATATGGACATAAATCTTCTATGGATACGCTCCTTCAGGTGTTCAGTCGGATGGGCTCCTGTATGCATAGATGAATAGGTGCTTAAAACAGAGAGAACACAGAGGCTTGAAGCTATGGAAATAAAGTAAATAAGGCTGTAAAAAAGATGAGCAAATCATCGGCACACTGGAGGATGATTTCAGGATTAGAATTATTTTGGTGATCTGCAACTAAAACTGATTCAGATAGCTTTCCAGAGCAAATAGAACTCATTCTAATTTTATGAGTTCCTAAGTTCCCCTTGGAACTCACCTCTTTAAAAGGTTTTGCAGCTGAGTGTCATTCAAATGTTCCATTGTATTAATGGTTCAAGAGAAAATCATTTAGTTTTATTGGAAGACAGAATTGTCCCAGCAAAAAACAGTGAACCAAACCCAAGAAGCTGTTCTCAGCCTGATTTTAAGGCTGTTGCAGGCAAGCCATCAGCAAAGAAACTTATTAGGCAGTCAAGCCACATGGTATTCAGAGTTATTTAACCAATGAACTTATGACTGGGATACAGAGGTGAGCCATATGAATGTTCAAATAGATTTGAAATGGGAATACAATGTAACATTTAATCAAGATAACACTGTTAGCAAGCAGTAAATGGGTTAAGGAAGGCAGTGTCCTGTTTTTTCTCAAAAGAATATGGTACACACTACAGGGCTCTGATTTCTGTCTTTCGCATACAATAATACTTGTGAACTTTCACAAATGCATCTAGATCTCTGGCAAGGTTTGCATTTGAGAAAATAATAAGGAAAATCAATTTCCCTATTTCCTTTGTATTCTTCCCCCCCAAATTTTAGAACACTGTTTGGATTTGAAAGAAAGCATTGTTTTCCCAGCAATGTAAAACAAAGCTGGATAGTTCTGTAAACCAAATTTGAGTATATTTTTGTACTTTGAAATGCTGGAGGAGATGTGTGGAAGTAGACAGCATCCCAGTTACCCAAGGCATCCTGCTGGATTTAAAAGCAATAGTTGTATGAATAGTACTTGTGTTAAACTGTAATAGGTTACACATAGAAAAATAGAAATAGTTCGACAAATAGCGCAGGCGTGATGTGCAGAGACGTGATTACAGTGCATGTAGCAATGAATATACTGCTTCTGTGGGAAACACCCTTTTTGATGGTACATATAATAAGCTTGAAAGGCTTATGGAGATCCAAATGATATATATAGAGAGAAAAGAAACCAAATGAAAAGACAGAGCATATAAAAAAGAGCAGGAGGAGACCCAAAGTAGCATCATTCAGAGCAAATTGAAGTCAATGGGCATCTTTTCATTGGCTTCAGAGGACTCTAGATCAGGCCAAAAAATGGGCTAGTGGTAAAATAAAGATAATTCATTGGCTTAGCATTGGGTCAGCTGTGCCGGACCCAAACAGTATTGCTATAGTACCAGATGTATGGCTGGGGTTCCAGCCACAAAAGGATGGTTGTCTGTTAAAAAACCAAACCAAACCCTCTTGTCTTAATGACACTGTTCACCGGGACACAATTCTGAGAAGGTCAGCAGATCTGATGACAGAGATGTAATTTCTGGAGCTCAGTGTGATGATTTGTTTTTGTTTGATTTCAATTTCACTAGCTCCAGTGGGGAGTTCACCCTCGTTGGTTAATGCTGGGAATGACCTGGCCCGCCTTGTTTCCAGTGTGAGTGACAGGCTCTAAAGTATAGCTCTAAAGTCCACTCTGGCATAACCTGTCACATTTCCACTTGCATTCTGGGCAATACCTCCCATCCATTGGACTGTCGTACTAAGGGTAAATGTTTCCCTAGAGTTACTTTGGCAGCCAAAAACAGCAATGTTGTGTTTGATTTCTGGCACTGCCATTTGCTGAATTGTGGATACAGCTGTAGAAGACCTCTAGGTCTAGATGTGCCTGGCTAAGGCATAAGATCACAACATTTCAGATTTGGAACCAATGTAATCCATGTTACTTGCGATCTGACCTTGTGGAAGGCAGAGAGGAGTCTGACTTCAGTCCAAGGGAGTTCCACTCTATTCTGGGGACTAAGGGAAAACACAGGTGTGTTTTTGAAGAATTCATCTTCTGATGGGCTGATACACTCCACTCATTTGATACATTCCACCATAAAATCATATTGCACATAGTGCAAGTCACTGCCTTTCCATATAGACCTTCCAAAATATCACCCTCAACCTGGGAGGAATACAAACAAGGATTTTTTCCTTGGTAATTCAGTGACTTTTAAGAGAAAGAAGCTAAAAAACAGAGAAGATACATTTGGCCTAGACCAATCCTTACATCAGTAAATGTAGCTGGAGGACAGCCTTACACAGACTTGTTACAGGAGTAGTTCAGTACAAAGAGCTGCGGTATGGTCTTCTATTTTAATATTGGAGGTGAGGCTCAGAGAGTTGAAAGGTCCCCACATGTTATGCTCCATTTTTATCTCAGAAGTACAGGAGAAGGTGGCTGCATTGTGTTCCATTTAATGCAAAGTATACATGGCCCCAAGGTTCTTCTGAAGTTGCCCAATGTGGCCCTTCTACATTGTTTGGACATAGCTGAGGTTCGAGTCACCTACAGGGGCATTACTCTGTCCTCAACCCAGATAAATCCAATGGAGAGAGAAAAGTCACCATTAATCTCCATAAAGAACCCTCCAAGATCTAATCTTTAGTCTGATTTCCAGGAGAGCCAAATACTCAGTTTCCCATTGACTCACTGGGAGTTGCTGGTACAAAGCACCTTTGAAAATCAAGCCAAGCTTTGATTGAGATACCTAAATATGGATGTTGGTGCCTAACTTCAGGCATCCTAGTCTGATAATTTTGTGCTACATCTTCTCCTCCCGGGTGTGTGCATGTCTGTGAGGAACAATCTGTACTGGAAATGAAGCGAGGATATACAGAATGGTTCCATCTATCCGAAATCCAAAGCTAACGAGAGAGCTGTAGCAAGCTGGCATGCCCCAGCTTGCTCGTTACAAGTTGTTGTTACTGAAGAGAGATTTTTTTTCTTGGACCAAACTACAGCATATTAAACTGATTCCTTAGTGTCAAGAAGTGACACAAACATGGACTGTAAATTGTACTACAGAACACTCTAGGCATCACGAATCATCAGCTATAATGCAATGGGAATGGACAAGCAAGACAGGTATTGCAAGAAACATCCATTTCTTGTGTTGTTCCCAAAGTTTCTGGAAGACACCACTGTGTGTGAATTCGCCCTTCTGAAATCCATAAAACCAGTGAGCAGGAGCTTAAACGCTTAATTTGAAAGATCTCCATTTAAATCATTTCTGACTTGTGCCAGGGCTAGTCTGTCCTCCAGTTAATTACTCTCCAGGCACATGGAAAGCTAGTGAAAACAATCACTTCATAACAATTTTCTTTTTGTAAAGTGTGAAGTACTTAGATGTGCATCATTTATTCATAATAGAGCCATACAGATGCATCTCAGCTTTCCCGGAAACCAAAATTAGCTAGGACAGATTTGTGCTTATTTATTAAATGGATTTCTAGAGAGCACATTGCCACGAGCACTCCCTTAAGGCGCTGAGCTGACAGTTCTCAATGGGAGTTGAGAGAGCCACTTTGCACCCTCTCTCCAGGTCAAGTCCGTAATCCTGGCCACTCTGGACTAAATTCATTCCTGGTATAATTCCACTGAGGTCAAAAAGTTGAAGTTTCCTGATTAGACAGGTTATTTTACTCAGTGCTTTATGTTACAAATGATAAAAGATGGGCTAAGCTGCTGTGCAAAGATCAAGTTCTCTTGCAGGCTAGGTTTTTTTGTTTGCTTGTTCAGATTTTTTTTTTTTTTTGCAGAGTCTGTATCTGAACCTCTGACTATTCCTTTGTTAATAAGCCCCTGCTTTTCTACTGCAACAGACCATTACACATAACTTTGAAAGACTCTCAGAAACAGTGTAGAAATGGAAGTTTCCTTTGTTTATTATTTCTTTGTTTCGGATACTTGAAAAACACATTCAAACAATGGATTGGATTTCGGTGAGATTCCCTCCAAACAGACACCTCTGGTTTAGCAAGTAGGCAGTGCGTTAGTCTGCATACATTATCTGTTCTCATCAATAAGTACAACCTCAAAAGGTCTAGGTGAAGGACTATGGCTATTAATTTGTGCATTCTTTTGAATTCTTTGTATATTAAATAACAACAGAAGTTATAGCATTAAGAGGAGAAGTCTACTGGGCACAGAATAAAACCCTAGGGTCTGATTCTGGTCTCACATTAGTTTTTCACTAATGTAACGTTCTTGTACCTTTACTTTAGTGGTAGTGAATTCAGAATCAGGACATAAATGTCAGTTATATGGTTTGCTGATGAACTCCCCATTCTGTCTCTGCTGAAGTCAATAGCAAAACTCTCATTAACTTCAATGGAAAAAAGAGCTGCACGTGAAGACTTTGTTTTTCTGGACAAGTCCTGAAAAGATGTGGATGTGTTTTTTAAATAAACAGATGTTATAATTCTGTGAATAGCGCCCCTTCTCCTACCCTGTGGTCCAGTATTAAAGCTATCAGTATCTGCTGAGACTTTTAATAGATCTTACCAATATGGCTCCAATGCCCAAAACATGGGTACCCTGGTACCAGTTGATAAGGAAGGGGTGGATATGGTGAGCAATGCTTAGCTGAAATCAATAATTAAATGCCTGCTAGTGAGCTCTGAACTGCTTCTTAAGTATCAGAATCTGTAGCATAAAGCTGCAAAGAAATTTAGCATTAAAGGCTGCAGACTGCAGTCCATCTTGTAGCCAGTTGCTGGGCACCAGCTGGATACCCTGTCAAATGCATGAAGTAGAACATACCTGGCTAAGATTAAAAGGCGTCCTTTCCAGCTCTACTCATTTGGGTGGTAGTCTACTAATTTGCCCAATAATTCACTGCCTACTGCTCAGTTCAAGAGACTTAATAGTTTTTCCTCTTACCACAGCTGCTGCTGTCATCCAGGTAGACCTCAACCCTGTTACACTGAATTGGTACTGCCAGAAGCAGTGATTCCTTGAAGCTGGTGGCAGGGTAGCCTGGCAGTTTTGCATAGTTCAAGAAAAGGAGAGTGATCGATGGCAAGAGACGGC
The DNA here is from genome assembly GCF_026122565.2 of Emydura macquarii macquarii. Lineage (NCBI taxonomy): Eukaryota > Metazoa > Chordata > Testudines > Chelidae > Emydura > Emydura macquarii. The sequence goes on along the minus strand of NW_027130698.1, from coordinate 10,527,148 downwards.
CCTTAAAGCAGAAAGAGGAGAACAGAAAGAGGAGAACAGGAGACTGCCCTTAAAGCAGAAAGAGGATGGAAGATAGTAGCATGGCAGGGGCATAGGAAAGTGAAGATGGAAAAGGAAAGAGCAAAGCGGGGAAAGGAGTGCTAATTTTAGATACCTTATTGGCTCGCCCTCATGAAGGTCATTCTAACAGTAGACCCTTGAAGCGGTGGATCCTGACCACTGCAATCTGGCCAGGGTATAACCTTTTGCCCTGCTGACTCATGTTGGGAAATAAAGACCAATCTCAGGTCAGTGTTCTGGTAGTTGATCCCTAATTCTAATAGTGCTCAAAAACACGCAATGTTTGAGAGACTAAACTTGGCCATAATGCATAGCATTAAAATGCAAATCGAGGGCAAGTTTGCCCTCCATGCCAGTAGCAATTTATCGAGTGATTTTGTACAAACCTCTTCGCCAGGAATGGCTGGTGGGGGTGAGGGGCGAAGCACATTCAACATGAATAAAACGTGACATTGATGTGCTAACAAACTGTGATCTATTGTGACTGTGATAACACTGTGAACCTCCGTGTGTGAGGACAAGATCACAATGCACTGAGACTGTGAAGTCAGCATAAAATGTCCATGGGCCACTCTGACTTCTGTCACTACCAGTAAGTCGCTGCAATATGCTATGACTGTGATGTGCATGCAGTGAGACCAAACGGACATATGAGCACCGTGTGACAGCAGTACCAGAAATAATGTGGTGTTTGCTATTTGCGGCCAGATGGCCATAGATGCAGAGTATGTTGGGCAGATCAGACATACTTGATAGTAATCATTTATGCAAATGATTCTATAACTTTTACCTGCAGAGAGTTTGAGTTTGAAGATATGATGTTGATTTCTTCCATTAGTTATTATCAATAAATATTTAGCTCCCACAGATATTGATTGGAAGATTTACCGTATTTAGGGAGTTTTCCAATATTTGACACTGTTAGCCGTTACACGAGCTTTAATGCAATATACATTGTTAATTATAAACAGTAAAATATATGGACTAATGTTCAATATAGGAATCAAGCATGTATTCCAGTTCGGTGTAAATAATTTTACAGGGAATAGTTTTTTCCTCCACTTGGCTAAGTTCTTTAACCATTAATAGCAAAATCCTTTTCAAAAGAAGAGCATTTTTCTTTCACTCTAGTTGCTATGAGAACATGAATCATTTCTTTTGCACAATAGCAACAACTGTAGTGCTTAAGTGCATCCACTGATTTTTTACTGTTTATTCTTTGCTCTCAATAAGATAAGCTGTTGTTATTTCTTTCTTCTTGAACAAGCATAACATGATTGCTGAAGTAGTAGGAATAATTAGACCAAATAGTGAGGCGGTTAATGTAAACAGAAAGAATTCATCTGTTTCAAATACAGTAAATGCGCCTCCAAAAATATGGAAATCTTGTTTATTTCTTCTTGTGCCCAGAGCAAATTTTGTTGAGTTTGTTGTCACATAATTATTTTTGGGCTGTGATAAATTGCTAATGACTAATGGGCTGCTCTTTATCTAAAGTTTTATATCTAAGGCATGATGATGTGTGTATAGACCTTGTCTATTGGTTGGTGTAGAGAGGGTTAACATGTTCTCCTTGTATAGGTGTCTGTCTTCACTGACAATGTTGCCAGAGAACCCAGCTTTAAGGGGGATAGGGCTGGGTTCAGCTGGAATAAATTATTCTATAAAGATGAGTATGAAATGTGCAATCTCTTGCATGTCTCTCACTTTCATGACTGAACTGAGACACCTTTAGGGGGGATGTGTCTGGCTGTGAGAAGACTTTTATTTGCAACCCGAACCCATGAGCTCTTTTCTCTTCACTGTGGCTTAAGTAACCTCTCATGGGGACTCATACAAATCGGTTTAAATTCCTTTATCTCACAAACAAACCATTACAAGTATCTTTTCCGTTTGAAAAGCTCTGTGTCCTCCATCATGTGCATTTGCATTGTCAGTCTACTCTGTGCCTTTAACGTTAGACCCCAGAGCATTACGGCCAGTATCTAAAAGCTTGCCTCAATAAAATACCTTCTCTTGGGAACACGATTGGTGAAATATCAAAGACTGCAGATCTGTCACCTCCAGTCATCCGAACATTTTGGGTGTCCATGACCCTCAGATGATCAACGTTACAGTGTGGTGCAGTGAACCATTTTATTCCCAAACATGAAAAAATATCATTCCCTCATCTGTGGGAAGCCTAGTCAAACTCCATAAATCATGTGGGACATACCAATCTGGGGTATATTCTAGCAAGTACTGCCACAAATAATGGAGCTTCTCAGGGGTCAGTTCACCATTGCAATAGCTTAGAAATTTACAAAGACCTTCTATCGAATTCCAAGGATGCTCAAGTGTTCAAGCAGTGGAGGTAACATTCATGCTCAATAGAAAGCATCAAGACATATTAGAAATAGGAAAGAGCTAAACAGTGGAGGTCTACATAAACCCTTCTGTCTCCATTCTGGGGACCAACACACAGCATTTGTAATTAAATATCGACTCCCCCCCACCCCCCCCACCCACACATACAGATCTTCAACATTTGGTGGCATGTTTAGCCACATTGATCTCCTCCTGGTTGATAGAGAAAAAGACAGATCTACATTAGCTTCAAACGTTACATGTCCTATATAGAACCACTGAGGATTTTGGATGGGATTTTCAAAAGCACCTAAATGATTTAAGAGCACGAGTCCCAGCAACTTTCAATGGGACTTCTGTTCTTAGCTTTTGCAGACCCTGTCCTTCTTTAGTGATCATGGCCCATCTGGACTGATTCTTGATCTGAGGATGGCAATAAGCACCCAAGAAATATGTCTGGCCAGCTACAAAAGGTGAGGATGTCTCCCAAAACCTCCTCAGATTTTAATTAAAGATGGATTGACCGCTACATGCCACATAAGATATGTCTACATTGCAAAGAAAAATGTGCATGTCTCAAGCTGTAGGGCTAAAAATTACAGTGTAGAAATTCATGCTCAGGCTACAGCCCAGGTTCCGAGACCCTTTCTCTTCGCTGGGTTTCAGAGCCCAGACTCCAGCCTGAGCCCAAATATCTACACTGCTGTTTTTAGCCCTGTAGCCAGAGCTCTGTGAACCCAAGTCAATTGACCCTGAGACAGTTTTCTTTGCAGTGTAGACATACCCATGCTGTACAGGGGAAGGAAGGCTAAAGGAAGGGGGAAATTAACAGATTAGGTTATTAGCAAGGTTGATAGGTACTTCGATACTATCTATGAATTTGTAAAATATCTCCTAGATCAAGTAGAGACCCTTTGCACTGATGTTATCTGATACTTTTAATAAAAATTAAAGCAATGGGCCAGATTCTCCATTGCTCCACATGGCTCCAATGCTCCAGAAAGCTCCACTGAAGCTATACTGATTTACACCACCTGAGGGATCTGACCTTACTGCTTCCTCAAATATATTGATTGATCTTCTTCGTCTATTTTCTTCTAAGGACAGAAAGTAGAAAGTTTTTGTATACAAATAAGACTCTGTATCACTGCAATTTTACTCCTTACCCTTGGGGGAATCGGATCTGAGTACTTAGCATGGATCTTCCTTAAATTTGATGAACTGCTCCACTATTGTGTTTAATTGTTTCCACCTAATATTACACTAAACTAAACCAAGATTAAATCCAATTAAGCAAAAGATCAACCTTGCACTGACTTTGGTTAAGAGAGCCTCATCAATTTGTGTTATGTAGTTAATGTAAGGAAATCCACTGATCATTATTTAAACATAAAATACTGCTACAATGTGGCAGACCACTGCAAGTTTCAGTTCTGTCTTTCTGTACAGGACTTGGAAGCAACTGGTCCTTAACTGTGCTATTGAATAATTTTGATGTTCTTCAGCAAGAAATGTTTAAGCCTCATCTTGACTCAACACCCGAGATGCAACAAAGCTTAATATAGAAAGAAAGATGCACCACTAATAAAAATAAAACACTAAAAGAAACACATTAAAACATATGCTCAGTGGTGCATTTGATGTAAAAATGACTAACAAATCTCTTGGGGGATAACCAGGTTTTTGATCACTTAATTAGAATTTGTGGAAGTTGATTTGCAGCAATTGTAAAGTCATCATGCAATTTCATGGTTAATCTGATGAATCTGACACTGAAATGCTGAAATGAATGCGTGTCATCATTACATGTGTCACAGTTTAATATAGAATACACATTGTTCGTTCTTTAGTTTAATTAAAATTGGATCTTCTGCACTGAGTAAATAGCAGCTGATGGGTCTAATTGAAATCAATATCAAAACTCCCATTGACTTCAATGGAAGCTGGATTCCGCTTTATGGCCCTCTTCTTAGATCCAGAACTATGTGGCTGGATCATTGCTGTGCATGTGCAAGTTTTCTGTTAGCACCTCTTATGTGAGTATTGTTGTCCTGTCCTAAAGGTTCAAATTTCTAATAACCTTGACTTCTGACAGATAGAAAATCAGTGACTGATTGGTACAGCAAACCTGATTTTTTAAGTCAATTGCTAAATCCCACAACACTTTGTTTTTTAAGACATGGTCTCTTCCGTTATTTATAATTCTTAAAAGTAACCATCTCTTTAAAATTAGCTGTTGACAATTTTTGCTTCAGGCTGCTAATTTTCCAGCGTGGATGTTAACTGCCAGCAAGGACCAGTTTTTTGAGGTTTATTGGTTAAATTATGGTCATATTATGATTTCCCATGACACACCTTCAACATATCTTCTCCACTAGCAAATCGAAAGACTGTTACAAGAAGTTTTGGAATCTTTTTTGGATTATTTTTATGAAATGTTACATGTAGTCTAGAAATAACATTATTTTAAAAAATAAACTGTATCACTTTTCACTATATCTCCATCCAATGCCCTTCTTCGTAACTTTCTATTAACTGGCAAATGGTTATTATTTGCTCCTGCTAATACTAGTGTTTTTTATGCCCTGACTCAAAACCCATTGACATTCATGGGAGTCTTCCCATTGGCTTTGGGTCAGTCCTTGAAAGTTTTAAGGGTCCAATTCACCTCTCAACGAAGTTAATGGCAAAACTCCCATTGACCTCAGACAAAGGAGCACGTTTCTAGGAAGCCAAAAGTGATTGCAGTCAAGCTTGTGTCTGTTGTTGATACTATGATAAACATAAATGAGCATAAGTGACGATATCAGGTCCCTCTCTCATTTTACCTCCATCAGACAAAAAGGTTTTGAGAAGAACCACAACATCCCTGCTACTGGATGTTAATAGCAGAGATGGGACTGCACTAAAATCCAGGTGCCAGTTCCTTGGGCCAACTCCAGAGTAACTCCACTGACTCCACTCCCCATTTCCGTAACAGCCACACCAAAGTGCTCTTGATACCCAGTTTCTGGGTGTTGAGATTTGATGTTTGTATTCATTATTATTAAATATTTAAGCCAAAGTAGCGCCCCAAGGCCACACTAGGAAGATGGCTCCATTGTGCTAGGTGCAGTACAAACGTATACAAAGTCATAGTCTGAAAAGCACACACGTGATTGAAAAAGGTTTGGCCTGCAAACTCAAACCATGATGTTTGGTTTGGGCCTACTTCTTGCTTGTTCCTGCCTGGTTTTCAATGTTTTTAATCTTATACATAAAAGCACAAGTTGAAATGGTACTACTTAAACCCTGATTGTGCAAGTTCCTCTGTGGGCAGGAAGAACCCTAGCCCACCCACAGACCCATTGCACAGTGGTCCAGCTGCGTGGCGAACTTGCAGGATCAAGGCCTCCCCTCCTTCAAATGCCTATGCACAAGAGTAGACCCTCAAGTTTAATGGAATTACTCACATGTATAAAGTTACTCATGTCCATAATCACATTCAGGATTGGGGGCCTTCCATTTGCCATGTGATGCCATCCAGTTATCTGAGTTGGAGGAATGCACCTTTCCTTAAAGGCCATCGAAACTTGGAGTTTTTAAAATTCTAGATTTTAAATTCTAAATTTTAAAATCTTCAATAGAGTTTGTTCTCTCATTTTATTTTTAACTCAGCTACTATTTTTTAAAAAAGAAATATTTAGGAAATATAATCTTAAAGACCATATAATGGACAACTGCTTTTCCCGCCCCTTGTTCACATCATCATCAAGATATAAAATATGTTTCCGGACATCTGAATATAATAATGAGGCAGCTGCGCCATTCACATTGGTTGTTTATATCTATTTGGACCCAGACCTGTTGCAGTGTCCTCTGGATGAACCCCCTTCCACCTCAGACCCTGCAATTTGAAGTCTGCTCCAAACACTGGTTAAAGACTAAGTTTCAGCAGTTCATTTACTGTGTGTGAAATGTAGTGGATTTAAATCATCACCTTTTTGGTGAGACATGCCAGTTTGAGGCTTAGAGATTTTTGTGGCTTTGTGTTAAATAATGTCTGGGACCAGGTTTCAGCATTTAGCTTTGAACGCTCTCAGGCTATTGTATAGACTTGCCAAGTAAATCAGTACAATTTATGTTATCATAAACTGTTGCATATAGGTTGGTTTTTTTTCCCTCCTGGAAAGAACTAGGTAAATGAACTACCAAGTTTGTTTAGACCACAAGTAGGCAAAGCCACTCTGATTATTTGAATTGCATGCACTGGCCAGTAGTACTATATAATAAGTTATGGAAGTTACCTAAATAGCTTTGATTTATAGTTTAGTTCAATTTTTATTTTTATTTGATTATTACCTATTTCAGTTCCTGAACCTGAAAGGGAATGGCATAGATTATTCCAAACCTCAGCCTAAAGTGTTTCTGATATATGCATGTCTTACTAACCTTTCAAGTGTAATGGATTAATGGAATTTCATGTGGCAATACCTTTTCTTTGTGAAATGATTCTCCAATGAATTGTTTTAAAATCTAATACATGGCTTCTTTTCTTTTTAAAACTATGTCAGTTTTTGATCTTTATGAAAATGGAGTCTAAGGTTTCATTGCTTTTCCCACTGACAATGGTAATCTTGAATGGGATAGAATTAGACCCTTATTGGTACTGTCAACAGCCGGATATAGATTCTCATCCTGGGAGTTTTACCTGAATAAGGAGCACAGGTGATCACAAAGTACATGAAGTTACAGTGTGAGTATTGCCATTGCCTGTGTCACTTTGAATGTGGTATAAACTGAAAAGGCACTTTTATTCTGGAATAAAAGTGTTTATACAGGGAGTTATACCGGTATAACTATAGCTATATAATTATATCTGTATTCGCTCTAGTAAATTTCCTCATGTAAACAAGCCCTTACACGTACACATAATGTTATGCACTTTAGTAGTCCTATTGTAGTCAAATTGGAGCTGAAGTAAAATTGAACATGTGCGTCAGTTATTGCAGGATCCAGGCCTAAGGTCTTATTCAGCTTGACTAAGGGAGCTAGAACTGGGCCAAAAGTGATATGGATAGATGTGCTCAATTTAGCCCTTAGTAATAACCAAAGTCTTTTTAGTTATTGTATGACCTAAGCTAATCTTCAGTCCAGATTCCAAGGGCAGAAAAATTACAGAACCCAGGTGATGCTGGTAGCATATGATTTTTGAAAGGTTATAACATTATTATAAAGTACCCAATGAAATTAATAGGCAGCAGATTTAAAACAAATGAAAGGAACTACTTCTTCACACAACACACAGTCAACTTGTGGAACTCATTGCCAGATGATGTTGTGAAGGCCAAAACTGCAATGGGGTTCAAAAAAAAAATTCAATAAGTTCATAGAGGATAGGTCCATCAACGGCTATTAACCAAGATGGTCAGGGATGCAATCCCATGCTCTGGGTGTCTTTAGCCTCTGCCTGCCACAGGCAGGGGGTGGATGATGGGATGGATCACTTGATGATTTCCTGTTCTGTTCATTCCCTCTGAAGCACTTGGCATTAGCCACTGTCGGAAGACAGGTTACTGGGCTAGATAAACCATTGGTCTGACCCAGTATGGCTGTTCTTACGTTCTTATCTTCTTATTCAAAACATACCCAAACTGCATATTTTTGAAGCTGAAGAAATTTCAGATAATTTTTTTTTCTCTATCATTTTTCTTTTTTGTGTGTATCTAATTCCATCCAGTGCTGTGAGTGGAAGTGCCCAAATATCATGAGAAGTAGGCTGTTTATAACTATTATTCTCCGAAACCTTGAAAAGTAACCCAATATGGCCAATAAATAAGCATGCAAGAAACATCTACATGTTGCTCTGGAACAGGAAGGCGAGTGTGTTTTGAAAATGCCTGTACAAGTCAAAAACAAAGTGTGGTTTCTTTTCCTGCTGTATGCTGAATTTCAAAACCTCATGCTCTTTTGCCCTTTATAATTTTGTTTTCTTTTGAGAAGCTTGAAATTTTAAACTGCTTGGTCTTCCACCTTTGTTCTAATCTGTTGGCAGTCTGAAAGACCCTCAGAGAATTAGAATTAGAACAGTGTGATTAAATTTTGCACGCACACTCCCCTGCTGTACAAAGAGACTAATTCTGAGCTCACGCTGAATTCACACTAGTATACACTAATATAATGTCATTGATTTCAAAGGAGTTATTTCTGGTTTACACCAATTTACAGAATTGAGCCCATGATCTGGATTTGTGGAATATTTAGGATCAGATTCTCATCTTGATGTAGCTCAGATGAGAATCCTGGCTCATTATCTTTTTATTCATTATTATTATATTTATTAGGAAGTTTCCAGCAAAATTTTCTACTCCAAAAAGCACATACAAGAGGTTAAGATTCCAAATTATACACACAAAATATGCCAAGATAATTGAATTTGGTTATTTATTATATAGCATAAACTGTATTTATTACATGGGACATGTTCTCCATTTACCATATGTTTTTAAATGCACTATATCCAGTACAAATTGGAAAGATAAATCTGAAAAGTAAAACCACAGAGAGTCAGGTTCACCAACCTGAGTCTTATGAGCCAAACATAGACTAAATCACTTTTGAGTCTTGCTAAATGTCTGCTGCTCACATACGACTGTCCACTTCCCCTCCCCAAAATTTTCTGTTTTCCTTCCATAGTTATTATTTTCTTGTCTGGTCTCCTGGACTTTCGAAATGTTCCCACCATAACTTTGCTTAGTCCATTGCCTGTGATTTTCCATTTCTTCTTTTTCATTTTCAGCTTGTCACCTTTGTTTTGTCATTTGCCAGCTGGAATAAGTTTCTGTTTTCTAGTGTTTAGACACTGCACGTCATCTTAAATGGTCCCAGCATATGGATCCAGGGAAGCTTATGCTTGTGGTATAGCATTGCTTGAAACCAATATTTAGGCAGCATAGGAAACTACCTTGGTATCTTTTCAGTTTGTACTAAACTGCTCACCATCATGTATGTCTTGGTGATTCTGGTAACCACCATGATGTGAACAGCCTGCCTGTGTTAGCTGTGTGCCCTAAGCTCTTATTCTAAGTATTTAACATTTCTTTAAATGCTATATTTCTGCTCCATCTCCATGTTTATTAAAACAATTATTTTTAATTACAGGGCAAGGAAGATATTTTTTGCTCCTCACACATGACCACATGAAATCATACTATTTAGAGTGTCAGACTCTGGTTTACCTGATTAGCTACCTATGTTTTCCAGTGACTGATAACAGAATCCAAAATTCTCAGTGCATTATTTTCTTTTATGAACATTCTCAATTGTATTTGCACCCAGATTTGGAACAGACCTTCCAAATTGGTTTAGCAGATATTTTCCTGTAAGGACACACAAGGAACTCACTGAGAATATATTGTTTGTAGATCATGTTTAACTGTCTTGTTAATTGTGCCTGATTTTAAATAAATAAATAAATATGTGCTTGGCCTGCTTAACTGTAAAATTTCGGAAACATTAAAGAGACACTGGCAAGATGCAAATCATACACAAGGGCTAACTTCTGAAAGTGGACAAACGTTCAATTCCCAGTTCCCTGAGCAGAACTGAACACATCTGTATAACAATCCTTCACACACTTTAGTTTAGCCTTGGAAAGCTACACTGGGGAAACAGAGTTAGTTTCCAATTTCCCTTTAACTATATAAAGAAAAGTGAAATAAAATTGCTTTGGTCAGAAGCCTGAGATCTACGTTCAATAGTTAAAAATAAAATCCTTGGATGTTTGGGACAAATCCAAATGAAACTAAATTCAAATGATCTCTGATTAATGCAACTGAAAATTATATACTCCTCTGACCCCAAGAACCATCTAACTGTAATAACTACTTCTAGCAAGCTTGATTGATAATGTCTGTTGAGTCACAGTGAACTTCTGAGTGTTCCTTAAACTGAAGGTCTATTTAACCACCAAAGTGTTTTTCCTTGGAGTTTACGATCATTCTGATATTTCATACTGTAACATTTACATGTAACTGCTGTTCAGTACAACTTCAATGGGTTGCTGACCTAGAACAGTTGTGTCACATGAACTTTGGATGGTGAAATGCATGTTTAGTTTGTTTTTGTTTACTTCCAAGCTGCACTGCAACATTTCACTGAGGTTGGTGGTTGTCATTGACTTACAGCAAGTCTTGTGGTTTTGAGCAGTGGGATCCTGGCATCCTGATGTTGATGCCTTTCCAATTACTTCTTGAGCAATCCTTCTGCAACAAGTCAGGATGGCCACAGTTTTGAGCATATGACCCAGGCAGTAAATGCGGTATGATTTCCCTCTGCCTGGGTTGACATGCAGCTTGAATAAACTTTTTAACGAGGTTGGTCAGAGTGTTTCCAATATCAATAAGATTGGATCTTATGTTGTACAACACATTCATACATTGAGTTTAAAGAAAACTTTTAAAATATATTCAGTGACATCCTGGTTTCCATAAAAAATAGGTTTCATCTGGCCAAAAAATAAAATGTACTGCTGTTTAAACAGAAACAGGAATATGTATCCCACATTGGGTTAATTTAGACCAATATTACAATCAGATGTCCTGGAAGTGAGAGAGAGAGCAGATGGGGCTATGAAGACTGATTTGCAATAAAATAAAAATAGACGCATGATATTTGTTTTTGAGTTTATTTGTTCTTGTGAGCCATCAGGAATGGCTAATCCTAATATGAAAAGCCCATTTTTTTCTCAGCTTCTTCTGAGAGTAGAGTTTCATTTATTCAGATGCCAAAAAAAACGAAAATAAAAACTTCTCAGCTTGTGGTACCCAAGTAGCCGCATTAATTTAACTCACTGCTAATAAAAACAACACTCCTCTAGTTTTTGAAGCAGTTGGGGGGAATACCCCCCAATAGTACCAATTTATGGCAAAGTTCTACGGCACATCATACTTTTGAAATCCATAGAAAAAAAATAATCTTTTTCTGCTACATCTTTGGCATTAGAATGCGTTCTGTAAAACCAATCGGAAAACTTTGATAAATAGTCCAGTAGCCACTATGATTAAAAACATTTATATGTAGGGCTTGTCTTTCAAAACTGGCTCTAAATTTCTCTTTTCCCCAAAGGGGAGTCACCTGCACCCCAGGTAATGTCCTGAGGCCCTCCACCACTTTTTCTCTCTTAAATCCTCCATCTCACAAAGCCCTTGTCAGTGTCACTGAGCTCTGTCCAAGGAGGACTGGACAGAATCTCTCCATTCTTACTGTCAAATTGGCCAGATCGACTATGTGGATGAGAACAATAGAACTGTACTGGTCAAAATTTAAAGAATCATTGCTAGGAAAACCATTGGTTTTGGACAACTCTGTTTGTATAAGCCCCAGTTTTCAAATGCCTATATTTTAAATAATGAATGTAGAGCCTATATGGGTACAAAAATGCCTTTATTTATATGCTTCCATGCTGATTTAACTGTTCAAACACAGTATTGGATGGTCTATTAAGGTACCCATGATTGCAAATCACACACTACCTGTTCATTTATTGTAACTGTAGGAAGCTGACTAGAACTTGGAGGGAGGACAGAGATAGCAGAATGGAAAAGTTTGAAAGAAGCACCAGGAATTCAGTCTGTGTGCACATGGTTGGAGTGCTGGTTCCAGTAGCAGCAGCTCTGTAAATAGATCTCTTAATACAGAGCCAATTTAGTTTCAGAAGCATAGAGTCCTGTCATGCTGTTATCCAGAATGCAGTACGTGAAACTGTCATTATTTCAATCTTTATTGTGAAGGATATATTTGAATTTTGCTGGAATCAGTTTCTACTTTAAAAGCAAGCAAAACACAATGATTTTACCGAATACAAATTCCATTGAATCAAATAGCTCTTTTTTTCTTATCTTTTGATGTCACGACCAAATGAAAAGGGTTAAGTCATTGGTACGCTCGGCCGGCCTTCAGTATTCTTTGTACAAAGTTATGGAAAAAGTAATCAATAAAGGTTTTTGTTTCTTCTGGTCTCTTGGCTATAGTGTGAATTGCGATGGAGCTAAAAGCAGAGATCCAGCTTTAGTACTGCCTCCTTTCCCAATAGAACTTATGACCCAACATATGTTGTTTATTCTTGTGGCCATGTGCAGCTAATCTTTATGGAAAGAAAAGAAGAAAATATTCATATCTAGCCGCATTTAGCTAACATGTTTTCCTCATCTAAGGCGGACAGGTAAACACAACCCTGATATACAGTAAATCAGTTGTTTGAAGGCTTTTATTATTTTCCTTTTTCTTTTCTGTTTGGTTTGAGCAAAGAAAAATCCATTAGAAGAATGCATTAACCTAATATAGGTGCATTGAATGTCCGCTGATCCTTTCTAGATAGTATAATTCTCATCTGATTTACTTCAAAACACTGTGATCTCAGCTGTGGAATAGTAACAACAGCAAATTACAAATACTTAGGGAGAATTATTCAGTTAAAAACTGTCTCTTTTCAATAAAGCAAAAGGGATAGGATGGGACTGAAATATACAATCCTGTCTTCATGCACACTGCACACCATTTGTTGTGTGCACGAGAACCACTGGCGATTTTCAGATTTTTCTTCTAAAAAGTGAGGTGCCAAAGTCTGACTTCGTAAAACAGGGCCCTTCTCTCTGTAGCAATGCCAGCAGTAGTACGGAAGACTGGGCTGAGCACATGGCAAAAGGTGATTAGCACTGGTAGAGAGCAGTAGTTAGTTCCAGAGATGCTGATGTACGGATGATCTACCTTCTAAATTGGTAGCACAGTAAAGGTGGGATTTTCAAAAGCTCTGAGCATTGACTATACTGTGCTCCTATTGACGTTAATATACATTAACCAAACACTAGTTATTAGGGTTAATGTAGGGTAACTGGATGAAATGTAATGGCCTGTGATATACCTGAGGTCACTCTGGATGATCTAATGGTCATCTTTTAGTCTTAACCTTGAACAATCTATTACTTCAATAGGAGCAGAGTTAGGCCAACCCTGAGTGCTTTTGAAAATTACACCCTAAATATTCTTCCCTGAAATCAGTGAATCATTCAGTTAAAAAAGAGAAAAAAAAAATCACTGTGTCAGTATGTTGCAGTGGGGATATTTATGTGTTGTCTACTGTGTAAGAGATGAGTGATGTTCGAAGAAGTGGATACCCTGTTTAAATAATGGCTTCGTTTTCTCAACAAAAAATGCTTCCAATGTCCTCAAGCTCAGTATGGAGAAATTTCAGTTCTGCTTAAGAGATGAACCAGTGTCCACTCTAGTTCACTTCTGAACCTATATTCTTTCAGTACCAATTGTGACCAAATGTACTACCATATAGGTGTAGTGATGGTTTGTTATATGAACTCCAGTCCTTAACTAAAATATTGTAGACATGCTAATTTGACAGTTCTTTGCCTGATTCTAATGCAATGGGACCAATAACTGTTGTATAGGTTTGTGCTTTAAAAGACAATAAGAGGGTGATTGGAACAACTTCACCCCACATTGTTAACCTGGAACACAGCATGTGCAACAAGATGTGTGGTCCCATCCTTTCTAGCTTATAAACAAACCTTTCAGGGCATAGACAGGGCCACTCTCAAATGCAAAGGACTGTCCAAGCAACTAAAAAATAAAAAAGGGAATAAAAGTAAGTTTTACTAAGTAATGAGAGGAATGGACAGAATCTTTCCTGCAAAAAAATGGAGGAACCAATCTTGCTTCATTGCTTTTATCAGATGGATGACTATGCAGTGCATTCTAATCTATAAGAAGGTTAGGAAATAGGTAAGTGGTTTTAAGACCTCATTTGGTTAATGAATTAAAATGCAAAAGAAAAAGGATGCATGTAGACATGCCCACTTGGTCATTTATCATTACAGCATTCTTAAAAACCATGCCAAATTCAGACTTCAGGATATTCATTAATATCAATACGCAAATGAAATTAGCATACTAGTGAATAAATTAGTCCTAATCCAAAGAAAGGATACATGCATTTGAAGCACTGATGTTCAGTGCAAAGTTTTTTCCAGGAAGTGGGGATTATATCAGGGCTGAGTGAGCCACTATCCAATAAAATAAGCCAAACAAGTAAGAGATCATCCAAGTTGTGAGATGAGAAAAGATGGTCACTGCAAGTTAATTTTTGAGATTCCAGTGCTTGGGGAATGGCTGCAAATTTCTGATGGACAAACAGGAATGTTGGGAATTCTGGAGTGGCTCAGCAACTCTGGGAATCAGGCCCCTCATAGGCTGAAAATATTTTTTTCCGGCAAAAAAATAAAAATGTATTACTCTAAAGTGAAAAGAACTGGAAAATGAAACATTAAATCGTACAAGCTACTTAGATGTTCATGCCTTTCTCGTGGGTGTTAGCATATAGGGCTAGCTTTAAAAGGGTGGGTGCTAACATAACTCTCAAACTTTAGAGTGTGTGCACAAGCCAGGTGTCTCATTAATGCAATTTTGCTCATGCATGTTTTGAAATTTGACCCAAACAGAAAACATTTTTGCAGCAGGGAAATGCTATTTATTATTGTTTTATTATTTATCATTATAGTGCCCAAATTCTGCTAGGGACAAATAGACATGGGTCAAGCATCCAATCTAACATAAGACGGCAAACAGTGAAAAGGTGACGAGAGTAGGAAAGAGGAAGGGAAGGAAGGACAGGGAACAGAGCAATGAGATTATGTGGTTCCTCATAGCTAGTGCCTGGTGAAGGAAATAATATTTTTAAAATTTATATTTATATACTGTTAAGAATGTTAAGTAGCATTAATTAAAAACCCTAAATGTCATCCTATATCAGCCTTTCTGCTAGAGAGCGTGTTATTATTTCTCTACAGGAGGGATAAGACAAGAGAATGTAACATTCTAAAGACGTAATCCTTCAAGCAGGTGCACTTGCGATGATTCTCTGCATAACATGTTGTCTCTTGTTGACTTCAAAGAGACGCCACAATGTGCCCCACCAGCATGGCTCCCTTTTGTCATATTTGTTTGTAAGATCAGGGCCTAAAAGAAAAATGTAAAGAAATGGGACAAGAAACCACATTCAGCTATGTACTGGTGCAGGGAGCTGAATCCTGTCCATCCTCTCGGGCTTCTGTCCCTCCCTTTCTGGTCAGCACCACCTGCTTTTTGGATCCAAGGTTGCTACAATGTCATCTCCCCTCCAGGGGAAGATGAAAGAACCACACATGAAAGATTCATAGATTGTAAGGCCAGAAGGGACCTTTATGATCATCCGAGTTCCTGTATAGCAAAAGCCATAGAAACACCCCATCCCCCACCTGCCCATAACTTCTGTTCGAGCTGGGGCACATTGAGAAAGATGATTGTCATAGTGCTTAATGTACACCTGGAAGATGCTTAGATATTACAGTATAAGAAATAGTATAGAACAGAGCCAAGACCATCCAGTGCAAGGGAGATTTGTGTAGAATCCTGGGTGAGTTTAGTTGATGGAGAAGATATGACGCTAGTATCCCAGATTCTCTCTCTCTCTCTCTCTCTCTGTGTATGTGTCTCTTGTGGGATATTTTTTTGGACTTACTGCCACTTCAGTTTCATTTTTAATTGTTAATACCTTGTATTTCCTCTTTGTTGAGCGCTCAATGACAGCTCCATTGTAAAAACAAACATCCAGTGTGCAATGTAGTCCATCACTGTAAAACATTCAGCTCTGTTGTTGCAGTGATATAAATGGATCACCATGCAATGAGCGAGTGATTAATAGCAGATAGAACACAGTGTGCAGAGAGTTGGTACCTACTATTTCCCCCCCTTAACAGTTGTCATTTAATACACTCTATCAGGAGCAGTTTTATATAATAGTCATGGGAAGACCCATAAAAGTAACATCTGAGACTGCAGCAGGGTAAGTATTGATTTATTCGTTACAATAAAAATTTTGTCATTACTATGCAATTGCTCTATCTTTGAACGCATTGATATATGTTGTTGGAAGCTACAACCCACTGTGCAAAACTTTTTTTATCTTCTATAATTTCCTGTAACTCTTCCAAAGAATCATTATTCCTTATGACATAGGCCTAGCATGCCACCTATTCAGATAAATGCCTGAACAAGTGTGCAGTAAATATTCACAATAGCTCATGTTTCAACTATATATGCCACTAATTAGATAATTTAGTGGTTCAGATAAATAAATCCCAAAATAGAAGCAGATCTAGGAAAACAGTATAGTAAAATGTATTCTCATTGTCATTGCATGGACAGAGACACCTACTATCAGTTCAGTTCACGTTTAGGCTCCATTAGCAACATTAACTCATCTTTGCTGCATGTCCTCTACACAGTATGGTTTTTGGTATGTGGCTTGTATGCACATGCTTAACTTTAATTATAAGAATCACTCGTTCTTACATAGCACTTTTCACCTGTAGAATTCAAAGGACTTTACACTGGAGGTCAATATTATTATCTACCATTTTATAGATGGGGAAACTGAGGCACGGAGCACTGACGTGACTTTCCCAAGGTCAAGGAAAGAAGGTCTCTCGAGTCCGAGTCCAGTGTCACATGCACTGGCCTACACTGCTTGAGTGCTATGCCAGGTCAGAGTCATAAATGGGATAGCTACACTTGGGGCATTATTCAAAAAATTTTCATCATGTTTAACTGGTGTTCGTTTCAGTAGTGTTAGCATTATTGGAAGCCCTAGTGAATATGGGTTGCTGGTTGCTGCCAATTGATGCTAGACCTCCTGAAGATTGCTGAATCAGCATTCGCAACAGTGCAAACGCCACCTTTGTGTCAGATTTTTTTAGAGGATTTTGGTAGATGTATTTCATTAAGATGCTTACAATTTCCCTTAACTATCATCCCCTCTACACGCTAAAATTACCATAGCTTTGGACCTGGTTACAAAATGATAGTTTCCGGAAAGGACTTTGCTGGGTGGTGGCATGATTCAGGAATACTGTTAAAACGTAGTAAGATCTCCTTTGCACGGCAAAACCAAAATGTATTTATTTATGTTGGGGCACAGACGCTCCTATATGTTTTAAAAGTAGGTTCATCTTATAGGATTAAGCCCCTGTGGATGGAAAATTCTATACTCTGGACTTCAGTATTGTTTTCAACAATTATAGCAATTAGCTGTGGTGATTCCATTGTAAAGGCATCTTAGACTATATAGCTGATGTAACTCATTTCCTAACATGGTGCAAACACTGCGTCTGATACTGCGAACACTTATGACCATGTTTTGAATAGGACTAGTCACAGTTGTCGGGCCTATCCTCAATACTGCATATTTTCAGGATTAGGTTCCATGTCCCAGCACATCATAGGTCTTTCCAGGTTGGTTCATTTTCAGTCTCTCTGATACCAGTGACGAGAGAACTTCTAGCAGCTTGGATACTCAATTGTTAGAAAGTATCATGGTTCAGTGGTTTCCTTCCGACTGTAATTTGTGATAAATAGAAACAGAATTGCTAGAAATAGCCATTCCAGACCGTCTTAATTTGCTCTCTGCGGATACTTTATTTTATTTTTTTCTGAGAATTCACTTAGAGTACATGGAAAAAAAAAGTACATGACATATTTTCCTTAGCTCTCATTTCAAATGTTAGACTTGTGGTTGGCATCTCAGTGACTGCAAGACTTGGTGACACTAAGATACCATCAGTTCAGTGCCTATGTAGAGTTAACCCTTCTTTATCAGTTAGCAGCACAGATAATCTAACATATGTGGCGACACTGAATTCTTCTCGTTCAGGAAACCTCTTTATTCAGTGCAGCTGGTTCAGATCGCAGGCCTCAAATATCTGAATGTTTTGGCATTAAATTTCACCTTTGAATCACATATAAACCAGCTCAGTAAAATTCCACTCTCCTTCTTGCTTGAGGCAATTAAAAAGCTACTATGCATCATCAGCCTTGTAAATGTGGCCAAGCAGATTTTTGTTCCTGGGCTGGTAAATGTTTCAGATTATTTTGCAAAATTAGAGCCAGGTCTTCAGCGGGTGTAAATCGGCACTGCAGTCCCAGACACCAAGAGCTTATGTTCTAAAAAGCCAAAGCGTTTACGTTCATATTTTTTTCTGTTCTTAGATTCTAATGCCTCTGTCTTCTATCAGCATAATAATATAAATAATCTGCATTACAGTAATACTTTGAGGCCCCAACTGAGATTAAATTAAGGTGGGCACTGTTCAAAATTATAGTAAGAGACAGATTCTGCTCTGCCCAGTTTACAGTCTCAATCAGAGTTTCCTTATCTGTATATCTTAACTCAAAGTTGGGTTGCCAGAATGTGTCAAATGGTCTCATGAGAGGCTCAGAGGTGTGTATCGCATCCTGACCCTGAGGGGCATGGGAGGTCCTGAGAGGGGGTGGATGGGTTTTGCCCCTGGGGGTGGTGAGAGGCCCTGGGTTGTAGGGTATGCAGATCCCGCCCTGCACTTACCCCACAGTGGTGGCTTTTGTCTCTGCTCCCACAGCGCCATTCAGGTTTGGCCCATCCACCTCTCTGTCATAATGAGGGGGGCCACTGGACCAAATCTGAATGAGTGGTATGGCAACCTCAGGTGTCAAGTCACCACACCAATCACTCACAGTTGGCTTGGACAGCCCCCTGTCATCATGATGGAGGAGCAGGTTGGCCAAGCTGAGTGACTCTGTGACCTCATCCACAGGAGCCAGCCCCACAGGACCAGAGTTGCAGGAGCTGCCACTGTGAGGTGGGAGTGAGACAGGATCTGCAACCCCTAGGGCCTCCCACCCCACTGGGTCACAGCAGGCCATCAAGGTTTACAAATGGGTCCTGAGCCCAAAAAGGTTGGGAAGCTCTAGTGTAAATTGTGAAAGCTGAGGAAAAGGAAGTATTATTATCCACACTTTAGAGAGTGGGAACTGAGGTACAGTGAGACTAAGTGTCTTGCCCAAGGTCACATAACAAGCCTGGTACAGAGCTAGAAAGGGAATCCAGATTTAATCACAAGACCATCCTTCCACTCAGATAAACTGTACACATTTTCCTAAGGTATCTTATTCAAGTCAGTCAGTTATTGTCCAGGCCTTTTTTTTCATTTGTTTGTTTGGGTTTTTTTGGTCAATGTTCAAAGAGCAAATTCATTACAACACAGGGCATTAGGCACAAGAAAATATACTAAAATAATGGAGATTGGGTTGTTTAGACTGATGATAGCTGGGGGAGTGGCCAAAATGCTGTGATGTGCAGATCTTGCAGGGTGCTGTCTAAGTGGTGTACTTGGAACTTCTGTTGGAAGAGGCAATAGGGAGGCATATTGGGGTGTTTTAAGGACAGTGTGCCAGACTTAACTCCGTCTTTTATCTTAAGAATTTGAACATGGTTTCATGGTTTCATTGATTTTAGTGCCTGAGTTTTTCCATGCCAGTTCTCATTATAGTTCAGATAACACAAATTTAAATACTTGTGGTTAACAATCAGCAGAGAAACCCATGAGACTTGCATGAGTTGGCGTCCAGTTTCATCAAAGGATACTATGTATCAACTAAGGTTAAGAACCCATATCCAATAAGGCTGATGAATGCCGAAGGGAGAGGCCAGTAAATTCCTACAAATAAGAACTCATCTGAATTCTTCTTCCCCCAGCATCGATATGGTTGTTAGAAACCATCTTTTCTTCCCACTTTGCACAAAGAGAAGAGCTGATACCTTATTTTCATTCATAAAGTGGTCAAACATTCATCATATGATAGTCTGTAATGTCTATCTTATTGCTCAGTACTAGAGGTTATGGGAGCACTAAAGCCAAGAGATAAACAAACTTGACACATTCAGACTGGGTTTAAACAGAGATTTGGAATGACTCTCTCATTACAAGAGGTAATTGCTTTGCTCACCCATTCTCACCTCCTACTCAATGACTGTCATTAGCCCTCAAGTACCCGGCTTTCATCCACCTCCCCCATTGTTCTCTATGCACTTGTATATCTATGTTTCCTATTTACTGTATCATTCTACCTCTGCATCTGACGAAGTGAGCTGAGTCTCACGAAAGCTTATGCCCACAAAAGTTAAATGTGTTAGTCTTTAAAGTGCCACAGAACTCTCGTTGTTTTTGCTGTATACAGACTAACATGGCTACCCCTCTGGAACTGTTAAGCAAAATGTAGTGTCTTTGGCTTTAATTTGCAGTACACAAAGAATATGCTTTGCTTTGGTAGTGAGACAGTTTCCAGCTATCCAGAGTTAAGCAGAAAAATCACACTACATTAGTAAATAGCCACGGTTTATATAAAAATATAGATTTCCTTTAAGTGCTTTACGTAAGACCTTGGTAAATCGTATTTATGTTATTATTGTTTATGTTCCGTGAAGTTAGTAGGAGGACAGCATTGTTGCAGTTTATGTGCTTTCATGAGTCACACTTGATGAGGTAGCTATCAAATGAGGGGAAAACAACCTCTGACAAGTTTACAGCGCTATTGTACCGAAGGATACGTGGCAAGCACACAATAGCAGTGGCAGGTCTCTGTGGATTCTGAATCAATATTTCATACTCCCAAACATTTTTTTTGTTTTGATCTTGTAAAAGCAGCCCATCCAGAATGGCATAATTCTCACGTGGTGTTTGACTTTGCCATGGCTTGAACATATTTATCTGGTTAAATATCCCCACATCACACTTGAGATTCGCAAGTTTCAGTATTTTGCAGAGAGTTGTAGACTGCAACCAATCCTAAATTAAAACGCAAGCAGAAGAAAAGGAGACAATAAAAAGTAAAGACTGTACAAGGTGTGTGTGTCTGGTTCTTTTTTTATTCTGACGACTGGAGAGATCCAAGTTGTCAAATTTGTTGTTCCAGATGCAGTTATTACATTAGGATGTCATTACTTTATTCTCTCATTGTCACATTTCAGCAGTCCTGAACATATTTCAGGAAGGTGTTTCAGGTGTACCCTGAAAGTACTAATGCACCCTGTCAAAATGGAAACTGTTTCACAAAAAAAAAGGGATAGGTGGTACTGGCACAAGGGCTGTCCATGTGGGATGAGTTCTCTGGATCTGCTTTATTTCTGCCTATCTAAACACCCACAAGGAAGAGCTTCTGTTGCAAATCTATGTAACTGTTGGATGGTAGTGAGGGATGCCACTTATACAGGGCTTACATATTTGTGAGGAGGTGGGTGACTGCCTGTCCTTTTGTTTTAAAGACCCTTGAGTATTTCTCATACTTCTTTTTCTAGGCTAAAATCTGGAGAAACTAGAAAGAAAGCCTTTATCCCCCTTTCAAGGACTCAAGGACATTTATCAATGTATTTCTCATTGCTTGGATTGTTAAGAATCTCCCCATGAACAGGAGTTTGTGTGTTAAACTGCTAGTGTGGTGCTAGGGTTCTCACTAAGTGCCAGAGGCTCTCTCCGGAAACTAAACTGAACCATGATTATTTCAATATTTTTCTGCTTTCTCACTTGATCTCTCTGTCTATTTCTTTGAGTCTCTCCCCCCGCCTCCTTTGAGGGAAAACTGAAATACATGTTTTAAAGAGATTGCTGTATCACTTTTCCTTAAGTTAAACTTTGAGTTTTGGTGGAAACTTTAGATGTTTATCTGTTTTTGAATGATTTCTTTCTCTCCCTTTTATTCTTCTGCCTTCTCCTTCCAAACAAAACACTAATGGTTCTTTAAACAACTTTAGAAGGAGATTGAATAGAGATATATCTGCTAACGGCAAAGGGGAAAGCTTCAGTCTTGTAAACAGCCATCTCTCACTGTGGATGAGCAACAGGCCATGAAATGTTATATGCAAAACGTCCAGGGAGATCACGGGAACATGGCTGCCCCTCAAAAACGCTTGTGGAGTGTGCTCCCCCAAGAGAGGGGTATGCATAGACAGCAGCAGACCTGCAGCACGGGGGCAGCTGCAAACGGAGCACAGCTGGATGCAGTGTTCTCATTAAACAAGATGCCTTCCTTTCTACTGATGGAACTAACGGATCACATCCATGATCGTGGTGGTTTTGACTCCGGGGCCATTTATGAGTCTTTCCATTTTAAATCATATAAAGAAAAAGAGAAAATCACAGAAGCAAGGTGCCAAGGAAGGAGGACATGGGAATCTTCCATTATTTCCAGGCTCAAAGGAAAAAGAAACAATCGCTTTCTGGGATCCTCAGGACAGCCATCTGTGTGAACATGCAGGGATAGATTCTCCATTAGTGTAAACTGTCAGTGGAAGATCTGCTCCTCCATAGGGAGCCTTTAGCTTCTGATTCACAACTCAGAAATAAACACCATTTTAAAGTCTTTTTTAAAGTCTAGAAGCAACAGCATGATTCTATTCTGGACTCTAGCTTTAATATTTCATTCTAGGACCTTATATATATATATATATATATATAACACCAATGCTATTAACTTCATAAGAGAAATGCCTACTTACTCTCAGTACATGAAAGATAAAGCAGTGCTCCTCTATTTCTCTGGCTTTTTGACTGTGGAGGGATTTCTCAAGCCCTCAGAGTTTCCTTCAAAATGTCAAGACTTTCAGTAGTGAAGCTGTGTGAGAGACATTGCACAGAACAGAGGAACAGAGAGATGGGTCCTCATGCCCAAACAGCTATGGAGCCCTTGTGGCCTATTGGTGCCCAGATGTCCTTAATCTAAATGATATATTTTCTGGATTAAGAAGCATCATCATAGTAGTGAATGGGACCAGATCCTGCTTCCAGTCATGTCAAGGGAAAAAACTTGCCTTGACTTCAGAGTGAGCTAGGCTGGATCCTTTATGTAACTTGTTTTCACCAAAAGGCAAAGTGGATGTGGGGTCAATGGAGAGGAAAATCTCAGGCTTGTCCGTTTCCCCATGTCCCCGACTCACAGGGCCCCTAAATGACATTCTTGTTTGCTTGCCCCTTTCCTGGAGTATTTCAATACAGTATGAAAGCCACATTGGCTGCATCTGGAGAAAGCTACAAAGCCAGGCTGCAGGAGAGACTTGTTGTAACAGATGACTGACTTGTTTCAACAGATGCAAAGCCAGTTGCATTGATCAAGGGTAATGCATAACCACCCAGCCAGTAAGCTCTGTCTGTGAGGCTCTTTCATAAGCAGGTATACATGGATTTCCAGAACAAAACAGCCATAAATCTCACAGACACTATCCTAATAACAGAAGGAGGCTCAAGTTTAGAGCCAGGGTAAGCGGATGCAGCTCTCTTGACTTCAATGGGATTGCATTGGGTTACACCAGGTCTGAATATTAAAAGTTAACATACAAGAAACATGTGGCTCACCAGCAGTGCAGCTTTCTTGGGGATTATTAGGGAGGATATTAATTTAAGTCGCTCAGGACTTAATCCAGGGAGGTAACTTAAAAGGACTTGTGAACAGAGCAGGCAGGAACCTGGCATTGTAGGAGAAAATGAAGAAACAGCTGGAGAATAGGGATGTGCTTCTCACTAATTGTGTACATCAGTGAGTAGCGATAGGAATAAGAAGCCAAGCAATATTCCCCTATTCAGTGTGTAGAATATATTTCCTACTTCCTAAACCCATATGCTTATAGTCACCAAAATGCTAGTTCTCCTATGACAGATAATCCTGTGGTTTAGTTGACGATGACTTTAGTCTGTTTCAGAGGATATAAATATATGAGTGAAACTGGATTTCATAGCAGAAAATCAAGGGTTTTGAGGGTCAGATAAATTAGCCTCACTCCATTAAAGTCCTTGGTACTGCTCTGATTTACACTGTCTGAGGATCTGGCTCTGGTAGGGGGATAACATATCAGGGAATATTATGATTCTGCCTTAAAGTGGCTTTAAAAAATGGTTGTGTTTGTAGGAAATTTACCGCTGCATATAGGAGTGTTTATGTGAACTCATATTCACTCATATTCAGACTGTGAAAGCTTGCCAGGGGGTTGAAACAGACTGATCTGCTAGTTGAAAATAGGCAAAATACTTTCTTAACTTTCAGAAGATTCCTCTGCATTTTAATTTCAGTGCCTCCACCCAAACAAATACCTGTTTTTCATTCTCCCCCATTTCCCCTGTGTGTTACCATCTTGAAAACATTATGGTGGTAGGAAAAAGCAAGTCATGCATATTTAACTTGCTTGTGTACAAAGAGCTGTGTCCAAAACAGCAGTGTAAAAGGCAAAAAGAAATGCAAAATGCAATATAATTGAGGCTGGGAGACTTCAAGCTGCTGAGGAAGAAAAAAGGAAAAAGCAGTAGGAAGGAAGAAAAGTGCAGCAGAATGTTTTGAACTTTGTCCAGAATTGAGAGTTGGGTTGTGTAACATTTTGCACTGCTGTTTGCATCTGTATTTTCTTTTAATCACTGAATTATGGAATATATTTTAAATGGCCTATTTCATTTCCCGTAGGTGAAGTCTGATTCCCTCCCTCCCTCCCTCCCTAACATAAGCATAAAAGCCCAAAAGATCTGTTTTATTGTAGCTACCAGGAGGCCACACGGACGGGGTGCCTGAACACCCCAGGTGTCAGGGCAAACAGGTTCCCTGATTGTCTGCCCCCTTGGGAGCACAAAGAAGGCTTATGGACAGTTAATGAATCCACAAACTATATGGATCCACCAGCCAAAACTCTTCTGGGGGCACAGGGCTGGTGGGCAATTAACCTACCACCTTAAGGCTGTTGTAAAGATTTCAGAGTAGCGGCCTGGGGGCTCTGCAGTTGTGGGTAATAGTTCAACCCACTCCTGCATAAGTCATCCACGCAAAATTCACTTTATATAAGTATCCCTCAACCACACATTTGTGGACAATGCTGACCTCACACTCATTTTACACCAGTGTATCTCCATAGGCTTCATATGAGTTACACCTGATTTACACCAACTGCATGAGGTTAACTGTACATCTTCCAGTGCTATTAAATCCAGCCAAGGCATTTATATTTTTTGTTGAATCATATACCAATATACTATTAGATCTTCATGTATGCGTGTGTGTATCTATATATAGATAGGTAGATATGTTAGATCTCCTTTTTCCTCTTGATTTATGTGTCATGATGAGTATTTACTACGTCCAATTAAATATTTAATGCTGGCATGTTTGAATGTCTGAATCGAAAGCATAATTTACAAATAAAGTCTTTGTAACATTGCTTAAGGCAAATCCTTTGTCTAAAATGACACTGAAATACAAGTATTTACACTCCTAATGTCTGTTACAGAAAAAATAGATCAGAAACTTGTGATCAAAGACCACCAGATTCAGATATACACACACACATATCTCATTGCCTATTGATGTGCTGCTTTTTTTCAGGCTGAATTTAAAACACAGAAGGCAGGCAGCTGAAAAAAATATGTGAGTTTCTGCATCCGATCTAGATCTAGGTGATGAATGTCCAAGAAGTAAGCAATTTGTTAGGCATTTTCAGACTAGAGTTCTATAGCACATGGCTTGTAGGGAACCACAATTTACAATTCTCGGTGAAATCTTTCCTGGTCTAAAAAAACTAATAGATGATGTTGCTATTAAAGTGCTAAGAAAATCCTTTTAGTCCTCAAAGGCTAACATCAAATAAAAAGTTGCATTTCCCTGAAACACATGAAGAGAGATTGTATTCTGAACTGATGAGCCCCTCTTATTTATCATTTGAATTCATTGAAAAATGAATGTGTTTTCCAACAGGGCAATATTTTATTTTAGCAGAAAGTGTCAGAGACGGTGAGACTAACTTGAACTAAAATCAGTTTTGATATTAAAGCCATATTCCGTGGTATGTTCGTACTTCAGAACACAGTCCAAAAACTCTCATTTCTCTGCTGTGATTCTATAAAGCTCATACGCATTTTCTCTGTGAGTAGCTATAGAGTGATATGGTGAGTAGGAAACACATCTTTAACGCCTCAGACAAGTTTCCTCTGAGCTTTTGGAGGCACTGGGGAATGCTGTTTCATGGAAGAAAGTGTTATTAATCACTGGGAGATATGTCTGAGACTCTTTGTCGGACCCACTCCTCCCTCATCCTACTTCCTGTAAGGTAGGGAAGCCCCACCTCCATCAGTCTCCCTCCCCCCCAATAATGTTTCCGCTCACAGCTGAGAAGTCCCGATCCCTTCCACCAGAGCATGAAATGCCAGCGATATCCAGCCAGGTATGATCCTGAAGGGCCTGATCCTGCAACATGCTGAATGCTACCATAGAAGGATGGTGGCAGGATCCTGCTGCTGGGATGGAGGACAAGGACTCGAGGCCTTATTCACTGTCTCCATTGTTTACTGTATGATGTTTTAGTCTCCAGGCTGTCTTTTAAGGGTTAAAAGCTTCCAGTGCCAGAGTTACAATGTAAAGCTTTATTTTGTTTGCCTTTAGCAAGAGAAAACCAGGATCAAAGCTGGCGATGATATTTCAGATCAGTTTATTCTGAATAAGCTGCTATGCTCAACCCAGACTCAATCCTTCTTCCCAAAGAGGCAGCTTTTCAGGGTATTGTGCCAGCAGATAAACAAAGTACACTTGTATTTAAAGCCTGCAACTTTTAATTTTGAAATCCATTGGTCGCAGATGATTCCTGCTATTAATCACCACGAACAGATGAAGTTTATCTTTGTTTCTCAAAAGCAAGTTGGTACCTTCCTTCTCTTTTCACACCAGTGCAGAGGTGGATGCTCATTGCTAATTCATCTGATTCTGCTGCAGAAATCAGAAGCTTTTAACTTTAGGGAGCGTGTCAGATTTTTAAAAAAATTTTTTTATTCTCATTTCAAATTCTTTTTGGACATTTGGAGGCAGGCCTAAATTGTGAAGTTTGCCTTTGAAATTGAACTTCCCCATATTTTAGAGGTGTTGGGATTTTGTGTCTCAAGTCTGCCCATTTAACACAAACAATCCTGATTTACAAAGTTTGCATCCAGACATGAATATTCCCCGAATTCAGGACCAGGGGGCTGCAGATTGATTCAGAGTTTGTTCTATGTTGGGTCCTGTCCCAGTTCTTCATCCATGACACTATAATATTTTGTCCAAACATTTTAAATAAAGGAGATAATAGTTTTAATGGGTAAACAGACTATACAGATCCTGACATTTGATTGTTTCCTTTTCCCAGTCACATTGTACTTTGCTCACCAGCCTTGTGGTCCAGACAGCAATTTTCACAGATTTAATTTAAATCTGGAAAGTAACAAAGAGCCAAATCCTGCTCACCTTATTCATGATTAAATTCAAAGAGAATATTAGGTTGTGTAAAAGGAACAGCACTGACTCTAAAGGACTGTCACTTTTCCAATTATTATTTTGCACATGATGCTGTGGCAATGTGTTATGATCCTTAGGTCTCAGATGATAAATCTGATCTCTTTTACTGGGTGACCCTATCAGTGTACATTGGGTTATTTCCTTATGTTCCTCTGAAATCCTCCAGCAGCATCTGCAATGTGTGTGCTGGCTGATGTCTGTATTAAACTGGAGTTAAGTGAGCACTCTTTATGGAGCAGAATAGCCTGAATCTCTGTTGAAATAGAGAATGCTTTTCACAAAAGTGAACTTCATTTTGTCACATCAGAGCTTCTGTAACAAGTGATACTACTGCAAGTGCTTTCTTTCTTTCTTTCTTTCTTTCTTTCAAGTGAAAAATATGCTAAGCAAAGGAGAGAGGACTTGCAATGTGGTTTTGAACTTGAGAAATGACAGGAACCTCCAGCGTAGGATATAGATCATAATTCCTTCCAGTTCATTTCTTTTCAGCTACAGTACAGCTGAAAGAAGAGAGGAACACGCTATGCAATGCATGTACTTGATCTGCTTTTTTTCTCTGCTAGATATTTCTTTAAAATTAGGTCAGATACATTAATATGAGAAAGCCAAGAATGGGAAGTAAGGGTGGTGGAAAAGGAGAATCTACAATTTGGTCACTAACATAGCCACTGACTCACCTACTATTATTTTCATCCTTTGTATTATAGAGAAATTCAGACATTGTGTTTGCCTTTTGTATACAGCTCTCAACAAGGATCTCTTTGTCAGCCTTACAAAGGGCAATAAACTCTGTGCTGCAAATAAGCCTCTGTAACTGCTGGACATTATGACTAATTGTAATGCAGCATATATCCTTGAGGACTATAAACCTATATTAAAAGACAATGATCAAGAGAAAGGCTATTGAATTGAGATAGTACTCATGTAACCCCATGGGGCTCAACAGACAACAAGGAGCCCATTGATATAAGCAATAACACAAAAAGCCACATAGACTGAGAGTCATCCAAACCAGTATGGTGTGTGGATGACCACATAGTTCAGTTTTAATGCTGCTTTTGTTTTGTTCTCACTTAGAAGCAGACAACACACCCAGGAACATCAGAATTCATTCTGTTTAGACTGCTGCACAGAAAGCAAAAGAACGAATACAGGAATTAATGGAAACTCCCACTCCCCCACCTTCTCTCCGTCTGTATTAACTCTCACAAAATGGTCTCAGATGACTTAGCGTGCGATAGTGTAACCCTATAATGCAAGTATAAGAAAATGTGATGGTATTTAAAAGGGCTGATTGATATTAAAGCTACTCTTTTGGGCCCAAATATGTTTCTAGTTTTGTGAATACAAGTGTAGCAATTCTGAAATGTCTGATTTCAAATGAAATCAAATGTTCTCAGCCCAGCTTCCAGTTAGGTTATTAAAATGGAGCCAATTAAGATTAAAAATAAACTTATTTGAAATTACTATCAGGGGCTAAATAGCACCAAAAACAGAGAGGCACCCTGGGCCCACAGTCAGGATCCTGAATCTAGGCACTTTGAAGATCTAGGGTTGGTTTACACCACATTTTGGTTTGGGCATATCGCTATTAAAAATTGGTTATTTGTCCATTAGTACTAAAGATCATGCCAGTCTCTGGAATGGCACCTTTCATCTCATTTTAGCCCCACATGTGCATGTTAGATGGGCTACAATCTGGTCTTAGGTTTGCACAAAGCCAGTTTTATATTGGGATCCACCCCATAAAGAGACTAGTTAAGTCTTGGTGTCAGTTGTGTGATCCATTCTTATGTCCGACCTGATCTAAAGAAAAACATCTCTGTTATTTCCAGAGGACCCAAGTGTCATCTAGTGACCATTTGATACGTAAATTCATGACAAAATGACTGATTTTGATACTTTGGAGTGGAGTTTGTTAGGTTTATAGTGCAAGCAAAGGAATGATTTGTAAACATCGGATCCTTAAGTGGGGAAAGAGATGTCAAATAGCCTGGGAACTTTCTCCTTTTCTTCATTTTAATTTAACTTCCTTTTCTACATTCTAGGTTTATTTTGGTTTCCTAAGTCTCATCCCTGATTCATAAAGATGAATTTACAGTCCCTTCCCTTTAATGCCACATAATGTTCCAGGTCCTGAAGAGGTACCCACAACGCCATTACTACTTACATATTTTCTCACGTCTCCTTCTACTTCCTCATTTATGCTTCCCATTCCCACCTGCTAGTGAAATTTGTCTCCTCTTCTTGGCTTCACACTATCTTTCTGGCCATCACCTGTATCTGGACCAGCCTTCCATGTCTCATGCACCTAGAACTTTCCCTCTCTTCCTTCAAACCCATCTTTAAAACCTACTTCTTTCCTGAAGGTTTATATAGCCGAAATCTCCACTGAAGTATCCTCCAAGTTCTTCAACTTAGATGTGTTATGACACGTACTGTGTTTGGTTTCAGTTAGAACAACAATTTTTCAGGACTGATATGTTTACTAAATGGGCCTGACCTAAAACCTGCTGAAGTCACTGAAAGACTTTTGATCATGCCTAATGTCATGTACATTTACAATGCTATGCAAATAACAATTATAACAGTCTCATGTCATCAATGTATATATATGGTCTCAGTATGGAATTCATAGGTTGTAGATCTGGAATCTAATTCTTCTTCTAATCACACCAGTTTTACACCAGTGTAGTCCCACTGACTTTGCTGGAGATACTCCTGATTTACACTGATGTCAGAGAAAGGAAGAATCAGATCCCTGATCTTTATGCAAAAATACAGTGTAATTAATAAAACAGCAGCGTAAACCGGTGTAATTAATGAATGGAGAAATTACAAGGTATTATGAGAAATAATGTAAGTGTAAGTACAGAAAATATATGGATACAAAGTAAGTATGGATTCAGTGGGACTACATGTACAATTCTTGCCTGTCTCATTGTGCGTCTCTGTCTTTCTCATATGCTATGTTGTATGTCCACCATTTCCAAAGATATTTTCTTAATGGAAGCCAAAGCCCTATTTTATTGCATAATTGCAGTGATGTACTAGGATGAAGATCTCTGAGAATACAAATAAGGGTTATTACATTTATTCTAGAAGACAAATTGTCCTATTCAATAGCAAACCACACCGAAAAACACACAGGCAACTACTTTCAAAAAGTTAAATACTTTTTTTTCATTCCAAATATTACAATCCTTAGAATAGTTTGCATTACGTAGTTAACTCCAGCCCCCCATTAATACATTCTAAGTGGGCATACATACAGCTGAGAGGCAGGTAGTTGTTATGTCAACAATGCTACTGTTTTATATTTTCCCATGGAGAAAGTCACTTTCTTCTGACATCTGTCCTTTGATACACTGTTTGTATAGGATCATCTGCTTGGTGACTCAGAAGGGTGAATACAAACTCAATACACTCTGTTTCCAAGCATGCCAATATCTTCAAGTTCCAGTGTGTTACACACTAATGCTTGAAAGTGTTTGGTGATAAATGGTGGTTCTTAGTAGCTTTGTAAGGTTCTGCAGGGACAGAGAGGACTGGAACCTGGGTCTGCAGGATAGCCAGTGCCTCCACACTCCTACTGGGCAGCCGTGGTTGGCCTGCATGCATTTCCACATAGACCCTATGGAGATAAATAGCACAGGAAGTACCACCTGAGAAAGCTGGACTGACTGCTTCCCTTGTGGCCCCTGATTGGTTCAGGTGCCCTATTTAAGCCCAGGACGAATTCCAGGAAATGACTCCTTTGCTAGCTGAAATGTTGGACCTGCATCTTGACTTGATCTTGGACTCCTGACCCTGGCTCAGACCCTCAGTTCCTGCCTTTGAACTTGGATTCCAATCCTGACTCTGACCCCTGGCTTGGGTACCTGGGCTGCTACTTTGGTTTTGACCCTGGGCTTTGGTGCTTGAACTCTGATGCTGTCTATGGACCCTGGCTTTGCCTCTTGACTCTGTTCCTGGCACCTGGCATTGGTACTAGGACCCTGAACCCAGTCCTGAGCTCAGACTACTCTTAGACTGTGACTCCAGTTCTGATCCCTGATGTAGGCCCCTTGCACCTGGACTTTCCCACCAGTTCTGAGCACTAGGCCTGACTGCCCAAGCCTCAGTCGTGACAACTTAAACAACATATTTACAATCTGTTCAAGAACACATTCCCTCTCTGCGGCCCACCCCTGCCTCAGTATTCCCTAAAAGAAAGGAAACAAGCTGCTCTTGTTCTTTTGTTCTTGCTCTTTCCTTCAAGAGGAAGGATGGACTTCTGGCTAAGGCATGGGACTGGGACTCAGAGGCCTGGGATCAGTTCCTGGCTCTGCCACAGGCTTCCTGTGTGACCTGGGCAAGTCACTCCATATCCATGTCTTGGTTCCCACTTTGTAAAATGGAAACAACAATAGAGTTTTCCTCCCACCCTTTGTCTGTCTTGTCTGTTTAGATAATGAGTTCTTCAGGATGGGGACTGAATATGTCTCTTAATATGTGTACGTACAGCTCCTAGCACAACGAGGTCCAAGACAATATTGTAATACAAACAAAATAAACTAAATATTTTCCCAATCCTATTTCAGACCTTGTTTCTCTACATTTCTATCCTCATCTCTTTTCCAACCCATATACGCTTCAGACAACTTTTCTCCAGACCAATCCCTTTGTCTTCTCCACCCCAACTTTGTTTCTTCCCTCATTTTACCTGTTATGCCTGGTATGGCTTCTTGATTAATATTTGCCTAGCACACTTCTTCCACTTCTATTCCATGAATGTATCAGCTATAAAGAACTATCCTACTCTCTTCTTGCCTTCAGATGGGAAGTTTTGCCATTGATTTTAATGGAGCTAGGATTTCACTCTGTGAGTAATCCCATTGACATGAATGGTACTACTTGCATGCTTGAAGTTGGGCATATGCTTAAGAACCTCGCTAAATGAGGTATGGTTCTGCACACAGAACTCACACAGACTTGACTGGGAATTCTGCAGACAGATAAACTGCAAGTTCGAGTCCTTGGATGAAATCAAGGATGAGTCAACTCCTATAGCCTTCAGTGGAGTCAGGAATGCATGCCTTATATGTTAGGCCCCTAGCAAAAAAATAGCGCAACATAGAATCATCTGTCAGAACTCCCATGTCAAAAGAACCTGGGTCTCTTCTATACGGATTAAAGAGACCGTTTTAATCATTAGCAGAATCAGGTATTACTAGGGTTAACTCAAGGGAATTAGATGTAATAATTCTGACTGGAACACACAGGTCCCTTTTTCTTCAAACAATTTTGTTTCTTTCCACCTTATTTTAAGAAAAAAGGAGGGGGGGGGGGGGAAGAAATCATTCTATTTGTTAAATTAGCCTAAAGCAAACAAACTAAAACTTCTTGATGTTATCCATGGTAATTCATTATTCTGGTGCAGTACTCTTTTATTTTTTTTCTTTCCGTTGCCTGAATAATGTTCTTTGAAGACTACATCATCAATAAACCACTCTGGTGAGGTTTAGAGGGCCTAGAATAATGAATAACAATTAGGGGCATTTAAAAGGTAATATTTTTTCCTGCAATTTAGGAATTGATTTATGAAGTTGGGGTTCCTCCAATTTCATCAAATAAATGGTTTCTTAAACCAATTCTTCTTACTGTCCTGGTAGCCCCTTATATCTGGCAAGGTTGGTGAGCTTTCTTGCCAGCTTATTGAGTTTGATGCAAATGAACCATCCCTCAAATTGCACAATTAACAAAATTCTTCTCTACAAATGATATAAATTCTACTTTATGCAACCAAACTAGGTTAGCACGAAGCCAGCTGTATGCTGGGAGTCACCCTACAGAGAGACTAATCTCGGTGATGGTCTCATTTCAAAAAGTAAAAGCAGAAAACGTTTCCTTGTGGAACGTCTTTTAAACATTTTGGAATTTCAGAGCACATTGAGCGAATCGCATGGGTTGAGAAGTCTGGCGAGGTTAGACAGACGTGAAAGTTCAAGGTGCTGGTGCTCCACTCCACTCTGGTACACTGACTTCACACCAGAATCACTCAGTTGAATTCAGTGAAGTGATAGCTTGTGGGAAATCAATGACGCAGAGTGGAGAACCAGGCTCTGTGGATTTTGAAAGGCACCTAAGCAATGTAGGAGCACATCTTCCAGGGAAAGTCACAGACAGGGTGGGATTTTCAATCGGTTTAGCTACATTTCTAAGGCCCTGCAAACTTCCTCCCCTGTCTCTAATCCCCGTCAGCTTGCTGAGCCCGTCTAATTTACTCGTTGTGTCCGTGAGGGATTGTGCGGAACACCCGGCTCTGTTCTCTGAGAGATCTCCTGCTTCTCATGGTGTGTGATTATACCTCTGGGGCATAAACTCCAGAGTACCCTGAACGTTTTAAGTAACGAGCCTCAGGGGCACACACAGCGAGGTCAGTGGGTCCTGTTGTGCTTTAGTGCAGGGGTTCTCCAACTTTTTTGCTGGGACCCCCTTTGAAAATATTTCAGGCTGTGACAACACCCCCCTTCTACCTCCCCCATGCCATACCACGCTTACTTCTGCGCTGCTGCTGCGGGCAGTGCTGCCTTCAGAGCACCCAAGTCAGCAGCTGCTGCTCTCTGGTCACCCAGCTCTGAAGGGCTCTGGCTATCAGCCATGCATGGGGCTGACCGCTGCAGCCACGGCATGTGCAGGGGCTGACAGCTTGCGACCCCCTCCCCCATAATAATCTCACGACCCCTTGAGGGGTCCCGACCCCCGATTTGAGAACCCCCGCTTTAGTGGGTTTACAGAAAACTGCCACTCCCAAACTGGATTGAGGGGAATGGTTCCAGGTTGCCCTTGGAAGAGACAAAATACCACTTCAAGGAACCTTGTCTGGTCAGTCCCTGAAGATGAGACCCAGTGCTAGAGGAAGGAGAAGCTAGCCGCCCATTCCCCAGAGAGCCTGGCAACACCGAAACGTGTGGCGTGCAAGCAGAAGTTTGGGCAGCAGCTAGCTGTGGACACACTCAGAGAGGGGGGAAGCTGTTTCTTTGGATTTTTCAGAGTGGTTGAAGATGCAAAGTGTTGCCTGGGAAAGTAAGCAAGCAATTCATTGCTCGCACAGGTACCCATTTCATGCCCACAAGAATGTGCTTTCATTAAATTTGCTCATGCAAATCAGAGGCCTTGTAAAAATCTGGCCTTGAATGTGTATGGGAAAAGAGTAAAGATACAGATGCCACAGTTCGCGCTTTATGAAGCAACACTTTTCTAGAGAGATCAAATGTGAAAAACAATCACTTCAGCTGCTTTTAACGGTCTGCAAAGCAGATAGATTGAAAAGCAAAAGGGGTTATGTTTTCCCTCACTAAAATTCTCTATCCTAAATATCTGTTACTTCTTTTAATGAGTTCAGCCTGGAACTACTAAACCCTGATTCACTCAGCAGACAACAGCCATAGTGCCAGGGGAGGGGATTGCATGGAATGTAGATTCCAGAAACATGTGAATCACCCCATTGCTGTGCAGTTTTTTGTGCTTCACTCTTGCAGTTTCAGCAGGAAAATAAAAGTAATTAGAAAGCTCCATTTGGCACCAATGCTGTTGGTTTGAAAGTGACCTGTTGAGCTGTAAACCTTTTTTTCTCTCCTTTATTCCCTCCATCCCGCATTTGTATTCCCATTCTAAATCTGACCTGATCATCTTAAACTTAGTGTTGTTTAGAACTCAGCTGCACAGTTCATGGACATTCCTGTTGTGTTTAGAAATTATTTATAAAACGTTTTGAAATATTTATATTGGACATCTCCATCCATGTCAATGTTGCAGTATCATAACTGTTGCCAAAATCTGTCTCCTTTTATTATTTTGATGTATGGCGGGTTATTGAAGATCACTTGCTTCTGTGCTCGTCCAAATGCTTCAGCTATCCCGTAGTTACTTCCTGAGAGCTGTTTAGTGCAGCTGTGACATTACTCATGGCTATCCCTTAACCTAATTAATTCGGTTTATTTACTCTGTGAGAAGGGAAATACAAAATAAAGGGAGTATTGTGATATGGACCATACTCAAAGAGACTATTAAACCTCCTCAGAAAAGATGGGCCAAATTAATTTTGTGTGCATCTGAAATTGGAGGCACCCTCTGATGGGAGGGGTATTTTGGGCTAGTGGGGATATGGCGAATCAGAACAATACTGTTGAAATAAATGGAGCCATTGAGAGATGTAGAGAGATGAACCGAGTGAATGATTGTACTGACTTGCCAATATTTTGAAAGGGTCCCAGTCCCATGTGAACGTGATGTCATATGATATGAAAGGAACACTTGGAGGTCCATTAGATTTTCAGTGATTTGCATGTTACAAATACTATGTATTGACATAATTTATCCAGTTGCATATTATTGGGCCTACAGACCCCATAGGATACAACGGAACTACAGTGCTTGTCTTAAAATACAAAGTCCCATTAATTCCAATGGGATTTTGTGTGGCATGCATGCACTGATGTATGTAGAACAGATAGTTAAACTGCAGTAAAAATAGGGAAAGTAGGTTTTTGAATACAAGTAACTTGACCATTTCACTTTTTTCCTTCATGATTTATCAAGGTCCCAATTTTTAAATCTAGGAGGCACCTAAATACCTATTTTAGACACCCGAGTGTCAGGTTAGGTGCCTAGATATACCTGCTTACACCAAGTCAGAAGTTGGTTGATTAGGCTGAATTAAACATTTGCTCATGATAATTATGGTATTTGTTTACTTTGAGGTGGATTTAATGTTCCATATAATTAACTGGTGCACAGAATTAAAAAGTTATAAAGCATACAGTTATCTCCTTAGCTTCTTCCTGGGCGATGTGAGAATGTGTCACATATGGCATCAATGGTGATAACTGACTTAATGAAGTGATACAATCACACTCCGGCTGTTTCTCAGTATCAGTTCCTACTGATAAGAAGTTATCTGTCTTAATATTGATTTGACATCTAGCTGCTCCATATGTGACTTTGGAGGCTAATGACTGAGGTTGTACTGAATATTCAGGGGTATATTTTCAGATAAGCTAAAAACTAGAAGCCTCCTTCTTTCTCAGATTTTTTGTACCTTCAGGTGAATTATGAGTGTCGATATTATTACTGCTTATTTGTATTACTGTTCTACCCAGGAACCCTAGTCATGGACCAGGACTCCATTGCACTAGGTGCTGTACAAACACAGAACAAAAAGACGGTCCCTGCCCCATGTTAGCATTAGGACTGATTTTCAGGATTGCAAATCAGGTCAGCTGAGTATTAATATTTGTGCTTGCAATTCAATGTATATGCGAAAGCCATGGTTGCTGATTATGAGGAAGCATGTGCAAAGTCAAGCCCAGTATTCTGAAAATATCAGACTCGAAATACTATTGGTTTCCTCAAACTGCAGCTGTACAATTAGATGCATAGAAAAATTCATGTTGGAGGCATATTGATTATTTGTCATATTCACATCACCATCATCATTAGCATCATGGGTTCTGAGCAACTGAAAACATAAGAAAAGCTCTGATTTTCCTAGGCCAAAGCCTAGCAGGTCACATACATCTTCAAGAGCTAATGAGTTGAAATTGAAGCTAGACAAATTCAGACTGGAAATAAGACATACATTTTTAACAGGGAGGGTAACCACTAATTAACCATTGGAACAAACTACTAAGGATCATGGTGGATTCTCCATAACTGGCCATTTTTAAATCAAGGCTAGACTTTTTTAAAAAAAAGATATGCTCTAGTTCAAAAGGAATTATTCTGGGGAAATTCTATGACCTGGGTCATACAGGAGGTCAGACTAGATGCTCACAATAGTCCTTTCTTGACCTAGGAATCTATGAATCTAAATGCATTTGACAGAAAATTCGTGGGGAGGAAATACTTATTCTCAGCTCCATGTAGTGGAAGATGTCCATGCCATTTTCTGAGACAGGAAGACATCCATTCCAGCAGCCTTTCGTGACAGGAGAGGTGTGAGAGGGCATGAGTTGGGTCACTTGGCATGCATGTTAACTGATGCCCACATTCTGACGCCGCAATGACCACTATTCAGAACAGCAATACCCAGGGTTTCTACTGCGTGTGCAGGATACTGCATGGGGCTGATGTCATCCAGAGTTAGAGTACACACTGATATTGATTATGCAATGGATACCTGGGCCCATTAGGAGGCTGGTTGCTCTGCTCTCTATGAATTTGCCAACTTTTGCCCAGAGGAATTCAGATTGGTGCTGCAGTAAACTTTGGGGTGGTTGGTGAGATGCTGTACTCACCAGAAAGAGCCAGAAATGAATCAGGACATTTTTGGCTTTGATTTGGCAAACATCATGACGTTGGAGCGAACTGCAAGCTCAAGCGTTAAGAAATATCATGAGACTGTTAATCAAACACACTGTGTTCAAAGCTGAGTCTCAAAGCAAAGCTGCGGAGAAGGGGAAAAGGCTGCAAACGTTTCCCCAAACAGATGAAACTATCATGCAGCTCTTTCACTCCATTCTCTTGTTAACTATTTAACAGGTTTGAACTACCGCCACACAGACCTGTGTATTCTTTTCTCAGTCCATTTCAGCTGGTTCTGTATTACAACATTTTTGAGTTTTCCTATATGTATGGATATCCATCTCCAATGACAATTACCGTTGGAATGTTTACTTTGCTTGGTGTTAGAGAGACCAGGTGGGTGAGGTCATTAATACCTGTTACTGAACCAACTTCTGTTGGTGAGAGAGACAAGTTTTCAGGCTCTGTGCAAACTCAAGGGCTTGTCTCACTCACCAGCAGAAGCTGGTTTAATAACAGATATTACCTCACCCACCTTGTCTCTCTAACTTCATGGGATCAACACAGCTACAATAATGCTGCATGCTTTGCTTGATAAGATTTACAGTTAATCTGCTGGGCAAAAATTTGTTATTCTTTGGGCAGGGAGTATGATTTTTATTTTAAAACGTAATCAGTTTCCCCGAAATATGTTCCATTTCAGACTGTACAGAATTACTATACACACACATACAGCGCGCTAATGAAAAGCAGAAAAAGGTAACTTGCTAGTAAAGTTAAAGTCAAGATCCAATACAATGTTTTAGACTTCAGCCAAAGGAATTATGACATTTAATGCACTTATGTTTTTA
The DNA here is from genome assembly GCF_026122565.2 of Emydura macquarii macquarii. Classification (NCBI taxonomy): domain Eukaryota; kingdom Metazoa; phylum Chordata; order Testudines; family Chelidae; genus Emydura; species Emydura macquarii. The sequence goes on along the minus strand of NW_027130698.1, from coordinate 10,488,416 downwards.
CCATTAGATACGGCTAGTTGAGGAATCAATTTATTTGTACTTAGAATGATAGGGGGCTAGATTCCCCAGGTGTGCCAGACCAATCCTTGATGTACATAGGGAACTGAATACAGTTAGCTTTCTGCCACCTTCCCCTAATATTCTGGGGTCCTGCCCCCTAGTGCAAGTTAAAGCAGCCTAATTTCTGCTCCAGTCTGTACTAGTAATTACAGCTCTGCTGGCAAGGATCACCCCTCCCTGGTCCTAGCTAGCACTTATGCCAGTAGAGAATGAGGCAGGTTGTGTAGTTGTCTACCCTTGCTGAGAATTCCCTTATGACAGGTGAACACTCAGCTGTTGCATTAAGCAGCTTTCAGTCCCCTTTGTGCTGCATTTATGTAAGGTGGCGTAACTGGCCTGTCTTCTGTAGTCAAGACAGAAAACACTAAATGGATGAAGTTAAATGATTTTCTATTAACCACCTCCTTCACCCTCCCTTCCCTCACCAAGGTGCAAGTTCAAAGAACACACCTTTTTAAAGGCAAGTCCATTATTTTCAATGGAGCAAGAGGCAGGATGTGTGGATATCTTTACCAGCAATATACATGGTGTAAATTAAAGCCATCTGGATCCCATTTTTCAGAGCACGCCCCATGCTGTACATCCGAAGGCATTAAAGTGGTTAATGCTCTATGAAGTAGTTGGGAGTTAATTTAGTGCAGATAGCTGAGACTTAGTTTTAATGTGCAATGGAAGGAAGTTGGCACTCATTTTTGGACTGCACGTTGCTCTCTGCCTTGATGAACTAAGCAGATACCGCACCATGAAAGGAAAGAGGAAGCTGAAACTTGGAATAATGTGCTTGTTTGTTTCATAGTGCACCGCTGATCATGATGTGGATTTGGCAAGTATCCTGGCTTGCCTGTAGAATGCGGTCACTGCTTGTGGGTTGCTGGAGGGATGAGCCTATTACTATCTTGCAGGGCTGGTGAGAAAAGAAAGGAAGGTTGATGCTGGCCAAATGGGAGATGCTTGGTCAGTGTGACAAAGTGTGCATGGAAACAGTTTATGTTCTGATAAAAGAACCAACCAAGAGCCATACAGTAGGTGTCACAGACAAAGGAGCAGCCAACCAGTCATTACAATAGGTATTGCCAGGAAACACCTGGCTGTGAAAGGAAACTGATGGGACCGCTCATGCATGAATGTGGCTATCAGACTGTCTATAGTGACAGGCTTGTGCAAATACCGCAGAGAAAGACAACTCAGCCCTTTGCAAGGAGGCAGGAAAATACTCCAACTGACTATGTTTTCCCTTTAATTTTAAATAGCTTTATATTTATTCTCCAGGGCTGGATCAAATGAGATATTTTCCATGTAGTGGGACAGATGACTTGGGTGAACAAGCTCTTAGGAAGGACGCTGGAGGTCTCTACATGTTGGAACCAATAAATGTTGGAAGAAATATGCTTGAGGTATTGGAAACTGAGTTTGAGTATTTGGAAAGAACAAGACCTGAAGGTTAATTTTCTCTGAAACATCAACATACCCTTATGGCCGGATAGGTAGTGACAGATTAGATACTTGATTAACGTATGCCCAGAGGTTATATATTATGCTAATACAGTGGTAGCAAAGAAAACATCTTTACATTAAAAAAATTATAAAGATTGCAGAATGCAGATAAGAGAGTGTAAAAATAAGATAAGGAAGGCAAAAGTGGAGAACAAAAGGAAAGATTGCCCAAGAGGTTACAATAATAGCAAGGCTATCCAAGTACATACAGAACCAGGGGGTCAGCAGGGAAGTCAGCAGGACTCTAAGAGCTACAGTATAAAAACAGTGTGCAGACAGAAGAGGTGAGCATTGTCATAGGTGGATGGTGGGTGAGGATAAGGGGAAGAGAATTTAGCAATGGCATTTTAGAAAATCCACAAATTTGTAACTGTTATTTATTTATTAAGAAACACATAAATGGCTTAAGGAGCATAAGCCCTGGTAAGTTTCAGTGGTACTTGTCCTCTTGCAATTAAGTTACTTAGACACTTTTGAAAATCCCACCCTAAATTACCAACTTTAATTGTCATTATCAAGTTTGTTTTCTCCCCCTGCTGGGGTTATCAGCATAAATGTAAAAAATATCCCCTCCAGCACTGGAACCCCATACACAACAGTATTGTGCCAGTGCATGAATACCAGAAAATGAAACTGACCCTATGGAGAAAATGAAACTGACAAGTCTAAACGCACAGTCTAGGCCAAAGGAAGTGCATGATTCACAATAGAGAGTTATCAAATGGTAGTGAGCCATCAGTATAACATATCTGGAGTTTTAAAAAGTTTTAATAAAAAAGTGGATGGCACCTGTGCCCAGAATATCAACAGTTTGTTGATTCTGGACACTTTGCGATCAGTGTGGATACCAGTACACCCAGTACACCCGATTTGCAGATCAATAAGGTTTAATGTGCAAGGTTTTCTATAGATATACTAGTTAGATACAAAGCCTAAAATTAACTACAATATATCATACTCACTAAGCCTGGAGAGCTAAGCAGTTACTCAGAAGGCTGTATGCAGGAACGGCTTTTTTCAGGGGCCCCTCCAGGGAGTCAGTGGATCCTCTGGTCCAACCGGCAGCACCTCCCATGGAGTCAGGTGTTGAGGGAGCACTCCCCTTTGTCTAAGTCCTGATTACTTATACTCTTCCATAAACAACCTTCACCTAATTATCTCTCTCTCATTATCATATATGCTAATTACCTACATTGGGTTTCCACCCTTAACTACATTCCATTCTCACCATGATAATTGGGGTCGTCAAAACAACATCTGGTGATAGGAGGGGCGGAGTAAAAGTATGCCTCTTGGCAATGAAACAGCATACCCCCAGATGTTCAAGGATAACATGTAGTTCCCATCACCATTATCTATGTGCAACTGCAAGCATACATGTTGTGTATTTTGTCTTGTTATGTGCCATGCTATGCAGAAACTGAGACATCTATAAAGTTATTCAGTCTCTGCCAACTGGAAGATGTCATGCTACAGGGGTCAGAATAGCCAAGCAAGCTATGCTAAGCCTGTAGGACAGTGGTCAAGCAACTCAAATTGTACTGGGCCTCCAACACAGTTTACATACTGTGGCTCTGCTCCTGACACATCCTTACCATCCAGTTTTCCCTCTGGCATGTCCCCTACACCAAGGGGCTTGTGAGGAGGTCCTTGCAAGACAGGTTTATGGCTGTCTTCCACAGTTCCTGTGCCAAAGGAATCCTCCCCCAGTTGAATCCAAGGATTCACCATTTCAACCTTCTCCCTGGGACAAAGGGAGAAGGCCTGAGTAGGGGATGAGGATCTCATCCCTGCTCTTTACTCCTGTTTAATAGCAATCTGTAAATAGCAAACAGTAATCTGACCACACAGCTGCACTCTCATTAATGCAGGATTACGTTCTCCTAGGATCCCTGCCCAGCTCATCACTGTTCCCAATATTCTGCTCATGCGCTATGCAGGCTGAAGTCCTATGCATGCGCATTTTTGCTAGCCCACATCTCTGATAACGTGAACCATTGTTTCTAACTCAAATGAAAAGTAAATTTTTTAGACTGAACGTTGCAGAGTATGTGCCAACTTTGTTGCTGCTTGTTTCCAGGATTTATGAAACATGCTTCTTTTAAACAGTCTCCTGCTCCAGCATTAAACCACGTGCCAAAGGCCCTTCCCAAGGATTTGTTAAACTGCTGACAGATCCAGAGTAAAATTAAAGCTGGTTGGAAAATGGATTTTTTCCATGGAAAAATGCTTTTAAAAAAAAATTGTCAAAAAAACTTAAAAATCTGAAAACTAAAATCCTTTCAGGTTTTGGGCCAAAATAATTTTCAGTGTTCATTTGTTGGATGAAAAGTCAAAATAATTCTGTGAAAAGCACACACTTTCTACAAAAATTTTCAACCAGTCGTAATGAAAACCTTTGGAACGCACTTGTTAGATAACTTTATAGAAGTACCTGGCTGGGTTCTTGATTGGTCCCCTCTGTGTTGGCAGGTTTACCAAAAGGGCCGTGAGGTCTAGAAAAATATTGCTTATGGATCAAAACTTTGGGGGGGGGGATGAGGAGGGGAATTGTCTAATTTACAGGAAATACTTGAGCTGACATACGGACTTTTAAAACACCTCTTTATAATTTGGTCCTTGAAACATATTTGCCAAGTTTATACACCTAGGAAAGGGAGTATATTGTAGATCACTAGAGCTGTGGACATTGTACAACTTGGGGATTATCACCACTGACTGGGCATCACTCCCCTTTCCTCCCCCTCCAAACCCCACTGTGAGATTGGTATAAGAAATTAGATTTGTATAGGGTCTGATCCAAAGCACATGAAAATTATTCAGACTGGGGGGACATTGAAATATAATTTCTAGGTTGTTATTCTGTCTTGTTGGTCTTCATTTAAAGTGTTCAATTTCCCAATTATGCCATGCAGCATTTTTTTTTTTTAATTTCGATATTACTTGCTTCACTTGTGATTGCTTCTCATGGGACATATTCTTGGGGGCTTATGCATGGGAAATTAACAAAGAAACAAATATAAAGAAAAATAACAATTTGTTGAAGTCTTTTGGTGTGATGTAGGGTCACGTTTAGATCGGTCTATTTCATTATCATTCTCCCAGATTCTTTTATCTCAATTTGAAAGAATTTTTCCCTCTTCCATATTTAAGAGTATACACAATAATCAAATTCTTATGAAATTCATGAGTAATGCCTTTCTGTAAATTATTTCTTTCTCATAATGAATGCACAAAAACACCTTGCCCTCACTGCAACCTTGTATCTATATTGGTGGGCATCCCAGCCACATTTTCATCGCAGCTAAGAAGTTAAATCCGCTGCATCTTTACAATGCAAAATAATAACAAGAAATCATGCTTTAAATATGCACCTGTGTAAGCTATTTTTATGAGACAAAAAAGCCCTTAAAGTCTCTTGTGGGATCATTTATATGATGGAAATAAGAAATATGCTATTGTTTTGCTTGGGGGGAAAGAATTATTCCTAAATCACCTACTGCATTTCCAAGTCTTATTTTTGAAAGATCTTCATGAACAACAGAGCATCAACTATAGGACTGTAAAAGAAAAATAAAAAGCTCCATTTGTTTTTGAGAAACAACATAAACAGGGTCGATGGATTTATTATTCTTGAGTAAAAGTACGCCCAGGATTCTACCCAATAGCAAATTTCTTCTCCAGAATTAACACTTTAAAGTGTTGAGCTTCAAGTGAAATATGTCATCAAGTGCAGGGTAAATTAACTGAGCCAGATTCAGAGATGACATAGATACATGCTGGTAAGTGGGCATCACTACACTCTGAGTGGGAGGAAGAAGGTGGTGTAGCAGGAAAAGTAACAAACAGCAGGAGGAGGGAAACTGAATTGGCCTATAAAGCTACAATGTTTTTTACTGGGAGAACATTCCCCTTTTTAAAAGTCCTTGGTTACTTTTAGACTTACCTACATCAATGATTTTCTCCTCCACAACACTCCTCTGAGGTAAGGACGTATCATCCCCATTTTACAGGGAACTGAGGAACAAAAAAATTAAGTGACTTTGCCCCAGGTAACACAGGAAGTCTATGACAAAGCCAGGAATAGAGGTCTTTTAAAGCCCAGTCTAGCCCCCCAAACGTCAGACCATCCTTCCTCTTCGTTTGTGCAGCAGGTGCATATTACACCATCCAGCGTATGGCTACACTGCCAAGAAAAACCCCTGGCTCTGAGGCTTTGTCTGCACTAGCACTTTTGTCAGTAAAACTTTTGTCAGTCCAGTGTGAAAAAATACACCCCTGACTGCCATAAGTTTCACTGACAAAAGACGCTCTCCCACCAACATAGCTACAGCTGCTCGTAAGAGGTGGTTTAATTATGCCGGTGGGAGATCTCTGCATTGATACAGATGTGCCTACATAAGGTTTGTAGTGTAGACATAACCTGAGTCTTAGAGCCCCGGACAATTGGCTTGGGCTCATGGGGCTAAAAACGGCAGTGTAGATGTTCCTGTTTGGGCTGAAGCCAAGACTCTGAGACCCTCGGTTTTCAGGTCCCAGGATCCAGCCCAAGAGGGAACATCTACACTGCTATTTTTAGCCCCACAGCCTGAGCCCCATCAGCCTGAATCAATTAACCAGGGCTCTGAGACTCATTGCTACAGGTTTTTCTTTGCAGTATAGACTTGCCCACAGAAAAGTACCACTTCTTAAATGAAAAACTCCAGGGTCTGATTCTCCTCTCACCACAGTCAGACAACGGTACATGTACATTGGCTACAGTAGAGCTATGCCTGATTTACTAATGTAAGAGCAGAAGATCCATTCGTATCAATCAAAGACATTTACATAATCAAACACATTACCGGCATGTAGAAATAATGGGAAAAGGAATCTCAGTGTTAGCCTTCCTCCCTATGGAAATTCATAGTCAAATCTATCTTTATACAATATCTTGATTTAAGGAATCATAAGTGGTTGCTTTCTTTGCAGTCTCTCAGTGAACTCATGTCTTGCTGTAAGTATGGTGTAAGTATCAGTGAGTGTAATAACGTGGTGAAGCACAGGAGCAAATTGTGTGATGTTAGTTTGCCTAATGTGACTTCAGTTTGCTTCATCTCTGGCGCTCAGAATTCTCCTTTACCTTGCAAAGAAATTACCTGCTAATATCCCTTAGCCTTTCATCCTATCCGTGTGTTCAAAATTCTTTCATACCATTTCTGCCATCAAATCTTCTCTCTGTTTTTTATATCCTCCACAAATGTATATAGATTAGACACTGTCTTTCTATTGATTTAGTCTTGTTCCGTATCCTTTTAAATTTCCCTTCAATGGCTAAACTGCCCTTGCTTGATACTACATGATTTGACTTTTGTTTCTAAAGAGAGAAAGTAAAGCTAGAAACCAAAACATGTGCTTCATTCCCTTTTGAGGAGGCCCATACTTCCAGAGCATTATCTAGACTTCAAGACTAGTGATGGGAAGGGCCATGTTAAATGTCCACTTTGTTGTACCTATATTCCCCCAAAGTCAACCTAGGTCTGGATGCTAGTCCTTCAGCACCCCATTCCCTCCAGAGCAGATCAAGTTCCCTTTTCCATGAGATCTTCAGGCGACATCAACAGCCCGAAGGGCTCTATTGGGACTGGCTTGCAGCTAGTTCTTGCAAACCGAACCCTGCAAGGTTCAGCTCCTGAAGCAAGCATTGCAAGCTCTTCTGACCCTGCTGATGGGTGAAGGTTTGAGGTTTTATTGTTAAGGGCTCCCAGTGTTGTATTTGCTGCTGTGAAAGACACGGAGTAGGGCAGGGTCCCTGCACCAGGGAGCTTTACAATCTAAGTGGGTGTGGAGTTAGTGGGACAGATTATCTCTTGTGTTAAAATGCAGCTGGGCAGGGCGAAGTAGCTGACAGACAGGGAACTGCTCATGGCTCCTTGATTCCCAATCAACCCCAGCATAAAGAAGAGCAGCCCAGGACACATACTCCAGCCATGAAATAGATTAGCAGTGCTGCCCTTGACCATGCACATCATCTGTGCTTGAAGGAGTAGAACAAGTCTGGGATCTGATTCTGTTTATTTAATGCCATGGGAGAATTCCATATAGGCAGCTGTTCCCATAGACCGTCCTCTTTACACTGCTCAGTTAGTAGAAAAGGGCAGGAGCCAGGGACAAAAAATATGGCCCAGATTTGGGTTTGAGAAAAGCCCTTTGGTGCTGATGCTCATCCAAAAGCTAACCTGAACCATGCACATTTCTTGGGTCTGTAAATCTGGGCAGTAAATTTGCAAGAACAGGTTTCTCTGTGAGATTTCCAGTACTTATGACTTTCCAGTGGTTTGGAAAAAACACAAAAAAGTTGCTTTGTTTAGGTATTTTGGTACTTTCCCATCTTCTTTTGAAAAAACTAATGGCTTAAATTTAACAGAAGGTTTCTGAGCGTCAAGGAAGTGTGGGCAATGTTTTAGGGAGTGCTTTTTTATCTGAGTAATTCTTCCACTCCTTTTCCAGGATTCTGTTTTGTAAGGCTGTGCCTCACTTCCCCCGTAATTGCTATACATATTAATCAAAAGGGGAGGGTGGAAAGCTGGGAATGTGTGGGTGGTAGTCATTTGGTAGGCAGAATAACTAATTCCACAGATGTAGCCCTTTAAATTCCTAATGTCCTTCAGCAAAGGACATTGTCTTCTAAATATATCTTGAGTGTTTATATCTATATTGATTAGGATAGGATCGCTTGACCGAGCCCATAACTGTGTTCTTCAGTGGTCTATAATATGAAGCCATTAGTTAGTATATTACCAAAGGCCTCAATATGACCTGGGTTAAAGAGTATGTCAAGGCAGATATCAAAGTTGTTAGTAGTGTTCTTTTACCAGAGCAGCGGCTTTCATGTTTCTTCCATGGACTAGAGTCCCATCTTTAAATCATATTGTTATGAGGTGGGTGAAACCTTTTTACAGGTTGGGTTAAATGGGTTGGGTTAAAACCCCTTTGAGATTAATAGGTGTGAATTCACCCTTCAGTTAACATAACTGTAAACATAAACTCCACCTAAGACAAAAGGGGTGTGTGAACCCACCCAGGAATTTTTTATTATTTATCTATAATTTTCTATTAATTTTTCCAAATACAGCAAATATACCAAAATACCAGATTCATCATAATACACAAAATAAGTAAAGAGAGTTAAGATAAAAGGAGGGGAGGGAAACGACATATCTATATTCAGGCTCTACGTTAATGATAGACTTCTAAAAAGTCAGCCCAAGTTGCTTTACATCTTTTTGGGCCTTCCCCTTCTGTGGAAAGCCTGTTGTTCATTATCTGTGATGTCACTCATATCACTGAGCCAGGCATCAAAGTTTGGTGGGGATCAACTTTTCCATTTTTGCAGGATTGCTTTATTTTTTAGCAACCAAAACTGCAAGTTGGAGCTACACTGCCTTGTTACCAGGTTACCTCCAGGTATCAGGAATATATCCAAGAGCAAAACTTCAGGGGGAGGGCTCCCAATTAGCATCCAATATAATTGGCCCTTTGACCCACCTCATACCAGAAATTCTTGATAAAGGGGCACTCCCAAAACGTATGAGCTCATGTAGCATGCATGGAGTTACATTTCCAACAGCCGTGAGCATTAAGGAGGCTTAATACCATTAGCCTATCTGGGGACCAATATATTCGAAAAGGTGTCTTTTGGTGAATAAGCAGTCATCGCAGGTCTATAGTTGCTTTTTAAACATTACATGCAATTGTATTCCATTGGTAGGGGATGGCTGTCAATCCAAATCTGTATTCCAAGCAACTATCAAATTGTCAATCATTAGTAGGGATTTTTGTGTCAGAAAATCATACAACGATACTGGTAACTCCAGGAGGTTTTCTCCAAAATAATAAAAGTTTTGGAGGTTCAATGCATCCAGTCCAACTACATTCATAAGTAAACGCTTTAACTGTAAATATTTCTGTGCTCTGGAGCGTACCCAGGAGTTTTTGGGATGAATATTGTTTTGGGTAGGTGTATGTGGGAGTTTGAGAGAACACACAGATATGGAGGTCACAGACCGGAGGAGGAAAGAGGAAAGAAAAAGCCAAACAGGAGCCTGTAAGCACTGTGCGACTCTGAAAAAAGCTAGAAAATGAGCTTTTGGATCAAGTCTTGGCTAAAGAAAGCTAAAAAGTTGGTTAAAGTAAGCTAAAAACCTGCTCTTTTTTGTTCTTGATTCCTTCTTCATTCAGAGACACAGGACCTTGTAATTCCTTGTAAGTAAACAAGTCTGCATCAAAGAAATACCTGGCTACCACTAATTTCTAACCTCAGCTGAAACACCCACAGAGCCCCAGACTTTGACTAGGCACTTGGGTCAAAAAGATGCAACTGTATTCCTTAGATTTAAGCAGTTTCACTAGGCTACTTCCGCTAGTTCTCTCCCTCTGCCAGATGTCTGGCCCCCTCTCCTCAAAGAGGGACAACTCAATTTCCTTGCCAGCTACTTGCTGCCTCTGCTGTTGGGATGCCATGATTTCTCAGGTGCACTGTACCTAATATTCAGACCTAAGTACCTTGTTGGCACAATGGCATCTTGTGCTGCCATTTCACTGCCAACTTTTCCCCAGCACAGGCACATTCTCTCTCTCCCTGTCCTCCATCCCACAAATGCACAAAAACGAGACTTTTAGAAGCTACCAAGAGTCCCCTGTAGGACCGAGGGACTCAGATGTCACACAACGTCCTTTCCGGCTGCCTCAGATCTACAGTAACCTTACTGTATTTCACTACCTTAATGAAAGGGAGCCCACTAAACTAAAACAACGGGCTGCAAAAGCGAACACAGTATTGTACCACATTAATCCATCTGACACGGCATTCATCTAACTGCCACAACGGCTGTGAGACTCCTGTATGGGCATGTGATTCATTTACTATTTTTTGCCATAATTACCCTATGCAGAATTAAATAGGATTAAACTAAATATGGTCCATGCACTTAAGAGAAGCAGAGGTGACAGGGATGGGGGAGTTTACAGTAAATGGTAGGGTATTATTCTAATCAACTTTGTTAAGCATTTCTCTCATAATCACCGTGCTGAACAATGATTTGTTGCACTAAATGTTTGTTAGTAGTCATTTTTCATCCGACATTAAATACTCCTTTGATTTCCTCATGATTTATCTTGATGTTTTGAAAGAATGGCCGTGTGGTTAGTTGTTAATATGATGGTTTTAAAAATTGTGAATTACCTCCCTGTGTGATGTAAGTTGCTGTTCTGTCGAACTAGCGGATCTTGTTCATAATGCGGGTGCTTGGACCAGATTCTGAACTTAGTTGTACTAGTGTAAACCTAGAGTAATTCCACTGAAGATGTTGATCCACTTAAGTGCAAGCACATAAATGGATGTGTGTGTGCGTAACTTACCAAAGAAATTGCACGTCTTTTCTGATTCACATTATTCAATGCACCGTCCTGTCCAGGTCATGTCAATGGGAACAGATAATGATGCAAGAATAATAGTGAGATGGATATGGATGCTTTTTTCTAAATGAGCTGTAATACGGTAAATTAAGTTTAAATGATGACATAGATGAAGCTGTAGAATTCGGCCTAAACATAATATCCTATGCTCAAGAACCAGGTGGGCTGCAAGAATGTGGAATAAGAGAAGAGTAATTCCTAAAAATCAGTGTCTAGATAGAATTAAGAATAACAATAACATAAATCAGAATGGAAATTACAAGTAGAGTAAGAACTAAAGTCTCATCTTATTTATGTCTATGGTAGGAGAGATACTGTGGTTTCTGAACTATAACTGAGAGGAGATTTGAGGACAATAAACCTAAGATGACTATGATGAAATGATAATCTTCTCTATGATCCCTGCCCCCACCACACACACACACACATTTAAACTACTGTGTATAATTCCCTGACTGTATAAAAAAGATATTGAAGCATGGTAGGCTTGCTATTAATAGTCAAAGTGGTGGTCTTAGAATCTGAGATGCCCCTATCTTCCCTACTATGAGAACAGGGAATAACTACAGTAAAATCTCAGATACCACTCTGTGGTAAATAGGTATGTGTTGACTCTGTAATGGTTGCCTTTGCAAATCTGTGGTGGGGGCTGATTCCCTACTGCCTTTCACTTGTATAATCATTTATACCTATGCAAAATGGCAACAAAATGCTACACAAGGCAGTAGAGAATCAGTTCCATCAATTCCAACCTTGAAGATAGACGCAACATATGTACATTGATGTTGCCCTTGAAAATAATTGCTCAGGGCAGAATTTACCTGGCATGTTACATAGGAAAATGGCAAAGGCACACAAGAACTGAAATTACAATGAAAACACTATGATATGGTAGGAAGAGAGTAATGAGGGCACCCATAGTTATTAAAGGCATAAAACAAGAAGCCCCTTTAATAAGCACCTCCAGAAATGGGTGAGAGAGCTTACCATGTCACAGCTTAGCACAGTAATCTCTATTATCAGAATCAGTTTCAAAGCAAAAAGATAACATCCAATGCACTAGAAAGTTAAACTAGACAAGCTCCCTGATTATTAGTAGTAGTTCCTAGAGGCTCCACACTGAGATTGAGGCCCCACAGTAAGAGACAGGTACTGCACCAAAGATCTTATCCTCAGGATAAAGACAGAGACTAAGAAGTGGAGTAATTTGCCCAAGGTCACAAAGCAGGTCAGTGTTAGACTCAGGAACAGAACTCAGGTCTCCTGGCCCCTGCATCAGTGTCTGAGTCACTAGACCTTGGAATTGTTTCACCTTCCCCTTACCTGAAAAAAAATTGCTGCACATTCTTCTCCAAAAGAAATCTTTATTCTCTATCTCGATAGTGTAAAAATGACAAAAGAAATTAGTAAAAAAATATTCCCAAGAAACAGAGAGAGCTTTTCTGTATGACCATACTAGTCAGAGCTTCTTGATAAAACATTTCTGGGCATGTTTGTGACGCAGGAGCCATTGGTATCACCAAGCTTTAAGTCATGTTTCATAATGACTTTAGTAAAATTTTAAAGACTGTATAACATCAGTCTTCCACATGACATCATAAAATCATAGAAGATTAAGGTTGGAAATGAGCCCAGGAGGTCATCTAGTCCAACCCCTGCTCAAAGCAGGACCAACCCCAACTAAATCATCCCAGCCAGGGCTTTGTGAAGCGGGCCTTAAAAATTTCTAAGGATGGAGATTCCCACCACCTCCCTTGGTAACCCATTCCAGTGCTTCACCACCCTCCTAGTGAAAAAGTTTTTCCTAATATCCAACCTAGACCGCCCCCACTGCAACTTGAGACCATTGCTCCTAGTTCTGTCATCTGTCATCATTGAGAAAAGCCTAGCTCCATCCTCCCTGGAACCCCCCTTCAGGTAGTTGAAGGCCACTATCAAATCCCCCCCACCTCACTCTTAATATATCTTGGGGAAAGACTTAAGGATTTTCTGATTCAATGTCATAGTCACATAATATTATCAAAATAGCATTGTGTGTCATTTCTTGTACAACACAGAACACACTGCTGTCAATAAATATAGTAATAGTTGTTCTTCTCTATACGGAAAAATAACCAGTCTCCCAGGAAGGGAAATAGCTATTTGCATACAAGTGAGCATTGTAATTAGAACTATTTGGATAATGAATTCCCTGGTTTGGTGGCAGAAATGAACTTTTAAAAAATGTTTCAGGTTGACATGACACACAAAATTTACAAAATTTGGAGGAAATGAAAATGTTTTAAAAAATTTAATTTCCCATTGAATAAAATGTTTTGTTCAACCTGAAACTAAACATTTGGCTTGGGTTTCAGGCTGTTTTAATCTATTTAAAAAAATAAAATTGCAGTACGTTTCTAAGTGAAAAGGCATTTTGATTGAAAAAAGGGGGAAAAACCCTTTATTTTTGTTATGGTTTAGCACAACAATTTGGTTTGAATTTGCAAAATGTTTTGGTTGTCCCAAACCTGCATTTTTTGGCCAAAAAAAGTTTCTAGCTTTTAGCAATTTTGCAGTCATACAGTAGTTTGGTTACTTAATGTGAACTGTATAGGCAGAATATGTTAGATGAGTGTAAACATAGCCACGGTGAATTCTTTACGTTGACAATGTCAGAAGCAGTAAGCAGACAATTCTTTAAATTGTAAGCATAAGCAATAAGATGTCTTAGACCCTGCAACACATATACATGCAGCTATCTCCACTGGAACAAGAGGGCAACCTGCATCTTTTAAGATTCCAAGATCAAACTCTTAGCTGGAAAGACACATATATAGTCAGCTGGGCGTTAGATTTAAGGAACTGGCATTACAAGCTATGTATGTAAGGGCCAAGGACATTTTTTGTGTGTGTGTGTGTGGCTCATGGAAAGTTCTATTTCATAATAATAATAATTGATAATAATGTAGGGTTAGATTGTGCACATTGGTGAGCATTTACTCACTTGACTTCAACAGGAACGCTCTTGTAATTAAATCCTTCACCAACACGTTTATAGTTTTGCACAGTCTAGCTGAGAATTAATAAACCTTTTATTTTGTTAGCATCTGGCATCTCCACATGTTTTTCTGAATAAGGCCCTATTGATTGATAAAAGGAAGACTTGGATGATGAACAGAGAAGCCCTGTAAAGTCGGAAGCCTGCCATAATTAGTTTGCACAATTCTTGTTGTTAAAGTTTTAAGTATCAAATCAATAGAATAACATTAATAATTAAGGACTTGGATAAATATACCAAGTCCTACATTAGAGTTTTGAGCTTTAAAATGCACACACAAAAGGTTTTTCTTAGGCTCTAAATGTCCTAAAGTGCTATAATGTGACTTCTCAGCTACAGATACTGTAAGAAATACCAGATTATTATACCGGTGAGGGATTTGGGTATCTCCAAATTGGGGAGTACCTACTGTACCTACAGGGATAAAGTTGGCATAGCTTTTGGATAGTTTTTCTTTCATTAGCTGCAGTGAGGGGAGAAGGGGAATGGAACTGGATCAAATAATAGAGAACAGCAGATGTGTCAGGAATGTTTTTATGTCCAGCCTAAATGGCAAACGTTGCCTTTTTATGCCCTTTTTGCTCAATACAGTCCTGATCAATTCACTAAAGGGCAGATCCTTCCACCTGGCCCAGATCATCCATACCCTTGTGGAAAAACCTGTAGGAGTAGAGGAAGTCTTCTTGAGATTCCCTTCATAGAGATCCCTCCACCTCTTCCTGTTGGTGAGCAACATTTGCCTCCCGTAGGGAAAAGGCCATGAGGACTATTCCCAAATTTGATCTGGCACCAGACATCTACATGGATTCCAAAGGATCCCACAGACCAGGGTCATCCACACTAGCATCCCTCCCAGCTGCCTGGCAGTGCAGCTCCTGCATGACTATGATCTGAGGGAGTCCTCTGGCCTGAGGAGGAAAAAGATTGTTGCCATTGACTTTAGTGTGAATCTGAACGAGGTCCTTATTTTGCTGAGTTTCCTATTTGTATATCATATGTGAGCACGTGAAGATGAAAAGTGATCAGAGCATGTAGGTAATTAGTTTTATCCATGAATGTTTCTAAATCAGAGAACAATGTTAAAACTTCTCTTTCCAAGTAGATTACTTTGCACCGTATTATTTTGAACAGATAACTTAAGACAGATGTTTCAGATTTTGTGGACTAAAGTGGCCTCTGGATAATAAGGCCTGGCTTCAGATTATTAAAATGTGTATGTATGTCTTTCATTAACTTCCATTGAATCTCTGCTGTAGAGGTTCCCACTTAGACCATAATCCACAATCTGTTCAAGAAGCCTCTGTTAGTCATTTTGAGACAACCTCTTATGTTAAGTTTAATTGAATTTAGAGCAGTGACAGAGGTTAAGTTCAAGGTCACCAGGCAAAAAAGGGCTCATCCTGCAACCACGGACATCATATGAAAAATGTCCTTTGAAGTCGTTGGTGCAGGATCATTGTGTGCTATTTTGTGATGCCAGTGCTTATACTGTAGGCCTTACCCTGCAAGGACCCTCAACTCCCATGTATATCCGGGCCATTGCTTCCCCTCTTATGCAGGCATGGGCAGGGAAGTGGGTGAGCAGGAATGAAGAGTGGACGGAGTTGCACCTCCCTGATGCTCCAGCCAGGACACCTGAGTCAATGTGGAGGTGGAAGTAATCTGTGCAGATAGAGGTGGGACAAAGAAAATTTCCATCCTGGAGCAAGGGGAAGCAAGGGGACAGACTGTGACTCCTTAGTCCCTTGGGGACTGTGTACTGCCTCTAGTTCAGGGCTTGTGGCAAACCCACAACTGAGACTAGAACTAACAATTTGTGCCACTAAATACCTAATGGGGTGCTTAAAAATACAGTGATATTAAAGTAGCAATGCCATGTAAAGCTAAACAACATTACAAATATACCTGTAAAGCTTCCATATTTCAACTAAGAATCAATCATAGCTAAAAGGCTTGCGTATATTTCCAGGAGAATGGTGGTGCGGTATTTCTTCACAGCTTAGTGATGAATATGTTGCATTAGACTGAAACATCATTTTTCATTTCTCTTCAGAAATAGTCTTTAATTTGTACAAAATAACATTGGTTTGTTTGGAAGAATAAGAGAGATGAAATTACTAGAGTGATTAACAGCAGTGGCTCACAACGGCTTTGTTTATTAGGAAAATTACAAAGAATTTATTAGTGTCCCCTTGCACACTTGTTTGAAAATGTTCCGGTGGATAAATGAACCAATTCATCTGATAGTTTCTTAAGGTCTGTGATAGGTATTCCTAAGGAGAATTTACAAACAATTCATGCTGTGATTCAAAGTGCAAAATCAGTTAATTGTATGTTCATAGAACTTTGATGGTTGCAATCAGTTGAAAAGATGCTCAAAAACCAAATGATAACATGTGTAGGACAATATTCGGATAGTCTTACTCACATTCATTCACTCACAACTATTCATGGAATAAGGTACTATTCCATGTGAGTAAGAGTAAGAGAATCTGGTCCCCAGGAAATGTTATCCCTACATCATGGAATATTTTACTAACTGAGGGCTGGATTGGGAACCCCATTACTCACATTCATAGAATCATAGAAGATTAGGATGGAAGGGACCTCAGAAGGTCATCTAGTCCAACCCCCTGCTCAAAGCAGGACCAACCCCAACTAAATCATCCCAGCCAGGGCTTTCTCATGCCAAGCCTTAAAAACCTCTAAGGATAGAGATTCCACCACCACCCTATGTAACCCACTTCATCACCTTCCTAGATCTCCCCCACTGCAACTTGAGACCATTGCTCCTTGTGCTGTCATCTGCCACCACTGAGAACAGCCTAGCTCCATCCTCTTTTGAACCCCCCTTCAGGTAGTATAAGGTTGCTATCAAATCCCCTCTCACTCTTCTCTTCTGCAGATTAAATAAACCCAGTTTCCTCAGCCTCACCTCATATATCAAGTGCTCCAGCCCCCTAATAATTTTCATTGCCCTCTTCTGGACTCTCCAATTTGTCCACATTCTTCCTGTAGTGGGAGTGCAAAACTAGACACAGTACTCCAGATGTGACCTCACCAGTGCCGAGTAGAGGGGAATAATCACTTCCCTCAGTCTGCTGGCAATGCTCCTACTAATGCAGCCCAATGTGGCATTCACCTTCTTGGCAAGAAGGGCACATTGTTGGCTCATATCCATTTTTTTGTCCACTGTAACCCCCAGGTCCTTTTCTGCAGAACTGCTGCTTAGCCATATGGTCCACTCTGTAGCAGTGCATTGGATTCTTCTGTCCTAAGTGCAGGACTTTCCACTTGTCCTTGTTGAGCCTCATCCGATTTCTTTTAGCTCAATCTTCCAATTTGTCTAGGTCACTCTGTGTCCTATCCCTACCCTGCAGCGTATTTACCATTCCCTCATCTTAGTGTCACCTGCAAACTTGCTGAGGATGCAATGCACACCGTCATCCAGATCATTTATGAAGATGTTGCACAAAACCAACAGGACCAACCCTTGGGGTATTCCACTTGATACCAGCTACCAACTAGACATTGAGCCATTGATCATTACCTGTTCAGCCTGATTATCTAGCCAGCTTTCTATCCACCTTATAGTCCATTCATCCAACCCATACTTCTTTAACTTGCTGGCAAAAATACTGTGGGAGACAGTATCAAAAGCTTTGCTAAAGTCAAGGTATATCACATCCACCGCTTTCCCCACATCCACAGAGCCAGTTATCTCATCATAGAAGGCAATGAGGTTGGTGGGGCATGATATGACCTTAGTGAATCCATGTTGACTATTCCTGATCACCTTCTTCTCCAAGTGCTTCAAAATGGATTCCTTGAGGACCTGCTCCATTTTTCCAGGAACTGAGGTGAGGCTGACTGGTTTGTAGTTCCCTGGATCCTCCTCCTTCCCTTTTTTAAAGATGGGCACTATATTTGCCTTTTTCCAATCACCCAGGACCTCCCCTGAGAACCACGAGTTTTCAAAGATAATGGCCAATGGCTCTGCAATCACATCAGCCAACTCTCTCAGCACTCTCGGATGCATTGCATCTGGCCCCACAGACTTGTGCAAATCAAGCTTTTCTAAATAGTCCTGAATCTGTTCTTTTACCACTTAGGGCTGCCTACCTCCTCCCCATACTGTGCTGCCCAGTGCAGTAGTCTGGGAGCTGACCTTGTCTGTGAAGACAGAGGCAAAAAAAGCATTGAGTACTTCAGCTTTTTCCACATCATCTGAGACTAGGGGTCCACACTTTCCCTGACCTTCTTCTTGTTGCTAACATACCTGTAGAAACCCTTCTCGTTACCCTTCACGTTCCTTGCTAGCTTCAACTCAAATTGTGCTTTGGCCTTCCAGATTTCACTCCTGCATGCTTGGGCAATATTTGTATACGCCTCCCTCATCATCAGTCCAAGTTTCCACTCTTATAAGCTTCTTTTTTGTTTAAGCTCACCAAAGATGTCTCTGTTAAGCCAATCTCGTTGCCTGACATATTTGCTATTCTTTCTGCACATCAGATAGTTTGCTTCTACACCCTCAATAAGGTTTCTTTAAAATACAACCAACTCTCCTGGACTCCTTTCCCCCTCATATTAGCCTCCCAGGGGACCTGCCCATCAATTTCCTTAGGGTGTCAAAGTCTGCTTCCCTGAAGTCCAGGGTCCATATCCTGCTGTTCTCCTTTCTTTCTTTTGTCAGGATCCTGAACTCTGCCATCTCATGGTCACTGCTGCCCATGTTTCCATCCACTTCTACTTCCCCTACCAATTCTTCTCTGTTTGTGCGCAGTAGGCTACAATGGCTCAGCACTGTGATATGAAAAATGATCAGCGATTATTCCACCAATCACAAGATTGGGAGCAAGAAAATCTGGTTTTTAATCCTAGATTTTATGTTTAAGATCTTGGACAATTCACTTACACTTCAGTTTTCCCACCTATCAAATGGTAATAATAGTATTTATCTACTTCACAGACATGTGCTCAGGCTTGATTCATTCATGTGTGCAAAATGTTTTGAGATCTCAGATGGAGCTGCCATCCTTTATCATTAGTTTGAATATGGAGTTTCCAGTTATTAAATATAGAACTTATCATCTAAATCAAGAGTTGAGAAGGATGTAATGAAGCGAGACCTCATCTTTTAGAGCTCGCTCCATAATTCAAGAGATTTTCTTAAAACTAAGTTTGTTAGACTCCATGAAAGAACTGTTTTTTGCTTGGATTTCATTAGTAGCAAAAGCTGAATGCAATATAACCAGGACAAAGTGAACTGAGGGTTTTGTTCAATAAAAGAAGGATGGACAGAAGAAGAGTTTTGAGTGCAAAAGTTCAAATGGATTACATGAAAATTATCAGACCTCTCTTTCATGTTCTGCGGTCTGTAATCTACTGTACAACAAAACAGGAGCTAGGGCAGCATAAAATACCAGTTGGGGACATGGGTATGAAAGAGTGCATTTCTCTTTGCCCAAGGTTGTTTTTAACGGACTTCCTTTCTCCCCCGACACAATGAAGTTGGTACTGATAAGTTTGGAGGTTTGGTCCTACCAAGTTTATTTGGGTAGAAACTTTGGTATCCCTTTTGCAGAATGAAAAAATGTAAATTAAATAAGAAATAAAATTATTCTTAAAAAAATCTTTCTCACAAAATTTACATTGTGTGAGCCTTTACAATCTGAATAGTATGGGGTTCAACTGCCATATACTAGGAATTTTCATTTGAAACCTTTATTAATTATGTTTATACAATCCACTTGTACTATCCACACTTTAACAGCAGCTTCATCTTAATTTTTACTGTGTATTTTTATTATGGATTATTGGCAAAGCAAATCCATATATTACACAGCTCTATACATTTGGTTTGAATATATTGTAACCAGACCTAATTTGGTTTGGTTTTATACATTGTATTAATGTATAGCTCTCTGGTGGATACCATTGGCAACTCACCCTGCTTCTATCTTCAGTGCTGTACCTTATGTTAGAGTCAGTGGCACAAGAGTCTGCTGGGTGCAGTTGTGAAGGGAGACAAAAAGGAGCTGGTTTTGACGCCTCCTTTCTGCGGCTTGTTCCATGCTGTCCCCACCCCTAATAAACATTAGAACAACCTGAGGGTTGCTCTCAACTATGCCCACTAGCAGACAACTAGAATACAGCATGTTCTGGCCATGCCCCGACACACCTCCAACGCTCCTAACAAAATGCCTGCAGAGGGATGGCATAGGATGGCTTACAGCGAGATGGCATAGGAATCTGCTCTGCTGCCTCTAAGCCTGTTGGGGACTCACCACTGGAGCAGTACAAAGGGTCAGAACAGGCAGGAGAAAATGGCCGTTTGTTCCCTTCCCAGGATGAAAAATCAATCTATCTCATATACAATCAATTTCCTCCTCACATTGGTTCTATGCTGCTATAGACGTCAGTGGAGTTATTGCTGATTCATAGTGGCATAAGAGGAGATTTAGGCCTATAACATATAAGAGATGATGTAATACTGAACTTAGTGTTTTTAAAAAGCGCAGGCTTGACACCCTTGAAAGCTGATGTCTCCTCATTCTCCACAGAACAGATACTGAATAGGAATCAGCAGTGGAAGGTTCTTCACCCTGCCCCACCAATATGCCTTAAAATGTATCTTGTATGGTCACTTCTGGAAGAGAGTGGTACTCCCATTTCCTGCTGACTCAGCTCTTGACCTATACGTGCCAATTCATTATTAGTTCTTAACAATGTACGGAATTCACACATTTTTATTGACCTTTTTATCAGGTAATCTACCTGTCCTGGGCCAAATCGTGCACATCTTATTCATATCAGTCGTCCTATTGATTTCAGCAAGTTGAGCAGGATTTAGCACAAGATGTAGTAAACTGACCTAAGCTATATTTTCAGCTTAGACCATTTGCAATAGACTTTGGCCACATGCTAAGAAAATGTATTATTTTTTGTTTTGCAGTGAAGCTTTGATGGATAGTTTCTGCTATAGTAGTACCCGCTTTTAACTCTGCTATGTATTGCTACTTTATTGGAGCAGTTCTGTAGCAAAGGGCTGATTGTTAAAGCAGCATAATTGTAAACGAGCCGCTCATTACTAACAAGCCATGGCCCCTCAGAATGCTACAGGCCTTTACATGTAAAAAATATCTTTATGCAGATACTGGTTTGAGTCGTTTTCAGAATTCCCCCATAAGCCCTTTGCTGCAGTATCAATGTTTCAGATGAATCAGTGCTGTCTGTGCAATAATTTTAGGTAGAAGACAAAACCACTTCAAAGAGTATAATGACTTGAGAGTTTGTCAATAAGATGTCTTAATGTTTTTGACAACATCCATTTTGTTGACACAGTGGTTGAAGAATCTTGACATCATATATTGTGTCAGCTGAACAGATTTAGCTGCTGGTGAACCACATGGCAAATTGCACTGTTTCCTCCCTTCCTATTAGATTGAGCTATAAATTGTATTTTTCTTTTGGAAGCTGATTAGTATTTTGCTTTGAACCAAAACACAGTTCCACCTATATCTAAGGAGAGAAAGCAAAAATATGCTCCCATTTCCCCTGGAAAGGGTCTCTAAGGTGTCATTAATCCATATTTAGCAGCCTGGTTAAATATTAAATCACATTCCATTGGTAAAATGGGTCAAAGAATTCTGAAAATTAGATATTTTTTATAAGCTAAAATCTTATTTTGCCATGAAAAACAAGTTCTCAGCTAATTTAAAACATTGTAAAATATGCAAAACTATGTAGAGAGCTGAAAATATGTAAAGTTCTTTGAAAGACACTAAATATATTGTCCACTATTGTAACAAATCAAAAAACCAAAACTGTGCTATGACTTGGGTTTTATCTTTTGCCTGTTCAGGTTGGCTCTTTATGGATAGGATTTTTAATGTATGTGTATGTTGTGCTGGGGCATTACATTTGCTCTTCACATGCTTTCCCCTTTTTATCTACTTCTGCTAAACTTTGATCATCTTTCACAATTATTTTGCAATAATTAATATTATTCAACTTGCAAAGTCCACAAAGATTGTTGTTCATCAGTATATGACTACGGACTTTGAAGTCTTTTAATTGCATGAGGACAGATACATTAAACAATTACCTAAATACTCAAAAAAGATAGAACAAAGGAAATAAAGAGTGATGTAATCCTTAAGGGAACCGTATTTCTCTATCAAGAAGGAAGCTTGTCTCTTAAATTTGGCACAAATATTGGGATGCTCAGCTGTCAGTTTCTTCTCACATTTATTCTGAATGAACACAATCCATCCATCAGTGCTTAAAGAGTTTTCTAACAGTACATTGACCTTGAATGCGGCACATCGATTTTCAGTAACGCATCACAAATAGGGTCGTTACTGAGTCATCCAGCAGTGGATGTGATTGGGAACAGATTTCTGAAATTCCAATACTATGCCAACTGCCTCTGATGATGGATTGTCGTATGGTACCCCATCAATCCTCACCTCGCTCTAAAAATGTGACACCTGTATGAAATTTATCACTATATACAACACAAAGTAAAACAAACGGATACAACTGGGGCTTTTCAACAATTTTGGCTCTTCTTGTAAAGATTCTGTTTTGTTTACAATGGCATTTATTTGCAGAGACGCTTCTTGTATACGGGCCAAGTGGTGATGGTGACATAGATGTAAGCACTATAGGGAATTAATGCTGCAACCGGGATTGAGCAATAGATAAAAACAGTCTGGATCTTAAACTGTTAGAGGTTAACACTAGATCAATTAAGGTGATTGTTTCTTAGATTGCATTGGACAAATATACACACACAGAGAGGGTATTAGTGAAATTGAGGAGGGAGAACAAATAGAAATGAACTGATGTTAAACTAAAAATCAAACTGGAAAAAGATTTTATGTTCTTGTAAAAGGCCTAATAATCTCGTTGAAGAGGAAAAAAGGATCCTCCAGTATGAACCTGAAAAAGTGTCTGTAAAAGCTATAGTCTATGACTAGGAAAGAAAGGTCTTTGTTCAGCTGCTGTTGCTGTGCAGTTATTGTCACTGAAGTTTGAAAGGGCTACTAATTTAATGGCCGTTTTTTGCATGAAAAAGAAAGGGTAAGAACAAAATACCGTGCTTCAGATTGGCACAGAGATCAGGAAGGAATGCCCTCTCCTCGTTCCAAAATTCACTCCAGCTTTGGGTAGAGCATTACGCAACCAAATGGGTGCATTGATATTCTTATTCTTTTTCATTTAAAAGCATCGGAAATTGGCTGTAGACTGAAGCAGGACACCGGACTAGATGGTCTAGTGATTCAGTGAGTTAGCAAATTCTATATGCCTAGTCACCTCTCTTGGTTACTAATGATGTGGAGCGCCTTTTGAAGAACACTCAACTATTTATTTATTTATTTATATGGTACTCTCCTGGCCTCTAGGCACTTTTGCGACGAGCTAATTTCAATACAGCTGCATGAAAAATAATGCCAGCAGTTTCTCCCCCACCCAAAGCCAGAAATAACCAACACAAAACTAGACCAGATCGAAACAATGGTTCTCTCACTCCAAAACAACAGCCTTTATAACACCCCCTCTGATGCCCACACCCTGGATAAATCAATGGGCCTTAAGCATGCCCAAAAGGTCATCAAATTCAGGCTGTTTCAGACCAGGTGGAAAGTAAGTTCCTAAGTTGCCTCCACCTCCCCAAAAATGCCTTCCCAGCTACTCTTTCTCTTTTGTAAGGGCTCCAGTGTATCTGTGGACCATAGTGGTGGCAAAAGGGCATGGAATGAAGTGTGCTCTCTCAAACAATCAGGTCCTAATCCAACCCCCACTGAAATAAATAGAAAGGTTCACACTGACCAGGATCAAGTCATTAGAAAAGTATAGGTCAAAAACCCCTTAGCATCACCGAGAAACCAGCAGGCACCCAGTGCAGATACTGGAGCACTGGAGATGTGCCAATTGCCATGAGATCTGTTTGAGTTTCTGGGTTGATTTAAGGGTGTAGTCTCATGTAGAAAACATTACAGTAGTATAACCTTGGATCACGGTAGCAATCTTCTCTTCTCAGAGAAATGGTGACAGTTTGGACCAGCCTTAAACGAAGTCTTCCTTGACAGAGCTATTATATGATGTCTAAAAGCAGTAGAGGATCAAATAACCTTCCCATATTGCAAACTCTAATGATAAATCACTATCACACATCCTTTATTAAAGGGGTTAATATAATCTTCACCATATCTTCCATTTGCTTCCTCCAACCTACCTACACCATCTGATGGTTAACCATCATCTATGACTTTGTCTCACCCCGACACAGGGCAAGTTATTCAACAGCACTAGCGGGGTCAGATGATGTAGAGCTACAGAGTAGGTTGGCATCTGTGTGCTGAAAGCACTGAAAACTATGCTTCCTTAGTAAACCTCCCAATAGTCCATATACACACTAAGCAGGAGAGGCGAATCAGTGGAATTATAGAAGAAGGATGGTCTAGTGATTAGGGGAGGGGACAGGAACTTGATAACTGGGTTCTAGTCCCAGCTTGGCCACAGACTTCTTGGGCAATTGAATCACTTTGCATCTCAGATTCCCCATCTGTAAAATTTGGGATCATAATACTGACCTTCCTCACGCAGGCACTGTGAGGCTTAACACATTAATATTTGTTAAGTGCGCAGAGATCTTCAATGGAAACTTGTATTGAAGTGCAAGACGCGGTTATTGTAGTAACTCCAATGCATTTTGTGGCTCTGAGTAGGGTGGACTTGAGGCACAGGGGGGACAGCAAAGGTGATGTATACAGATGGGCCCAAGCCACGGAGTTCAGATCCAGATCTCTAACGTTTCTAGATGTGGAGAAAGATGGAGATTTCAGATCTGGGATTTAGGCGTGACTGAATACGGGGCCTTGTTTTTAGGAAAGAAAGGAAAGAGACATAATCACAGCTTGTCACCTTTCTAGCGTAGCTCTTTGGGCTGGGTTTTGTAGGCCTCATGGTGGAGGTGATTTTTAAGGAGGGATTTAAAGGAAGGTAAGATAGCGGCTGTTCGGATTTTGACAGGATGTTTTCCCCAGAGAGCAATAATGGGGAAGTTTAAGGAAGAAGTGGACTGATGGGCACTAAAGGCTGGTAATGTTGGCAGAGTGAAGGCAGGGGTGACATTACGATAGGTCACCAGGTCAGTTTGTGAAAGTAAGCCTATATCATGAAGGGCCTTACAAGTAAAGACAGAAGGCTTGGGTGAAATCCTGGCCCCATTGAAGTCAGTGGCAAAACTTCCATTAACTGTGTTGAGGTTAGGATTTCACCCCTTGTATTTGATGTGCAAGTGAAGGGGGAGGCAGTGGAGAGACTCAAAGGAGTTTGCCATGGTCAGAGCAATGAGCCTAGAAGAGAGATCTGGTGATTAGAGTTTGAAGACTCTAGGGTTCTGGTGTTGTTTTTCTACGTGACCTTGAAAAAAGTATTTAACCTCTCTGTACCTCAGTTTGCTGATCTGCAAAATGAGTTGTAGAAACTCTTACCTATTACGCAGGCTGGTGGGAGTTTTCATGCTTTATTTTATAAAGAGATTTGAGCTCCTCCTCCGAAAGGTGGCTATCAATGAAAAAATGTTAAAGAAGGAAAGCTAGTGAAACATATTTAATATATGTCCACCTGTATTTACTCATACGTACATTTTGTTTTGATCAAAAACATAGCAAGTATGTAGGAAAAAGATACATTCATTATACTAACACAAACCTGAAACATGTTTAGTTTTCAGAAGCCAGTATATTATCTGTACATTTTCCCAGGCACATTTTGCATATACCTCTGACCACTCCAAACAAACAGCAGATCTTCCTCCCCTCAGAGCAGAGCTATTAATACTACTTGAATTAAGGGTTATTTGATTTTTCAATAATAAATCCCATTTTTCAGGTGTACGTGGGTCAAGCATTTGAATTCCCTGAAGACTGAAAGCTGATGTCAACACACAAAAATGCACATTTTATATTTTATTTTTTTACTGCATGACTTCAGGCCAAATCCTAATTTACACCCTAAGAAGCCCAAGTGATGTCAAAGAATGCTCACAGTCTAACTCTCAGATTGCACTGAGGGTTTCTTATACATTTAACCTACTCTCTGTAATACCTTCAGTGTTACAGGCCACGATGCAAATTCCATTCTTTCCATCAGAACAACTCCAATACTGGAAGTGAAAATCATTTGGCCCTTACGTTTTTACTATCACACCTTTGCAAAATGTTGCATGCACTTTTTTGCTGCTTCATGGCTAATACTTGTAGGAAGGAGGCATCGCTTATCTTGCAAAGTTGAGAAAAACAGAGGCTCGGACTGTGCTCCTTAACATTACTCCTCTGTATGCACAACTCCACCCTCCAGTGTGGATGTGATGTACTCTGCAGCACTGACCCTGCTCCATGGGGCCAGGCTGCATACAGAGAGGTAGGTGGAGCTTGGGCAGGCTGGAGGAGGAGTTGTTTGGCATGGAAGGGACTGGGGCAGCGTGGGAGGACATGCATTGGTCCCACCAGTGCTCTGCAGACTTCTCAACTGTACCACATGATGTGGTACCTCTGCATTACATCAGTGCACTCAGGCAGTGTTCTACAGGGACGGGGAACAGCACCTGGCTGGTGAAACTAGGAAAGGAGGAGAAGACTAATCACAGGCTGGGAGGCTTCACTCTCTCCTTCCCCATGTAGCAGCCCTGCCTGCCCACCTATTCCCCTCCTGGAAAGCAACAGTCTTGTAGGCAGCTGGCTCCTTCTCTCTGCTCCTCAGAGGGGACTGGAAGAGACAAGTGGGTCCCAGCAGCAGCGGGGAATGTCTTTGTGGGTAGCAGCTATGGAGCCCTGCAATGAGACGAGGAAGGGGAACTGAATTAATAGTATTGCGGAGATGGGAAGCAGCAGGTGGCTAAATAGACTCTATTTATTTGGGAGGTCCTGGCCCAGTTCATTCTACTGGGGGCAAGAAATTGAAACTCCACCTTCCAGTCTTGTATGGACAGAGGACACCACTCCAGCAAGAACAGGGCCATTTTTAATGATTTTTTTAAAGCTGTTATTCAGCCAATTATTTTTATCCAATTCAGCGTCCAAGTTGTAACAACTCGTGGGCTCCCCTCACTTGCTCCGGGTAAGCCCTTGTGTAATTCCATGGTATGAACAAAGTTACCCCTTCTTTATCCTACTGTGAGAGGAGAAACAGGCTCTGAGGTCTTGGGAGCAGCACAGATTATCCCACATCTGCCTATTTCAAGGTTCTTACACCTTCCTGGCATTGGCCACTGTCAGAAGACAGGACACTGGGCTAGATGGACCATTGGTCTGACCAGCATGGCCGATCTTATGTTCCTCTGAAGCATCTGGTGCTGGCCACTGACAGAGACAGGAGACTGGGGTAGATGGACCTTGGGATCGATCCAGACTGGTGATTCCTATATTCCAGTTATTTACAAAGAGAAATTCTAAGCATTTAATATGTGTTTACCCTTACGGGACGTGCTACTGCTCAACCTATAAACCCCTTTTTACGTGTAGTACCACTCACTCGCACCCTGGTTTTTTTTGTCGCATAAGTAGCTATTTCATTTAAACGAAATCTTAGCTAGAAACTTGAATTCAGAAATTGCTATCTGGATGTCATAAAACAATGCACTCAACACAGCAACCTTAGATCTCACTCTACATCTCACCTCAGCCATTTTGACAATTAGGCCATTGATCCATAGAATTAACTCCAGTAAGATATTAGTCATTCTTGGAAATTACAGTGCTCATCTCTCTCTCTCTCTCGTACTTAACTGGTAGGCTTTTCAAGCATATTTTTATGGACCTAATTAATGCATGTGACATGCTTCTGGTGTAAGGTAAAAGAAATTATTATTAGATATCTCGGGAATAAGCACATTCCAGAAGCTGCACAAGCAAGTCTTTATGCTGGTCACTGTGGGAGAGAATGCTCAGCAACAAAGCAACAATGTGTTTTCATTTGAAACAACAGTATTTGAAGGAAAAAAATCATTAACATTTGTGAGAGAAGCTTGCAAGGATCCTCTATGTTTTTATGGAGTGGTTTTGCAGTCCCTAAAATAAGCTTTTGGTAGCACAAAAGTTTAGTTCCCACTTTGCACCCCAAAGGTCATGAGGAGTTCAGTTTCACTGAGATTGGTTAGCCAACACATTTTGTTCTGGATGTAAGGAGATTGCTGGCTCTTGTATAGCTCTAAAACAGATGGTCTCACTCTTTTCATGGTTCACCTTTTAGCTCACTTTGAATCCACTGTTCACCTGTTTTATTGAAGGGCCCTCTCCTTCTATGTGACTCCTGCTTAGTGTGACCAGGTAGCTAGTGTGAAAAATTGGGACAGGAGGTGGTGGGTAATAGACGCCTATATAAGAAAAAGTCCCAAATATCAGGGCAATAAAATCGGGACTTCTGGTCACCCTACTCCTAACAAGGCAACCATTTCACTCCTTCCTGCTGGGTAGGATTTCATTCAAAAGAGAGGTAATTTTAACAGAAGTATTTAATTTCTACAGGTCTCATCTCTGCAGGCTAACATTGCAGAAAAGCAAGAACATAGTACACAGTGCACTGTACTAGATTACAGCATCTCTCAGTCCTGGATTGTTCTCAAACTATAGAAAAATAAATAAGAACATCACAAATTATTTTAAAAACCCAGCAACAACAGCCTTGAATTACAGAATACTTGGCATCATGCACTGTGGCAATGAAAGATGGACAAATATTATTTTATATTAAGTAGGTTACCAGCCATCTGCTGAAAATTCAGTATCTCTGCTCCCTCAGAACATTAATCAGATAATTATCAAATATTAGTTCACTGTGGAACTGTCAGAAATTTGACAATGGTTATTTTATTTTCCCGGTGTATGTCATTTAGATAAATGAAAAAAGCAGTCCCCTCAGGCAGAAAAGGGTAAGAGCTGAAATCCTGGTCCTACTGAAGTCAATGGGCACTTTGCCATTGACTTCAGCAGGGACAGGATTTCACTGAAGATTGCTAACCAGTTAGCCATTTTCTCAGAGACTCTTGCTAGGCTGATAGTATCAACTACCCAAGTCAGACTTTTTAAACTGGTTTAAAGGCTCTCATACAATAGTAGCAAAGGCTAGACAATGTGTGCTCTGTCCTTTCATCAAGGTTTTAATGTCATAAAAATTCAAGGTCTTAATGTCAGTGATGAACTGGGACTGCACCTTAAATCTATTTGGAAACTGAAGTTAATGCAGAAGATGTCAGCTCACTTGTTAAGTGAGCTTCCCATGAGCATGTGATGAGAGTGCTCTAGGAGCTCAACTAGCTATCTGATGGCTTCTGCCTTGTTGGTTCTGACTTACAGAGCCCAGAACTGCTCTCCCCATCTGAGGGACTGCATTTCTTCCTATGCCACACTGCTCCAGTTCAAATCAGTGAAGGCAGGCCCTGTGGTTTAAGAGATCTGCTGGCAGAGCATCCTCTCTGAGGACCCCTTCTCTTTGGAATTCACTGCCCCTTTAAACCTTGCAGGCATGCTTCAAATCTTACCCAGCTGAATAGGAGGTGGGGGTGGAGGGAATGTTTTGGGGGGGATGGAACACGTGTGAGGGATGGGAGAATTTGAATTATAACATATGTGCTGACTGATGATTGAATGGGGGGAGGAGAAAGAGAAATAAGTGCTGCTATTTGATTTCATTACTGATTTTTGGTATCTTTCTAATTAATGACAAGGGCCCCAACCCAGGAAGTTTCTGAAGTATGTGCCTTAAGCTCCCTAGGGCATAGAAGGTTTTTTTATTAGTAGTATATATTTGTACAGCACCTAGCACAGTGGGCTCCTGGTCTATGATAGAAGTTCGAAGATGCTGCCAAAATGCAACTAATAATAGTAACTAGGTACCTTCCTGGATTGCACCCCCATGCTCAGGATAGGTGCTCTTTTCAGTTACTGTATTTTAAACTCAAATCGATAAAGAAGTGCTACAGAAAGTTGTTAGATTTGTATGAAGCCGCAATGTAGTATATAATCTGTATATTGTTATATGTATTATCTATTCATGTTCAGATTACAATAGCTTATTTATTGAATCCCTGTGTTTTTTCACTAGTAGTGTACAGTACACATTGTACACTGAGTTGTCACTTTTGTAGGATGGGATTATATCTATAAAATGATTAGTGTTAGACTGATTGTTTTAAAATAACTCAAGCAGCATCTGAATTTATTTACATACATGATATCGCCTTCCATAAACACAGCTGTACTGAGAATGTCAATTCAAGGATATTTTTGGAAGTTCATCCAGCAGTTCAGCTGGAATAAAAGCATCCCACTTATGCAGTCTTAATATTTTCCCCCAAGGACTGTGGGCCCAATACTGGGAAGTGCTGGGTAGCCTCGACTCCCATTGATTTCAATGATAGATGGTGCCCTATACTTCTATGGTCTTCAGCACCACCCCATACGAGTCACTCAGCATTTCACAGGATCTGATCCAAACCGTGGTTATGAGGCTGAAAACTAGGCAAAATTCTGCTCTCTCTCACAGTCATTTTCTCTCACTCACATGTATCTGTTGTGCTAGGAGATCCTAAAGTAAATATACAGCAGAGCCATGGACATAACTCAAATTCAAGACTGCACCATTATCAGAATGCCTACTCTGAAATTTAATATCGCTCTTCAGTTAGTGAGTTGCTTCTCTCCAATTGTTTGCTTTTGAATTTAGGATAGTATAAGTCATCATTTGATAGAGATTTAGAAACGCTTGCACTGGTACTATTTCGAGAGCCATTGTTACATTATCACTGACTTTGATCTATTTTTGCTGAAAAGATATTCCTATTTAAGAAAAAGACATATGTAGAGATATTGAAGGCTTTAATGGTTTTTGTACCTATTCCAACATCATCAATATACTGTATAATTAAAAGGTTCTCTTGTTTTAGATCTTTTTTTTCCTGCCACATGGGATTTAAGCATCACAACTGCAAGATATATATATATAGATATATATATTCTGTAATTATTTATTTGTTACAATAGCACTCAAAGATTTCACCCATTGTGCTAGACTCTGTATTATTTTTATTATTTGTATTGCAGTAGCACCTGGAAACCCCAACTGAGGCCTTGTTGTGCTACTTGCTGTACAAACATATTGTAAAGATCACTGCTCGGAAGAGCTTACAATATAAATAGCCAAGATAGTCAAGAGGAAAAAGAAAAGGAAGCATTACTAACTCCAGTTTGACAGATGGGGAACTGAGGCACATCATGATCAAGGACCAAATTTACTAAGTTATTCAGGCACCTGGAGATGCAAGGAACAGGCCAACCTTAGGGGTAGGTGATCAGGACAGTCTCCCTGGACATCAACTTCCAGGAGCACCAAATCAACATCTGGCAGGGCACCAAATCAGGTTTTTTTTTTGTTTTTGTTTTGCAAGGTAATTTGGAGGGCACCGAAAATGTTTTCTACCCCAGTGGCAAAACACCTAGGCCCGGCCCTGTACAGGTAGATACCTAGTGGAATTTACAAAAGCAGGCTAGCTGCCTAACTAGTTGAAAGTCAATGGGAGTTAAGTGCTATCCTCTCAGGCACTTTTGTTAATCCTATTAGGTGCTTATCTGCATTTTTAGATACCTAAATACCTTTGTAAATCTGGCTTCTAGTGACTCGCTCAAGGTCATGCTTGAAGTCTTGACAGAACTGGGAGATGAAGCCAGATTTCCAAAGGCCCAGTGCACAGCCTTACCCAGAAAACCCTTTGATATAATGTTTGCTGCACTGCTATAGTTTGTTATGAGTTTTGTAGTTATAAGGTTTGACCCAGTGGAAAACAGACAATGGTTTCCTGGCTAATCAAATGTGCACAAAATCTAGAAAGAATCCATCCATGTCAGGAGATAGATTTCTAGATCTTTTTAAAAATTAAGTACTAAGAACATTTATTGTGCCCCATGCTCTATTCTCTTTCTTGAAATACCAAGTGTAATGTGATTTTATTTGTCATTCAGGCTGTTTTCTTTTCATATTTTACATTTCTGAGGTATGGAGTTTCTTGGGGAAAAAACATTTCCATAACAACTGCTATGCAAACGGCAACCTTTCGAACCATCACTAGGAACGCAAAGGAAATAGCAAATAGTGATGGTTGTTTTTCTGGCTAATTGACACAATTAGAATTGAAAGCTTAAGGCAAAAATAGTTCTGCAATTTATCTGATCAGGATCTCCACAAACAGCTAACAGAAAAACAATGGGCCAAATTGTGTCTTCAGTAACTAAAATGTAGACTTTAGCCTAGTATGTTCGTGCACTTAGCAAAATTAGTTTAACTGGTAGTTGAGGAAAGGGAAAAGTTACTGATATGGTAGAAAGCCCCTGGAGCTCTATAAATATACATATCTGTATGAAAGAGAGAAATTCTTCATGAAAATATAGCTATAAAAGCGTAGGGAAAAAACCTAACCAAACATATCTTGCAAATCTCATTTAGAGAGTTTGGCTTGACTTTGTCATTTGATTCTCTTATTTACAAATGTAGAGACTAAACAATTGTAGGTGCAGAGAGTCTCTCTAGTCACACATCTTGTACTTTTTATACAGTATTTCTGGAATGCATAGTTAGAAGCATAAATGAAATGCATATATATAATCTTTGTATTAGCTACTACGTTAAACTGTGCATCCTTTCCCATCCCCCTAATTTCAGAAGTATGTCCTATCATTAGCTGCTATCTGGAATCGACAGTAGAGTCATTTGAACTCTGGCTCCCAAGGGCCTACTCCTTTACTTCCTGCTCTAGGAATAAGGTGTGTATTGATTAGATATCAGGCTGTAATTGGGCTCCAATCTCTCTGCCTCAAGATATATGATGGAGATGACAGGAAACAGATACCCTGTTGCTACTTGTAAATAGTCTGGTTGAACAAAATGGTTTGTAACCACTTCAGTGCCATTGTCTTTTATTATTAGAATAGAGTTGCTTCGCCAGCGCTTAGTTGGATGGCTTTGCTTGGGGATAGAAAACCTCTCTTTCTAAAGGAGCTAAAGTAATTTTAAATTAACTGAATTCCCCTTTTGAGAACGAAAAATTATTGTCTAATAGTGCATAGCTTGGTATAATTATATAGCGAGCATGTCACAGACATAAAATTAATTAAGTCCATAACCTCAATCTGGCATCCGTTGACTAATTTAAGAAAAGTAAGTGTTCAGTAGGAGACTGTAGAAAGAAGGGGGTCATGGAAGCTGAAGATCTGGCGGTGTTCAGGGCTAAGCTCTCCCAAGATGTTGTCTCCACTGTGCTGATAGCATTGGGACAAACATGTCTATTGAAAACAAAAGCTCAAAGCAGTGAAGAGATCACAGGTCTTGCTTCAGCGTGGCACATTACCTGCTCCCTAAATGTTGGTATTTCAAACCCATTGTATCTAAATTTTAAATGATAGTCAAGTTTGGAATCTTAAGGCAAGACTCTGATTTCAGGCTGATGATCAGAAAGCAATGCAGTTTTTATCATTAACAGGAGACGTGGTAACACACTGAAATGCATAAAGTGAGAGTGAAAGCCTGAGAAAGACAGACTTGGATTTTTTTTCCTGAATTTATCTTTTTTTTTTTTTTTTTTAAATCCTACAAAAGAGATTCCCGAATGGACAGTCAGTTAATTCTGATCAGTGATTTATCTGTGAAATTCTTAGAGGTGGGGCAACCATGCAAATTCTCAAAGCTGTGGCCCAAAGTAATAAATATGTCGCAATAATATATTTAGCACATGATAAGGCAAACCACAGAAAATATACAGTGGAGGGAAAGAACACATTCCCTGGCTGAGAAGTTATTGAATGTTTAAAGCCAGGGAACACATAGTTTAGGGGGATGGGGATTTCCCTGACTTTCACACTGCAAATAAATCACTGATTCCAGTGCAGATATGTACTTCGTTTCTCTCTTTGGAACCAATTTTGGATGACTACAAAAGGCATTTGTATCACAGTTACACACTGAAGGCAAGTTGATTTTTCATATAAGCATTTACATGCTGCTGCTCCTTAGGGTGACCTTACATTTCCTTAACATATCTTATCAGTAAAGGAGGGCAAAATTAGTGTAACTATTTTTGAACAGTTAAAATGTTTCACAGAGGAAACATTTTAAGTATTAATAAACTGTAGGGTGCACATTATTATTATTACATACATGCACATCTGCATTTTGTAATCCTTTATTGCCAGACAGAAAATCCACCTATCGCTTTTTGGAGAGCCTGATTCTCCTCTCATTGACACCAGCTTTACACTGATGTAACTCCATTGACTTCAATGGAGTAATTCTTGGCTTACTCCAGCATCAGAGAGAGAATTGGGCCTGTAGCCTTTCCTTCTAACCAACCTGACTTTAGCACTGCTAGTGATTTAAGCGAGACAAGTATTCAAAGCAGATTATACCCCACTAACCGATTCTTTTTAAAATCCCATTTTTTCCAGTCAAGGCAATAGTGATTTTCACCATAGTTGTCCTGTACTATTACTCTCTTTTCCTTTTCATAAGCAGTGGTAATCTTACTAATTCAGCCCTCTGCTGAGATCCACTGAATTAGGATAAGGAAATCAATAAGAGTAACACTGATACAGGAAGCAATGAAAGGCAGGAAAAGCTTTCTACGATGGGCCTATATGGGTTTCAAATGATGTCTCTACCTTTTAAATATAGACTATACCTGTGGTCTATGACTCGTGTGGCAGATGCTGTCAAATATTAGATTCTAATGTTCCCCCAAATGTGGACTAAGGGTATAACATCAATGGAGAATAGTAGAAAGGAGAGGAACTACAGTGAAAAGAATTACAGTGAGAAGTGGACTTTTTCTCTCACGCACTGAACCCTCATTCAAGCCATCCCACATGCAGTGTGATCGACAGGCAGAAAGTCAGTCAGACATGCAAATTTGCATAAAACAAAGGGTCAAGTAATTCACATATTGATCAAGAGATAATGCAGTCCCTGTCATACGTGTTACTTCAAGCTGTAACGCTGGATTGGGATCCACACTCTTCCAATGGCTAGCGGTATTCAGATCCATGGGTTTTTTTAGTATATTATAAATCTAAGGGTCAGTGAGTGGGTGGAAGCTTTGGGAGTAAAGTAGATACAGTGGAAATCCCCTGAGAGCTTTTAGTTTCTGTCATTTTGGTTTAAATATCAGATCAAAATTTGATTTTTGAGTACTGTAGATAGCCATAGCCACCACTGCTTCTGGGAGCCCCACATCACAGCAATGGGCCAGATGGTGGATCTTCATCACTTCTGAGCCCAAGGCCTCCCAAACTCAGCTCCATGCCGAAACGGTAGAAGTCAACATGTGTCTATGCTGATTTACCCTAGCTGAGAGTCTGGCCCATACACTTACAGGCCAGAATGGACCAGTATGATTGCCTAGTCCGATATCCTCCATAACACAGGCCATGCATCTTCTCGCCCCTCTGTGGAACAACAGAGATCCCACCGTATTAAAGGCTCTCTGAAGCTCTCACCTGGGCAGAAGAATTGATCCTTCCTTACTTACAGTATGTTTTCAGACCTGGTACTTGAAGCACGTAAATGATTTTATAGTAGGCTCCTTGGCTTCTAAAAGACATTCACAATAATGATAATAATAAAAAAAAATCAAGCACACAGAATGATTTCAAAATAAAATCCAGTGTTTTCTACAACATTACTATTGGTTACACTTTGATTTTCCAAGATGGCTGCAAGTAGAAGTGAATTGGACTACATGCCTGCTCATAATTGCTTTCTGTGTGCAGAGGTCTTTTCCAGGTCGGTTTGGCGGCTGCTGTTTTAATCAGAAGGCTGTCTATTTGTATGTTAATAGTTTCATCCCAGTTTATTAGGTTTGTTGATGGAAAAGCAAAAATCAGATGCTTCACTATTTTCAAGCTGCACTATTAATCTACATTTTTTTTTGTGCCAACCCTAAACCATTTCAGCATCCTCTGCCTTAAATCCTCTTAATGAAAGCATGAAGAATGACAAAATACTTCCTTTCATAAAGCAGAAGGCTATGCCAATTCACTTTCAACATGCTCATTCAGTGGAACTGAGGTAAATATGTTGCTCCACAGGTGCTTTTCCTTGCAATAACATACTCCCTAGTAATCCATTACATTCATCTCATGCTCTGTTTAGTGCCTGCTCTCTGAACTGCCTAGCTGGTTAAGGTCATTGTAATAATAGGGACAGGTTAAACAGCATGTGTATGTGTAACTCCGGCATACACTGTGACCATAATATAGATAAGGAAAGATAGGCAGCATTAGATGTGTAACTTCCCCCAGAACTGACAGAAACCCTTCCTCTTCTGCAGCTCCATAAAGGCTGAGACATCTGCGATTAGATAAACACTATCAGATCTGAACCTCAGGGTTCCTACAGATAGCTTAGCAACACTAGAAACTACAGATGAGTAAATGAAATCTTGTCCATTTCCTTTCATTTATTCAGCTAAGACAAATGATTGAGCAGGATCAGGCTGACTGTCCCATGGGGAGAAGGGGTGGGTTCTCTTGCTATAGTACTGAATAGTAATGAAAGCAGAAAAATTGTAGTCTCTGCCCCATGCTAGGCCTAGTGTCTGCTGAAGTAAAGGGGAGAAACCTAAATATCATCATTGTTTTGTTCATGTCAATGCTGGGTCCTAATACAATAAGTTTGAAAATGGACTCCATATTTCTTTAAGGAACTCCTGGATAATAAGACACTTCATTACTTGGTCCTTATTAAACGCAGTCAAACAATTGAGCTCCTATTTACATTCAGCCCAGACCTAGCCCCAGCCATCCCTTCCATAAACCTTTTTATTTTGGTGAAGATCTGACAGGGTTTATTTTATTATTTCCTTTGCAGGGAGTTGGGAAGTGTAATCACTGGTAACTAATCAAATATCTTTCAAATACCCACAAATATAGAAAGGCAGAGAAATGATTAATTATTGGGCTAAGCCATTTCAAATGAGAACTCATCTAAATGAGCAGATTTATTTCCAGAACTGCCTGGGTGTAAATCTAACTGTTTTATGAAGATCTGAGTCTAAAGCACGCTTGTATTTGAAGATGGAATGGGTTATGAGCAGCTGTACAACTGTCTATCCAAAAATCATTGGAAAAAGAACAACTAAAGACAGTTTCAGACTATACAAATCTGTCAATACAATACATGGTGTTAGCCATAGTCAGCTATAAATTCATGGCTAGTCTACCTGGGTATTGTTAATTTACATGCAGGTTAGGTAGGGGAGTTGGTTTTAGACTGGTCAACAATTTTCAAATTTCATTATTTCCATAGAAACTTCTTTGTCAATGTTGGTAAAAAAGGGAAAAAACCTCTCACTTTTTTGGTGAGTTCCCCTCCCCTTTTTATGAAGTGTTCTGATTTAGACAGAGCTGAATGTTCCAGTGGAATATGAGTCTGTTGAATTTTCTTTGATCAGCTCTACTCTGCACAGTTATTTACATATAAGATGTAAAAATGGAATACAAGTCTGACCAAAATAGTTACGTCCATGCACGTGAAATCCTGAGCTCATACTACTAAAATGTCGATCCCCATAGAGATGGAATGTTTCCCATATTAAGTAGAGGTGAACAAATACTTCACACCGGTTAATTTATATGATGAATTTTGTCTCTTGTCTATTCCCAAGCATGCAGTTGAAAGACTCAGATTAATTTTCTTCCAAATGATTTACAAACTCTTCCACATTTTCCCCGAAATGAATGAAATTTAGTCTATACAGAGATCCTACACAAAACCTAAGAGCCAATAGTCCTATGAACGCTCTATTTTGAAGGGTTAACAGAGAAGAGGCTTGCTCTGGGCTTCTGCACAAAATGAATCTTACCTTGGTGCACCTGTGAGTATAACATTTGCTTTTTATAAGTATTGAAGCAATAGAATCTCCAACATATATTTACAGAAATTTGCTTTCAAATTAAACAAATATTTGCAGAAAACATTTCCACAATTTGCTACTTATAATATCAACTACTACTAACAATGATACTTAGCTCTCATCTAGTGCTCTTCATTGACAGATCGCAAAATGCTTTCTCTCGACAATAAAACCTCTATACAGATAGGACTGCCCAATTTGAATCAGAGTAATACTAATGCTGCAACCTTAACTCAGAACATCCTTGTTCTGGGGAGGTTTGCATGATACAATTTTAATTTTTATATCCAATTAAATAATAATATATTTTATCCTTATCTCTAAGATAACTGACAAAACAGGACTCTAATGTTGCTTAACACTCTAAATAACAGCAACTAAAATAAATATTAAAGAAAAATTATAAGCCAAACATTGCTTGACAAATGACATGGTTCCCTAGTTTGTCCAATTCTCTGGCAGTTTCTGTAAAAACTCTTATTTATGCTATAGCTCACTGCAGAAGAATGTAGCTTTGGAAAGAGATATGATGGCTAGTTAATACTGTGTGGGATTGCATGCTGTGGCCTGTGGCAATTCCTTATGTCTCTATGGGTAGCGATGCTTTTCCAGCATCATTTTTTTGTCATAACACAATTCCATTGTGAAATATTATTTGTATGAAGGAGGAAGAAAGGGCTGGTTACACCCTGCAGTGTTTTGGGGAAGTACTAAGAAGCGTGGATTGCAGGGAGTATGTGTGAAATACGACATTTCATTATCTGTAATTATTTTCTTTAACCAATAATGGCCATGTTGAAATGAGTTTCTTTTTTTTGGAAAGCACGGGGAGTGGCAGGGTAGGGAAGTCTCTTCCCCCCCTACCCCCCGCTCCCCCGGCTTGTTAATAAACTCAAGGAAGGCTTATGCTGAAATAATTTCTCAGCAAAACGAGTTTTTCTTCCATGTCCAAATGTAATTGCATTAGAGGGGATTGTAAATTAAGTTCCAAGGTAGCAGAAGCATTATTAATCCAATGCATTTTTCTTTAGTATCATGAGTTCCAAAACAATATGGCAACTTAATTCACTCTTAAATGGAAGCACGGTCCCTTCATCTCACAGCAACATGGGTTTGATCCAAAGCCTATTGAAATCAATGGGAGTCTTTGCAGTGACTTCAGTGGACTTTGGCTCAAGTCCCAAGTGTGGCTATCGGTTTTCTCAAAAGGTAAAGTGGGAAGGGGGAAATACATGAGTGGCTGTATTCATCCCACAAGCCATGCTATGATTCTATTGAAGACAATGGAGGCACAGAAGAGATTAATTTCATTGGATTCACCCTGACACGTGTAGGATGCTGATTTCAGAGAAAGCTTCATAGGTAGAAATGTTAGAAGCCCTCAAGAGAAATGGGTGAGATAAGACTGGTATAATCAGACAAAACTGTAGGTTTCGAAGTCTTTATTATTGCAAAATTCAGCTTTTAAAATCAGAAGACCTGCAGCAGCAGGCAAGCTAAGTGTTCCTATATTGCAAAGAGACAGTGTTTGCATATATGAGAGAACTCAATCTGCAGTTGTTCAATTACCTCTTTATGTTCACACAGGGTGCGGGAGTGTTTGTGCATTTTTTATTTTTTTGTATCTTTGAAAATCTGGCTCATGGGATTAATATTTTATTTTGAACTAAAGAACCATTTTGCTTATATCCATAATCAGTGAAAAGCAGTT
This sequence comes from Emydura macquarii macquarii, assembly GCF_026122565.2. Taxonomy (NCBI): domain Eukaryota; kingdom Metazoa; phylum Chordata; order Testudines; family Chelidae; genus Emydura; species Emydura macquarii. The sequence continues at coordinate 10,448,693 of NW_027130698.1, read as the reverse complement.
CTTTTGGAGGTCAATAAGCATGGAATTTATAAAACCCTCTCTTGAGTATTATTCTGCAATCAATTACATGTGAAACTGTTACTATATTTGCTTATTAAATGCATGAGATCATTATTTGCCCTCACCATGTTATTTGTCCGTTTGTTCTTAGGGAAACTAACAGATGTTTTAATAGTTGAATGTATTTTATATGGATACACAGCAAGGATTTTACCAACTCCTTAACACAATGATACAACTTAGAAATTGCACTGATTAGACATTAGCTTATCACAAAAAAATTCTGCAAGGTGATACAGTCTGACTTGCTGTGAAGAAGTTGCATTGTTTCTCATTTCCATTGAAGCATGCATGGTAGGTGGTTCCTTGGTGCATACATGGTATTAAGGGGTCACTGACAAAAAAACTTCAGTGGCTGCATACTCTTGAGTGCAGGGCCAGCTCAGGGGACTAGCCATGCCAAAGGAAGTGGCACGTGTTTGGTAAGGCATTAAAACTATGCCTCTTGTGCAGCATAGCTCTTAATGCAGGCTTGTGCCTTAGTGGCATGATTTAGCTCCTAGTACATTACTATACAATTTCACTTTAGACTTTTCCAACACATTTTTGCAGTTATTAAATTTTGTGCATGTAAATGAATGCATGCGCCTGTTTGTGCATGCACAAGTGCAGAATGATTTGGATAAGACATGTGCTCCATTTAATAGTAGTCGTTTTCTGAAACCCTTGTTGCTCTGCAGAAGCAGGTTTTCCATTTCAGTAAGGGTATCCATTGAAACACAGAAACAGCTTAATCTTTACAGCGTACTCCCTCAGTAACTGCTTGTGCATGAGATTTCCAAATGCTCAGATATAATTCTTCCACTGGAGAGAACAGCCTGATCATGACAATCTCTGTCAATTTTATTAGCCACACAGATGTTATGGATATATGGGGAAATTTGACCATAATTCTTCTAGTGACGGGCACAGTGGAACTGCAACAAACTATTCCTCTCCCTTCACACAACCACTCAGCTTGCAGGCTTCCTGCCATTTAGCCGATAGGTAGCTCGTCATTGTGTAAGCTTCCGTGTGGCCTTCCAGCTAGATGATCCTAGAATGAGAAGTAACACAGGATTGAAAATGACACTATTGAGCCAGTGGGAAATTGCAATTTCTTGCAACAACAGAACCCTATGTCCTTCTGAAAAGTAAAGCAAACAGTAGGAGTGAGATTTCTGCCTCATGATCTTGCTATGCATGAGATTTTGCTGCTAGGTGTGCAAAGCTAACCTGCGGGCAGAGTGGCCAGTGTCAATGACAAAGGATATTTTCCCCTCAATTAATGCCTATGACACTCAATAAAATATGTTACTGAAGGGAAGCTAACCTTCTATGACTGACAGGAGCACAGCTCAGCTATACAATTTAGCTTGTTTTCCTCCAGAAGCAGGATCTTCCAGTCTCATCTCAAAGACTTAAGCATCCATGTCCTCTCATTTCTCTCCATACAATCCCAAGGTCCTGGTGACTATCCCTCTGGGTGAGCACGTCTGGATGCAACTCTCTCTGGCAGAGAGCTGTGAAAAATAGTTGCATTGAACCTTGAAGTGTCTTGAACAAAGCAATGGGTCAAGGTTCAGTTTGTGCGAAGCTGAGCGCACGTTCTCAAAGAGCTGGCAAACGTGAAGGGAGGCAGTGAGGACCACTGATATAGACAGACCATGCAGTGGTTGGTTTAATTCTGTCCCTTGGGAAAGGAACTGACAGGAAGTCTTGGGACAAAGGAGAAAGGTTGGTGTTGTAGTTATGGCACAGGACTAGGAGTCAGGAGACCTGAACTGACCCAGACATACTGACCTTGTGCAAGCCATTGAACCGCTCTGTACCTCAGTCTTCTCATCTGTAAAAATATCCCTGAATAACTGACCTTAATACCCGGCTGGGAATGTGTGAGGTTAATTTAATTAGTGTTTGGTAAAAAGCATGACTTCAATGCAAAGGTATTATGGGTGCCTAGTTACCATGGTGACTGGCATCTTAGACATGTTAATAATAATAAAATAAATAAAGATCATGGGGCAGGCAGGAAGAACCCCTAGACATGAATGTTAGCTGCTCCCCTCCTGAGAGACTCCGTGTATTGCTTTCTCAGCACTCCTAGCCCTATGCTGGCTTCAGCTCTGATCCCTCCCAGGGTACACTAACACACTGTGCTATTGCTGGACTGCCAGGCACTTTTAAGTGCTTTATTATTTTCAGAAGGCATCAGAGAAACTAAAACCCCCACAACTGCAAATAATTGAATACGTCAATAATATTTTGACTTGTTCATGTTTTGCAAGGCTCAGTATAGCCCTGTTAAGTACCTTATTGCTGTCCCTCCAGCGATGTTAATTAAGTTCACCCTAGGCTCACGAGTGCTTTTTTTTTTTTTTTTTGAAACGAGCAAGCAGTTTTTCCAAATATAATGTCTAGCGATGGGAGCTGCAAGACACTGGAAAGCACCCGAACAAAGGCAGATTAAAAGGAGGCATCCTTCGGTGTGACTGTCAACATTTCCCTGCAAATAGCTTTTCCAGCACTATTAGCTGAGGGATTTTGAAAGTCTGAAGAAAGTATTAAAGAGGCATGCCAAAAAAATAGCGAACGGCAATCCTCGGCCCTGGACCAGGTTCACATTAGCATTTGTTTTATACATACAGAGCGGTCCCTTCACTCTAAAGCAAATTATGTGGGAGTTTCAGGATTTTCCCATGTAATTTTACCTGAGTCGCTGGGAGTGTGCGATACACCCAATTAAACAACAAAACTTGCCATGTCATTACACAGTCCATTGTCAGGCATGCATGCCATGGACTCCCACTCACATTGGTGGTAGGGTTTGATCAAATGAAGCTTTCAGCCGCAGTACTCTCCTACAGCAGAACGAGGGTGGTGGTGTGATACCCGAGAGTTGTGACATCAGACACACACACAGACATTCAAGCTGTGGGTGACACGACGTAATCGTGCCTTCCTCCCTTACAGGCTGTGGTTAGGATCTGCAGGGCTGACGACAGAGAAGAAAAGCAACCTTCCTCCCCACCTTTACAGTCTTTCGGCAACTCACCATCTCTGGCCTGTCTACCTGCTACTCACCTTCGCAGCAACCCCAGGTTATTTTTCAAATCCGGTCACACACCCACAGACGTACAATTTTCTTGCTGTTAATTTTCTTTTCCATGCATCATGATCTTACCTATAGATCCCTGGGGAGTCAGTGGAAGCTCCTGATGCAGAAAGGTGAATGGGTAACACTAGCAGGGGCAGCAGGAAGAAGAGGCCTGGAACAGGCTCCAGGGTGCCCTTTTTGGTGTACATGGCACATGGAATCACTGTGTTTGTCTTTGCTCATCTCCCAGTACTCCCTGTCCCGCTCTCACCAGTCAGCCCCAACTCCTTTCTCCCTGTCCCCTATCGGAAGCACCCTCTCACACTCACTACCATCATGCACCCTGCATTCTTGACTGCAGTGGACATGGAAATCAGATATCATGTAAGGCTGGACCAATGGTTAGAATAGAGGAGTGAGTATGAGTCGGGACTCCTGAATTCCTGATTCGTGATCAGAGACTCATGGTCAGAGATTAAATGACTTTACCTTCGGCAAGTCACTTAACATGACTGTGCCTGAATGTATCCATTTTATAAGCTGCCAACTACTTCCCTAGTCAGAGGTCCACGATGGACATTTAAAAAGCAATGGGACAAATTGTGCTTTCAGTTACATCTGTGCAAATCCAGTGGAGTCAATGAGCTTGTCCCAAAGAATTTAGGCCAATACGTTTACCAATATGTTAAGCCATTCATTGTTACTACTATGCCTTTCTTTAAGCAGGTTGCCTGTTTTGCACCCTACTGCCTACCTCTTGATTCACATAGCACTTTTGATTTAAATAGCACACTAACCAGCAGCAAAAAATCCCAAGGAAGGGCAGGGGAATGAGCTGCCCAGCCAGTTGTAGCCAGGCTTTGTGAAACACATTTCACAGCTTTGAAAAGCCTTTACTTTACTTCCTGCCTCTCTCTTTGGCTGCCACAGCCTTCCAGTGCAATGGCCAATGCAGAGTCAGAAGCCACTACTACCCAAGCAATCGGAGCTGAATTCCTTTCATTGGGCCGCATCATCTATCTCCTTGGTGTTTGTGGTGAACCTGACTGGTTTTCGCACTTAGGAACGCGGTGACTTGTTGCACTGGCTAGGTCCAGTCTTAAAGAAGGCCAAGGTTTGTGCAAGCTTTTCCCATGAACGCACCTCTTTCCTTAATTGTGAGCCTCTGCTATTCTATTCCGAACTGTCTGCAGATCACTGTGTGAGTGAGGTGGGGCTGTGAGGTAGCCAAGTAGTCAGCAGACTTCTCCTTTCATTGGTGCCCGGATACAAGATGCCTGCTGTCCGAGGCTAATATATGACATTAAAACACTGAGGGCTTGATGGTGTCTGAGAGGTGCAGCCCTGCGATAGGCCAGGCCCTGCACCAGGAGGAGTGTGCCTTCCGTGCTATCTCGGAGAATGGTGCAGGGTGCTGCTCCCTGCTCCGGGCCCAGTCAGCTCTGCTTCTGCCTGCTCTCCCTGGGTGACCCAGCCCCAGGGATTCTAGGAGGGAGCGGTCTCTGTGCTTGTGGAAGTGCAAGGGCTGTGATTGTGTCAGGGTTCCCTATGCCAATCATAACTGGGTTTGGGGGGGTAGGAAGTGTACCCTTCCCCCGCCACATCCAGGCACACTCTGGCCCTGAGCAGCCTGGAACGTCCTGGACAGATTCACTCCTGCTTCCATAGCAGGACATGGGAACATGCAGGCGAGATATCAACCCCCAGTTAATCCCTTTCAGGTTTTACACAAGATACCTTACATGCTGGGTAAAGACACTTGAAGAGAGTTTGCTCAGTTCTGAGAAGAACTCCAGACTGGCTGGATAACCTCAATAAAGCTGCTAGTTCTTAACTTAATTCTGAGCCAGTGTAGACATTCATCAGGGCTCCTGCAAGCTTGAGACGCAAAGAATGTAAAGGGGAGAGAGGCGTTGAGGATGACACTGAAGTCACAGGCCTGGGCAAAAGGGGGGATAATGGAGACGAAGGCTGAGTTTGGCGGGAAAGGTGAGACGTTTTTGTTTGCAGGCATACGAGTCAGTCAGGGATGAGAAACAAAGACACCAGAAAGAAAGAAGGAATCGGAACGGGAGGCGGTTGATGTGGCTCCCAAGTTTTCAGCAGAATGGGAGCAGGAGTAGAAAAGCAGAAGCAAGGGGATAGCCTGGTGGCATGGAGAGAGACGTGAGAAAGAGGAGTGATAGCATCCACAGCCTGTACTTCAGAAGTAGTGAGCACCCACAACCGTATCTGGAGTCATTTGGGAGTGATTAGCTTCTCTGGATCTGATCATAGAGAAGAGTTCGGCTTTAAAAAGCATTGAATCAATAGAGTGCAAGGAAGTCAGTGTGGGAAAGGGGGTGCTGAGAACAGAAAGCTTGCAAAGTGGTGCAATAAGCAAAACAACCAGAAGAAGGAAGGAAGGAGGAGAGAATTATACCTTCTCTGAGCTGCAGTGTGATCATCTCTATATTAGTTCTGAAGATGTTATCACATGCGGTCCGTGATAACCATCTCACAACCTCTGTCAGTCATTAGGTGGGTATGTGTGCGACTGGTAACATAATATCTGCTTACTTGTCTGCACATCATTTTTCTGAAGAAAAGGAGATTATAAGCAGCAGACTTTTGGACCAGAAGATATAAAAGTCCAAGCTCCTTTACACCCAAAAGAGAATGAACAATGGACACTTTCAGCCCAAGTTTTGTAGACTGTAGGGTTCTTCCTCAGAGAATAGAGACCCAGAGATGAAACTGCCACACACCAGCCCCAATTCATGCTTGCCATGTCTGCCCTGTCGTCGTCCCCTCCCCCCCCCAATCCTGTTGAAGAACAAAGGTTTAGTTGATCTAGGGTTTCTCCTAAAAGATAAATCAATTTTATTTGTTTAGAAGTAGAGACAGTATTTTAATTCTTCTAGCGTGGTTTCTCTGCGTTCTTGACCATGTACATTGTACAGACCAGTCAGCAATATGGCCTTTTCCTCCACAGCACTCTCTCAAATCACACACACACACACACACACACAGTATCTGGTTGTCACAACCAACCTGGCCACAGATATCAGACAACATTATTCTCTTGCTGTCCCTGCTGTATTAGTGGCCTGGTTGTTGTAGGAGTACAAACCCACCATATCACAGTTACATTATAGTAGGACTTCCATACCAAACCAAAGGAACAGTGTACAAACTGCCTCTAATTTTCTGTATTTCCTTTGTGGTTATGTCTGAGATTGCTGTATAAATATTTGTCTTTTCCTAGCCCAGTCTATCCTTCTGCAAGGAAATCCTAATCCTACCATTGAGACTACATAACCTACATAATGGAAATCAATGTGATGTCATACGTTCACCTTGATTACTCTGCAGGTGCATAAATCATGTATGAGCAAATCCTGGTTTGAATGCTCCTCTCTGGAGTTGTGCCCATTCAAATTTTGTACATGCACAAAGGCACACATTTGAAAATCTAACCCATATAAAGCACTACATGTTTGAACATATCTGTCCTCACCACAACTTTATTGTAGTCACGCTGATCCCCTCTGTCCACTCTATTCTCTTCTGGCTCAACTCATAACTCAGTCTTATTCTCCTCCTTCAACTCCTTCCTTAGAACTCACTTATTCTGGCTGTCCTTCCATCACTGTCCCCTGTCCTCATTCCCAAAGGGCTTCAGGACTGCTAGACTGCTCCATGAGGAGTACCTTGGCAACAGGTACAGAATTCACATCCTCCTTCTCTGAGAGCACAGGTCTTTATTACTTCCAAAAAAAAAAAAAAAGGAGAATCTGCGTTAGCTGTTAGCAATACGAGAGCAAGGACACACAGCTGAAAAGTTCTGGTTCTGTCCAGTAGAGGGCAGTGGATCACATAGGGCATAATCAGTTTGTTACAATATTAAATTAATTTTAAAGAAATCTAAAAAGGAACTACAGCAAGAAAAGTCTTCTGCAGAAATCGACATATCTAATGATAAGACAAGAACTTAGCAGGATTCAAACGTTTGTGTGGGTAGTGAAAAGATCTAGAGTTACATTAGCTATGTCACAAATGTATAAATCCTCATGCTTCAGAGTATACATCATCAACTACCTGACAGGCATCAGAAAGAAACTTCCCCTGCAAGGGAGACTATTTCATAACTGGCCATTCGGAAGTTCCTCTGAAGCATCTGGTTCTGGCCACAGATCTGATAGTCCACTGGTTAATCCAGTATGGCAATGTGTAAATTCCTATGAAGGTTGATGTTGCAATCCTTTTCCCCCCAACTCCAGTCTCCACTGTCCCACAGACCTGGCCAGATGCACATGCCCCTGAAGTGGAACGGCCGTATGGATGCTCCCTTAGCGTACCCAATTGCTCCATACCAGTGACCATAAGGCATGACTGAGCCCTAATTGAGCAACCAGATCCCATACCAAAGGGGTTTTAAAAATCAGTAGAAACTGCAAGAAATGGCAGATTGGGATTCCAGGTAGGAAGGGCTGCTTACCACTGTCTAGCATCTTGATCCTGTAAAGTGGGGATGGCCCATAATTCTAAGTGGCTTCAGGAGGAGTTGAGGGCATCAGCCCTTGGCAGGGTCAGGCAGGCTACTTGGTTTACAGTACTGTACACTGGTAATTCTCTAGTACATAATAATGCTGTGTTGTGGTTTGTTACATCAGAGGCAAAATTAAGATCTCACATAAAACCAACATTGGCCTGCACATCAGACTGCATAGATAGCATCCTGCATGCAGTTTGAACTAGCATCAGGCAAGATCAGCTGGTTACAAGGATATATACGTATATAGAGATATATTTAAGTTTTGTAAAAGCAAATTGTTCTTGGGGGTAGGGAGGAAGCACAATCAGATTTGTGAAGCTGGTGATTCAGGCTTGAATATCAGCCCGTACATCTTTTTGTGCAAGAGGATCAAAAATAGACCCTAGGTGCCTTTGTCTGACACAAGCTCCAAGAGCAAATTCTTGGATACAGTGCTGATGTCGGTGAATCGTGTGCAAGATCACTGGTGCTATTTCATGCATACAAACTAATGATGAGATTCATAGAGCTGCGCTCATTTATACCAGCTGATGGTATTGTTCTCTGCAGCCTAGCATTAGTGATGTTGTTACTAAATACGAAGGACATGTGCAAATAGCTTGACCGATGGCTTCATTGCCCTCCAGGTCACCAAAACCTGGAGCCCACATTCATTCTGCCTTTGGCTAGATGCCTGACAGGCTTGTGCTTAAAAGTGGCTTGGAAATCTGCACTCACCTGCCTGCCAACTTTGTGCGCCCTGGAGATAGATAGATATATAAAATATTTCGGATTACACAGAGAGCCAGGTCATACAGTATGCTGAATATCCTCAACCCCTACTTATGTCCCTACCTAGGGATGTGATTTATTCTCCATCAGTTGCAGGGTTTAAGTGAAGACTGGATGTCTGTCTAAAAGATATGCTACAGCTCAAAGGGAAGTTTTGGCTTGATGCAGGAATTACTGAGTGAGGTTCTTTGGTCTGTGTAATGCAGGAGGTCAGACTAGATGATCATCATAGTCTTTCTGGCCTTAAAATATATGAATCTATATTAATGGACAATAAAGATGCTAAGCACCTAGCAGGATTGGTTCTGGATATTGTAACCATGTTGTTTGTCTGACCTTTAAAACCTGAGTCACATAAAATAGTTCTATAGCTGTGTTTGCTACGGCCAAAGTACAAATGTGCAGTTTTTCAGGCTCCTTGTACAGTATCACTCAGTGTAGAATTATTTCCCTTAATGGCTACTCTACAAGTGACTAGTTAACTGATTAAGGTATAGATATTAACTAATGAATTTAAAGAGACTGGTGGAAAATAATTTTAACTTTCCGTGGTTGTGTCACAGAGCAATTACTGTGGTTATTTATTTATGGTCTGAAGTAAATTATTTTGTCTGTTTCATGACAGAGATGTGGATTTGTTTGTTTGTTTGACTTATTTAATTTCAAATTAGTTATACCTGCTGCTTCTTATTCTTTTCTTTTTTTTTAACAAAAATCCAACCTGGCCAAAGAATTATGGTAAGATTATTTTTATTTCCTAACTGGAAATTTAAGTTCAACCAATGTTCTTTCTTTGGCTTATGAACGGCAATATTAAGCAATCCTTGCTAAGAATCTCACAGATGAATAGATGCTCTGGTTATAAATCTGATTTCAAATCCCATGGAAGTGCTACTGGGAACGATGAAAACAACTAAAGGGAATGTTGTTTCATGTCCATTTCCCTTCCGTTTCAAGACTGCTCTCAGGAGCCACACTCTGTTTTGTAATGAGGCACAGCAAAAGTCCCCAATCCTGACTTTTATTTATGCATTTCAGTGGGGTTTTTGAGGCTGGTGTCCTGAGAGTTAGTGGTGTGGAAATGCTTTAAAGTGATGGCATGGTGGCACTTGTCTTTCAATCCATCAGAGAAAATTGTAATCATTATTTGTAATAGTTCACAGGAAGGTGCACCATGGCTTGGTTTAAAGATATCCTATTTTGAATACATAGGGGTAATATTCCCCTTTAGATGTGCTGGGATTTGAATGAATCACTCCCATTAACAGTAATAGGAGTTATATGTTTAAAATCCCTGCACATTGTGAGGAGAATATACTCCATGGAATCCAATTAATTTGAAGAATATTACATACTTAGGGAACATTTGTGCTATACAATTTCACTGGCATGTAGATGTGTCCTCAATAAAGCTTTCTAGTGGCCAGCAAAGACGACATTAACATTCTACTGTACATCTAAAAAAAGGAGGACTAGGCTATACATTTTCCCCAGCTGAGTGTGGGCAGCTACAAAGAAGCTTTTGAGAGTAAACAAATAAGGAATTGAGAAAATAAGGAAGGAGATGGTATTTTAAAAATGTGACTATTTGGAGAATGCTGGGGAATGAATACAGAGAAGGCTATTTGCGTATAGGCAAGATGCATTACAACAGGAACCAGGCAAATACAAATAAAGAAATACAGCATGGAGGATAAAAGGATATTCAGACTCTGGCTGTTTCCCACAGGCAGAAATTAATTATGTGAATGGAAGTGATTTTGTTTTGGGGGTCATTGCGGAGGTTGATATTACAACCTTTTTCTATCATGGTAAATATCATTCTATTAAAATAGCCAACCCGGTTGTTCTTGTGATCCTAATGAGGCTATTTTACGTGACAAAGACAATGGCAGCGAAGAAACTAACAGCAAGTTTTAATGCTTCAGAAACAAAGCACCAGAGACACGCTGCTTCTGGAAAGTGTAACAGAACATTAAAGCACATGATAAGTAAGCAGGAATCAGCAAAAAGTTAATAGGAAACCACAGTGACAATATGTCCAAGCAGTTTAGGATAATATTTCTCTTCTTTTTTTTCCCTAACAGGATGAGGAATTTAATAGTACACAGGAAAGCAATATCTTAGTAAAGAAAGAAAGGAACAACAAAAGATAAGGAAATAATGGCTCTTGCTACTAAACAAGCAATTCAATTTTAAGAACACTTGTTGGTAAATGTTTGACAGGACCTCATTTGCCAAGACCTGGATGATCTTGGGACCTTCTTCAGAAAGTGGGGGTGGGGTGGTTGTTTTTTTTTAATGAATAATATGACCAGGATTTTCGATAGTGAATAATTATCTTTGGATGCCCAAGTGGAGAAACTTTGTAAAGGGCCTGATTTTCAAAGATGGGTGCTCAGAGCTTTCTAAAAATTGGGTCCCTTTGTGTGATCTCATGTTAAGCACCCAATAATTGAAGCACCAGAAGTCACTAATAAAAATCTTGGCAATTTGCATGTGTGCGCATGCGTACGCGCAAGCCATCTGAAACGAGTACAAACAAAATCTTAATAACAATACCGCACCATTATGTGGTCTTGATAGGCCCAGGGTTGCAAATTATTTTAGAAATGTTTTGGAGCATGTTAAAAAATGCTGTTGGGCTCTCTTTTGTTGTGTTGGGACTTAGGTCTGATGTAGCAGTCACACTGTGAAATCTCATTGCAGTACCAGGGCCCAATCCATTTGAAAATCCTCTACAAATGTTCTTTTCTATGCAGAAAAAAGTCATGATTTAAAAAACAATATCTTGGGATCTTAGAAAGTGTTTTAAATCCCATTGCAAAGTTGGGAATGTTTGTTTTCTAATGGGCTAAAGGTCTCATTCCTAACTCTGGGGGGTGATGACATTTCAGACTTTGACGGTGTAGTGAAAAGTATTGGGTCAAGGATTGATAATACCCATCTGTGCCCATGGGCAGATGTAATTTAGATGTGGTTGGGATTCCCTAAGTCGTAAGGGAGGAGGGAATGTATATCTGTCTGTCTGACTTATACATTATTTTAGAAATGATGGTGGCTGTTTCAAGTTGCTCAGAGGTTAGATATGATCCAAGGAAAGAGGGATCACTGAGTAGAGGGCACTTGAATAAGTGACAGGTTCATCATAAATTCAGTGGATCATATGGCTCTGCAATTTATAACATGGATGTCATATATGCCATGTATAACATCTAAGCTTGAGTTGCTTATTTCTTGTAGTAAGACAGTAAACGGGAGCGCCTGGGAACTCGTCTTCCACATTCCATATTACGCTGTACTTCCTTGTACTTCCGAGTACTCCGAGTACTTCCTTGAAAGCTAGAAGATTGGCTGATGTGCTTGCCCCTGCTCCAAAGGGACATTTGGGGTCTGAGTATTATTAGTATTTATTATTTGTTTTACAGTGGCATCTACACACCCCTAGAGACAATAGGCCTATTGTGCTAGGTGCTGTACAAACACAGAACAACAATAGAATCCCTGCCCTGGGGAGCCTACAATCTACTTAGGCCAGTGACCAAGTGCACATATGCCCTGTGTTATGTAGAAAGGTGAACTAGAGGATCACTGTGGTCCCTTCTGGAATCTATGAATTTGTAACTATAGCATATAGAATAGAGGCAAGGGTGTGCTGCTCCTTTTTGAGTAGATACATTGCCTTGCCTTTTTTCCCCAGCCTCCCTGAGCCATCCTTCCCTCCACTTTGTACTGCTTCTAGGCGCTTGGGGATCAGTTGCTAGAATTTATTCCATCATACTCACAGAAAACATGATAAAATATAGAAAGAAGTTGTGTGAAAATTTTTACAGCATTTCGGCTGTCACTGGTTAAAAAAACCTCTCATCCAGTAACAAATCAAATAGCAGGTCTGAAATATAAAAATCTCATTCCTTTCATATTGCTGCTTATCCTATGCACTAAAAATGTGTGCTCCTTAATGACACCGCTTTTTACGTCAGGCAGAGAAATGCCCTTAAAAGGTTAAAACCAGCCATAGAATACTTGCAATTCATCTTCTCACATGGTATTAAATATTCATTTTATAAAAAGCTAATAGATCTTAAATAAATAAAAGGAACAGGATCTACAGTGGTTTTACAGACCATAATTTAAACCTGATCCTGAGAAGTAATGTTAAAATGATAAACATGTTCTATGTGATGTGTGACTGTTTAACGATGATGTTATCGAGCATGGAGATTAGACCCATGTCAGATGTGGTTTTGAAGAAGATACCTGGAGTACAGAACGGTTTTCAAAGGCATCTTTCTTGTTAAGGAATAGCCAACTGCTTGTGTACTTCTCTTCTCTAAGTATCTTAAAAACACATCAAGTTTTTCTCTTTCCGATTCAGATTTTAGAAGTGTGGTTTATCTATTTTTAAGATCTCTGCAGCTGAGAAAAGGACTCAAATTGATGAGGGTTTTGGACTTTGCTCATTTATATCTTTATCAATATATGTATACTTACTTAAAGGATTGATTGTAGAATCTTGGCTGGGGCCATTTTATTTAACAAAATACCCAGTGGTTGGCCTAACATCTAATTTTGGAATGACCTCACTGATGCTATCATTTTCCAAAAGATGAACAAAAAAAGGGTTTTTTTAAGGTGAAAGAAGAACTGAGCTTTAGTACTTGGATGAGGCCAGTGCTTGTGCTTATGTTAAAGAAACAGTCACTTGAGGCAACACACAACCTTATCTGACCTATAAATAAGTAAAATAAACAATATCCCTTTACCAAATGAAAAATACCCTTTAGATACCAAACTCCAACAGCATAGTCCCCCAAACTCCATGATGGGGCACTGGTTTGGGATTAAGTCAGAGGAAGCAGTATACCTACTGATCACCACCACCACTTTCTGTTCCAGCAGATGCATGAAAAAACTTGATTCACACTGATCTCATAAGAGCACAGCCGTGCTAATATACCGTAATAAGGTCATGTCAGATGAGGCATATTCAAAAGCAGCAAATTTAGGATTATTAAAAGGAAATCTTCTTTAAAAAAATGTAGAACTAATCTGTGGAACTCATTGCCACAATATTTCATGTAGGATTCCAAATAGGAATAATTGTTATAGGGATAATGTGACAGCCACAGTTATGTTAGATAAGACAAATGATATGTTCTCGTTATCCAGACATTTTCTAATCCTTTTTTGAAGCCTATGATGATCTTGATATCTATTTTCTTTTCAGGAGAAAGATAAAATTCTCATGGTTCAGGGCATAAGCCAATCACTAACAGCACAATCCTGCAAGAAGACGTCAATGGGACCACATATGCTTAAAGTTAAATATGTGTTTTGCTAAATTGGGGCCATCACTGCATTTTGCAGGATAAAGCCTAAATGATAGGGCCTGACACAAACTTTAATCTATGGGTAGGTTATTCCATAACGGCCCAGTTCAGGGTTTCATGCAACTTCCTCTGAAGCATCTGGTATGGAGAAAAGAGATTATTGCACTACATGGGCCTCTGGTCTGATCTGTAGGGCAATTTTTATGGTCCTGTATCTTTCCTAAAAAATACATATAATATACAAATTAAAAAGAGAACACAAAACTGTTTTTAAAATGTTGGTAACTTTTAATAAATCCAATTCAGAATGCTAAGAACAGCAGTTAAAAGTACACTGACAGAATATTATCCACTGAATTATGGACAACCATAGGACCCTGCCAGGTTGAAGCTTAATACCAGAAATAGAATAAATTGATTCAAGAAGTCAATTTGAACACCGCCGTTCAGCATGAGTGCAGCTTCAGTTGCTAATGATTAAATGTTACTTCTTTATAAACTTCATTCTGGCCAAAAACTATCTTGCATTAATATTTTCATAAATGAGGTCCCTAAGTAAACACATTTTATATACAATACAAATACCAAAGTCACTTCAGTTCATGTATCGTGATCCTGACCACTCTGGCAAGATTATGGTGTGTGTGGGGGGGAATGAATTAAATCAGATATTTTCATAATTTAGTGTTTCCAAAGCTCAGAAATCAGCACATGATATCTTTCCTTTCTGAATTACATATCTGTTAGTGAAAAGAGCCAAATTTTCCAAGAATCCAGCCAAAAGCTGACATTTGATAAAGGATTTTCATCTATAAGGACAAATGCAAAGTACTCCACTTAGGAAGGAACAATCGATTGCACACACACAAAATGGGAAATGATTGCCTAAGTAGGAATACCGCAGAAAGGGATCTGGACATTAGAGTAAGCTAAATATGAGTCAACAGTGTAACACTGTTACAAAAAAACCTGACTTCATTCTGGGATGTATTAGCAGGAGTGTTGTAAGCAAGACACGAGAAGTAATTCTACCACTCTACTGCTCACTGATAAGGCCTCTGATGGAATATTGTGTTAAATTCTGAGTGCCACATTTCAGGAAAGATGAGGACAAATTGGAGAAAATCCAGAGGAGAGCAACAACCATGATTAAAGGTCTAGAAAACATGACCTATGAGGAAACATTGAACAAATTGGGTTTATTTAGTCTGGAGAAGAGAAGACTGAGGGGGGACATGATAACCGTTTTCAAGCACATAAAAGTTTGTTACAAGGAGGAGGATGAAAAATTGTTCTCATTAACCTCTGAGGACAGGACAAGAAGCAAGGGGCTTAAATTGCAGTAAGGGAGGTTTAGGTTGGACTTTAGGAAAAACTTCCCAACTGACAGGGTAGTTAAGCACTGGAACAAATTGCCTAGGGAGGTTGTGGAATCTCCATCATTGGAGATTTTTAACAACAGGTTAGACAAACACCTGTCAGGGATGGTCTAATTATTGCGTAGTCCTGCCTTGCATACAGGGGACTGAACTAGATGACCTTCTGAGGTACCTTCCAGTCCTACACTTCAATGATTTTATGTGTCCTATCTATTGGTTGTTTCTACAAGACATACAGTGTAAAAATGGATACAGGCACTAATGGCTAAATGAACAAAAGGCCACCCAATGAAGGAGGAATATAAGAAAGGGGATGGAACACTTAATGGTAGAGAGCTTTGATTAGTTGCATTTGTAAAACTGGAACAAATGCATTTGTAAATGGATTCATTTAGAGTGCTCTGTTGGGAAACACGTGTGACACATGCATGTCACTGCAGGGGTAAGCTCAGACGAAGGGAAATGCAACAAAGATGGAGGAAATAATGAGCAATTGCACCTGGATAAGCACCAGAGGAACAGCGAGAAAGTAGGGGATTTTGGTGACCAGCAAGGGAACTGATCTGATTTTCCCTGCAGCTGGGGGCGTGTTTGGGATTTTGGCTTTACCCAGTACGTAGATTGGGAAAAGGGCAACGACAACATTTGGCTCCAGATCCCAAAGTTCCTGAGGGAGAGGGCAGGTGCTTTCGGATGTGGGGCTGTGCTGTGAACAATCGCCTCCCTGATGTGAGCACAGAAGTCGTGCAGGACCTGGCCTGATGGTGGTAATAGAGTGCATGCTGCACCCCCTTAGTTTTCTGGACCTGTGATTCCTGTCTAAGGCATATGCTTCTAGGATCACTTGTGGGTGCTACACCCAACCTCTACTGAAACCTATAAGTAAATGCCACAAAAGATCCCTAAGAATGTTGCCTCTGCAAGAGTAGAAATCTCCTGTTCACAATGCTTTCCATGCTGGATTCCCCAAGATAGTCCTGATGTGGTCCTGATCATAGTTTATTATGTCCCCTGAAAATCCTGATAGTGACCCCCGAGGAAGAATCTCATGAGACTACACAGTTATTTTGGTTGTAATAATAATCTTTAAAGATAGTTCTGATCATAAACTGAGACAAAAATTAATGTATTTGTAATGTTCATTACCCATGTTTTCCTCTTCCTTCTGAATGGTGAAGATCAACCATATGGGCCAGCCCCCAGCAGCTACCATGGTGCTCCTCCTGTTAGTGTCTCAGCAGAAAATAATCCTAAATCTAGGCGATTTCTTTGAGTTTCTTGTATGCAACATAGTCACCTGGACTATTACCATTTTAGTTTGAATATTTCCCTTACTTTTCTTTGGAGCAGTTCAGCTTGACCACTTTAGTTTGACACAGTTGCCTTTTGACCGACACGTACAATATACATGACGTGAATTTTGCTGTGATTTTTTTTTTTTTAAATCCCACTGAAATGTTGGCTTCTGCTATGTGACCAGTCATCTAATTCCCTGCCTCAATATGCACAAGGTCAGGGCCTCCGAAGTCTTTCCTCTTGGCATTTGTTCCTTTTGTTGATACGTCAATGAATACCAACGGATCTTAATAAAGCACTGATAGGTTATAGCATATTCTGAATCGGGATAGCCATATAGGTTGCCTTTCATCCCCACTGACAGGAATTCCTGACGTTGAGAAAATACCACTTCAATGAAGATGCTTTCATTTGGGTCTAATGACTAGGCTGTCCTTTGAGGAGTGCCGATGTGTCTATTGTGTCATTGGATAGATTGGGGCAGTGATTCCAAGGCACTTTCTGCGCAGATGCAGGTACAGAGACTTTTGGTTTCCCGGGCCAGTACCAGGGGCAACTATTTGACACTTAGCAAGGCAACCCAGCATACGTAATTGCTATGGAAGGAGCAAACCAAGAGGCATGAGTGATCCACTACATACACTTTCTGCAGATATGCAAGCACAGAAGGCGCCAAATGTTCTTGTTAGAAGAACAAACAAATAGGGCCAGCATAAGACTGAGAAACCCCAAAAGCCCTGAGCTACATTAAATGACCTGACGATATCCCCATTAACCAGAGTTACCGTCTCTATTAAGAATTAGTCAAGGCTATGTAATATCAGTGGCTACTCAGCTGGATCCCTGAGAGACATCCCAACTAAGCAGATTACCCACTTTGGTGTCTTCTATACCTTAGCCTTCAAATCCTTATCCACATGTGCAATCCTAACTCAAGCAAGCAGTCCCATTGGATTCAAAGAGTGAGTCCCCAGCTGCTGTCAACTGGTTTCGCTCTGTCAACTCCCTTCCTGACTTACACCCACAGAAGATCAGGCTCGAAGGGACTACTCTAAGGAGAAAGGGTTTGCAAAAGCAGACACTGCATGCTGAACACAGGGTAGGTACTTCACAAGATCCCTATTTTACTACTCTCAATCTGGTTGGTCTATTCATTCACTGACATTGCCTGGAGACAAAGAAATGAAATAGGTCAAGTTACCTTAAGGCTAATGATATTGATAAAATGTAATGCCGGGTGTCCTGTAGTCCATAAATAATGTAAGAGAAGGGAGTGCAAAATCCCAAATTCCACAGCCGAAGTTAAACCAGAAATTGGGGACTGACTGTCTTTCAAACCAAGCTCACATTTGCCTTGATTTCTATCATTTATAATCCTGGAAATTAACCCTGACATCTTTAAATTGCCAGTGTTCCAAGTTTCCTAATGTATTCTTTCCATGGAGCTTCCCCCTTTACCCTTTTTGTGGTCTGAAAAAGATTTTTCAAGACATTGTTTGGGCTGATTTCTGCAGCTTGATAAAGTACAGTGACCTCTTTCTACTTTCTCTGTGGAATATTTGCATGTTGATTTTTTTTTTATGTGGCTGCATGACCCGTTCCATTTTGTGCTGATGAAAAAAACAGATGGTCACTGAACATAACAAAACATCCCAGTGGATTATAGAATGTTAAGGAGGGAAGGTACCAAACTCAAATGGCTGATTCTCTGTTCCACCTTGTGGAAACCCCTGGATAGCATTAGTGGATGTAAACTACTAACCTTTTTATGGTTAGCTGTCTGATAAAGTGTGTCTTGTCTTGATTAGTTTTTGTTTGACTACAATATAAGCACAAGAAACCCAAAGCAGTTCCCTGGCCAAACCTTCTCAAATAGATTTCTGCTGGAAAAGGTTTAAAAAAACAGAAAGTGAGACTAAAACTAATGAGCCTGCTATGCCTCCAGTTTACACTGGCGTGCATCGGAAATGGTCCATTTGAAACCAAGGGAGTCATGCTGGTGTAAAACACAGAGTAAGTGAGAGGAGAATTAGGTTTTATGGACCTGAACCTATGCACAGCTTTGCCATTTGCTTCAATTTGAGCAAGGCTGGGGCCTGGCACACAGATTCTCAGCAGGTGTAAATTGGCATAGCTCCATTGCTACTGGAAAATGACTCCAGCTTACAAGAAAATGACTCATCCAGATGGTAAAGTAGACGCCATATTGGGCCTGATTCGGATCTCACTTAAACCAAATTTACATCAGTGAAACTACATTTCCTTCAGAGGACTCACTCCTGAAACTGGCCCAGAGTGTTCAGAGACCACTAGGCGGTGTGTAGTTTACAATGCACAACTCAGCCGCCACCTGCTGCTCAGAGTGCACTTGTCTTACCTAGCCTTGGAAAACATTAGTACAACGGGTTGTTGTGGTGGTGATGGGAATAGGTGTGTTTATTTGTGGGAGAGGAGGCATCCTCATGCTTGAATAAAAACTTCCATTTGCCATAGAAAGCTGTCCTCCTGCCGTGTGTATCATCGATGGCCCTGCTGGCAGCCATATTAATTGTTCTCTCATTCTGGAGAGGCAACATGGCACTTTTTGAACTTGAAAAGAGTATGTGGAAATTCTTTTTTTAAAATGATTAACAGGCTTTCTTCCGGGAGACAGGTGGCGTGGATATGAGAGGGTGTGTGAAGTAGAAACCTCTCTTGAATAGAATCTAGACAGCCAGCTGCTGGGAAAAAAGGAAGAGAGATCATAGCAGGCTAAAAAGAAAAGGCTTAAAATAGGAGGAATTAAACATAGACAATAATTATTTTAAATACCATTTTTCTCCTGATGTGGTTCATGAAATGACTGTGAGGTGATGCATCAGAGGAGGGCTAAAATGATGAAAACAATGTCAGGACCTTCAGGCATGATAGGCCAATGATGGTATGTTTTGATGATGTAAGAATTGTAATCAGGGAGAAGTAATATGTTTAGAGTACAGTACTGAGAGTCAGGACTCTGAGATTTCTTTCTCATCACAATAAAAAAAAAAACCGAGTCTCAAAGCCTGGGCCAACTGACTTGGTCTGGCATGGGCTCATCCTACGGAGCGAAAAATAGTAGTGTAGGCATTCCTGTTCCAATTGACCTGGGCTCTGAGACTCACAATCATGGGATTTTTTTGTGCAATGTAGAGGTACCCTTAGACTCTCAATGCCTCTATTTCCTCATATGTTAAATGTAATAATACAGACTAAAGGTACTAATAATATGTACCAGTCTTAGCAAGGCACTGAGGTCTTTGTAGGAAAATGCTGTCAGTATGCAGTAATTACTGTAGCGGTGGATGATAGAGATGGGCTGATCTCAGAATTCTGACCAGATACTTCGAAGCAACTCTGCTGCAGCTCTGTGGCCTGAGGGAAGGATTCTGTCTCCTTCTCTCACCTGGGCACAGCCCCTGGACTGGGGCATTACACTGCAGAAGGGATTTGGCCCAAAACAGATAGTGTCGGATTCTCAGAGATAGAAAACCTTGTACACAGACAGCCCACTACAGCGGATAGCTACGAGATGGGCACTCATTTTAAATTAGCACCACATACTGTGTGATCCCTATAAAAGGTGACACTCAGTGGGTGGTCTTGAACCTCTGACAACTGCTGACTGTGGCTTTAGGCAGCCTACTCCCCTGTCTTCATGTCTGTAGCTTTTACTGACTAAGAACTACAGCAAATGATTTTCCAGAGATCCAGGCAGCAGGGAATTAACCTCCCTAAAAGAGAGGAAATAATAATCCTGTGTGCTCGGGTGCTTTTCTTTACCTCCTCCCCCCACAAGAGACTATTCTATGGGGAGAATATACCTCTCTTTTTCCCATTAACAATCTCCAGGATAATTACATACACCTGTTTCTTAAAGCCAGTATTAATTATGAACAGACTGGACGTCAGAGGAGCTACCCCAGTTTACACCACCTGGGGATCTGATCCCATGTTTTCATTGAGTTCAAGTCATTTTCAGGTGGATTTCATTTTACAAGGAATAAGGGTAGTGTTTGTTTTCTTTAGCTGCTTTTCCTTATTCCTCAACAGATAAGAAATTACAACTTTTCAACATTTTTGCACCTGCAATTTTTTTTAACAATAGTAGACAAAGTACTGCATAGTAAAATGTTCCCAGAAATTGTATTGTACTTTGAACAATACATTTAGAACATGCCTGTTCTGTGATATATTTACCATTCTCGGCTATTTAACTTAGGTAACACAATATAGCTACGGATGAAGTGTGATCTACTGGAGAGAAGTTGCCTGAATTTAAACTCAGCCTCAGGCAACTTAACATGATAATTGATGGCCACTAAACTGTTCCAGCTTCTGCCTGAAACAAATTTTATTTTGTCATGAAATGAATTGCACATCAGCCTGCGAGAAGTTTGTTTTATGACTAGGCAAACCTGTTTTCCTGTTTGTACGAACAAAAGATTGTTTGCACAAAGGTTCAGGAAAAAAATTCTGTAGAGATGTAACAAAATATTGGCCAATAATTTCTTCTCACTATGGAAGGAATTCAACCTTGTTCAGAAAGCCTTCCCAAGGCCTATGTGCCACTGAAGTCCCGTTTGTGAAAGCAGAGTTTAAATAGTGCACAGACCTTGTAAATTTCACCTTGGTCTCAATTCAGGAAAGCATCTAGGTATGTGCTTTCCTATTCCTATTCAGGAAAGTGCATAAACTGGTGCTTAACTTTAAGCATATGTTTAAGTCCAATTGACTTCAAAGCTAAGCATGTGCTTAAGTACTTACCTGAATAGGGATGCTTTCCTGAGTTTGGACCCCTTGTATGCACAGCTCTCTCTGGAAGTCAAGTCCAAGGTGCATTATTACCAGTGCTAAATAAGGCTCCAGGGTTCCCACTGGTAATGGGCTTATTTCACATCCCTCCCTTTCATGAAAGCTACATTCATCCCCACTATTTGAAAAGAAAGCTTAAAATGCATAAACCTGCCTCATAAAAGAGAGTTTCCAACTTCTTAACTAACTTTGACATTGAAGCAAATGTGCATGTCTCCAGGCTGGCATGGTTCAGCTCTTGAATCAATAAGCTTTCTCTTTAATCTGCCTTTCATAAAACTTATTGTGGAGATTTCCTATTGGCAGGACATGAAACTAACAACCTTGGATTGTTTTAGATGGGCCAAAACCTGAACTATATAGGAGTTTGTCTGAATAAGGAATGCATGAAAAAGGAGTTTTAAAAACCCTAAGAAAAGACCTTTATAGCAGGCCCACAGTATAATATAGTTTTCCCCATGTGTATTGCAGATTTAAAGTGAATTGATTTAGTAAACATCCCAAGGCTCACTTAAAATGGCCTCCAAATGTACTTGCAAATAATTGCATCAGCAATTAATCATATGGACAAATGATATCCAACTAAGCCACCTGACTGCAGATAGTTAAGCACCGAAGTGCTTTCATTTGTGGGTGCAATGAATTGTGTGTGTAAAATTAGAAATGCAATTATTTATGAGCACAAAATTGGGCACCAGGATGAAACCCTTTTAAAAGTCAGTCTCCAAAAGTGGAATTCTGTCAAGTGACTGGTATCAAATAATAATGGCTGGAAAGCTTGTATATAGATGAGGTATTTGCTGTGGCCCAGATACTGAACCCAATAATGCAAGTCTTCAGTGCACAGACTATTAGGAGTTCCATACACCAAGGGCTTACAGGATTGGGTCCTTTATCTGGGCATCCCTTAATATATGTGCAAACCGGAACGCATTTCCCAATACACTAGGCACTTCATTTACCAGCCATACCGTGCCATCTTCTGTGTGTCTGATTTAAAATATTGTGGCTACTTGGTTATCCAGTTTTCTTCCTGTTTCATTCATAGCAATGAACAAGACAATGGTCTATAATCCAACAAAGTAACACCTCTACAGGTATCATTGGATGTCATTTAATTATAAAACAACATAGAAGTGGTCATTGATTATTCTTCCACTTGGTTCTGGTTTTCAAGTACTGTACTCTAGTGCACTGCTCATATGTCTGGAGTAATTGGACTGTTAAAAGCAGCATTTGAAGCTCATTTCCATATGCAAACAAATTAATTATGAAGTTTTCTGATATGCAATTACACAGAGTAGCTAAGTGCATCTACCCCTTATAATCCGAGGGGCAGAAAAAAAAGATTCTACTGAGTAAAGTAGCTGTAAACACACTTGCAAAGTTTTTTTCAAGGTCTATATTAAGAAGTCAGCAATGCAGACAAAAATGAATGATTTCCCAACCTAGCTTTATGAATGGAATTCCTTGTTGCCTTTCACTACAATCCAATGGTTCCCTATGGTATATTGGACATCCTAACCAAAGATTTCAGAATCTTGGCACCATAACATTTCAAAAGAAATGCAGCTCTTCAGCTTTTTATAAAGTACTTTCAGACTGTCCAGTCTTTACTTTCCATTATTTAATATAATAAAAACTCCAAGGTGCCTTCAATTTAAAAAAAAAAATAATAAACTTTGTTTTTTAATTCTTTTTTTTTTTTTTTAGTGTGTGACATTCTTGTTTGAGAAGCCCATAGCACTTTCTGTACTCAGCTATTGCGGAGCTGTGTGAACCATTCCCACACAAATCTGCCACTGAACTTTAATCATGACCTCTAAACCCTCGCTATCCCATAAAGAGACCTCTCTAGAGAAGAGGCAGCCAATCATGCTAAATTGCATGGAGGTACTGGGATGTGAATAAATATTTTTGTAGACGCTAGACTGAGACAACTCAACTTATGTCATTTTTGATCTAAGGCAAAGTTCAACTCGGATTACCATATGTGAAATACCTGTGGACTCATGCAATACACCAACCAGTTCCCTTTCTAGTTTACCCTTGTCCAGGGATTACAGAAATATCCATAGCTGTATTTAGAGCTCAATGGAGGTCTTGAACCAAGTTTTAGTATATATGCTGTATTGCGGACAGTGTCTCCAAATGTTTCCAGAGATGAACATAATTTGATATGAAAATATATGAACTGATGGTCACAATTTTTTATTTTGTGTTAACATGCATTCCATTCAGTAATATTTGATTTAATAAGAGGATCCTGATTTGTCCAAATGGATAAAGGAAGTTAGTGTGTACTAGAGTGAAATTTTTCTCCTATGTGGATGTGTTCTTAAACTAGCAACAATTTGGACAATAGATCTCACAACTTCCCTTCTCCGAATGCTTCTTGGTTAGGGTTATATAGCCCTGCTTATTCACATGGGCCTCATTTCAACACCCATAAAGTCTTTGTGAGTCTATCCATTGACTTGCACAGGATTTGGCTCAGACCTGTATAGAGCAGAAATATTTTTAAAACTCACCCCAAAAAGGGGCAAATTCTGCTTGTTCTAGACCTCAGCAAGAGGCTGACCAATTTTGTAAGACAGAATGAAACTCCAAAATGAAAGCTCTAATGTAGAAGATGCAGCACACCTTAAGATTTAGAGTGAAAATGAATGACAAAGAGGTTTCAAATGCATTATTTCATAATACAGATTACCTGATTGTCAGATATTTTTAGTAATGGAAGGATGTAGCACATCTCCAGTTTAGATAACATGGCAGGAAGCAAATGTTATGCATTTTCGAAAGGGCATAGAACATCAGATACAGCATCTTAGAGATGCAGTTAAAGGCGAGAGGTCTCTTTCCCTCAACTCTGCTTTCTCATTCCCATCCCTGTCCTCCAAGCAAATGGAACACAATGTGTTAGTTTTGTGCAATAAGCAGGATATTGTCTAGGTCTGTTTGCAACAAAATATTATCAAGTTGGGTTTTTTTTAAATATAGGCCAACAGCAAGGTTCATAGTACTGCCTACAGATGTTACAGGGACACGAAAGTACAAGATAAGGTACTTCCTACCACAGGAAGACTACATTAACAGTGGGTTTCTCGGCTGATATTTACGAAGGAAGGAAAGTCAAAGCAACAACAATTAGTTTAATAGTTAAAGCTGGGATTTTCAAAGGTGCCAATGGTAGTTAGGACCCCAATTCCTGCCCATTTTCAATGGATGTTGGCAACAAATTGCCCTATGTTCTTTGGAAATCAATGCCCTAAATGTTTTTCAATTACATTTTAAATGGAAAGAAGTGGGGAGAGGACAGGGAAGCATCCTCTAATAATAGGGATTATAGAGTAGAAAGACTAGTAGAAACAGGGCAAAACAGTTTATAAGAGTTGCCAATTTACATTGTTTGTCGTTCTCAACAATATGTGCTGAGCTTTGGGAGTTTCCACATGTAATTAGACTAGTGGACCCTGCTGAATATTTAAGACTTTCTGAATGTCTTTTCAAATGGGTGAATTGGCCTCCTGCTCACTGGTGCTATGCTTCATGAGCTCGTTTGTAGTCTGTATAATTTGAACTAATTATATCCATGATGGTAGTGCATGTCCACCATTTCAATGGTGTGGGCAGGGTTTATATTGGAAAGGGTGTCAATGGCTTCACTCATCAGCTCAGGGTAATAAGCCTTTCACGTCTAGGTGAGTGGTTCAAATCTTGAACCAGGTCGTTAGTGATCAAATATCACTGCTAGCTCATGGTTGCCCAGTTGCCTTAAATGAGTTTGTGGTCCCAGTGTGATTCTCTGTGGATGAGTAGGTATCTCAAAAAAAACCCACCACTCCAGTTAGCATCCAGTCTCAGCAGAGATCAAGGATTAAATTAGGGTGGAACTACATCCTATTTCTTGGAATTGGACACTGCTGGCCAGATTCAGGGTGCACAATAAAGCAGTGTCAGGTGACTTGCATAACTTCCATCCATGCTGGACTTCTTAGGATTTTATCCCCTCTCCAAACATCCCTGGCAGTAAAACTGAATAAAAAGAGCAAAAGGAAAGGTATTACGAAAAAATAAAATTAAGGATTGTAAAGAGCCCTGACTAACTAGTGTTTTCAAACTGGGTTAAAGCAGATTTACAGTAATCTGACATGATATAATCCTAGTGAAGTTGCAGGAGAGCAGAAATTAAGTATTTATTTGGCGTATTATGGCACCTCGTGTAAGATATTGTTAAGTACTGTCAGTAACCCATTATATATTTATTTAAAAAATAAGAACTTAAAAGAAAAGATAAATTTCAGATTAAAATGTAGTTGCTGTATATGCATAATACATGCTTTTCCTTCTGTCGCATTAATGGAGCCTGACTGCCAAAACAGAGAGAAATGTATGATTGAAATCAGCAGAATTAAGACCCAGAACTATTAAAAATTCTCAGTTGCTTCCAGTGTACAATTTCAGATAGATCCATTGATTTGAGTGGAACAGTCCTAAATGATTACAGATATGCCCTAAAAAAAGAATGTTGTGGCAAAATGAAAACGTGGGGTAGGGAGAGCATTTGGATCTGCTGTTTCCAAATGTCCAGAGACCAAAGAAAGAAAGAAAGAACCATCATTAGTGACGTATCATCAACAATGGATAGGGTGACCAGATCACAAGTGTGAAAAATCGGGATGGGGGTGGAGGGTAATAGGCTCCTACATAAGAAAAAGCTCCAAATATCAGGACTGTCCCTATAAAACCGGGACATCTGATCACCCTAACAATGGAGGCCAGCTGAAGAACCATCTGAGCTAGTAACAGCAATAGCAGAAGAACCCAAAATGAATGAGACAGCCCATGCATTGCTTACAGGTACTGATCACTGATAAAAATTATTGACTCAGGTAATTTACAATAAACGGACATGGTAATACCTGTTACCATGTCAGTTTATTGTAATATTCACCTTCTTATTATCCCTGACCTCTTTACTGTCATGAATTGCTGCAAGGTCTTTCACTTCCAGAATTCTTCCCTTCTGGGCTGAGACCAGGAACATAGAATCGTAGAAAAGTAGGGCTTGAGGGGTCATCTAGTCCAGCCTGTGCTCTGAAGCAGGACCAAGTACATCCCTGACAGGTGTTTGTCTAACCTATTCTAAAAATATCCAGTCATGCGAATTCCACAGCCTACTTTGGAAGACTATGTCAGTGCTTATAGTTAGAAAGTTTTTCCTAATATCTAACCTGAACCTTCCTAGCTGAAGATTATGCAATGACTTCTTGTTCTGCTTCAGTGGACAAGAAGAACAATTGATCTGCTACTTCTTTATAACAGCCTTATAACCTCGTTATAACTGTTATCAGGTCACCCCTTAGTCTTTTCTTCTTTACACTAAACATGCCCAGTTTTTTAAACTTTTCCTCATAGGTCAGGTTTTCTAAATCTTTTATCATTTTTGTTGCTCTCCTCTGGACTCTCCAATTACTCCACATCTTTTTTAAAGTGTGACACCCAGAACTGGACAGAGTACTTCAGCTGAGACCTCACCGATGCCAACTTTTACATCGGACACTCCTGTTAATACACCCCAGAATTATATTAGCCTTTTTAGCAACTGCATCACATCATTGGCTCATATTCAATTTTGTGATCCACTGTAACATCCAGACCCTTTTCAGCAGTACTATTGCCTAGCCAGTTATTCACCATTTTGTATTTGTACATTTGATTTTTCCTTCCGCAGTGCATGACTTTGTACTTGTCTTTATTGAATTTCATTGTATTGATTTCAGACCAATTCTCCAATTTGTCAAGCTCATTCTAACCCTGCCCTCCCAAATTGGTGTCATCTGCAGATTTTATAAGCATACTCTCCACTCCATTATTCAAGTCATTAATTAAAGTATTGAGTACCAAACCCAGAACAGACCCCTGATGGACCCACTAGATATGTCTTCCCAGTTTGACAGTGAACCATGGATAACTACTCTTTGAGTACAGTCTTTCAACCAGCTATGCACCCACCTTATAGTAGGTACTGTATTTCATGTAGATCACATTTTCCTATGAGGATGTCATGTGGGATTGTATCAAAAGCCTTTCTAAAATTGAGATATATCATATCTACAGCTTTCCCCAATAGCCATTAGGCCACAAGCCTGTCAAAGAAGGAGATTAGGTTGGTTTGGCAAGATTTGTTCTTGACAAATCCATGCTGGCTATTCCTTATAACACTATTGTCCTCATGGTGTTTACAAAGTGATTGTTTAATAATTTGTTCCAGTATCTTTCCAGGTTTTGAAGATAGGTTGACTGGTCTATAATTCTCCAGGTTGTCTCCCCTTTTTAAAGATAGGTGCTATGTTTGTCCTTCTCTACTCATCTGGGACCTCACCATTCCCCAAGAATTCTCAAAGATAATAGTGAATCATTCCAAGATTGCTTCAGCTAGCTCCTTAAATGAATTTCACCAGGTCCTGCTGACTTGGATACATCTAATTTGTCTAAACAGAGCACTGCTGAGTCTGCCTTAAAGGGCCAGCAAACCCTTTTGTGGGGTGGGCAGTGGGAAATGGACTACTAAGGTCTCTAAAACTTTTTTTTTAGAAGAAAAACACACCAATGAAAATCACATTTAAAATGTATTACAGAATTGTTGAAGGCCTGGCCTTCGATTCACAGAAGAACTTATAAACGAACAAAACCTTCCAGTGTCAAGTTGCAAAGGCATTCCACCCTAAAAGTTACCAAGCACACTCTGCTTATGCCAAGATAATGGAAGTTTGAGACTGAGCTGCGAATTTCCATACTTCTGTGGGTTTAAGTTATATCCTTCCATTTTCTTTTGTAATGGCAAGTTTTAGTGCCTGGAAAATTTGAGGCACTAAAAAAAGCCAAATATACATATATATGTAAGAGGGAAGTTTGGGTTTCTTCTGAATCCCAGTCAAACTCTGGAAAACAGAACCAAACCTCAGAACCAAAAATACTTTGCATTAGCAGTAATATTGAAAAATTATGAGAGTCCCAAGGGTGGTTTACACTGGGAAACTTTGACCCCTGGCTCCAAAGGGTTCAATTAGTCAAAATGCTTGGCAGATGGGGAAAAAAAAATTAAATTCCATGTACTGTTTTGTATAATAAAAATAGACTCGAGACACAATGGTCTTACCTTGAACTTTTAAAAGCCTATGTCATATAATGATAAAAAGGGAGTCGGCTTTTCAGACCTGGATTATCTACCAGCATGTATACACAGTGCTAGACTGCAATACAAAGAAGGATACGCACAGCAGCCTGGCAGGCTGAGATCATGATCATTAGCTTAATGATTTTAGCCTAGAATGAAGGTGTAAATTCTAGACAGAAAAAAAAAACTTTGCATGGATATTATGAGATTACCAAAACCTTACAATAATAAATAATAATAATATGTTATTTAAAGGGATGCTGAAACCCATGGAAATTTTTAAGCATTTTGCTTAGAAATCACTTTTCCTAGATTTATATGGTTCCTGAAACCAATCGGAATTGCAGGAAAGAGAACCTCTGACCAACAAACCATTTTTAGGTAGGTACCTAAATATGAGATTGAGGTGCCTAAATTTAGACCTATGCTCACCCAATCAGGCAGCAGAAACGTAGCATGTGACCTATATGTCCAGTCAAAAGAGATCTCATTGCAAATATCAGATATTTGCAGCAAACTCTTCAAGAGGAAAGTAAGGACAAAGAATTATTCCCAGCATTACTTGGCTAATAATTTTAAATAATGAATAAATTCATTAAAAGAGTGCTCTGTTTTTGGAAAATTGGCAAATGGAAAAAGATCTGTAGCTTAATAAATATATGTTACAAAATATTTCCGAACCCTAGTAAAATTCCATTTACAAATCAATGTTCCTGATAATAATAATTAAAAAGGAGAATATGCCACCACAAATAACACCACCACCTGAAAATGGACATAATTATTGTAAGGTTTTGGTAATCTCATAATATCAGGGGGTAGTGACCAATGGCTCCATGTCTAGCTGGAAGCCGGTCACAAGCCGAGTGCCCCAGGGATTGGTCCTGGGGCCGGTTTTGTTCAACATCTTCATTAATGATCTGGAGGATGGGGTAGATTGCACCCTCAGCAAATTTGCAGACGACACTAAGCTAGATACCCTGGAAGGTAGGGATAGGATACTGAGTGACCTAGACAAATTGAGGATTGGGCCAAAAGAAATCTGATGAATTTCAACAAGGACAAGTGCAGAGTACTCCACTTGGGACGGAAGATCCCATGCACAGTTACAGACTGGGAACCGACAAGCTAGGCAGCAGTTCTGCAGAAAAGGAGCCGGGGGTTACAGTGGATAAGAAGCTGGATATGGGTCAGCAGTGTGCTCTGATTGCCAAGAAGGCTAATAGCATATTGGGCTGCATTAGTAGGAGCATTGCCAGCAGATCGAGGGAAGTGATTATTCCCCCTCCATTTGGCATTGGTGAGGTCGCATTTGGAGTATTATGTTCAGTTTTGGTCCCCCCACTACAAAAAGGATGTGGACAAGTTGGAGAGAGTCCAGTGAAGGGCAACAAAAATGATTACGGGGCTGGAGCACAAGACGTATGAGGAGAAGCTGAGGGAACTAGGTCTTCAAAAGAGGAGAATGAGGGGGGATTTGATAGCAGCCTTTAACTACCTGAAAGGGGGTTCCAGGGAGGATGGAGCTAAACAGTTCTCAATGGTAGTAGATGACAGAACAAGGAGCAATGGTCTCAAGTTGCAAGGCGGGAGGTCTAGGTTGGATATTAGGAAAAGGTTTTTCACTAGGAGGGTGGTGAAGCACTGGAATGGGTTACCTAGGGAGGTGGTGGACTCTCCATCTTTAGAGATTTTTAAGCTGCGGCTTGACAAAGCCCTGGCTGGGATGATTTAGCTGAGGCTAGTCCTGCTTTGAGCAGGGGGTTGGACTGAGGTCCCCTCCAACTCTAATATTCTATGATGTATTGATAAGGCAACGTGTAGATTTTGACCACAGCTGGAGTATTAAGGTCTGTGAATTTAATAGCTGCAGCAATATGGGTGAAACGCCACCCAGGTCGTGAGGAGTTCTAGTTGTCTGAAAAGAGAAGACCTAAATACATAGTGCATAGTAGTAGTCATACACACAGACACATCCCTATATAAAAGGGCCAAATTCACCCTTAGTGTAATACAATGAAAGTCAAAGGAGAAAATGTGTTTTCACAGATGAAAATACTTTGCTGGATTGTAGCTCTTGCATTAACTTGACTCAGTACATTTGTAATCATAGTGGCTGTGTTTGCTTAACAGATGCTCAAGAGTCATGTGGAGTTCAGATTTACTGTACCCATCAAGATGCAAATCCCAAATTTAGTTTCCATTACCCTGTTGATAAGAATATTGCATAGAGGTTGGGATTTTGTTTCCCTCAACTCCTTTTTAATTTGTTCATTTTATTTATTTTTGTTTCCCCTTTTTCACATGTTTTTCAGTAATATTTTCTACTAGCATGGACTGAGAGACAGATAATACATGCTACCCCACAAGTGACCTCGGATGGGAACTGAAAAAATGGTTTTCCCCAGGGTTGAGGTGCAGTTCAGACACTGAGCTAGCTCTGTAGAGGTCCTCCCAATCAGACACTGCCAACTGTGTTACTAGCTCTGAAAACATTTCTGCAGCGTGTATTGGCAGCAAAGTGTGAAGTGTGTACCATGAGGATAATGAGGAATTTAGCCTTCTGGGCCATTGGTCCCTCAATTCTCATAAGCAAGACAAACAAATTCCTTGTATCTTAGAAGAATTGGATAGTTAAGTCAACTAGTTGCTACATTGGCTTTTCACCTGGGGGACTAGGTTTGCTGATCCTGCCCAGGTTAAAATGAATGAAAATCAATTTGATTTGACAGCCATGAAAAAACTGGATGTGCAAACTATTGAGCAACAAAGGTTCTTCAAGCTGATACAAAATGAGACACAAAGAGAGACCACTGTCTGTGATCTGTCTGCATGTTTTCAATTCAAGGCAGTCCAGCCAGCCCCAGTCCCATCTGATATGACCAGCCTGTCTCTTTCACAGCACTTCCCATCTCCCCGGTATTCAAGTGCAAATGCATAAGAGGAGCCATGTGTTCTGATGTGGCCGAAGTATACCTGTTAAATAGTGGATACTTAATAGTGACCCTAGCGTAGTTTGATAACTTGGATAGCAATTCTGCAGGGCTGCTTTGGTTATTCCTACTTATTCCACAGTTCAAGTCAGAATGCCCTTGAAATCTAATTGCAGGATCCGATCCTAAACTTTTAATTATAAAAGAGAAACATGTAATGAAAAAATAATCACTGGGGAAGAGCTAATCTCCCATGACATATGTTAGAGAGACAAGGTGGGTGAGGTAATACTTTTTATTGGACCCACTGCTGTTGGTGGGAGAGAAAAGCTTTCGAGCTTCCGGAGAGCTCTTCTTCAGGTCTCTGAGTAGATTTCTCTCTCACCAACCGAAGTGGGTCCAATAAAAGGTATTACCTCACCCACCTTGACTTTCTAATATCCTGAGACCCCCATGACATACATTAGTCATGTAGCTTAAAGGAAGGTGCTCAGATACTAGGTAAATGCCAATGGGAAGAGAGAGGGTTAAAACTCTCTTTGAGTTGAGGAAG
Source organism: Emydura macquarii macquarii (assembly GCF_026122565.2). Classification (NCBI taxonomy): domain Eukaryota; kingdom Metazoa; phylum Chordata; order Testudines; family Chelidae; genus Emydura; species Emydura macquarii. Next base: position 10,416,742 of record NW_027130698.1, on the reverse strand, counting down.
GATCACAGCTGTATGCACTAAGTGCAGGAATTGTCAGGGCATTTAGGCCAGGCCAGCTGTGGTAAATTAAGGAATTCACCCAGCCAACTATAAGAGAGCTGTGCTCATACAGTATCAGGTTTAGCTGATAGCGAGAATCAGGTTCTCATTTGGGAGGGGAGAGAGGAAAAGAGAGAAGGTGGAAAAATTTAGCTAGCAAAGCTCCTAATTTTGCTAAAGTCAGTTTTTAGCTGCATAAAGCTCTCCTTCTGAGTACAGTTCTTTTAGACCCCAGGTTGAAAGAAGTTTGGTGCTTTGACCTCTTAGCTTAAAGCCCAGGCTAGGGGAAATGTTAATGTGTTTGGATTGTCCTCTAAAAAGCCTGTATGTGCCAGCTACTTGCAGTTAAAGATCCTGGTACATGTGATCCTATAGTGTAGCTTGCTTGATGTGTGTCACAGTTCCTTAAAACAAGAGTAAGAAACTATCTACATGGTGTGTGGTGCCAGCTTTCATGCAGTGGAACACCTCCTTGGAAATAAACAGTAAAGTGTATGTAACTAGATATATTCTATCCTTAAAAATGAAAAAAACTCTGAAGAGGCAGAAGTCTTCCAGCTCTTACGCTGCTCTCTTGCAATTTAAATAGCATGGTCTGAGTTTGATCAGTAAAGACAACACTTTATTTGGTATCAGGGAGCAATTTCTTAATCCCAACCTCACCAGCTACTAAGGGTCTACAAACAGGCAGGGCCTTAAATCCTGAATTCTTAAAACAAAATAGGGTGGCAAATTTCTGCATTTTAACTAAGCTGGAATGGAAAGGAAAAAACAAATCAGTTCTGATTCTCTATTGCCAAGCCATGCTGCTCCCTGCTAAAATCAAGAGATGTTACTGTTGGCTCAGCAGGCTTAAACGCTCTACTATGTTTCAATAAAGCAACAAACTGAATGAAATTCTCCATTAGTTGCATTAGATCAGCAATTTCTTCTTTGTAGTAATGCAACAGATTAATTCTACTCTTGTGTTATTCAGGAAATAGCATGCAACAAATTGTAGCAGGCTCTCTGCAGAAAAACTTCCTTGCCCTTTTACTTTTTCTCACTGCCTCAATACCAGTAGCTGCTTCAAATATTCCAAATAACCAGAAAAGTACACTGTGGTTTCTTGGACAAGTCCAATGTTTTTCAAAAACCCTGATAAACTATGGTGAAAGTGAAGTGGAATCAGTATAGGCAGGAGGATGGTCTTCTGGCTAAGATGCTGGATGGGGATTCAGAAGATCTGGGTTTAGTTCCTGGCTCTGCCACATACTTCTTGTGTGACCGGGGCGAATCTCTTAATCTCTATGCCTCAGGTTTCACATCTATAAAATGAGGGTTAAAAGACCCTTATGGAAACCTGTTTTCCATACCTTTTGTGCTGCCTATGTAGATAGTAACGGTCTTCACAGCAGAGATTGTCTCTGTCGGATGTTTCTATAGCAGGGTCCTGATTTCACTGGGTCATCTAGGTGCTACTTGTAATCCAAATAATTATAATTGGGAGAACCAGAATTCCTGATAATTGGTCATTGGTTATGCTATTAGGTTGGGAAAGATGCATAGTTTTTGAAAGTGGGAAAAACCCAACACAGATAATTTTATTTTCTACATAAATGGATACAAAATGGCATTAAAGCTACTTACCTTATGAGCAGTATCATGTTAATCCTTCAAGAAATCCTGTAATGAATAAAACAGGGGAGCGTCATAAGCTGTTTAAGGGTTAACCATGTATCTTCTCTCTTTGGCATCACTCCCAGCCTAAATCAAGCCTGCTTCATCTCATATGGATATGAAAGACAAACTGTACAGATTGAAAACATCTGTATACCGAGTGAATGAACCACATGGCAGCAGTGTCATGCAGAGATTTACTTCAAACTGTCCCCTTTTGTTTGACTTTAGAGAAACAGCACAAATAAATACAGTAGGTTCTGTTTAAACAAAGAGGACTCTGATCAATAGAGGTTTGAATAGCTTATGACCTTCAACTATAAACAAAAATTTGGGGGTAAAACCCACAAGTCTCAGGTCAATTGCCATTTTATTTACTTTATTACACCACTAATGTTCTAATCTGTCTTGCATCTGAAATGCTTGTTGCAACAATTTTCTCTTGCTTTTCTGTTTTTAAGGCCGAGAGGAAAGGGAGGGTTGTATTTGTTATTCGCAGTAACTGGGGGAGGGCGGGTTGTGTGCGCACATGCAGTGAATTTTTAGCATCAATATAAACATCATGAACACACAAACCAGTTTTAGCCACATTTTAAATTCCAGTACATTTTGGTTGATACCCCCAGTAGCTTTCTCTGCTTCATGAATGAGTTCAAACATCCACAATAAAAATCAAAATGGCTTGTGGTTCACCATAACTCAAGCAGTGCACAAGAAACAGTGTGTATGCTGTTAGATATAAAATATTTAGATATGATATATATGCAGATAGAGAGATTCCTTTAAGTTTCCCTCTTGAAAGAAGAATGCAGAAAGTTGTGCTCCCCGGCATATTTTCCACAGAGGTACATGAAGAAATGTGCAAGTTTCGTCAAGGATCAACCCTATTCTCTTTCTCCTTCAACAAAATAAAGGAATACCAAGCACTTGGCAGTTGAATGACTATTTCCTGGATTCCATACCATCCTATTCTCCCACCTGCAAGCGTCTGACTACATTTCTTTGGGTTCATTTGATTTTGATATTACTTTCCAATGGCATCAGGTAAAAACCTATGAAATATTGAATTTGTAATCCAGTAATTTCAGACAGGGACCAGCCATGTTGATGGATGATAGCAGCTAGAAGATTAATCAGACTCCTTTGACATCTAAGGGGACTCCTTTGGAGTTGTGACTATCCCAAGTGTTTTTAAGTGCTTCAGACCCCCCAGATGAAAAGCCATTTATTAACCTTTCAAGCTCATAGTTTGGTTTTTAAAAGTTTTTATAAAGATACTATATCCAGAATGTCAGCACACCTAAGGTCTTTCCTCATTAAGCAGATGACTTTCATTCCATGAGTGAAATTTGGACTTCCTCTGCACACCTTACTCTGTTGACGTTGTACAGACCTTTGAGTTGGGAAATCCAACGCTTAAAATACGTACGCTTTCAGTTTCCAGAGTTTCTCCTTAAGCCCCACTAGGACTGGAAACTAGAGATGCAAGTTGTAGTCTCAGCAGAAACGTCTCCCTGATCATTAAATAATTGAGTTAGCACTGCAACCCCCAATCCAGAAGTCAGAGACACTACCTCATAGCTGGTGGGTCACTGGCAGCAAGTCTGACAAAACCCTGTGAAGGCTGAGAGTGGGAGCTATGTTCCTGGCAGGTTCAAACTTGGTTTGTTAGGTCAGTGGGGAGACAGACTGGGCTAACCACATCATGCTTTTGCCAACCCACATTGGCCAAGATCAGTTAAGTTCTGGCTGTACCTTTCAGCACAGCATTAAGAACGGTGAAGACGAGCTTGTGGCCCTTAAGTGGATAAGAAAAGCAGATTCACCAATTCAGTCCACAAAAGGTGCTGCCCTGCAGACAAAGTCAAATTAAAATGAAGAGGTTACGTATCCTGCCCACTCTGGCACCCCATAACTGAGAGAGAAATTTAAAAGGTGAAACAATTTTTGTGCTGTTTGAAGGCTTTCGTTAGGGAGTGAAGATGAGATCCCTAAAAACACCAAAGTGATCAAAATAAAATCAAAATGATATAAAAATACAAAAGGTGATCAAAATAATTAAAGATCAATCTATCAATCAATAAATGATCAATGGTGTTCAACAGAGTCCTCAGGAAAGGCATCATAGTTAAAGTGCTTCTATTGTGATGTAATATCATACATAGTAGAAGGGGGAACTGATAAACATTTAAGCCACCAGGTCAATCTTCTTATCTAAATACCTAGACTCTGCTTCATTAGGCTGACCAGACATCATAAATCATTTCTGACCTCACTTTGTTTAAGCAGAGTTTAGTATATTTTTTACCAATAACCAATATAAACTTATTTTGTATACTTAGGTAGCACCTTTTATCTTGAAGGATCCCAGAGTTCTTTACAAACAAATGGGTTATTTGTTGTACCTATGGTATCACTGAAATTCGGATACCTACTGAAACCAGCAAAGGGTCAGCAATAGGATTAGCAGGGGCTATTAGAACAAGACACGGAGACAAAACTCTGATCTTATAAAGCAAAAAACTGCAAACTGTTATAGTTAGGGCCTGATATTTTTTATAAAATGAACAAATCCAAACAATTGCAGGAAAGGCTTGACTGTGCATTTCTGAATATCCTCTTTTAGGCCTTAATTCTGCGCTCTGAACCCTCAGGGCAAATCCTTGCACTTCTGTGGAGTCATATTGAAGTCTGCCCATGTGGAATCTGCCCATGGAAATCGCATCGCAGAATCAAGACCCACAATGGACCTCTGCTTTTAAATTCTCACGCAAGAGATCACCACACAATAAGCCAAACAGAACTCAGTTTATCTACCTTTTAAAGAAGAGGGAATCTTCTTTGCTGAGCACTGAACAAGTGGTTCCAGATAATCTAGGTATTTCACCCATAATGCTTAGATCACAAGCTCTAATTGTGACGTATTAGCAACAAGTCAGTGAAAGCTCTGTAACTGGTATATGTGTTTATATATAACCAATTATCTTGGAAGCTGGATTATGAAAATAACAAGAGTCCTGAAAAACTTAGATATTTTTGCATCAGATGGTTCTATTACCTAAGTCTGCTGTCTAAATCAAAGCAGATGCAACACGGCTTATGATCACAATGTGCTTAATGAAAAACCTGGTTTCTTTATGGCACCAGCATCACTTTCCTGTGAGGCGGCAGTGACCTTCCTCTGTTTGCTCACCAGAGGCACGTCTGCATGATGCTGTTGTCGGATCTTTTCATCTGTTTTTGACACTAGTGACCATGACCCCCTCCTTTCTCATTTGGAGCTTGATGCTGACCTGCCTGACTTCTGAACTGGATTAGATCTCATTTGTCTCATGGTATTCCGTTCACTGCCCTGGGGAATCACTTTTGCAGTTTGGCCCTCTTTACTCCTGGAAAACCCAGGGCTCCATTTTAACTCCTGTCCTTTGTCTGATGCTGATATGTATTTATAAAGTCATCTGTAGCCGTTTCTTGATTTTCAAATTTTGGGGTGATTTGTGTGTATGTAATACTCATATGTACTTCTCATTCCCTGCAGATCCTTTGATGAAGCTTAGTGATTTGCATAAATGTCTTTCCAATATTGAATCTTGGATGAATTAAAATGTTCTTACATTTGGATTCTCCAGTTGCTTAGCAATTGGGTCTATGCATCAGAGTGGAAGATTGGAGTTTGGGTTGGTGAAGCTCAGGTCCATCACAGGGTAGAGTAACATGTTTAGACTTTGTATGAGAGATGATGGCCATTCCCTGAATACACATCCATGGAAAGATCAATAGAATAACAGTATAACCTAATCCTAGGTACTATGGTAATACAAATAATAAAAATCCTTTCAGCTAAAGGAAGAGTGTCGAGAAGGGTGAGATGATTCATGGGGAAAAAATACAAGTCCTTAGAATGAAAGGGGAAGCTTTGAACTGTACTAATAAATGCAAAAATATGGGATTTGAAGATGTCAGGTTCTTCCTTTTTACTGCTCCACCAGTAGACCATTACATTTTCAGGTCCATATTATGCCAAAGTGAATTGAGCTCCCTATGATAAATAATTGAGGAAAGGAAAGTCCTTTAAAAAAGTGTATTAAAAGAAATAAGGAAAGGAACAAGTAAAGGGGGAAATCTTTCACAAAGTTAAATAAACATTAATTCTTTTTTGACCTTTTTTCTTTATTCACAAACATTCCCTTTAAGCAGTGCTCTTGTTTTACTAAATCTGTAACTAGCAAACAAATGTTCTTTTTGACCCCAAAATCATTGCCACCACCATCGTTTGTCATCACAAGGGACTATATACATAGACATCAGAGGAACACAGATGCACCCATTGTCACACAAAGAAAGTAAGGGAATAGAAAAGAGGACTTGTCCTTCCTCTGTCCTTTGGCCATAGACGCATAAGACTCCGAGACTCAGAGCTGTTTCTCCCCGCCAAGGTCCAGAAAAGCATATAAACACATGCTTAACTTGGAGCACGAATCGCCCCAACGACTTCATGAAAAACACATAAGCATCTGCATTCGTGTGTTGCAGGACGGGGGCCCAAGTCAGCACCTAGCACATGGAACTTTAGATTTCTAGAATTTTCTCCCTTATCCCCGCCAGTTCTCTCACACCAGGTTAATCATGGGCTGAACTCTCTTAACCCCTGACATGTCACGCACGCTGCTCGCTGGCCAGTTGGAATGTGAGGGCCCCGAGAGTGGCTAGACTTGGCACCCAGAAGGGGATGTCTTGAGCAAGAGGGAGAGTAAGGGGGAGAAATATTTCATGTTCTTCTCGAGGAGCAAAGGACACATCGTTGCTATCAGCCAAGTACAATGGAATGAATTTGCGTGCTCTGACTTCATCTTTCTCCTCTGGATATAGTTCAGTGAAAATATCATCCAGGGTCTAAAGGTTCAGCCAGGTGTTGTTGTTGCACTGCAGAAGCAGTCTAATCCATACTACTTTCACCCTCAACCAAGTAAAGGGAAGGTTCATCAACAGTGTACAGACTTACCTAAACTGATCTTTCCCAATTACTGCTAGAATACTAAATCTTCCAGCTACCCTTCTCCAGTCTTCCTTAAGAACATGTACAAATGAATACATCTAAATCCTTCTGTCCTACTACTGACGGACAGAGCCTGATGTGGTACCCAGTAAAGGTATCCAAATTAGGGCCGATGATGGGCTATGGTATATTACCCGTTGATAAAGAAGCAAGTTGATGTGCTCATTGCAAGGCTTACTTTGTAACATCAGCAGGCCAAAATGTTCAATAAATTTTGTGGGCTTTTATCCATTCCATATGTACTGGCTGCCTCCTATATATCACATGTATTTGCACTCTATGAGCCTTAACTATGGAACCTGATGCCTTTACACAGTAAAATTTCATATTTATTGTTCAGTTTTAAATCCCAGCTTAAATTTGATTCATCTTTTTTTTTTTTTTTTAAATCTTATTGGCAATTGCAGTTTTGTATTAACTTGATACGGGCCTCTGAGAAGTGTATTACACAGGGTCCTGTAGACATTTAAATCTGATTGATTAATTGCTAATAACAGTTATATTATGTAAGTGAATGCAAATAGCAAATTGAATTTAGCGTTTACATTAGCATCAAAACATTAAAAAAGGCTAGTTTTAGCCTGAGGTGATTGACAGCATTTTTTAGTCTTTGCTTCTAAGAAAACATCTAACTATGGAGCAATCCAAATAATTAAAGCCAGATTGTCCTTTTTGCATAATCTCCTATCAGGCTCTTACTGTACCATAGTGTCCTCCAATGTAAAGGAATAGGAGTGTTACGTTAGCTGTTTTATCTTAGGGATCCCTGTCACAAGTCTTATCAAGCCATAATAAAGCTTACTAGCAGATGAACACCAAGCAACTTAAAAAGCAAGGAACAGATGCGCACACACAGAGCTGCATTATGGTTAATAGTTCTGTCCTTAAAGAAGAAGAGGTCTATCTTCCTGCTTCCTTTGGTCAATATTTTGAAAAGCAGAGGGATATTCTCCCCCCCCTCACCACCACCATTCTTATCAGAAATCCACAATCTGCTTTTCTTAAAAAAGCACCTCCCCTACGCTTGTATATTTCAAGCCATATTTTCAGTTAAATGGCAGCACCAAGTTGATACGCCTGTGGGTTGTAGTTTGTGAAACATCTCCATTTAAATGTAGATTTTGACTTTACACTGGGAACCTAGATGAAAGGTTTTCCACTGCAGAATTAACAGGAAGGTGAAAATATGGACTCTGGGAAGGTGCTGTCTCCTCTCCCTAGGTGTGTCGCTGTGTGAGTCTCATTTGAATGCTCTTCACCAGTTATTCAGAATGTTACTATTACACCAGAGGGAACAGCAGTGCCATTGTCAGTTCTATCTATTTGTAGAGGCCACAGTACAGTATTTGAGTTCAGGGATATCTGAACAGGGATATCCTGTTGCAAAAGGATAGCACAGAAATCAGTTATATACTGGATCCAATACATTTGAGGGGGGTCTATTTCAATGACCCACTGAAATAAATAATAAATGTTTTACATGTAAGTATTTAAGAATAAAACTATACCTAGTTTACTTAACTAGGGATGACAAAGGCATCATATCTTGAAGGCACGGGGTAAGAAATATGGTATTATATTAAATAAATTGTAAATATGCACTAATATAATAACACTTCATCTCAGCAAAAAACGGATTGTGTCAGATCTTGAAGTTAGGATGATCTAATGGATGGGGTACTTGAGTGGAACTCAGGAGATCCAGATTCAATTCCTGGCTCAGCCATAGCCTTCAAGTGTGACTTGGTGGCTTAAGTTGCCCCATGCCTCAGTTTTTCTATCTGTAAAATGGGGATAATACTTAACAAGGATGTTGTGTAGATAAAACTCATTAAAGATTGTGTGGGGCTCAGACATTACGGTGATGAAGGCTATACAAATACCTAGATAGATAAGTTTGATGGATAGTACCAAGAAATTATTTTATAATTTTACAGCAGCACTAAGTTAACTATCCACATCAGTCAAACAGCAAGATGCAAAATGATGCAAGTCCCAAACAATCATTTTGTAAGTTTTCTAGTTAGGTTTCATAACAGGGTTTTATCAAAACTAGTCAAAGACCAAACAAACAATTGTATATTAAAGGTATGACTAGAGCAGCTCATATAATATAGTTCAGCTACTGGATAATTGGAAAGAGAGAGAGCATTCCTATGTGACAGTAATCCTGGCATAAATATTTTGGGAAAATGCATGTTTATAAAGAATTTTACTGCCACATAAGGTTCAGTGGTTTCTTCAGTATATTGAAAGATGGATGCATGCACTTCCTGATGAGAGTCCTGGCCATGATTCAAGAGAGCCATAAAGAATTCTATTCTAGCAGTATCCAAGAGACCTGATTCCAATAATGTTGAGCATTCAAGGTGTTTATCAATGTTTGGCGATAATGCATGCAGTATGTGTGTAAGAGAGTTGCATATTTCAGGGCATCTAATTCAACAAAGCTACGTGCACAGTACCCAGATTACCAAGTCTAATGGCCAATATTCTAGCACGGACACAAAGAACATGAAAGTTATTAGCACTGACACCACAACAATAATGTCACTCCAGAAGGCATCACATCTACATTAGCAGTTTGCTAAGCTCTTTGATGATCCGAGACTGTGGAACATGGAACTATGGAGCGAGCAGCAGAGAGAGAATAGTTCTTGCATATTGGCATATATCTGTTTTACATTAGTCTCTAGTTGTTTCAAGATTGATGTATGGGCAGCTGAATGCCCAGCCTTCCTCTCTAGTATTGATTTGGTGAAACTTTGCTTTCTTCCAGTAAAATGGGAATGGTTCTGCTTTCTAGAAACCATTTATTTAATTGTCTAATGAAAATCATCTTTGGTTATACCAGATCAAACCATAGACCCATCCAGTCCAGAAATCTGCATGAGTACTGCTCAGTACTTGATGTAGCTTCAGAAGGGGGGAAAATAATTAATTGTTTCTCTATTAAGGACCTGAACCTGCATGTTGTGTTCACGCCAAACTCCCACAGACCTCAGTGGATGATATAGGTGTTGAAAGAATGCAGGGAACCAGCCCCCCAAAACATCCAAGTCTAGAGTGCACAGCTTATTTTAGGAAAGAAGCATGCAGAGAAAGGCTTTCTATCAGCTGTGTGCCAGTAATGTCCCCCAGTGCAAGTCAGATTAACCACAAAGGCCACACTGCAGTGTATAGGATGTGGGCCAAAACTTCTCAACAGTTTTGCGGTGTTGTGGATGGGTGGAAAACTTCATTTCCATGATGTGAAGATTATCAGCTTACACTGTGAAGCATGATATCTTATTACCTTTACCTTACCTTGCACAATGACACATGTTATTAATCATCAGAAAATCATCCAGTTTATGTTTAATGTTATGGGGAAAGGGCAATAAAGCAAGGCAGATTAGTTGTTCATATAATCATAGGATTGGAAGGGACCTCGAGAGTCATCTAATCCAGTCCCTTGTACTTATGGAGGCACTAAGTATTATCTAGACCATCCCTGATAGGTGTTGGTCCAACCTGTTCTTAAAAATCTCCAGTGATGGAGATTCTATAACCTCCCTAGGCAATTTATTCCAGTGCTTAACTACCGTGACAGGAAATTTTTCCTAATGTCCAGCCTAAACCACCGTTGCTGCAATTTAAGCCCATTGCTTCTTGTCCTATCCTCAGAGGGGTTAACAAGAACAATTTTTCTCCCTCCTCCTTGTTATAACCTTTTATTTACTTAAACCTGTCATCATTTCCCCCCACCTCAGCCTTCTCTTTTCCAGAGTAACCAAACCCAGTTTTTTCAGTCTTCCTTCATTGGCCATGTTTTCTAGACCTTTCATCATTTTGTTGCTCTTCCCTGGACTTTCTCCAATTTGTCCACCTCTATCCTGAAATGTGGCACCCAGAACTGGACATGGTGCTCCAGTTGAGGCCTGATCTGTACGGAGTAGGGCAGAAGAATTACTTCTTGTGTTTTGCTTACAGCACTCCTGCTAATACTCCCGAGAAGGATGTTTGCTTTTTTTGCAACTGTGTTACACCGTTGATTCATGTTTAGCTTGTGATCCACTAAGACCCCCAGGTCCCTTTCCTCAGTACTCCTTCCTGGGCACTCATTTCCCATTTTGTATGTGTGCAACTGATTGTTCCTTCCTAAGTGGAGGACTTTGCATTTCTCCTTATTGCATGTCTTCCTATTTACTTCAGACCATTTCCAGTTTGTCCAGGTCATTTTAATCCCATCCTCCAAAGCATTTGCATCCCCCTCCCAGCTTGGTATCATTCGCACTTGATATTCCTTTCCAGCTTGACTGTGAACCACTAAAAAATACTCACCAGGAATAGTTTTCCAACCAGTTATGCACTCACCTTAGAGTAGCTCCACCTAGGTTATATTTCCCTAGTTTGTTTATGAGACGGCCATGTGAAACAGTATCAAAAGCCTTACTAAAGTCAAGACACACCCCATTTATTGCTTCCCTGCTATCCACAAGGCTTGTTACCGTGTCAAAGAAAACGATCAGGTTGGTTTGACACAATTTGTTCTTGACAAATCCATGCCTGTTGTGCCTTATCACCTTATTGCCTTCTAGGTATTTCAGTATTCCCTTCCTAAACCTTCACTTAGATGTGCCACAGGAGTTGTGTTCAATAACCTGTAAATTCAGGTACAGCTTTCCTCAGCCATTTATATGCACATACTCACCTGCATTTACCATAATAAAGTTCCCGTTGTTCATTATGACGCGGTTGTGTCAAAATTTGGAATTCTTAAAGGGTTTGACTGGACTAAGGTGTACTCCATGTTCTTTCTTAGGGGAGAAAGGTTATTATTAATAATAATAATTACTATTCGGGAAGAATAATTAGAAGATATTCATAGGACTATTTTAATGAGTTTAAGCATTTCTATTAGGCAGCTGACTAAATTCATAAGCCCCTAGTGCAATTAAAAAGACATTATTGGTTTTGCCGATATTCCTCATTTTAAGCATAGGGAATATATATCAATCGAGCAGAAATTTTCAGAATACAAGAAGCTTTCTAAGTTTGATTATTGGATGTCTCCGTGCAGTTGTCCAGTAAACTTTGGGCACTGTATAAATGATGATGATGATGATGAATAATTTCACATTAAAACCACTTTCCTGTAATTTTCCTTTCACAATCCAATTCAATTAATTTTGTTAATCTTTCAAATATATCTGTCTCCCCTCTGGATTTCAGACAGACATAGGTGTGCAATTAGTATAGATGCTGATGTTACACAAGGTGTACTGACTTCTCAGAAGTAGCCGAATCTAACTTGGTTTGTCTCTATTTCTGCCTCTATTCTGTAATGTTCCTCTTGTGTTTTCATTTGTTTTCTTTTGATAGCATAAGGAATATTTCGTAGAACATCACTTTTGACCTTCCCCTTCCATCATAAGAAATTCTCCCAAAATGAGAGTGAAAGCAACTGATTGCTTCTAGTATGGCTACACTCCGCATGCCACACCTTTGCCCTCTGTTGTATACACAGGAAAGACTGTCAATGTTTCTGTAAATTGTGATGGCTTAGTCCAGGAAAACCATATTTTGCACCTCATCTGGTCTAAATATTGAGTTTACGAGTGAATGTTGCTTTGCATTATGTGTTATAGATGCTTTATGTTTATTTAAGAACTCAGTTTTCAGGAATGTTTTCCAGACATGCGGTTTACCGCAATAGACAGTTGTTGATATTCTGATCCCAAGAGCATTAGAATATGTTTAGAAATTGCGACACTTTTAAAACCAGATGTTCTACATAAACTGCACAAAAAAACGAAGGAGAACTGTTATTTGGCATAAAAACAGACCATTAAAGCAGAGGCAAACACATACCAAGTGAAATTTTAAAAAACGGAGAACTGCCCCAAGCTGCTTCTCTTTTTGTAAGTGATGCAAAGAACTGTTTTAACAAGAGATGGAGAAGTCTGGACCCAGATACCCACCAAACCGTGGAGGCGTTCTGAATGTTGGAGACGTCTCTCGTATAATGGGCCATACCAGAACCCTAGATCCAAGCAACTGCAAACTCTGATGTAGTTTAGATCTAGATTCAGAACCCAACTGTGGAGCTTGGGTTGCATTCTGTTGTAGAGGTGCTCAATTGAGAATGAGTTTTCAAGGATTAAAGGCAGCCATAAAGTACTGTTTCCTGCTAGCACACCTTCTCATGGGCAAATCACCCCAAAAGGAACAGGAAGGTCCTGAGGAGAAGAAAGAGCCACCCTCTCCCCCTTTCCACCAGCCAGTGGAACTGGCTGGCTAGGGAGTTGGGCACATGTTGCACCCTCCTACGAGGTGATGTTGAGGACAAACTTTCTCTGTGTGCCTTGAGACTCTGGAAGAGGCACAATCAATTCCCCTGTGGAGTGGTAGCACCAACCCACGTCCACTGCTACCGAAGGTCAGGGTTGCAAAGCACGATCTGGCCATTCATGTGAGATGCAGCCCGCCCAGCAGTTAGTGACATCTCAAAATGTGTTACAAATCACCAACCTCCATTCAGCGTGTTCCTAGTTCTTCCCCCTCCACTTTGGATTTGCTTTCAGCCATTTTTAAAGAGAAGAAAACAATAAAAAATTAAAATTATCCTGATGATCAGGGGCCTTCACTATTTATCTTCAAGGTGATGGCTGACTGTTCCATATTTCCTTGAATAATGTCACTTTGAGGGTTTTTTCCCTCTAATGCCACCAGTTCATTAGTGAATACACAACACAGTAATCAGAGAAAGGAGCTGTGGGCCCTGATAGGAAAAACAAGAGCAACTGGCTCCCGCGGACAAGAAAATCCAGACTTCAGGGTATTAGAGGGACCTTATACAACTGAGACTGCCTTGCTTCTCTTTGCAACAACACCGCACAGTGATGGAATAATATGGCTTCTAGCAAGGCGGGTGTAATTTACAATAACAAATGGCTAACGTTGCAAAAGTAGCACAGGATATGGTAACAGGCAATGCAGTAATTTACCGATTATTTGGTTCTGAAAAAATGAGAGGAATACCGTCAAGAGAACAATCCTATAAAACATGTACTTATCTCAGTTACTTAATGACATTCCAGATCATTAAAATATGTGATATGGAGATTTTAAAATTCTAATGAACTTTTCTCCATTTTCCACTTCATTCAGCATAAACAGGCCAGTTTCACTTCGTCATTGTCTGCACGAGAACAATGTTAGACCAGTTGGCTCAGATCCTCAAAGGTAGGTAGGCACCTAATTTCCTTATATTTCAATGGGAGTTAGGCACCTAAAATAACTTTGAGGATTTGGGCCTTTGTGTCTCTTTCACTGCAGGGGAAATTTTAAATTTTTTTAAATTGGGCGTTCTTTAACATTTAAAAAATATATGAAAACACTTCTGTTCATGTTAGGAGTTTTAGAATTTTTAATATTAAAAAGACCCTTAAATTACCTGCTAATAACCCTTGAAAATTGTTTTTACTTTCTAACTTCAGCTAAGTCCCACTAAAATCTGTGGTTCTAGGGAATTGCTGTTGACTTTCTCCATTGAGAGCACCATTAATATCTCAATGATGTCCTGGCCCTGTTGAATGCATTTTATGCAGGAGGCGTAGCCAAGGGAAAGAGGACATAGCCGGGATGTGCCTATGCTCCAGGTCATTGCTCCTGCCACAACAGACCCTGAGGCCACAGGCAGCTGGCACAAAACAAAGTAACCTTCAGGTTGCACTAATTTGTACCCGGGGACTAGGTCAGCCCAATGGACCCCAAGCTCAGTGGGGTGCAAAGGCACCTTGAAGTCACCTTGATGCTCTACGTTCTCAGGTCCATTGAGCATCCTTAGCTGTAGCTGAAGATCAGAGCCAATTAGACCCCCCCCCCCTTTGCATTTACCTAGAGCCATTTAGGCCCACCTTACACATCACTTCTGCATTTACTTCAGTTCAGTGTAAACAGGCAGATCTACTATTTACCTACTACAGATCTACTACTTGTTCTATGAAGGTCGTTACTTTTTTTTTTAACCCTATAACAACAGAAGGCCCAACCCTGCTCCTGCTGAAGATAAAACTCCCATTGACTTAAGTGGCTGCAGGACCAGGTCCCTAGTCTGGGCTCAAAGGGGTTAGTCGAGAGGCAAGACCTCCTCACTGACTCACCCTGCTTCATATGGGCCCCTGAAAAGCCAGCAGCCAACTTTGAAACTCTCGGTAGCTCTAGTCTGCCTCACAGAAGACAATTTATGAAGGAAGTTCACGGGCTAATTTTGTTGCTAAAGAGTTTGCTGCCACACCTCAAAATGTGGGCTTCTGCCTGTGAAGGTTTATTGCCTGCTTGAGTGAATTACTGCCTATCTGAGTGAGCCCAGCTGAGCAATAGTGCAAATTAAAATGTGCTATTTATCATGTTCGCACCAATCCAAACTGACCACAAAACCCAAAGTGTGATTATTGCAAGCCTCTGGCTGTACAGCTATCACATTTAGACGATTGCAAGCCTCTGGCTGGAGAGCTACCACATTTGGATTTCTACTGGTGGGGAAGAAGAGTAGGGAAATGTTCCCTTCAAAGAAGTGCTGCTTCTTGACTCATTACCAGCAACAGTGGCCCTAGCATTAGGTGGAAGATTGTGTATAACTGATATCTACCTCTGATGAACCTGCTTATAAATGCTATAGAAGAAGGTGGCGTGAGTCAGTGTGGCAATGAGACTGAACAAGAAACTATTCTCGATGTGAAAAATAAAGCCTTTGTTGAAACTTTTCATCGTGACTTTTTCCTATTACTTGTTAGGGTTTTGGGGTCTGATTAGGAATTGGGTTAAGTTTGGTTTTTATCGCTTTATCACCAAGTCTGGAAAGATTATGTTGATATTTTAAAATGAGAGTGTGTGCTTTTCTTTAGCCCTAATTTAAAAAATAAATTAAAGCAGAATTTCAGCACTCACCTGAAGTCAGGATTCTAAGATTTGTTTGCAAATGTAGCAAACTGAGCCAGTATTTCCCTGCTCGGCTCAGAGCTATTCTTCGTTGCTTATCATGTCATCCTTTCATACCCTCTGAGATATCCCAGGGATTGTGTCACATTTTAACCTAAAACTTTTGTAGGCTCCAGCTGCCTATGGTATGTTTATGGGAACAATGAAAAAACAGCAATGTGCTGCTCCCTCACACTTTTCTCAAAACCTTTTCTGGCTCATGCAGGGCTTTTGTGCTTTTCTGGATAATGTAAATCTCCCAAAGTAAAAGAGAAACAAAGCTTTTTGTCTGCTATTTCTTTTACAGAATATGGCAAATATATATTGTCTGTGGTTTTTTATTTTCATGTCTTGAAAGAAAAGAGAATAGTCAAGCAGGAACCAAAGATGTGAAAACAGGAATCATAGATAACACCTTAGAGTCCACATAACGGAAAATATTTTAATATAGGTGTGATTGATTTCCTGTTGTGTGTGTGCCTGTGCACACATAAAATCTGTAAATACCCAGGGAAAGAATCTCCACCCATAAATTCTGGTTCAAGCCTATTTAGTAAGCCATGTGTGACGAGGTCACATCAGCATTGTGATTAGAGATGGGCCAGAACTAGAACTCCAGATCCAAACCACTTGTATTTGGAGAAAAGTTCAGATGCTGACCTTGAGCTGAACTTTGTGATGAGTCGTCTTCTATCGTCAGCCTTTGTGAGACCTTGACTCTGAACAATCCCAGGCTTGTGGAAAGTTTGGGTTCAGATCAACTCAAGTCCATCCATGGCCATGCGGGCAGACTGGAAGAGCCAATGAGCTGGGCCTCCATGCTTGCTGCCAACCTTGCAGCACCACACCAAGTTTGCAGAACCTGGGGTCTCTGAAAGGTTTTGGGTTCATTTGCTAGACTTGAACCGATCTAATATGGGGAAAGCCTGAAATCCCAAAAGGCTCACTCTGCTCACATATATTATAGAAAATCGCCAACCTTGAGCGTTCACAGATCACGAGTCAGGCCACCCAAAAATCAAGACGTTGGCTTAAAACCATGAGGGGTTTGTTTGGTTTTTTTAGAAAAATAACTTTTTTTCTTCTGTTTCTTCAGACTTTAGGGTGCATTTGGCTCATGTTTTCAAGTTTTTCTCCACAGCCATGAGGGCTAGACATGTTTTCCATGTCTACACAGCAAAAAAGAACCCATGGTTGGCCCGTGCCAACCGACTCAGCCTCATGGGGCTCAGGCTGCTTCATTGCTGGCGCGTGAGCTCTGGGACCCTCCCACCCTACAGAATCATAGAGCCCAGGCTCCAGCCTGAGCCCAGAAGTCTGCACAGCAATCAAACAGCCCTACAGCCCGAGCCCCACGAGCCCGAGTCAACTGGCCTGGGACAGCTGCGGGTTTTCTTTGCTGTGTAGACACACCTTATGGATTATTTTTTTTAATTAAAATCCTTATGTAATCCCTTGACTCCAGGAGCTGGTGCTTTCAGAAAACCCCCAAATATTATGATATGATAAAATCATAATAATTTAGCAACACTGTATAATTCAAGTAAAAGAATACAAGTCTTACTAAAGTGACAGAACTACTGACAGGAGACACCATTTTTGGCCTCATCACAAGAAAGCCACACATCATCCTAATTGGCACGAGCCTCACAGAAGGGCCGACAGTGAAATGAGTGAATTATCCTCTCACTCCTACAAGATGGTCCCTCCTGGCCAGTGTTGAGGCATACTGTGGGAACAGTATGAGAGCCTGCACTATCATGATACATGTATTCTGGATACTGATATATAGAGGATTTCAGTCTCCTATGCTTTAAATTCATGCTGAACTTTAAAAGAGTGTTTCAAAATACTTTATCCACTACTTTAAAGTTCCAGTTTCTTGAAATCATGGTAGGAAGTTGCTTAGAAAGACGCCTTCTTGATTTCTCGCCTTTTCACACCAGCTGAAAATAAACTTTTTTTTTCTCTAGAGAGTGAGGTTGGGTTATTGTGCAGTAGCATTCAATCCCCATGCTGAATCACTTGCTGAACATGTGTTAGTGGTTTTGTGTCATGCACTATGAACTAGGGAGTAAGCTGAGCTCACCCAGCCTATTTCATTTATGGCTTCACACAAGTAAATAAGCATATTTTTCAGCCACTCATGACAGGAATGGCTTGCAAATTGCAATCTCCATTGCTTGGGAGGTTAAAGGTTAAGCTTGTCAACAGGTCAGGCTACAGTGCTAATTCACCTCACTAATGAGTCCCAAGCAGCCTGTAACATATGTTTGTGACTGTTGTGTTTCTACAGTGTATAAATAAAATGAAAACCGTATGACAGAGGTTAGTCCTCCTAAACGGTTGTCACCCTGGCTTGGTGTTACTGCTAGCCAAAATTCTGGTGGTATTTTTGTATACATTTTATTGACGTGGTGAACTCAATTGAGTAATTTCGTAGCTATGATAACCAGCTAGCAGCCCTATCCATATCACTGAAATGTCAGTAACTAGGTTTATCTTCCAGTGGTGGACCTCTTCCAAACTGGTTAAAGGTTCGTTTCCTGAGAGAGAGGGACCTAAACATGACACAACCATTTTACTTTTCATGGATGTTAAGTGCACAAATGTATTTGTTCAGTCTCCTGCTGCTGAATTTGCATTCTGAGTTTTGTGCAAACTAATTGCGTGCACAAAATTGGCTGTGCAGGCACAAGTCACGTAGCTGAATGAAAGCCCAATTATCCAATCTGCAAGTGTGGGTTTTATATATGAAGAGGCAAGTGCAGTCAATTCACGTGGGGCGGGGAGGAGGGGCCCTGTGTTGTACTAGTATGCCGTTGATTTACTATATTAGCATCCAAAGGCCACAATCATGGTCAGATTCCCATTGTGCTAGACATTGGTCAAACATATAGGAAGCATGCCTGCCATGAGGTTCTTACTGCCACTGGACCAAACAGCAGGAACTCTGTATAGCGGATGCCTTCATATGGTGGAAGATTAATTATATAGTGGCTGAGAAGTGCCTATGACTCTGATAGCTGTGTTTTAACTATACTGTACTACCCCTTACTGATTAGCATAGGGGTCAGCCACTGTACCTTAATGTATCCAGGAGATATATGACCACCTACGTATGGGGAAGTTCAGTGCACATTTTGTCTCATGTGATTAATAAAACCTCTCTAGCTGGGCTCTCAGAGCTAAGTGCCTACTCCTCGCATCTCAAAACTACCTCAAGTTATTCATTCAATATGTGAGCACTGTGACATTGACCTCCTGGGCTAGTTATTTTAGGGCTGTCACAAACAGGTACAATCCCCAGAGTAATGACGCAGACACAAGTCCTGGAAGCAAAAGGACCTCCCTGTCTCTGTTTTCCTCACCCCCAGAGTCAGGAAGAGCAGACACACTCCTGAACGTTCAGAAAATACTTCCAGAGACAGTGTGCAAGAGGAAAGAGGCTGAAAACATACTACGAAACACTCACTCATGCAGCTAGCTTGATAACTCACATGGCTCAGACGTGTGGACCCATTTTGAGAGAAGACTCCTGCAGACAGTGGGACATGTAGCGCATGAAGAAGAGGGTTCTGCGTGTACAAGTTAGTTTGCAGGAAACATTTTGAAAATCCTCCAGTTCAGCTCTTCTGGTTTCTTCTGCTGGAAAGGGAAAAGATGAGTGGTTCTCCCATCTTTGGTGAAATTCTCAGCGGGGTTGGCAATATTGCTCAGATTTAACATTTACTATAAACCATGTTTACATTTCTATAGCATTTTATTAATATTTTTCGTAAGTATAAGCTAAAGTAGTTACTTTCCACAAGGGTCACGGAGAGTTCAGTCAATGCTGATAGACTGTGCTCTGTATTAATGGTGCTAAGCTAACTGCCTCTTTTAACACTGCTGCCAGAGTTCTTCATTTAAAGAAATAGCACCGTATTTCACAAGAAAATATTTGTAAAGCTTTCCCCACTAATAATTTGTCTAAAGAGAGACAGGTCTAATTATTTACATTGAATCTGGAAAGCTTAGTATTGGATGTGTTCAATAAGGAACATGCTTTATTTGAATATACATTTGGAGCAGGGTGAATACCTCGCTTATTATTATTTATTTAATTGAATATCAGCAATTAACTTATTTAGCTGATTATTGAATTTGAGACGTGACTCTGCAAAAGGAACTGAAGAAACCCTAAGGATTAGACCCTCCTTTTGGGCATGGCTCTGAATAAGGGGTAATGTACAAGCTGCATCACTTCAGGAGTAGCCCTAGGAGTGGCGATGATTCATAGTCATCATTCCCTCCCCGCTTTCCCCTTCCTCCAGGGGGCAGTAATTTGCCACTGTTTATCCCCGCTCAGAGTTGTTCTGGACAGCAAGCGAATGTGGTTACACTGAGGCTCCACCCCCTTCCCTGTCCATATGCTGTGGGGAGGCAGGGCAGAACATAGGCATATACAGCATCTGTCCTTTCCTACCCACCTGTGAGCCTGGGTAGCTCACGTTTGTGAGTAATGGATGTTCCTACTCCCTTGCATGGGTGATTCAAGTCGCCATCTGCCTTTAAAAGAGGGAGCTATTCAAAATGCACAGTGCTGGTATTTTGAAAAAATCTGTTTCAGTTGTAACCCCAGTTCTGATTAAAACCATAAGCTTCGAATGACCCAAAAGCAAAATGACTTGAAAAGTGAGGCCTATAAAGCAATGAAAGGCCAATTAAAGCCAAATTCTCCCTGTCTCATCAGAACAACCCATTGCTATCAATGAGGTCACACTGAGACATCACCGCCCTTTAATATCTTTTTGCAGGGAGGCTGTCTAAGGAGCAATGCCCTCTGTGTGCCCCACTTAGAATTAATACAGACTTACGTTTTAAAAATATATGAGGGGGGGATTATTTTAAAATAAAATCCTAAAGAGAAGACAGAAAACCTCTGCTCTGTACGTGCCTTCTGCCTGCACGGTGATGGAACAATTTATGGAGCTAACAAAAATCTTCCCATTAAAATGTAAAGACCGTGACAGTAAAATGTGTAATACCCAGCTAAACAGAATGACTCCTTCAGCTCTGACTGTTTGGTTTAGTAGGGTACTTAACAACAACAACCGCAGAGCGGTACACAAATTTCAAGAAATATATGTACCATTTACTCCTCTACATTATAGAAGCTATTCAATCAATTAAGGGCTTGATCCTCTAGTCCTTGTGCCGGCAACACTCGGATGGGAGGCGGAAGTTATGCCACCATAAGGATTGTAAGATCAAGCTCATAGAGATCAAGCAATAAAAAAAGTGACGGGAAATATGCAAGATCCCTTTGCATGGAAAAACATCTATAGAGGTTTAACTGTCAGATTCTCAGCTGGTGTAAACTGGCAAAGCTCCAGAGATTTAAAGGGAGCTGAGGATCTGGACCTTATATATTTCCTTGAGTCTGTGAAACAAAATTATCCTGACCCTCACTTAATGTGTTCTAAGAAGGCAATTTAGGGCCCCTGAATCCTGCAAAGCACTTAAATTCCTTCTTAACTTTAGACATGTGACTAGTCCCACTGAAGTCATACAGCTTTGTTATACAGATGTCAGGCACTATTCACGTGCTTAATTTTGAGCATGTGATTATGTGCTGTGCTAAATCAAGGCCTAACAGCAAGTACATGTACCCTTCAAAGTAAGTGAGAACAGGTGGGGGAGGCAATATCTTTTATTGGACCAACTTCTGTTGGTGAGAGAGACAAACTTACACAGAGCTCTTCTTCAGGTCCATCTTGTCTCTGATATCCTGGGATCAACGTGGCTACAATACTGCAAATAATGTAAGCAGGTTTATGAGGAACATTCATCAATTGTTTCACTTCAAAGAAGACCTTGTATCCACAGTTAAATAAGGGATGAATGCTGGAATAGAGTCAACACTCCGGTTCTGTATTTATTTTGTTTCCATTTTATATAGTCTTTGTTTTAAAAAACTCCAAAATCCTCTTTCTCCTGTCTCAGCAGTGATAACCGATTACTCTGTGACCCGACAGTGATTTCCCAGGCAATAAATTAAGAAAATCATGTTTAGCAAAATGACCAACTTAAATATCATTTTATAGGAATGATGTTAAGGAGAAGCTGTAGCTGGGGTTGAGCAGCAAGCTTCAAGTTCTGAAATTCAAATGTAGTCCTCTCGTGCTAGAATTTGATGAAACAAGCAAACCCTGATGTTCGGTAATGATCTATTGGAACTTTCCAGAGAGGCTATTATTTAGGCGGGAGGAATGGAGCTGTCATAATTAAATGGACTTTTTCAAAACTCTGGGCAAAAATTGCAGAAAAATTGCAAAAAATTCAAAAAAAAAAAAAAAAAAAAAATATTCTGGTTAAGTAGTCATAATGTATGCCATCTGAGATTTGCATACATGCATAGTTAGATGGTATCTGATTTATTTTGCACATGTAACACTGTTTGTGTGTACTCAAGCAGTAGTGTGTATACAAAGTAGATGTTTAGTGGCATACACAAAGATGCAAACATATGATTAATGTAAATCGGTCTTGTCTAACTTAAAGACCAAATCCACTTTCTGTAAAAGTGAAAATTTTCTCTTTTGGCCAAGTTGTGGAAAACAAGTTGCAACCAAAAGCACATTTCTGTGGAGAAACTATGCTCTTGTCCTTCAAATTGTGTGGAAGAAACAGTCTACCCTGATGTGATTCATGAAACCATCATTACCCATAGGCTTCCTATTTAAAATTGCAAGTTGGGGGCCCGATTCTCATTTACACTCAGCCCTGGTCTACACTGACTTGGCGATTCGGCGGCAGTCGACGGGAGTTACACAAACTACTCCCGTCTACTGCTACTCCCGGCTACTGCTGTGCTTCCCTTCTGCACGGTGTCTTCCCTGCACTGCACTGACGGGAACCGCGTTCCGATTGACACAGCGCTATGCCACTTGAGGGGGTGGTTTACCAGTGTCGACTTCTGGATCGACTGAGCAGGTCTTCACTGACTGCTCAATTGATCCAGATAGGTCAATCTGATGGCAGCGACTTTGTCGCCGTCAGGATAGACATACCCTAAGACCCCTTTACACGCTTCTTGCAGTGTTAAGGGGCCTTACATTTAAATGTGAATAAAACCCCTAATCTCAGATTTCACTATTCATTGAGATAAGCCATATTTCGCTCTAGCCTTTATCATTCTGGATCTAGACTTCCTTCAGAAGTGAACATGTTACTATACAAAGAATACCAGAGAAGTAGCAGCCACCAATATCCAAGAAGACAGCAAACCAACATCATCTGCCAGTGGTTAATGCAAGTTATAAATATTTTTAGTAATTCCAGGCATGTATTATTAGCAACAAAATTGAAGATAGTGGCATAAATTATAAATTAAAAAAAAAAAACCCTAAATAATTCAGGGCTTATAAGTGCTGTGCCCTGATCCAATTTAATGGGCATCTGAGTAGACTTTTTGTGATGTTCTGGCTTTGAGAGCAGTCAATGCTAGACAAACCTGCACATGGCAGTTAATTTGTGGTATCATATTCAGACTCCAGGCTACAAGGATCCTCACTGGGGTTTTGCAGATACTGTGCGGGATTTCTGATAGACTAGTAGCCAGAATCTGAACTTTTCCTAATACCTAATCTTTAATAGAGTTGAACTGGTTTCTTGAATTTCTTTTAGTCTCTAATGCTGCTTTGCTTTCTCTTTGTGCATCTTCTCCCACAGCCTGCTTGACAGGTCTTGATAAGACTGGTTCTCCTCTCAGCAAAGCTCCACCATCAGGGAAAAGTTCCCAACAGCAGTCATGAGATACAAATATGGCTAAGTCTGATAGATAGAATTGTAGTCACTTTGAAACTCATGTCACCCACCTCGCCCTCTGTGCAACCAAATTTAAGAGAACTTCCTCTCTCTCCGCTCCCAGGACTGTTGACCAGCTACACACACACACACACACACACACACACACGGGTCTATAGGAAAGTAGACGTGGTGGTATGTATACGTTCTGTTGTTGAGAAAGAACTTGTCCTCAAGCTCAAAGCAGCATCTTTTGAGTTCACAGGAGACCAAGGCAATAGTCACCACTTTCTAAGGCTCTGTGTCTATGTCAATCTGCTAGGGAAGTTACTCGGTGTTGTTGAATATGCATGTAATTCCAATTGTTGTGTGTAACAATCTGGGCTGATGAACTGTACATGCAGCAGCAGCAGCAAAAGAAGAAAATGAAATTCAAACTCAGAAAATTCAGCTCCAAGCCCACTCAGTTAATGGACTGGTTTCATTATAATGCTCGCTTACAGCCTACTTCAAAGCTCAGCAAAGTCCATATTGGTGCACAGAATTGTTCGTGTAGTAGGAGACCATCACAGCTGGTGAGCAGTGTCCATGTAACTATTGCCAGAGGTCCGGATTGGATATACTGCAATGTGATCATTTTTATTCTGTGACTTTGCTGATTTAAATGTTAGTGTGAAAAGTGTCATCACTGGCTAGTGACTCTGCATTGCTTAAAATTCTATACTTCCTGGTTAAGAGATGGATGGGATATGCCCTTTTTTCTTTCTTGAAAAGTGAAGTGCATGAATTGTAGAGCAGTGTATTTTTATGCAAAGAAAACCCTCCACTATTTCCATGCTTTTCCCTTTTGCTATTATGACAAAATTTTCTCCTTCAACTGAACAATAAATGTTTCA
This sequence comes from Emydura macquarii macquarii, assembly GCF_026122565.2. Taxonomy (NCBI): domain Eukaryota; kingdom Metazoa; phylum Chordata; order Testudines; family Chelidae; genus Emydura; species Emydura macquarii. The sequence goes on along the minus strand of NW_027130698.1, from coordinate 10,392,337 downwards.
TAAACAGCTCCTTCCGTCTGCAAGAGGACCTTGAAAATTGATTATTTTTTGGTTGTTTCTTTTACTCGCCAAATGTTTCTGCCATTATAAAGCAACCAGTTATTTTGCTAGGAAGGAATGTGAAGAATTAGAAAAGTTGTAAGCAGTTAAGGCTCTGTCCTTTTAAAACCGAACCACTCCGTACAGCCTGTTCAGAACTAGCATCACAAGACACTCTGAAGCCATGAAAACGAGTCATTTTCTAACGCCATGGGGTGGTTTTTGCATTATCAGAGAAGAAGCAATGTAGCAGAGGCTATTTTCTTCATATTTAAAGGTCCCTGTGGCTAATATTTATTCTTTGTAGATGTTTATTTTTGGATACTTTTATTGTTTCTACAAAGGCCACCAAAAGTTCAGTGTTATGGGGAAAAGGTCACTTTGTATTTATGGTATAAAAAAAGGTGCCAAATAGGCCTGCCACAGTTTTTTATTTAAAGAGACAATATATTTTCCATTCGTGCACATACAGTACTGTTGAAGCAGTACAATAAAAATGCTCTTCCAGTCATTGTCTAAACAGAAACAGATTTAACTGTGGTGTTATGACTTGGATAGCTACGTAGTGGATGTTTTCAATATGGTTTCACTTTGTTTTATGCTCGTTGGAGAACTATAACGTCATAAAACTCTGTCTTATGTGGAGAGACCTATTGTTTTGATGCCATTTGTTTGTATATAAAATGATGAAAATATGAACAAAAAAATCATCGTGGCCTTCTTCATAGGTAATACTTCAGCATTCACACAGGAAATCGATGCGTTCTGAAAAGACGTCTGAATATAAACAGAGTTGTACAAAACTCAGTGGTGTCATTCAGCTCTAATGATAGTGCCCCTTGCTTTTGTCACTGCTGAAAAAGAAAGTCAACGACTTTTAAAAATCTCCAACCCTAAAATATCTGAATGCAACTCAGATTTCCTTACAATGCATTCTTCCACTAAAGGCCTAATCCAAAACCAGTGAAAAGACTCTCATTGTCTTAAGTGGGCTTTGGATCAGGCTCTGTTATCTAAAAAAACCTTGAAGTGTTTCTTCGGAAGGGGAAAAAAAAAACCTAAGATAAAGAGTGGGGCCTGGAGATCTGAGGGAAAAGATGGGCTACCGTGTTTGTATATCAGGAAATTACCCATTACTCGCAGTTTGCTCCATTTCCTTAGACGAGGGTCACCCTTTCAGTGAAGAGCAGAGAGATTATAACAATATTAATGGCATTTGTAACATTTCAGGGTTATTTATCATACTGAGTCTTTTTTTTTTTTTTTTTTTTAAGGTTTCCACAAATAAAAATACTCTATCTGGATGATATGAACTTTGGAGCTTGAAATCCTTGCAGTAGTGCAAATGGTCACCTTGTCACATGTCACAAAGGTTGATACAGTGGTTAGGATACTATTTTGGGAGTAAGAAGATCTGGGTTCATTTCCCTGTTCATTTCCCTGTTCTGCTACTGTTGAACTTGGAAAAGTCCCTCAGTCTCTCTAGGCCTCAGTTCACCATCTGCAAAACAGGGATAAAATGGGCACTTCCCTATCACATAAGTGTGTTGTCAGAACATATGTATTAAAGATTGGGGAGCATTCAGATACTGTGGTACTGAGGGCCATACAGTTACTTAGATCACAGAACAGCATCCACCAAAACATAAATCCACTCTGAACATTTCAAGCTGAAGCTCTGAGTACATTCCCCAGACCGGAAAAAGAGCTCTGTGTGAGCTCAAAAGCCAGTCTCTCTCACCAACAGAAGTTGGTCTACTATAAGATAGTATCTCACCCACCTTGTCTCTCTAATATCCCAGGACCATCATGGCTACAACAAGAGCTGCATACTTTTTTAGCTCCACACATTTTGAGTTGCAGAAATGATCAGGTCTGACTTTGCTTTCTATTATCCAGGAGCTAATCATTGCAACCACCCCAAACCAGACGTCAGTGTTCGTTTTGCTTTTGAAAGGCTCGTAACAAGTTTCTGCCATGACGGTGTCTGGAAAATTGTGTTAGTTTTCTGATCAGTAAGTGGATTGGGCTTCAAAGAGCTAAATGAAAATGGGCAATAAATATTTGTGGTAGCTAGGTCATATAGAGCAAAATGACAAGGACACGGAAAGACCTTCTGGCAAAACTAGCGCTAACAAATCTGAAATGCAGCCACTAAATCTTCTTGTTGGTTTTTCAAAAACAGGGCAAAGTTTCTCAGTCCCTTTAATTATTTTAAAAGCAAGTTAAAATGGAGGACCAGGATCGGTGCACTGGTCTGTGTACCCACAATAAGACAGGAACTTTTGAATTCTAACCCTGACTTTGCCATTGAGGTTCTGTGCGACCTGAAGCAATATACTCCTCTAAGTGTCTTCATTTGTAAAAGGAGGATAATAATAGTTACCAACCCCATAAAGAGGGTGTGTATGGCAATTGCTACAGTCGTTTGAAGTTACATGGACACATTTTTATCAGGGTGCTCTCCCAATTGTGGGATAAAATTTGTGCCTGAATTTTTAATTGAATCTTACGTACAAATCTGAGTGCTTGCAGCACTAGCTCCCTCTATGCAGGAGCAAATCAAGTGGCTACAATTCCAGTAACTCATATTTGTGCCTGTATTTCCAGTCACTGGAAGAAAAAATTATGCAGATACACATTTTCCTGGGTAAATTGTATCCTCAAGGAGGGAGTATGAAAATCTGCCACATGAAGCGCTAAGTAATATTAAATGATAGCTTGACTTCTTTTATAGTATTTTTAAGGGTTCATTTTTGCTCAGTCAAAAATATTAACCAACAATGCTGCAGGTTATAGCCATTTACCTCTTAATTATTTTTTCTAGTCCCTTTCTCATAGTAGATAATGATGATAGCCTCTGAAGTAAATGGTTATTTTCTCCTTTACCACCTCTCTCTCTTCTTGCTGCATGTTGCTCGAATGAAGTCTCACAGTCCTTATTTATGACCTGCCCTGAAGGCAGCCCTCATAGTGAGAGTTTTGTGAATGTGAGATGTTCTTGCATGCCTCAGCAAACCAGCGGCAAATGCACCTTCACCCACCATATTCCCAAAGGCCTCAGCTCTAGCCGGAAGAAGAATATATCTTGTCCCTACACTAACTTCTTCCTCTCTCTTGGGAAAAGCAAATGTTTTTGCCCACTTTTAAACCTGATACAGTGGAGGATGTTTTCTTTTCCTATTAAGAATAATGTTAAAACTGGATTTTACTAATGCTTTAGCTTATTTTGCAAGCCATAGTTGTGCAGACCTCATAAGTGATGACTTAGTCAGAAGCATAGCCATAAGGAGTCAGAGAGATGTACTCAGGGTTGGGGAAGGAGGCAGGCCCTACAGAAAAATAATGAAAAGTAAACATCATTGTTCAATGGAAAAGAAAAAAAGTTACACCTTACCAAAAACAAACCTTGAAGGTAACAGTTATTGACAACTCCTGCAAAGACTGTCAGCTTCTTTGAAAGAGTGTGTGTGGGGCGGGCTCCAAGTATTTTCTGAGACTGAGAAAAGCATGAGGGCAGCTTGGAAGAGTCACCAATCTTCCCTAGTGACTAAAAATGTATTTTTAGAAAATTAATGTTTAACACAGTTCCAATCTCCGGTTACATGTTCAGAGCTCAAATACCACAGTGATGGGTATAGAATAGAATAGAAATCCTTACTCTTACTTAGCCACTCAGTGCTATTTCATAAGTACTCTATAAGAAAGACAAGAATGTACATTGTCACTAGTAAAATTCTAGTCCGGGACCTGGCGAAGCAGCATGGAAAATGGGATTGCGACAATATGCTGTTTGAACCATCCCAACCCAGCACACGCAGAGGCAGCTTGCTTCCTTCACACTTAAATCCAACCCTCCACAGCTGGTGAGCATTCCAGATACATCATGGTAGTTGAAGGCAGCAGCCATGATGCAGTATACCAAGTGCACCCGTTTGTGTACAATTCAAAATGTATGGTTTAGAACAAAATGCTTATTCCTGCTAAAATCTCTTAATACATACTGCATATAATATAATTGTACTCTTCACGTCTATATTCCTTTGCATTCAGGTATCTTAAACCATTTTAAACCATTATAATTATACTCCAGCTAGGCAATTCCCATTTCACAGATGGGTAGACTCAAGCAACTAGAGCTGTTAAGGCTTGTGAAATGCTGAGTACTCTCACTTCCCGAATATAGTCAGTGGAATTTAAGAACACCCCACACATCACAGTGCTTTGTAGAATGAAGCCTGTCATGACTTGCCAAAGGACACATAATTGAGTGGCAGAGCTAGAAATAGAAGCCAACATTCCCACTCTCTTAATTATTAGGTTTAATTATTATTATTAGACACAGCTCCTGAGGTGAGCACTTCTGCATATGGAAGAAATTTAGTGTGTACTGGCTGGTTCTGCACTCAGGATAAGGCAGCCATAATGCAGATTGGAAAGAATTTTTGGTCTGAGGTTTTGGAACCTAAATTATGGACCTATCAGTAAAGTTCAGTAGTTTCTAAAACTGTAAAAAATTGTGTTGACCTGAATGATGAAATCTGGGGCCTAACTTTTCAAAAGTACAGTTTTGCAAGTGTGTAGTCCCCCTTAATGCAAGAATGCAAGCCAGGATTGACATGTGCGCCTGTGAAAATCTAGGCTATACAGGTTGACTTTTAATCCAAGCAAAGGCGTTTCCATAGGATTTTTTATTGTCTCTGTAGCTGGTAAAGAGCTATAAATAATTTTTCCCAGGTGTTTAAACAGGTGGCAGCTTTGAGGGGAGCATTGCTTCTTTTGTATTTCCTATCATTTGTGCTGTCTTAAGCCTTCATCATCAATGTCTTGGGTGAACATCATGACTGTTCTAAATGTACCTTTCCCACAGCGATGGTGGCTCCCGTATTGTAGTATAAGAGTTACAGTTATTTACCTACAGAGAAGGAAATAACACAGTAGCTCTATTCACTACTCCTAAATGTATTGTCACTTTGTCAGTGCAATGTAAAAATTAGTCATCTCCAATGATCCTTAGAAAAATAAGCATTCCAAATATATTCTCATACTCTATATAAATGTACTGATGACACTCCAAACAGTTTGGCTAGAGAAAATCTGAAACAGCAGATCTAAATGACAGGAAACAAATCTTTGGAAGAAAGCATAATAATCTGATGACTTCTTTGGAGCATAAGAAATTTGAGAAACAGGGAAATGTCATCCAAGCCAATGTGCATGCCCATCCAGCACTAACTCCTATCCATCACTGGTTAAAAATGAATTAGGAAATGGCAGACAGAGAGTCTTCTGGTTAAAGCTCAGGACTTGACTTCAGGAACCTTAGGATCCATTCCCAGGCACCCCTGCTACAGACTTCTTGTGAGGGTTAGACAAATCACTTAGGCCAACAGTTTCAAACCTGCATGACTAAATTTAGGCTCCTAATTGCCTACTTAAGAGCCTAAATAGAAGTGGGTAGATCTCCAATGGGAGCTGGTTTGTTGCCCACTGAGCCTCTGAAAATTAGGTTGCTTCAATTTAGGAGCCAAAGTACAGCATTAGTAGCCTCGCTTTAGGCAGCCATGTTTGAAAACATTGGCCTGTATGTCTCCTCACTTCCATTTCCTCCTCTATAAAATGGTGATAATACTTTTCTGCTTAAGAGGGGTGTGGCATGTGGCTGAATTGATTAATGCTTTTAAAACTCTGAGCAAGAAGGAGAAAAGTAATTGTTTGGGTCTGAGTGCCTCCTCCCATGATCAAGAGTATTCAAGGAAGGAAATCTAGGTACGGTTCCCTGATGGAGTTCCATTAAGTTCTTCTAACTTTGGGTAGAGTGCCCCCCTTCCTCTCCACTTGGGGGAAGAAGCAGGAGTTCATCCCCAGAAGCTGTACACACACTCCAGGATCTGGCAAAAGCCAGAGATTCAGGCTATATGAACTTTTCCAAGTAGTACCCATAGGGCTTGAGTATCTCTTCTCAATACTCCCCTAGGCCCACCCCCTGTACAATCATGTATTCTGTCCCTCGGGGACCCTGCATGAAGTGGCTTGTTCTACAAAGGTAGCTGATCTTTCCCCATCTGAATGGGACTGGGAAAATCTGAAGATGGATTTCAGAGCAGATAACTGAACTGATTATTACTGGTTTTGATCAGATCTCGGGACACTGGCTGTTCATGCAAGGATGGCAAAACTTCCTGTCACCTTCAGGAAAAAGTGCCATATGAAATCATCTGCTCTATCTCCAATCACGTGTCACATCCTTCCCAAGATAACAACAAAATGGGAAAAAAAATCATTTCCATTGTTGTATAAAAGAAAAGAGTTCGCTGGGATTGGGACATCTAAATTCAAGCAAACTGCTGAATATCCATTTTGTTCAAAACAATCTTCCTCCTTATTTTTCCAGCCATATGGATTTGCCAGCTCACTGCATCATTGCATGTCTACACCACAGCATATCAGCAGCTGTCAGTGTCTCCTAATGCTACAGCATCTCTCGTGTGCTGATTTCCAAGCCACGCTAGATTGATGTCATCTCCAAAAGAGATCTCTAAGCCAGTTTGCGTAACCTGCTAATATTTTGATGATAAATATTTTGTTTGCCAGATGCTAACATGATTGATTAACTAGCAGAGTTCCCTTCCTGTGGCTGTGTGGATTTCTTCTGCATATTATTAGTGTGGAAAATCCAGTAATGTCCCTACCTGGCCATAAGCAAAAGAGCTAAGTTTATGTCAGCTGGAAGGTGGGAGTAGATGTAGCTATTCAGGGAGCAGGTGCTGTTTCTGGGATTCGGCAGGTATTATTTTGTTAACTAGATCACTCTTGTACACTTATCATTTCAGTGTCGCCGAGACGGGAAGAAAATTGTTGGATTTTTTTTAAAATGCTTTTTATGACAGGATTATTCAAGCTATCAGAACAGTTTATGTGAACTTGCACTGTGGTGGTTAAATGACGTAATATCCCTGGAGAGAAACACAAACTTATACCTGACAGTTGTAACGAACTCAACCAGAAACACCAAATCACAGAATAACTGAACTTGTCTTACAAGTTCCTCTGACATAACCAGTTTGTCAATATTATATTAAAACTAAAGCAACAAGAAAATGCCTCTTCTGACAAGGACTTTAACACTAAAAGAGAAGGAGCTGGGAGCCAGCACACGATAGTTATCTGGCAGCAGAAAGGATCTCCCAGTTCTGAGCATGAGAGAGGGGAGCCCACAAGGGTTTTCAGCCAATGATCATGGCCTATGCAGTGGTGTCTATCAGTGTTACTGCTGCTTTGAAAAATTTTACTGGTTCAAGAGTTAGAATGAGCAGAGAGCTGGGTGTCAGGCGGTCCTGCATTCTAATCCTGTCTCTGGAATTGACTCACTGCATGGCCTTGGGCAAGTCACTTCATCGGTCTGTACCTCAGTTTCCCCATCTGTAAAATGGTGGGAATAATTCTTACCTCATACCATCTCATAAAGGTACCAGTCCTACAGGTGAGGATTACAGAGTTAATTATTGTAAAGCATTTTTAAACATGTTAAATTACATAAGCGCTAAGCACAGCTGAGCAGAGGATGGAAAGACCATTTCAAGAAGGAATTTGAGATTTGGACAGTCTTTGTTCTGAGAAGGAACAAAACCTGGAAATGTCTAAATTCTCTGAGAGAAAATTCTACAGAAAATTTTGGATCGAGCCATTGTGTTTCGCCTTTTTATTTTATAATTACAATATATAATGCAATTTTTTTTAAAATTCAAAACATAAAGTAGTTTCAAACAAACAAAGAAAAAAGACACTTTTCATTCCAAAAATGTTGAAACAGCATCCTTCAACATTGTTGGAACTGTTTTTGCTGGTGTTCTGCAAAATCAAATTTCTGCAGCATGAATATGATTTCATGAAGCATTTTGACTTTGACAGAACTGCATTCACTGATGGAAGAAGATTCCATCAAAGTTTTTCCTATCTGCTCTAGTGCTAAATATTGTTAGTATTGCGTATTATGATGCATACATTTAGGACAAATAAAAGCCTTAAGTGCAGCCACTCTGTAGCTGTGCTTCATGTAGCTAGTCAACTACTCACAAGAGGGAAAGCCTGCATGCAGTATTGGAATAATGCAGTACCCCAAGGAATCTGCAGAAGTCCAAGAGCCACTATTCTGGGAGGACATATCTAAAGCAGGAGAAGTGATAAAATGGTGCCTAATAGATTTTTCAAGGCAACTGAACAGACGCTTCTGAAATGTAGCAGTGAGGCATAAAAAGCAAAAGTAAACTAGGCCTGATTTAATTATCTTTGTCACACTGCATTAATCACCACAAATACAGCTTTATGCCTATTTTTACATCAGTGTTAGAGGTTAATACAAATGTAATTTCCTGCATTGTCTGTCATCAGCAACTGCTAAATCAAGGGCTTGAAGAGCAAAATAACAAGGTCCTTTGACCTATTTTTCACCAAGCACTGCTTTCCCTTTGACCTCTGAATTTTTGAGTTTCCTGTATCAAATCATCATAAGATTTCCTATATATGTGCTCATTCTTTCCCTCCCTCCCACCACAATCCACCCCAGCTCTTGTTTCCTTGACCACTATCCTCATCCACCTCTATAAGCTACTTTGAGTCAGTCACTTCCTCTAGAGGCTTTCACAATTATTTGCTCTCTGGTTATCTTCCTACTTCTCCAGCTGCTCCTTCAGCATCTCTGTTGGTGGTTGTTCCCCAAACCCTCTTCTACCTTCTGTTGAGTCCCTGTGAGTTCTGCTTCTCCACAGCCTTTCTCAAGTCTTCAACGACTACCTTTCCATGCAACACACCCAGCGTTAACTCTTCATCCATGTCCCCAAGTCCTCCCTCCAGTCTTGCCTTTTTGACTCTCTCCCTTCGGCCTCTCGTTCCGAGGTTTCGTTGCCAACTCCAGCTCCTGGAAATTCCTCACTTTTCCTCTGAGTCCTCCACTCTTCCTCATCACTTTCTGTTACGCCACCAACCTCCCTATAAACCAGACTGACAAATTAAGTTCCTATCTTTCTTTCCCTCTCCACATCCAAGATGTTACCAGATCCTTCTGCACCAACTTTTTAACCCCTCCTTTTTAATCCTTCTCCTGAGAGCATTGTCTACATCTTGGGCTTCTCTCTCAGCTTTTCCAATCTCCTGCTCTTTAGCTCTCCCCTGCTTCTCGCCTTGCTCCTTTTCATTCCACCTAAACTGGTACTTTGAAAGAAACCTACCTGCATCCTTTCACTGGCTGGTCTTCGTATTTCACGAAGTTCTAGTGCAGCGCCTTGAAGGTGAGAACCAGAAGCAAGTCTGCTCCTGCTTAGATTTCTGCTCCCATTTCCTCCTTTCACTCTCTTCTCTGCCTCTGTTCCCTTTTCTTTCCCTATTCCTTGACTTTTAAAATACATCATTTGCAACCGTATGTGAATTTCGTGTTCATGAAAGTAGAGGCTTGACGGCCCTGGAGACTGAATTCCTCCATTAACCTGCAGAGTAAGAACGTCCCAGGCAGCAGGGTCTCTGTGGTGCTTTACCCCACAAATGTGCATTCAAATTAATGTAGAAGGGCAACTAGGGAGGAGGGGTTGCTACATTCTCCATGGCCTCACTGCGAGTCAGAATGCTAGCTGCTGTTACTAGATTAATTAGGTCATGAGTCCATTGTGTGCTACACCCCAATCCAGAAATGACCAGTTGTTGATCCTTCAAAGAAAGGCAAAACAAACAAACAAAATAAAAGCCAACACCGTAATACATCTAGTGAACTGTTCAATATTGCACAAGGTGTATTGGGGGGGGGGGGGTTAGATTCCTTTCTGACCCATGTAGGCAATAAAGTTACACCCTGAAGCCTCAGATGAGTTACTCCTATCATTGTTTCTGCTCACAACACTACATGTCCTAATGCTGTAAAGGGTCTCAGAAGTATTGGTCCTTTATTAAATCCACCTATAATAATTGTCTTGATGACCTCCTGAACAGTGAATCACACAGGTTGTCTCTGCTACCTAAAAACATATCTTTTTTATAGTTCCTAAATGGATTGACCTTTCGTTTTATTGAGTATTCCCTTGTTCTTATTTTATGGGACAGAGTTAAAAAAGAGGGTACGTCCGTTTCTTCTTCCCAGGTGAAATAATCCTAATCATTGCCATTTCTCATATATAAATCCTGCCATATTTCCTTGTCAACATCCACCTCCGAGCTTTTCATTTTCTTCTGTCTCCGTGTTGGCTTGGAGGTCTGGTGTTGTTTGAATTGCAAAGTCAGGCAGAGATTCAGAATGGTGCACAGGATACTGTGCTGTGCTTTTCGTATGGGTGAAGTAACAAGAGATAAATTTTAAAAAAGCAAATCTTCAGGATTTCCAGGTACTTTGAGAACTAAAGTTCATCAAGTCAGTTTACAGCAATGATTCCTATGGACTGGACAGGAATATATTTTCCCACATTAGCTACCCCCTTGACTGTAGTCAGTCTTTATAAACCGTATCTCTACTTGACCGATGGACAATTGACTGCATCTGTTTCTACTTCACTAATTCAATCTGCCTAGGAAAGTTACTCTTGCAGGAACTTTAAAGGTGAAAAATAGCACCAATTCTATTCCTTAATACAATTGATCTTTAAGCACCTGTGTGTACATTTCTGATTCTCCCATAAACGCCAACTACAAACACCATAAAAGGGTTCTGAAAGCTTTATTTCCAAGGATAATAGACCCACACTCCACAGGCTCAGCAGCAGAACTTAAGTGCTATACAAGGCCATGTATACAGGCAACTGCTCTTACTGTTAACAAGGCTGGGCAAGATGAAGTATGATAGAATCTGAACCTTTGCCTCTGCCCATCCCCCCAACCAAGCATATGGTAAAGGCTCTTTTGAAATTTCTGAAGGTTTGGTTCTTTTCTCCAGGTTTGTGACCCACTGTGCAACCTTAGTATCAGTCAGGAGAATAAGCAGAAGTAAAACTGTTCTTCTAGTACTGCCCACCCAAAAAGAAACGGGAAGTAGCAGAAATCTCTCACAGGAAAAGCTTGTGCTCACATGATTTCTATTAATGGCAGGGGAAAGGCAGCAAATTTAAAATACATAAAACAAAATGTTTTTTTACATAATGGACAAGTTGGAGTTGTCTCTGCAATTCATTGCTACAAGATAAGTCAGAGAACCTACCAGGATTCAGAAAGGATTGGGCGTTTTATGGGTTAGTATTACTATAGTGAGGATTAAAAAACCAAGAGTTTGGAAAGGGACATAAACCCCCCTGTTTCATGGGAATAATCCAATCTCTAGCTAAGGAAGGTTAAGAATAAACATTCCCTATGAGTAGATTATTTAATAATTTCCTACAGCACGGATCTTCCTCAGAAGCTGGTAACTGGTGAAAACAAGGTATTGGACTAGATGGGCCACTGGCTTGATTGAATATGGCAATTTCTCTGTAATTGTTTTGCCTTTAGGCTGTTATTGCTGTCTGAGCCAGCCGCTAGCTTATCCCAGGGTAAGGGAAATGGAAAACCACTTTGTACTTAACACAATGCAACCTAGACTAATTTGTGTGTGTGTGTGTGTGTGTGTGTGTGTGTAAGTACACTGTTGTATGGGAAGATATAACACTCACACTAAGTGCAAATTCCCAAGGAGAATTATCACTTTGTTAAAGTAAAACACATGGAGTTTGACATATTATAGAATTATATAAATATACATAAAATTCTATTTTAGAAACGTGTTCCTTTAATACTAATTGAATGCAAAAATCTTATCACATTAGTTAACCTTCATACCTTTATAATAAGTCTCTTATTGTATTAGCTAGCTTGGTTTTCACTAATATGATATGAAAGACTTGCTAATATATTAGGAAAGCCACTAACACTATTAATTTACTAGATAAATTACTTCTCTATCTTGGAACTTTAAATGAAATGGAATTCACTAATCCTAATTGGTTTGCCTTCTACCGGAATTATTTCCCATTAGTTCAGCATGTTTTCTTGTTTCATACTTGAACAGAGGAGACTTCTTAAACTCAAAGCCTTGGGGTACACTATATGGCTTTATTAATTATCAGGTATTCATTCAAGGGGTTTAATTAAGCAATAACTTTCCATTGACTGGCATATACAAAGGAATAAAAGGCTTGACTTGTCCTGCTGATTAAAGCATTGAGGCTATTGTGTCATCATTTTGTTCCAAGGGGTGGGGGAGGAAATAAAGATTTTTGAATTATTTAGCATGATTGGCTCAAACATGGACACCCATTACTATACATAGGAGGTTCGTTCCTTTGTTGATTTTATCCTTTTGACCCATCTGTTCCTGGCTAGGAGGGTTATGACTTTTCCTGTTGGATATGGACCTTGCTACTGCTATCCATCTCTGTCACCTGAAGACTAGACAACTGCAATGCAGTAAAGGAGCTACGCTTTAAATCCATTGGGAAGCTGATGCTGGTGCAGAATGCAGCAGCTTGCTTAGTAAGTGGGGTATCTTGCTCGGTGCAAATGACACCACCAGGCAGAGCTTAAGGTGTTGGCTTTTATATTTGGGGCCTGATCCAAATTCCTGTGGCATCAATAAGATCCGTGTGTACTTCAGTGGGCTTTGGATCAGGCCCAGAAAGCTCTCCGTAGCTTGGCACATGCCTGTGTGAAAAATGTCGTTGAGTCTCTTGGGATACTGCTTCAGGTCTGGTTAGCAGCCGCATGTCAAGTGAAACATCTTCATGATTAAAGAGAGGGGGTTTGCTGCTGTGAGGGCGCCTTGACTGAAATTTGCTCCTTGACCCCACTTGGTCTGCAGTCACCTGAACCTGTTGGCTTTTAGGGCATACTGTGAAGACCATTCATAGGGGATCAACTGGTGGCATAGAACTGGTATGTGCAGGGGGCCAGAGTAGTGGGGCATGCCTCACTGATTACTAGCCCCTTGGGTTTGCTGATGGTCATTATTAATTGCAGTAGCCTCCAGTCTGCTCTGAGTTCCATTGGGGAATGGGTCCTGACCTGGCATACAGCTGACCTAAGCTTTGGGAATACAAAGTCCTCCTTTAGACCTTTCACATATATACACGCGCAACCTGCGTTGCATTGCACAAGTCCTCAGCCACAGCCAACTCTGTCCAGGCTCTGGACTCCATTTGTAGAAGGAGTTTGTGGTTACATCTGTCTGTCGGTAAATGTAGGTTTTACACTAGCCGAAGCTGGTGAGCTGAAACTGCTGCTTACAATCAGCCTTGCGTCACTGAGTCAGCACAACCTGAAGCCTTAGGAAGACTCTGCCCAAGGGAAGCGCAACTCAATTTGCACCACAGCCAGAAGGGGTGGCCTCTGGGTACTGAGGGAAGGAACTAAGTCAGACAAGAAAGAAGAGGGTGGAAGTGGTGGGGCTGCAAGCTGGAAAAGTAGAGTGATGTGAGTGGTTGGCAAGTGTTTTTATACAAGCCTTAGCAGGCTTTTCTCCGTTTATATTTTGGTGACTGTGATAAGTGTCAGTTGCTATGTAATAGCAAGGTTGGTACATTGATGTCAGACAAGTCTGTGGCTCTATCTTCTGGAAGTAGGGCAGCACATGGAAACGAAATGGGTTTGTGCGAATGAGAAGGAACATTGCATTTAAATGTTGCACCAAGCCAAGTCCTACCTGGAGGACTTGGAGGGCTGAAAATGGTGCCCAGGCCTTGTAAAAGGGTACACTTCACTCCGCATGACTAAACTTAAGCCGGTTGTGACTAGCCAGTGTACAGTCCACAAATCGAAAAGGAAAACAAATTCATAGTCTATCATTTTCTGAGAATTATTATTAGCATTCCTGCAGCTCTAGTTTTCACATATGCTGTTGGTAGAAAAGCTAGTACAAAAAAATATTAATAATCACCCACTTTCATGTAACTAGCCTGCATCATTATCTTGTGCGAATGATCTGCAAGGTCTGCTCCATTTCAGAACCTTACATTTTCTTGGATATCTTTTTTTATTGTAGGTGTCAAAAAAAGCTAGATTGCCTTGCTTTGTCTTGGAGTGAGAAGCAAACCAAAGCAAGTCATTTGGCTCCGGACGATGAATAGGTGGATATAAATATGTGCATACATATGATTTCAAACACTCAAGCAATCTCACAGCTTTTGTATTTGATGTTTCGTCATCTTTTCCTGGTTCAATGTTTCCTTCTGGCTGAAGTGATGTTGCAGTTGCAGCTTTCCTGGGGAACTGAAGAACTGGCTAGATGTGAAATACAAATAGAATGGGTAGAGCAACATGGTTTGAGCAGGATACTGCGTTGGCTTTGTTCCTCTAGAGGCTCTGATTTCAGAGTTTTGACCTGATCAAGGGATGCCTCCACACTGTTTGGCTGAATGGCGATGTCTACTACATCGTAAGCACAACATGTGGGGACACAGCCCGGAAACTTATACAGTGCTTCCTGGCACTATGTTCAGACCCTTTCCTATGTTAAGCAGTGTCCCAATCCCGTCCCATGTAAAATATACCCACGTCATTGCACATTGCATTTATTATGTGATTTTCTGGCAGACACAAAGTAAGACTGTGTGTGTGCGCGCGCATGAGAGAGAGAGAGTCCTACTTGCAAAGGGTGCAGCTACATCCTTGACTCATTTATTAGTTGCTTTCCTGCCAGGGCTCTGGGAGGTGTCTGGGAACCCTAGAGCAGCACCCCGTGCTATCTGAAATGAATCACTTCTGCTAAAAACCGTCAGGCATGCGCATTTAAAACTGGCTAGACACAAGTACCCAAGCCTGTGAGCTTGTGTAATCACAGCTGAAACAAGTTCATATTGAAATTCGAGTGAACACTTGCTCAGTGTTCATGCAGACAGACATTCGTGTCTAGTGATAACAGTCGTTCATCTGTCTTCACGTCTGAGCAATAACTATGATCATTAGCAGGGCTGCTCATCCTGCTGTTTCCTTCTTTGATTTCCAGCTATGGTCTTAGAGACAATACTGTCCTCTCCTGACATCCTTTGCACTGATCTGAAGGCGTGAGGGGATGCTTGAAGTTGGTGGAAATAGTACCCATAGAATACCCTATCTCAGGGACGGTGTAGGGAGCCTCACACCCCACTACTCACAACCACCTCCTTGCTGTGGGGGACAGGGTGAGGCAGTGGCTACAGGTGGGAAGAGAAGTGGAGCAATCTTTAGGCAATTGAAAGAAAGCTGCCATGAATTAGAGCAGCCACTGGGGTTGCTCCAACTTCGTGAGAGGCCGCATTGATCCTGGAGCAGCCTAGAATCTGTACTGTACAAAGGTAGTATGCAGCTTCCTTTAGCCTCCTCCCTGACATAAGCTGAACATCACAGAATTTTTACCTTCCTTATTTTCAAGTAAGATTTTTACCATAGTATCAAGGAACACTATAAAATACATGGTATCAGTGAAAAGCCGTCCATTTTACATTCATTTTCCATGGTGGGTTTTCTTTTTTTTTTTTTTTTTTTTTGCAAAAGATAGCTGTGTGTTCAGAGAAATACCATCTCGCTCAACTCCCTTTTCCCTGCTTAAGAAGTCAGAACAATGCCTTTGGGACCTCTTGCTTAGGATCTGATCCTAAATTTGGCCTAAAAAAATCAGTTTTTCTGATCAGCCATACACTAGTTACCTGCACTATGTCTATGGGATTTTAGCATCAAGCATGCAATTCAGCAGTGTATAAAGGGCCAACGTAATGCCTATGGAGCAGTTAGGATTTAAGTGATGCATAGGCTTCACCCTGACTCTCTGGGCAGGACTGAATTTCACTCCTGCGACATAACCTTTAAGGGATAATGGTTTGCAATACCGATCCTATTCTTTCCAATTCATTCACTTCTGAAAAACTCAGAGTCAGATGTAGAGCTTGGTCGGTTGGTTTTGAACTTTATTTGCCTTAACATTTTATTCTGGCAAATACTTGTAATGGTTATGGGCTTTTGGGCATTATATTCTGAGTTTCCTAGGATCCCTGATATATATGGCTTGGCCGACAGCCCCATGTCACTCAGTCTGAGATTGATTTAGGAGAGGTGTAAAGTTGATTTGTGGAAGGGGAGGAAGATCATAAAAGGAGAATGGCGTGAAAAATGTGTGCAAGGGAGTCAGTGTAATCCTATATTCTTACATTAACCAGAGACTTAACTGTTTTTCCTTCAATGTTTTTCTGATGTCTGTTTAGAACCAAAACTAAATTCCAGTTATCTTGTTCTATCATGCTTTCATTGGGATCAGCCTTAAATTTTCCCCTGCCCTGAGGAAGACTTAGCGTGTCCCATTTAGTGGCAGAGATAGAAGAAAGCAAGACACAGAAAACTTTACTAATTCACTTCACTTCAAAGAAAAAATGCCAATGGAAGAATATGCTCCCCACGTCACATTGGAAGGCAAATTATTGGCATCGCCCTAGTGAAATTTTCAAATTATGAGCCTTATCCCAAGCACATTCAAGTCAATTGGAACCTTTTCTTTGACATCAGTGGGATCTGGAACACACCCTAAGTACATAGGGTGGAAATCCCATTCCCTGTGCAAAATCTAAGTAAATGACTTTGGTGCAGCTCACCAGTGCAGAAGGGAAGGTGGGAAGAGAGGGGAGGGAGGAGAGATGGAATCTTCTTCCCCCCTTCTACAGAAATGGGGTGCAGAGTATGCACCTCTCAGCCTGTGGCCACTGATACAAAGCCACGTTCTTCAATAGTGGCCATGGCCCACTGTATAACTCACATGGTTATTAGGTCTTTACAATGTGTGAATCCACTGCCCGAGTTCCCAACTGTGTTTTGACTGGCAGGCCTGCTCCTGGTCCCCTACCCTGTTCCACGGTCCGTACTACAGTGAGGCGCATGGGAGATCGTGGGATCCCCTTGCATGAGTTCTCAGTGGCTGGCATCATTTGCACAGTGGAGCTGTGGCATCTCCACAGTGCAGTTTGGATCTTCCACAAGTCCACTGCATCAGAGATACAGCCTAATACCTGTAATGGATCTGCTAAGCTGGGGACTAAAATTCCCATCAGCTCCCTCCCCACTCCACGCCCCTTTCCTACTCCCGCCACATGGCTAACCTAGAACTTCAGAGAAGGGGGATGCAGAAACAATTCCCAGGAACCATGTTCAGAGCTGCATGTGGAACAGCTGTGACAGCTGGACAGAGGTCTGTGTGGGATCCCAGCAGAGCAGCAGCAGCTGGGCAGGGCGCCAGTGCAGAAGGCCCCACGGAGATAGACTGAGCCTGGCTTGGAAACCTGTAAACTCCTGTGTGCATGAATGGAGACTGGCTTGGAAATGTCACCCCAGTCACTAGGCCTGAAGAACCACAGCTCTCGGTTGGACGTCCCCAGGGACCTAAACAGGAACCGCTATTGCTTATTTGAACTGTAACTGTTTAAGCCTCTCTACCTAGGGTATCTGCAGCCTTTCCCTTAGCCGAGTGGTTATTGGGACCCACCAGGACTGGCGCCTACAAGTCCTCACTGCTGAAGCACCTATAAAGCTTGCCTCCGAGTCGTGATACATATGGCGCACTGCTGGCACCTTAGTGTGCTCTCCGTCACTGAGCAGCTCCAATACTTACACACCTACTTTTGCCCCTCCTACTTTGGTACCCAGTGCAGCTGCTTGTTCGGGGTGCTCCAAAGGCAGGAGCACGGTGGAATATGACGTGTGAATAAAAGGGTTCTGAAGAGCTATTAGCCATAGACAGCCAGTACACAGCAGGAGAGGGCAGGTGCAGCAGACCGGCTTGTCATTCATGCATTCTCGGGCTGTATGTTTCAGGACAAGAATTATGAAAGAGAGCTGCTATTTAAATAGGAAGAAGTCAGTCAAATGTTTGTGGCTGAGCACAGGATTTCATTTCTCACAAGATCTAACGCCTAGATTCAACTGCACTGGGGAGAAACCTACTCTTTACTTTGGGGTGCTGTCAGTGAAGGCCAGGATTTCAACTTCTGTAATTAGCAACAACCGTCAGAACTTTCAATGTGCCCCTGCCAGTAAAAAAGTCCGTTCTCTGTTCTGCCCCCATCTCCCTACGAGGAGGAGAAAAATATGAGCGCAAAGAATTAAAGTGACAGCAGCCGTGATCATATGTCACTGCCTCAGAGGCTGATTTAACCAGGCAGCAGGTAGAAAAGACAAATATTCACTAGAGGACCTGGAGAAAATGGAGAGGAGGCAGAATGAGATAAAACCTATTACAGAAAGTGTTTTACAGTGCAATACCTTGGGGAGCTGGGAGGGAAGGGGTAAGCTCACCATAAATGGAAAAGAAGCTTGAACTGTAATTGATTCACAATGACCAAGGCTTTTACCACATTTCCATGCAAGAGAAAAATGCACCAAATCTCAGGTGTTCAGTATCTTTAAAGTACACAGCAGACAGACGTATGCCAATAGATTAATATTATAGTAAATTTCCTCTCTGTGGACTTTGTGAAAGGGCTTTTGATGTTTTCGAAGTTAAACCACAGGCAAACGAATCAGCCCAAACTGAAAGGTCATCCACAGAAGGTCGCTTTGAGAATAGACATTGACATTGCCCAGACTGCACGGCTCCTGCAAATTAACTGCATAAAAGAGAGTTTTTGTTGGCAATATACATGGCCCGACGCTCAGTTGTTGTCAATGATTGCCTCTCCATTGACATTACGCAGTTAGTCCACAGGAGAAGCTGAAAAGGTGGCTTTTGCCCACCACATCCCCAATTGTTAGTCATGTAAACTCAGGCTGGGATCTGGCTGTCAAGGTGGTTCTTTCTAGCTTACACCTTGCCAAAACTGAAGACATGCAATCTGAATTCTGTTGATGCGCAATCTAGTCTAGACAATCATTTTCCCATAGGTGTGCAGGTTCTGTAGAGCCAACCGAAGTGAAAACCGGTGTCAAATGTATTCTTATCTCTCATTAGATGGGACTCTGAATACACACACAGGTAAGATCAGCTCAGTCAGAAGGTCTGTGTTTTACATAGTCATTTTCTTAGACCAAATTGAAAGTTTCCTTAAACAAATATAAGCCACAACATGCTGATCCAGATCCCACCATTCCCAAAGTTCAGGGATAGCTGGATCTCAGGTTTTAGTTCATTACTTATTAAATGGTGGTTAGATTTTGTACATGACCTTTTATATTCTTGTCTAGAAAAAAGTATTTCTGCATCCTAAGAGTGGGTACTCCTTTGGTCTTTCTGTACTGCATGCTTTTATGTAAAACTCAATAAAACTGTATTTGCCAATATAATTACAGATGCAGACCCACTCTTTAATAATAGATTATATAAAGCGTGTTATGAAATGCATTCATATCAAGTTCCTGGCAAAATTATACTACATACTGTAACCAGGTGTTATAAAACCAATTACAGTATATGAGAATTACCGACACAACGTATGTGCCCCTTTAATAAAATACAATTTCAGACAACTGTAAAACACATTGTAAAGTACCACTGAGTTATTACAGATTTGCTGCAGCCAGCGGCACTGAAGGGAATCCATTTTTATGGAGGACCTTGTGATAAATGAAAGCTTCAGGGATATAGGCTTACAACCATACTATCCACATGAAGAAGACAAAATACTAGGGTCCTTACTCTGGTTTTACTCAGTCCCTAGTAAGGTAAATTCATATGGAAGTCCATGGTAGTTTGCTCAACTAAAGACTAAGTGAAAATAGAGTAAAGATCTTAGCATTTGCCCTACACCGTACATTTACTGTGTTGCGTGAACTTTGTAGCAGTATCACGGTAAGGGTCTGATCCAAAGCTCCTTGAATTCACTGGAAATCTTTCTGTTCATTTGAATGGGTTGTAGGTCAGGTCCTAGCTGAATTTCCATATTATTTCATTGGCGTAGGGAGTGCTGTTATCTTGAGTAAGTCTGAATGTTGTTGTGTCCTGTTCAAAATGAAATGGCTTTTTCATTGTACTTCCTCATTGCTCAAAAACAAGTTCTACACAAAGATAAGCGGAACCAGTTCAGATAAATAGGAAGCACCTTCCCCTCTCCTCCTACTCCGAACCTTCACCCAAAGTCAAACCAAACCCTTTTTCTGTGAGGTTCCTGTTGTTTTTTATTTTTGTGCCTCTGCATTTCCTACTTCTGGTTGGGCGCAGAAGTGGCGTCGAACATGACACAAGAAAAATTACCCTCATGTTGTTTCCAAGAGTGGCCAAAAGCTTGAGGTACCGAAAATATCACTAGAAAACCTTTTCTCAGAACACTTCTGGTCCAGTTTTACTAACTTGGGGGATTTAGGTAGTTAAGATAAGCATCCATACCACTGAGGGCTTATTTCCAGCAAACCTCCATAGCTTTTAAAAATTGCCCTCCCTATTTCATTCCATGCATTCAATTTAAAACAGAGTCGGATCTTGTTCCCATTGAAGTAAATGGGAAAATTCCATTTGTCCAGAAGCTGTTTTCTCTGGAAAATTCTCATTGACTGCAATGAGAGTCAGATCAGAGCCCGCAAGGGAATCTATATTTAACTTATCACCCAGCCCTATCAAAGCTAGTTACCTCAAGAGAGTACAAAACTTTAGAGCTGCAGTTATGAAATATAGACATACAGACCCACTTTTTTCAGAAAAATGCCTGTGTAAACTAATTTAATGTCTCCCTTGGTCACATGATTACTATGACAGTGTGCAGGGTGGCAGGAAATGCACAAGCAATAGCCATTAGAGGTGTAAATGCAATTTAAGCTTGTAGGTGCACAAACAATCCTCTGGAGTGTAAAGCAGTTACACAAGCAGTAAGACTGATAGCTTACAAGTACATTGCGTCTTTCCTCCAGGGACCTCCAGGCACTTGACAGACATTGTTTAAACCTCCCAATACTTCTTCATTTGAGTAAACTTAGTCTCACTGAGGTTCAGTGACTTACCCAAGGTTACCCAGTAAATCAGGGGAAGAGCCAGGAAGTGAAACCAGGCATCCTGACGCCAAGTGCCCTGTTTTAACCTCTGGATGTGCTGCTCCTGTTAAGTAGGGACCTGATTCTGCTGCCCTTACTCTGGTGAGCGGTCCCAGAGACATTAATGGATCTACATGCATGAGTAAAGGGTTGCACAATTGGGCTCTTAGAGCCTGTTCCTGCCAGGTGCTGAGCGCCTCCTGAGAGGAGCAGTTTGGCTTCAACTCAAACTGAAGATTTCCACTAGCAAACTATCTCAATTTCTCTTCTTTCCGTCTAGGACAGAAAAGTGCAAAGCAAATCCCCCATCCTCCTTCTTGCTGCACGTGGGCAGGGCCCAAGTATGGGCAGCCTGCACCTCTCCAAAGTGGGTCCTTAATTTTGGGCTTTTCTGTCTTGGAAGGAAAGGAGATTATTCACTGTCAAAATACGGACGTGGTGGCTGGTCTCTCACCATGCATTAACATAGAAAGGATTCCTCATCAGGAAGGCGTTGGCTCTTCCCCAGCTTCAGCATTCCCATAGGCTAAGATATGACCAATTTTTTAAAAACTCTAAAAATATGTCTTTAATAAAAGGAGGCGAGTATTCCAAACTCCTTTCTAATTTCTCTGCAGGGAAAGAGTTATAGATACATGCCCTCTTTTTTGTCTTTTAAAGTCCCTCCCCTTCCTAGTCTGTATTCTCTAGTAGATCTGAAATAAACAAAGTGGTAAATTATCAGATAGAAAGTATGAGAGAATAGAAGAGGTGCTAAAAGGCTTTGGACATTATATAGATAGACAGCAATAACTAGCTCGAAATAAATGTGGCTATAAAAGGAGGGCTTTCCCTAGACATAGTGAGGTCCATTGTTCAGGAGAAATGTTATTAAGAAATAAAGGAAGCTACAGCACTTGAGAAGAGAAATCTGCTGACTGAATTCTATCAACTCTTCTAATATGGAAAGTAGAACTGTCAGATACAGTGAAAGTGGAAGCTACTGTTCCAACCTGCAAAAGTAAAGAATTCCCTACAGTTTACACTTCTGTGATAAAAAGAAAGAGATCATTAACCGTGAGTGAAGGTACTTTTTCGAGGAGAAAAGAGAGAGAGAGAGAAAAAAATCCTTGAATGCTGGAATTTTTAAAAGTGCCCTTGTTTGTTTTCTTGGCAGAGGAGTTAAGTATTTGGCACAAAGAGCTTGGAATGTGGCCCAACTGTATAAATGCTCCGGTTGGCCCTTTTCATACTGTTGCTAAGCGGATGGCCCAATGGCTGGCTAGAGGCCCTTTAAACCCGACCCCTCAGCTCTGGCCGTATCCAGAAATCCTTCAAGTCCTTATTAAAGCCTCTCTTCTCCCACTTGCTAATAATAATACTTTTTTTTTTTTTTAAAGCTCAAGAAGCTCCGAGTTTGTGCAAGCGAAACCAAACCAGTTCATGCCAAGAACACAGCAGAGAGCAACCGAAGAGAAAGCGCTTGTGCCACACTCTGTCTCTGTCTAGTCCTGAGGGAGTCCTAGAGCTGCTGTAGGTTGCTATCCAGTCAGACTTGTTCTGGTCTCTCTGTTTGCACAGCCTAGAGGTATAGGGCAGGACTAAAGTTTTGTTTTTTTTCTTCTTAATAACTTTATCAACTCAGTGAACTCTGGGATGATTTGTGCATTTCATGCTCTCCCTCTGCTTCTGCTCTTGGCTCGAATTTGGATCCTTTCCAATTCTCAGTTAGAACTCTTTTTTCCCCCCTTGGTTGTTCGTGGTTTTGCATGAAAGGGCATTGTTAACTCTTTCACAGTCCATTTGGAAAGTGCTTCTTGGCTCAACTGTTACCAGCGTTTCTGGAAGAGCAAAATAAATGTTGAGCTTTAAAAATACTCCTGGCAAGAAAAGTAATGATGGAAAAGATTAAAACTGCTACTGGAGGATAACTAGATCTAGAGGAGCAAAGCTAGCTATTTTTTAAAAGCTCCCTACCCATCTGCCTCATCCATTTTAAACAGCCAGAGTTCAAAAGTGAGAAAAAAGAGGAAGCAAGGAATAATAATGCTGCCAACTTTTCTGAAACCATAGAAAGAGTGTGTGTGTGTGGGGGGGTGTTTCATGGTCCCTCAGTATTGATGGGGGAGGATGGTATTATAACATCACATCAGAGTGAGGGCCACACTTTCTACACAGTTGCACAAGTACCCATTTGCATGTGCAAAAAGTTTCTATTTATGTTTATAAAAAGGATAATGCTGTATTTCTTTCTTACATACATATAGAGGGGTTTGTGCTTATGCAAAAGGGTACATCTTTTTACCCAGAATGTCTTGAAATGAGAAAATGTAGCCCATCTATCCATTCTTGGGTAGCAGAGAAAACGGAGATCTGTCTATCTATCTAAACCATCCTTAGAAACCAAAGTGATAGGCGTTTATCACCTTGGGCCCCAGAATCACGGCCTTGGTATCTAGCTAGCTTGCTAAGGTTCTTATGTTGAACGTATTTATCCTCACAACATACCTTGTGAGGTATCCCTTTCTTTCCCCACAACTCATCATCTTTGGTTTTTTAAATGATTAATATTATGGTGTTGTGTGCATGCCTATTACAATGGGGATTTTGTGCTGTTTACGCTTCCTCATTGATAAGTCAAAATTGTCAAAGATGGCTGCCCTGGCACTTCCAATGGAAATCTTGAGAGTGCGAGGTTTCACACGTGCTGAAATGCAAGCAGTGGGTTCTTGGCATTTACAGATAATGCATGAAGAGAACTGGTGAAAAGTTGTCATGAAAAATGTTCATCACTTTTTTTTTCAGCTTTGATTTTTTTTTTCTGTTTGCTTAGTCTGCAGACATGTTTGTAACAGCTGGTGACGGAATGGTCAATTGAATAGAGGGTTCATTGTACAGTATGTGTAGTACATTAGAACTTTGTAGGGCCCAGAATCACCCAGCAGTGGATTGCAACTCGTTTTTGTCAACTGTAGTGTGGCATGTTATTTTTCCTTTGCTGCCCACAGATCTCAGAGACAAGCAACCTGGAATCTGACATTTAAGCCTTTTTTCCTCCTCAGTATTCACAGCTGCCAAAAAAGTGGGCATATTCTTGCCCACATAGCGGCCACAATTTGCATTCTCATATATACCCTTCTCTGACGCCCCTGGTAAGCATTACAAATGAGTTGAGTTCTGAGTGAATGCTAAAAACAAATATTAAATATTTGGCAGCAGCTGAGGTAGGTTATGTTTTTCTTTTCAAAAAATGGATTGGGAATAGATTGTGTTATATTTATATATATTTTCCCCCTTGGATTATAAATTATCCCTTTTGCTGCCAGTAGGAATGTAAATATATAAAAAGCTTACATTAACGTAAGTGAAGGTGACACAACATTTTGAGTAAAAGTTCCAAGAACATAGAAACAACCCCCGCATACACAAAAAAGCACATCCTGTTGTGATTAGCACATGAGTAGTTTATTATGCTCAATCTTAAAGTTTCTGAAAGGTAACCTTTAAGG
Source organism: Emydura macquarii macquarii (assembly GCF_026122565.2). Lineage (NCBI taxonomy): Eukaryota > Metazoa > Chordata > Testudines > Chelidae > Emydura > Emydura macquarii. Next base: position 10,367,894 of record NW_027130698.1, on the reverse strand, counting down.
GTGATTAAAACAGATGCATATTTCGCTGACTTCTTCTAGAATACTTTTTAACATGATTGCTATTCTAAAAAAAATAAAAATAAAAATCTTGTGCCAGCAAGTGTAAGACTGTAATATAAAACCATAATAAATCATATATTCTCAAGCATCACAAGGCATTTTATGGGCTGTATAGCCAGGAATCTCTCTTCCACCACTGAAATGCAGCCACCTCTGAGGCAGAACACACCAGACAATTCCACACAAGTAAAACTTGAAAATAAGACCTAACACAGATATAGATGGCAATCTACTGCTCTTCCAGCATTAGTTGAATGGAGAGTAGTGCCAATAGGACTCAATTTAAAGGTAAGCATGTGAGTAATTCTTTGCAGGACTGAGGCATGAGACAGATTAATCCACACGTAACTTGGCCCTGATGCTTTGGAAATATGTTGACTGATCTTTGTGACGACAGAAACAGAAGCTTTTGGAAAGGTATTCAAAGGCTACACCAGGTGTACCAGATGCTTGTTAAAATAACACACCATGAGCTGTGATGCTTATGTTATCAAGTGTCCAGCCACTTGTCTATATGCAAGGGGTGAAATCCTGGTCCTTTTTGAAGTCAATGGGAGTTTTGCCATTGACGTCTATAGGGTCAGGATTTTTCTCAAGTAATTTATACTCAGTCTGACTCTGGGCTTCTTGCATTAGCCTATACACCATTTTGTGCATCTGTACTGTTGGATTACTCGGTGCAAAAATATTCTGAAATTAGTACAAAGTACGGATCATTGATCTGGATTTTGAATCCATCCTGACAAAGCTTGAGTAGAGGCATGGTAGACGGAGCCATTTAGTTGTATATGCAAAATTTTGTTGGCACACCTGTTGTGGCCTGTTTCGGAAATCTGTTCATGTAGCAAATCCTAGTCTATCAGGCACAGCGAGCATTGATTTCATTTCACCACATCAGAGCGTGCTATGTCAACTACTGTACGTCAACGTACGACCATGCAAAAGCTGCTCTGACAAAAAGCTGCTTCAGCAAGCTGTCATTTCAATGTTTTATACCGTTTCTTCTTGTGTATGTTTGCTCTAAATTTTAGAGCAGCTTCATCTCTCCTGCCCACTGCCATAGGCTACAAGTCTGTAGCAAAACTCAGTTTCAAACATGTCAAACAACGAAAAAGGAAAATTCTAGCCCGAACAATCTGACACCTGATTTCTGGAGATGTTGCTGAAACACAATCAGAGTCAGGAAGGGATGGAGTGTGAGTGACTGAGTAGCTGATGATTACAATGAGAAAAATGGCACTATTAGAAAAGATTTTTTTTCCTGCTATAATTAGCCACTGGACGTGGAAAACGATCTCTGTACAACAACTCTGGCAGGATCCTGCCCATTTTTGGCTACTGCGGAGTAGCAGATAATGTGTGTCTATTTGATAAATTTGCACTCTAAATTCAAACTAAATAGCTACATAATAATAATTCTTTGCACTTATATGGTGCCTTCCATACAAAGTACTTGGTCCTGTTCTATCTACTTTATTCCTATAGCTAGCTAAGTATTTTAAGACCCAATTTAATGCCCATGAAAGTTGATTGAAAGACTCCCTTTGACTTCAGTTAAAGTTTATTTGTGCTCTGAGAGGATTAAGGTATCTAAGCATCACAAAAGTTTACACTTTGCAAACTTCAATGAGTTAAGCTTCACAACACCTTCTGTGAAGTAGGGCGGGATTGTTAGCCCCATTTTATTTGCGTGGAGCTGAGACAGAGATGTTAAGTCCCAAATTCAGTAAGATACTTCAGCATGTGCCTACCTTTAAGCACATGATTAGTTGGATTGACTTCTCTGGAACTACTTGTGTGCTTAAACATGTGCCTAATTTTAAGTACCTTTTTGAACTGGGGCCTACACAATTTATGCAAAGGAACACAGACTCTGTGGCCAAGGCAGGAACAGGACCAGATTTCCTGATTCCCGGTTCTGTACTTTAACCTCGTGACCATCCTCCTTCTACAAGTTTGCCCCTGCTGATGTGTCTGTAAGACATGCCAGTTTTATTTAGAGTGGGTGGAAAGATGAACTGCCTTTTTTTTTTTTTTGCAGCATTTTAGCACTTCTGCTTTTACTCAGGACCAAAAATAGATAAGTGATGGGGTGTGCAAAAAGGAAAACTAATGAGGGTGGGGAGTCAACGGAATAGTTTTTGTACCTCAAATTATTGCTTATAGTTCAAATTGAGTTCTGGGGGTAACGTTTGGATCAGTTCTTACCCAAACCAATTTGCTAATTCTTAGTTCTTGTAAAGATGGCTTACTTTAAATAAATAAATGCCAGGATAGCTGTTATGGGCTACCAGGAGCTTGTTTATCTTTCATTATGTGACACTGGCTCTCAAATAAGACAAAATGATATAAATGAGAAGCTGGGATAATCCTGCAAAGAGGATATCAACAGGACACTTCTGTAAAGTGAGTAAATTTAAAAATAGAAACAGGATTTTAAAAATACACTTCAGTAAAGTCATATTAACTTAGTTATCTTGTAAGTTTCAAATTTACATATTTAAAATAATAATAATGAGTCTAACCTGTCGGGAGAAGGAAACGTGATCTAAAATGTATTTAGTGCACTTCAAATACACGTTCCATCAAAGAAATGTTTATCAACTTTATAATAGCTTATTATATATATCTGCAACTGAGTCACATTGTCTTTAATTTGTTTCTGTATGTGACACAATGCAAGCTGATCTAGCCTGACACAATCTGATGTGCACAATGAGCGTACGTCATGATGAGACACTTGAAAAATAAAGGCAAGTGTAGAAAAGCACGATCTAAAAGTGATCCTGTGGCATCATGCAGAGAGATTTAGGGTGTCACATGTTTCATTTGTAAATAAATAAGCATTGTTATGAGTCAAATACTATAGTCAGAAACTAAGAAGATGATAAATCTCACAATGTTTGCAAATGTCACTCGGCTCCTATTTCAACCTGTATTTTGGGTTTTTTTAAAATTATTTTTCTATTCTAATTCAGGATAGAAATATAATGTCCAGGTATCCAGAACTCAAATTAACTACAGCAACACTAAATAATTCACTAAGCTTTAAAGCCCACTGAAGGGAGAGCTGGGCATCACTGTACTTGCACTAGTGTGTTTGCTTCCCCAGCTGGGAAGCTATTGTTGCCTTTCATCTTCAAAGAGCATCAGCATCATTAGTGATGGTACATTAAAAAGCTCTCAGGGCCAAAACTGAAGGACCGCTGTGGGCTTCAGTCGCTGCTCTGCTGCATGGCAAAAGGGAAGAGACTTGTTTTTTACAAAGCGGCCCTGGGCAAAAATAATGTTCAAGGGCCCCAGCCAGGTTCTTTGATTTAGATGTCTCTAGAAACTTTGGTGCGCTCCAAGTGACAGATGAGAGGGAGATGGCATTTTGTCACTTAGTGAATGATGGCGCATTGTTACCTACAGTGCGCCACATATTGATTGGGTGTATATCAAATAGCCCAACAAAATCCGCCTGCCTGCTCATTAAACAATAGGCATTGCTTCTCATAAAGACATGCAAACCTATGGACTGCTGAGCACCAGATAGTATCACCAAACTGACTTTCACACCTAAAAAACATACAGAGACGAACAGTGGCCAAGCAGCAGGATCTTGCTATGTTGAAAATTGCCTGGCTTTGGGCCACAGAGAGAAGCCAAAATCAAGGGTGCCTATACATTAGTGACTCCCTGCCCTTGGGGCCGAGGAGGTGTCTCCCAGAAGCTGGAGCGTAGTGTCTTTTCCGAGAGAGTGAAAATTCCCCCAGTGGTGTATCTGGGATCGCTTTGTTGCAAGAACGTTAGAGGAGATTATTTTTCTAGAGGAGAAACTAGATAGCCTCAGCTACTATTCAAATGTATCAAAGAAAAGTGTCCACTGACCTGATATAGCACAAAGATGAACTGGATAAGCACTGCCTCTGGTTAGCGTCTCTAGACTGTATGGGATGATCAGTCAGCCACCAAGAACAACTTTCCATCCTGCATGAGTGTCACTGGAAACACTGAATGTGTTCAGTGTCGTATTCTTTATATCATCACAGTGAGCAAAACTCACTATGGGCCCGATCCCAAGTCCAACAAAGTCAATGAAAAGACTCCCACTGACTTCGCTGGACTTCGTCAGGTCCTATAAGACCATAGCCACAACGCAAGAGGCTTCACGGCTCTTTAGAATGGTCCTTAAAGCAAGAGTCCAAATTCCATAAGGCAAAACTTTATGATTAGAAATTTGGGTCGTACTCCTCTGTTTCCAAGCTGATTGACTTGGAGTCTCGCTAAAGTTGGGTACTCTGAGGAAAAATCAAAAGCTTGCATAAGGGAACAATGTGTTAAATGTTGTAAATGTACATTTGCTTTCTCAATGTGTTGTAAGATTAGACTATTTGGCCAGCAGTGGCCTCATGACCAGAAGAGAAAAGCAAGAAAAGGAAAACAGAGTCTTGGGGTTAAATTATGCCTCAGAGAGGCAGAGCAGTACAGGGACTAGGGAAAAGCATAGGGACATTGGCCCCCATATAAAGCATAAGGTCTGCTGGATGGTGCTGGTAGTATCTCATGCTACATATTTAAATGATACAGGCTGTGCTCTTCTATAGGCTGTGCCTGGTATGCAGGAAGGGAAGCAGGATTATGGCCATGTCTCCTCATTGGGGTCCCTAGCACAGTGCTAGCCAGCAGCCCTTTCCACTATCCAATACCTACAGCCAAATGATGGCTGCCCCCCGGTATGGTGCATTGGGAGAGCAAGTGCCGGAAATGAGATTTTCCAAAGACACAGAGGGAAGTTAGAAAATCAAGGCAAGTTGGGCAACTAATTTCACTTTTGTGCCTCTGAAACTCTCTTTTTTTTGTTCCTGAACCCTTCTCCACCCACTAGTGCCACATAGCCAGTCATGATGCTTTCGTTGTTAACACAGGTATGGAAGCTGATGCTTGCTGTACCACTTTTTGCCATGGCTTTTTCAGAAATTGACTTACAAATGTCATTTGGTTTGATGAGTAGCTGAGTTCATTGTGGGAGTTTGATTAATAAGATGCATAACTGGAATTTACTTCTTACACAAACCCTTTTCTGCACTGCCCCACATGTAGAATTTAATCTCTTAATTTAAGTACTCTGTTCCTCAACAAAGGCTCTTAAGCAAACTAAGGAGTCATGGAAAAAGAGGGAAAGTTTTCTCATGGATCTGTAACTGGTAAAAAATAGGAAACAAAGGGAAGGAATAAATGGTCAGTTTTCAACAATGGAGAGAGGTAAATAGAGGATTCCTCAAGGATCTATACTTGTACCTGTGCTGTTCAATATATTCATAAATGATCTGGAAAAGGGGGTAAACAGTGAGGTGACAAAATTTGCAGATGATGCAAAATTACTCCAGGGATAGATCATGAAATAGAAAATATCACAATGCCACTATATAAATCCATGATATGCCCACACCTTGAACACTGCTTGCAGTTCTGGTCGCCCCATCTCAAAAAAGATGTATTAGAATTGGAAAAGTTGCAGGCAGGGCCAAAAAAAACTATTAGGGATATGGAACAGCTTCCATATGAGGAGAGATTGAAAAAACTGGGACTGTTCAGCTTAGAAAAGAGATGATTAATGGACAAGATGATAGAGGTCTATAAAATCATGAATGGTACGGAGAAAATAAATAGGCAAGTGTTCTTTACCCCTCACATAACAAAAGAACTAGGGTTCACCTGAGGAAATTAACAGGCAGCGGGTTTTAAATGAACAAAAGGAAGTATTTCTTCTTGCAATACAGAGTGGAACTCATCGCCATAGAATGTTGTGAAGGCCAAAAGTATATCTGAGTTCAAAAAAGAATTAGATGGCCATAGATTGACCTATCCTCTATGAACTTATTAGCCAAGATGGTCAGGAATGCAACCCCATGCTCCAGGTGTCCCTAAACCTCCAACTGCCAGGAGCTCCGATTGA